>NC_134545.1:19411333-20023500 GCF_050624435.1 Tenrec ecaudatus
AGGTGTCAAGGACTTGATCATTAGGGAGAATGGAATGGGTCTAGAGTTGGTCCCCAGAGAGAGTGGGGATGGGAGGCCTATTTCTTAGGGAGAATGGATGGTACCCAGGGGCCTGATCCCAATGGACTGGAGGCCAGGATCCTAAATAAAGTGGGAGATACTGGTGTCTGGTCCCTAGGAAATATGGGAGAGGCCAAGGGATTGATTCCTAGAAAGAGGGAGAAACTGGGTCTAGTCCCTAGGGAAAAAGTGGGAGGAGCCTGGGTCTGACCATAAGAGGAAGTGCGAGAGGCCAGAGGAAGCTATTCCCTAAGAATGTTAGGGGCTAGTGTCTTAAGGAGAAGTGAAGGGACCAGGTCCCTAATGTGAATAGGAGGGACTGACGGTCTGGACTCTAGAGAGTGGGAAAGGCAGGAACATAGTCGTAATGGTAGAGAAACCTGTGCTTTGTCCCTAGAGAGAATGGGAAGATACAGGGATTTGATTAGAGAAATAGTAGTGGGTGGAGGGATGGCGCAAAAATGGTGCCATGAGAACATGGGAGGGGCCAACATCTGATATCTAGGGAGAAAAGGAGGAGCCCATGTCTGGTCCCTAGAGGAAGTGGGAGGGCCCTGGGGACCTGGTCCCTAGGGAGAGAGGTTTCCTGCCTCCTCTTGGGTGGCAGGTAGCCTTCAATTTCCCTGAATTCAAAAGAGTCCTTTCATTAAGTAGGGGCCTCTCATTAACCATGGTGGTGGGTGGGAGCAGGAGACGTGGAACGAGAGCCTTAGGCCAGGCCAGACTACTAAACAACTTCAGACCTTGGTTGCGGGTCAGAGGGATCTACTGGCTGGAGGCGCAGAGCTCCCACCCCTGCTGCAGGACAGCAAGGCCCAGCATCAGGGGGCTTGGCCAGAATCATAAAATCAGGACAGGCAGACAAACAGCATGTTGGGTCAGCTCAGCTGAGTACAGCCCCAACTTTGGCCACGTGTCACTACAGTGTCCATCCCAGGGAGTTCTGGTCAATCAGGGAAGCCCCCACCCTGGCCACGCGTGCTGGGGTCCCTTCCCCCAGTTGGGTTGAGATCACATTCAGGCCTGTGCACCCCTTTTTCTCCTGGTCCAGCTCCCCTCCCTGGCCACCAGCTGGGACAATGCCCAACTCCATATACCTGTTACCAGGACTGCCTGTAGGGCCTAAATCCCTGCCCATGCCCATCTGTGCTCCACCCTACAGAGATCTTTCTAATCTCATATCTGCCTGTAGCCCCCTGCCCTCAGGACCAACATGGTCTCCAATCTCATTTCATTCAGGCCTTGGTTCCCAAGGATCAAGCTGTGTGTCAGAGATGGTGAGTGGGGCTGTCAAGGGTGGCCTCCACTGCGCCCCACTGAGAGCTGGGAAATGCATGTTGAATGTGGGCTTGAGTCCTGACCTTCAGGCTGGGCATCCCTGAGGGTGCAGAGATGTCTATCTGGAGCTGTCCTGGCTGGGAGGTGCCCCTCGTGGGAGAAAGTCAGTGTCTTATCGTCTGGCAGCCAACTCATGGGCCCACCAGTCCCCAACTGACTACTGAGGCCCTGGGGGTTTGCAAAGCCCTCCTCTTCCTCCTCACACCAGCATCTGTCTATCCATGGCAGCTCTGACCCAGAAACTTGCTCAGGTCCTTCACTGTGCTGAAAAAAAGTCAAGCAGAGTGGAGGAGCTGTCAACCCACTATCCTGCAGTCCCCATGCCTGCCCCTGCCCTACTCATAAAGGGGCCCCATGTGCCTGGCTTCCTTCAGTCCCCAGGGGACAAGAGGAGCCAGACTGAGACAGCTGGTGATGGTGACCCCAGTCCACACCAAAGGGATGGGCCGGATACACTCCTTCAGAGGACAACAGCTCTCCCGAACACTTCATACCGCAACAAATAAATCCACAGCATCTCTGTACACCCTGGGTCCCCGGAAGACTGCCAAGTGCTGGCTCAAAGAAATTCACTCAAACTCACTGCCATCAAATCAATGCAGACTCATAGCGACCCTGTAGGACAGGGTAGAGCTGCCTGTCTGTGGGTTTCTGAGACAGTAAATGTTTACAGAAGGAGAAGGCCCCTTCACCTGCAGAGGTGAAGCTGGTGGTTTCAAACTGATGACCTTGCACTTAGCAGCCCAAAGAGTAACCACTAAGCCACCAGGGCTTCAGACACTCACAAGGAAATCACAAATTGTTGCAGAACCTCGAATTCAGCAAAAATATCAACATGAATACAATTATTCCTCCATACTTCCTCCATATAGATCAGTACGCTCTGGAAGACAGTGTTTCTGACTAAGGCTTCCCTAAGTGTGCCCTCTGCCATGTCAGGTTGACAGTCTGGGCATCCTTGAGTGATTCAAATCATGCGTTTTGGGAATGTTCTTTGACTTTGGGGAACAAAAAAGAAGCCGGAAGAGGAGCAAGGCTAGAGGATAGACAGAGGTTTCCTGAAGAGATTCTCCTAGGACTGTCTTTGCTATCTTAGATCCAGCAAGTACAATGGTTAGTGTTCACGCAGTTGTTCATGCAGGCTGCCTGTTGCAACTAAGCCAATTCACTAGACAGGTGTGGCAGGGGAGGGGTAGGGTGGGGAGGATGGAGATTTTTATTGAATGGTATTTCCAGAGACAAAGTGGATTCAGTCCAACAAATGGAGAGAGGAGGAAATATTGTATGCATTAGGAAAAGGCACAGTACTAACTCTGTAACTAAGTTAGAGGATATTGGTTAGTATCAGGTGTGCTTTCTGCTCTGGTGGTCAGTCATTGTCGGACTTCAGGTGGTAATGGTACAATGGACTAACGTTACTCTTTAGCAAGCATTCCTGTTGTTTGGGATTAAAAGTACAAGTGACTGATTTGCTTCAGGTTTTACTACTAAAGAAAATATAACAAATTATACTTACATTGGAGCCCTGGGGGCATAGTGCTTATGAGCTGGACTCATGATCTCGTCATGAGGGCAAGTAACAAGGCAGGCCATGTCTTAAGAACGAATTGTCCTTAGATGAGGCTAGGGTTATTACTTCACTGTTTTGCTAATTTTTGTATGTATTTTTGTATGTGTGTGTGTTTGTAATACTTTTTGTTCCTTGATTCTCTCTTCCCCAGATTCTCTATCTTGGGTTCTTGAGAGTTTCATTGTAAAGTGTCTTGCTGTGGATCCCTTTGGGCTCATTCTCTGTGGAATTGGTTGAGCTTCTGTGTGTAGATTCATGTTTTGTCAAATTTGGGGAATTTGGGGTTATTACTTACCCAAGTATTATTTCTACCCCTTTCTTTGGCTCCCACATTTTCCCACTTGATGGCATCTCACAAATCTCTGTTCTCTTTTCTTCATTCTGTTTTATTATTATTATTTTTACTCCTCAGACTTGAAATTTTCAATTGTTCAATCTGAAAATTGGGGAGTCTAGTCTTAAAATTGGTGGTGCGAAAGTTAAAACTCCCACCTGCTAACCAAAAGGTTGGGGGTTTGAGCCCACCCCAAGGTGCCCTGGAAGGTCTGATTTACTTCTGAAGTATCTGGCATTAAACCCCCTAAGGAGTACAGCTCTACCCTGACACACACGGGGCCACCATGAGTTAGAATCAACTCCATGGCAACTGATAGCTTCAAATTCACGGATTATTTCTTTTGCCTGCTTAAGTGTGAGTGAACACCTCCAGTAACATTTTTCAGTTTCAATATTTCTATTGCACGTCTTTTTAAACTTTAGCAGTACAAATTTATGCTTTCAATTAACTATAGAAGTCGGCAGCTGTCCCTTGATTTTATGACATATTCAAGCTAAATTTAAGATTTATCTTATTCTGAGCTCTTAGCCATGAACCCTTCTACTTTGTCAATCATACCTTCTTTAGGGACTAGGACCTCCTGATAACAAGTCCAATCTCCAATAGCCACTAACAAACTTTGCTGTCTATTCATTTGCCTATTAATATATGTGAGATAATATATGTTCTTTTATGACTGAGAAAGTTGGTTCTTTCAGTTTTTTGCTTGAGTTTCATGCATGTTTCTTTGAGGGAACAAAAATATGAAACAGCTTACAGTCATCTTGCCTCTCCTCAAGCATTTCTTTTATTTTAAACTCGGCATTTTGCATATATTTTACGCTTACTGAAATTGATGTTTCTTTCAAGTCCTTATCAAGTTATTCTTATTTTGGGTGCTGGCTACTGATGTCCTTCTCACCTAACTATTGGGCTCTTAATATACCTATGTACTTGAGTATAAGCTGACCTGAATAGCAGCCAAGGCTCCTAATTTTACCACAAAAACTGCATTAAAATGTGCTAAAAAAAACACCACAGCTTATACACGAGTGTATATGTATTTTTTTTTCAAAAACACTTTTTAGTTCAGGTGGGAACAAATTCAATTAGGGAATACTCATGCTGCTTACACACATGGAATTGCCAAGCTTTGCAATTTAATTCCCCTTCCTGGGAATTTTTTACACTATTGACTAGAGCCAATTCTCCCGATGATATGTATTTTCAAAGCAACCGAGGTGATCAGGGTGCGAACCTGGGAATTATATCAGTGTTTAAAGAAGAGCTGAAAACCCAAACCCACTGCTAAGGAGTTGATTCTAACTCACTGGGCAGAGCTGCTCATTGTAGCTCCCCCTGTACCTACCCACCAAGGACTGACAGGACCTCCCACTAGCTACCCCATACGAGGCAGTCTGCTAGTGGTTTGGTTTGAGGTCAAGGAAACCACCTGGTGCTTCTTGTTGGGAGCCATTAGGTGGGTCTGAATCTAAGGACCCCACAAGCGGGGCTGGAACACACCTGGTGGTTTTAGTTTTGTGCTAGGCTGTAATCTTCCTGGTGGTTTGGGCACTGCAAGAGGATGAGGACAAGGAAACAAAGGATGATTGATAGTAGAGGGGGGAATTGTAGTAGAAGAGCAAAAGGCATGACATGCTGATTAAACTGTTCCATACGCTTAAGCCTTCACACTTAAATTTTAAAAATGCTTTTCCCAAGTGCCCTGCAACTTAAAGGTCGCCATCATTGTCCATTGAAGGTCTGTCTCTAGCTGTGATCTTAATATTTCTGAATGTGAAAACTTTTATATAATAAGACTACTGGCGATCTTTTTTGCCTCCAAAACTCAATTGCTTTCTTTTTGTTTATCTGTTTAGGTTGGCTGCCATCAAACTCTTTCACTCTTTGCCTTTGTGACATCCTGCATTGACTTGAGGCTTACTGTCTGTCTCTGTATTTTAAGTCCTTCTATTTGGATTTCCTTAACATCTGTTGAGTACCAGACCCTGTTCTAGGTACCAAGGGATGCAGCTGTAAAGCTACTAATCTCAGTAAACAATCTCTTAGGAAGCAAAGGCATCCATGGGGGGGGGGGGATATCAGAATTTCCTGTATATCATGGCTGCAGAGGGCTTCTTTGATCCCCTCTTCTACAACTTCCCAGCAGGTGAACCACTCATCTTCTCTGTGGTGCATTTTGAGATAGTCCCTGAGCTTAGAGATGATTGAAGGGTATGTTTCCCACCCCTTGTCTGGATCAGCCCCCATCCTCACTCCTGGATGCTTTCACTCCTATCACTACACTCATTAGCTTCTTTTATTCCCCTAAGTGTGAAAAACGTAGTAAACCAATCTCAACCTGTAATCTTATCTGTCCCTCTTATCTCAAAGACTAGGCTTGTCTGAGCAGTCCTCCATCCTGACCTCCTTTCACCCCTGAGTCCCTAAAGGCTGGCTTCTGCCACTCTTAGGGGCTCCTGAAGAAAAAACAACAACAAAAACCCACCAAAGTTCTCCAGGATGCAGCTACAGGGTTCTCAGAAAAAAAGGGGAGGTGCCCTCTCCTTTTAAGGTGCAAAGTCATCTTAGCTGTCAACAAGTCTTTGAGCTCACCCCTTCTCTGTTCCTTCTGAGTCCCTATTCGCTTGGTGTCCATGGGACACCAATGGGCCTGGTGCTTCTGCCCGCAACCCACTCACTTCCTCACACTTCCTCTGGTTCCATGTTTCATGCCTGGCTGTAGTGTACGTGCCTCCAACCTGATCCTCTCCAGAAAGGCCCTCACTTGGCTGTCCACAGGCTTCTAACCTTGCCCCTCACCAATCCACCCACTCCTGCTCTGGCATCTCGGTAATGAAAATGGCTCTACTGTCCTACACCCTCTCCCGTGGGCTTACTTACCTCTCACCCATCATTTGCTTACAGTCTGCACTCCCTTCCCCGCCCTCTCAGAGGCACTGTGTAAGTATCATTCTCGAACCCCCAGGGACTAGGAGATGTGATCTTGGCTTTAGCTTTTGGAGAGGGCCACTAACGACGCATGTGGGAGGATCGGATCTGGTTGGCCTTCAGTTTGGGAATGGGATTTACTGCGGAAGCGCAGTAAACAAGAAAATAAAGCAAGCACCTGTTCACTCCTGAGTTCCCCCACCCCCGCCCGGGGCACAGTCGCGGCAGGAAAAGGCCTGTGGGGGGGGGGGGAGAATAAGGCGGGAACGCCGAAGGGCGGGCAGATGGATTTCCCACGCGTGACCCTCACCACAGGCAAGCCTTCATGTCCTCGCTGCCTCCTTCGGTCCCCGCCAGGTGCCGGATCAAGCGGTGACCCGAGCGGTCGAGCGCCCCTCCCCGGAGAGACCTCAGGGGAGGCGAGAACGCGCCTCTCACGGCGGGAAGCCGACCCCGCGCCCCCTGCGCCGCCCTCTCCGCGCGCCGGACGGCGTCGCCCCCCGGGCCGCCGTCCGCGCCCTGCACGGCGCCTGCGCGGCGCCCCCACGTGACGCGCGAAGCCCCGCCCCTCCCCGCCTCCCGCGAGTGCGGTCGCGGCTTACGGCTGTGCCAGGTGAGCGGCGAGGCGCGGGCCGTGTGGGCCGTCGGGGTCGGCGTCTCGGGGTGCGGGTCACGGGTGAGTGAGTTGGGGGCGGGTTTCCGCGCCTTCGGGAGAGCGCGGCGGTGGGCGCTGCCCGGGGCGCGGGGGCGGCGGCCTGAGGCGAGACCGCGGCCTGACGTGGCGGGGGCGCGGCCGAGCGAACCCCCTGGAGCGGTGTCTGGACTGAGCCCGCCGCCCCATCGAGGTGGGAGTTTCCTGGTTCTCTGCGAGCCAACCGGCTGCTCGGGCGGGCCCTGCCGGGCGGCCGCCATGCGCCCGAACGTGGCCCCCCGGGAGGCCGAGACCTGGAGCGCCGCACTGCCGGGCCTGCAACAGGCTGGCGGGTCCGGGCCGGCGCCGCCGCGTGACCTTGGGCCCGACGAGCCTCAGTTTCCTCAGCCGCACACTCAGGCCGCTTTCTGGAGGCGTCGCCGGCTGCCAAGCGTTTACCGGGCGCGGGGAGGCCGGGACTGCCGCCCTCGAGTGCAGCCGCGCCAGCTCGCCCCATGTCTTGGGCGAAGTCTGGGTGTCGCGCGGGCTGTGCCCAGCCTCCGGGTCCCAAAATACCAAGTCGGAGCCGCTTGTGGGAGTGGGGGGAGGGGGGAGGGAGAAACAGCACAACATTTCAGTGAATTCCTTCCAGAACTCTCCTTGCCCCGGGAAACCAGATCCACATCCTTTTCAGCGTTGCCCTGCACCCTTGGTCTTGGCCTTTGCCTCAAGTTGCCAAAGTGGGCGCGGGGGAGGGGAGGGGGGAGGGTCCTGAAGCTCAGCATTTGGAGGGACTCTTCCAGAAGAGTTCCTGTCTGCTTAGCAAATGACTGTTGAATTGGGAATTTGTCTTCAACGCTCACAACTCTGCCATCCTGGAATTTAGAGGCATTCCTTTAATGTCTCTCAGTTTGAACCTGCTTGGAGGGGTGGGGGCGGGCAGAGCCCACCTTAAGGATTGGACACCACCCCCCACCCACACCCCCCAAAACTTGGTGCAGTACAGAGTGGAGGGGGCCTTGCTGAGGCAGATTGGAATCTGGGATGCTAGGGCCCTTGATTTAGGGAAGGGTCTTCTGGGTCGTGTTATGTTGGATGCCTAGGAATGAATTTTGTCTCTTAATGGCTCCTTGTGACAGTGAAGAACTGCCTCATATGGTTCTCGTTTTCTCTGCTGTGAGACCTACTGGTGCACATTTGTCAAGTCTTACTCCTGAACAGCTGGGTGGGTGTGAACCAGGCAACCTTTGAGTGTTTAACTATTAAGTCCCCAGGCTCCTTCAGAAACTTGGGTAGGCAATAGAAAGCAATCACAAAGAATACCTTGCATTTGGCTTAATTTTTTTTCAGTCCCCAGACCAAATAATATCTTTAAAATGCTGTTGCATGGTGCCTGGTGAGTAGATTTTGACTCATAACAAGAGTCCCAGAGGGTTTTCATGGTGTATCCATTTTTTTTCTTTACAATTTTTATGTACATTTTAATATTTAAATCTTATATATGACAGAAACAGTTATACTCCGAAAAACTGGGGTTGGCTTGTGTGTCCCCATCCCCTTTTTTTCCCTTGCCGTTTTCATCTACTAAATATGATTAAAAATAAATACTGTTCTAAGCTACACAGTAGGGAATCATCGTCTTAACACTGGCTGGTGGTGGAATGAATTGGTACAATTGTGATAAAGGGCAGTGGGGCACTAGCCATCCAAATGAAAGATAACTAGAGAGAAATGAGCCAGCAGTTCCGTGTCCAGAAAATTTTCCCCAGATAATTGCTGCATATGGGATCCAGCAAGTGTAACAGCTAACAGGAGACCTAGCTGCCCGCTTGAAGAGGAGTGGCTAAATAAAACGTGGGTTTTCCATGCAATGTTCTGTAGGAGGGAAATGAAGTTGTCATATGCAAAAGCTAGTAAAAAGGAAAGAAAGATAGTGGAGATTAGACTTGGCCTGTGGCGGCCATATAGATGGCTTCTAGAAGTAAAAGACATAGCAGTTGTCTCTGAGACAGGATCTGGCTGGGTCGTGTGTGAAAAGGAAATTTAAATTTCACAGTATACCTTTCTATGCCTTTTGAATTTGAATCATACATGTACCACATATTCGATAATAAGTTTGAGAACCTTTGGATGAAAGAGATAAAACTGAACAAAATACAGAGGTTAATAGATCATTTCCTATTATAGCCTCATTTTTTTTATCTTCTTACTGATGGTGTTTTGTTTTTCCTTCTAATTTTGATGAAGATAGACAAGAGTTTGTTAAAAAGCCTTGCCCCAGAATTATAGAAACCTTCTATATCACAATGTGAAACTATTGTTGAATAACTCCCTCTAGATAATCTTCCACATCTGAAGGTGGTGGTTCCAGCTCTCAAACCCTTTCCCTCTCAGTAGAATGAAACAGTTCGGAGTCCTGTGAGGACAGCACAGACCCAGCAGTGTTTTATTCTACTGTACATGGGGTCACTATGAGTTGAAACCAACTGGATGCAAAGAATTCTATGTTCTTCCATTCACACTGCCAGAATATGGCAGTTTTGGCATCCCCAAGGGAGTCAGATGGTTCCGTTTAAGTGCTCCTTGATTTTGAGGGACAAATAAAAAATAAATGAAGGGCTGCAGGCACGAAGGGGGTAAGGTTTTCCAATAAGGAAGCTTTTCTTTCCCTTCAAAAAATGAGTAGGTTCATTCTTGGGATTCTGCAGATTTCCATGGTACAAATTTCTTGGGCTTTTCCTCATCGATGTCATTTTCTTAAAACATTCATAACAAATCTCCATGATTATTCTGTGTTTCTCCAGAAAATATGACTCCTTTAGAGCCCCCCAAAATTGTTATAACCTTCTGAGCTAATCCCTCTCTTGAATGGAACCTGACGAGCAGATTCCCTTGGAAACCACTGTTTTGATTAGGCCTCTTTTTAAAAAAAGGTATTCTAATAAGACTGAGAAGGTTACTGAGAGCATTTGTCTTTTAGTCATCCACTGATCAGAGACTTGTTCAGATACATATTGTTTGGAATAAACTAGGCATGCATGTTCTAGACCCTGGGAGCAATACTTTCTGACTTTCCCCTGTGTACACCGAAACATTTATTCGCTGATACAACCTCCTCCACAGTCCAGTCCAGTGACATTGATTATATTCCCAATGCTGTGCCGTCACTGTCACTATTTCCCAGACTCCACCCCCCATGATTACCATGAACTAACTGCGCCCCAAGCACAAATTTCCCCCTTCCCCTTCCATGCCATTCCTGATAACCATGAATAGACTTTGGTTTCTAAACATAACTTCATATACATGAGATCATTTGAGCCTTTCCCTCTTAGCAACAACTGTTTCGCTCAGCATAGTGTTTCCAAGATTCATCCATATTGTTGTAGCATAATAGTCCATTGTAGGCATATTTCTCCTTTTGTTGGTTCATCTCTATCAATAGGACATCTCAGTTGATCCCACTTTTTGACCACTGTGAAAATGTACCGAAGTACGCTGATATACAGCGTTCTGTCTGTGTTCCTGGCATCTGCGCTTGCCCACCAGTGTGGGTGAGGGCTCCAGTTTTGTAACATCCTTTTCAACATGTCATCTGGGTGTGTGTGTTTATCATCTCTTGGGGGGTTTGATTCACATCTCCATAGGATGTAGTGGTTATGCGTTGGGTTGCTAAGCACAGGGTCAGTAGTTTGAAACCACCAGCCAATCCTTGGAAGAAAGACAAAACTATCTGACTTGGAAATCCACAGGGGCAGTTCTACCCTGTCCTACAGGACTACTATAAGTTGGAATTGGCTTGATGGCAATGAGTTTGGAATGAGTCAGAATTGACTTTATAGCAGTGAATATTTTGTTTGAACTGTATAATGGAAGGAGCCCTGTCATTTAGCATCCAGGGAAGAATGGGGCATGACCTATCCAACCCAGCTGGTATCAAGTGGAATAAGGGGGTGGCTGGCTGAGAAAGGGAAGAGAAGAAAGAATTGGAACTAGAGAATGTAATCAGGTACAGGCTATCATTGAGTCCATAAGGTTTCTGACATGGAAGACAGTGGTGTACCAGTAACAAAAATACGGTAGTCAAAAGAGCTGCTGACTCAGGTGTCAAGGTTGAGGAGGTGCTGCAGGGAACTGAGGATGTGGAGAAGAGAGTATTGGATGAAGGGAAGAGGTCAGAAAGAAAATGTTGCTGTAAGAGAGCTTCCAAGGCAAAAGATAATTCCAAGTGGAAGAGGTGGTTATCGGGGAGTGGTCTGGTCTACCACCATCTCAGAGGCCTTAGGGAAGAAGGAGCAGGTGGCCCAGCAGACAGAAGTTCAGACAAAGGCAGAGGGGTAGGTTAGACTGCAGGGATAGGTACAGGGGAGAAGGTGGGAAGAGTGACCAATTGCAGCGGGGACCCAGGCTGACATAAGAGTATCCAGAGAATGTGGGAGAAGAGACCCTCCTTTCTGACAAGTTGTATGTTTAAATCTATGTCTTTTTTTTTAACTTTTAAAAATAGAGTAAAAATTAGAGAAGACAGATTTTGAGATTGGGGCAGCCCTGCAGATCCATCTACTGGCTCTCCTGCCACCAATAATATGCAGTCCTCACGCTTATGATCCTCTTGCCAGTAATGCACATAACTAGTTTAGGGTGAAATGCAACACCCCTTAATAAGGTCACAGCCCTGATCCATTGTCAATAGAGCTTTCCTTGGTTGAAATCTGCATCACTTTTTATCTTAGAGGAGATGAAAGAGAATTGAATAAAGAGGAAGACCTTGTACTACCCAGAAGGAAAATCCTAGAGCAGGGCATGTCCTTAGGACCCAGAGCCTCCTGTGCTGTGAACCACCTAGACCCAGGGGACAGGTTTAAGCAGACACATGGAGATCTTCAAGGAACACCAGGCTCACAAATGCTGAGAAGAGACAAAGACCTTCCCTTCCCCCAGAGCCAACAAAAAAACCTTCACCTAGAGCTGGCACCCTGATTCAGATTTATAACATCCTGAACTGTGAGAGAATCCATTTTGGCCTGTCAAATCCATCTACTTGTGGGATTTCTGTGGTAGTAGCACTAGAGTGCTGTTACCACTTCTGTTTCACAGTGATGCTGCAGAAGCTAAAATTGGAGACCCCAAAAAGGTTTAAGAAATTAAACTTTTTTGAATGGCCATAGGTCATGCATGAAGAAGTCCCAAATTTGGACCAAAAGTAGGGTGGGGTGTTGGACTTTGGGGAGACCATGGATAAAACGCAGGTGAGCTGGAGGTATTCCTTCCATAAGAGTGCTTGTGGGACAAGCTAGCCAGCTCTGTATGAATGGTGTGGATACTACCTCCCTGCTGACCCTGTGTCCTTTCTTGCCAGCTGACAGCTGAGGTGGTGAAGTCTTCGTGAGGCTGCCAGGATGGCAGAGGACCAAGAGTTCACCCAGCTCTGCAAGTTGCCTCCACAGCCCTCAAACTCGCACTGTATCAACAACACTTACCGGAGCACGCAGCATTCTCAGGCACTGCTCCGGGGGCTGCTGGCCCTCCGAGACAGCGGGATTCTCTTCGATGTCGTCCTGGTGGTGGAGGGCAAACACATTGAAGCCCATCGCATCCTGCTAGCTGCATCCTGTGATTACTTCAGGTGAGTTTACCCACAAACTGGGCTTTTTCTCTAGAAATGTTCGTTTTCCTAAGAGTGATCCATCACCGGAGATCAAAAGGGCAGCCCTGGCCCAAGGACAAAGTACAGGAGAGTTAGAGAAGGAAGGCGAACGGGAACAGGGAGCAAGTGGGCTGCTAGGGGACAGCAGTGAATGAGATGAAACAATGCGTATGAATGATTGCATGTGAAACTGATGCTTGTGCACCTTTACCCAATTCACAATAAAAAGTGTTGGTTCTTGGTTTTTTTCCCCTTGTTAGAAAGTGTCCGTCACCAAAACATATCTCAACATGCACAGCCTGTTTTTATGAGTAAAGTAATGCCAGCCTATCTGGAAGACATCCTCACATGTAGTGGACTGTTGGGGGTGGGGCTCCAGCAGAAGCCCCTGCCTCATGTTGACTCCAGAGTCCTCCCCACTCACTGCTTGTTGTGATTCAGCGAACAAGCCCCAGAGTCGTAAGGGGTTAGAAAGTGCCTTGTTACTCTTCAGCTGTCTAGTCTCTTGTTCTTATTCTCCTTTTGTTTAAAAAAAAAAAAAAGAGTCATGTTTGCCACTACTTGTAACTCTGCATTTTATAAAAATGGTTATTTTGCTATAAGTACAATATCAGAGGAGTTCTGGTGGTGTAGTTGTTATTGCATCGGGCTGCTAATCTTGTGGTCAGCAGTTCGAAACCATCAGCCAGCTTCATAGGAGAAAGGTGAGGCTTTACTCCCGGAAAGAGTTATGGCTCAAACTCATAGGACAGTTCTACCCTGTCCTATAAGATCACTATGAGTCAAAATTGACTTAATGGCAGTGAGTTTTGTTTGGGTGCAGAAGAGTAATAACTGGGTATAAAATAGATTTGCTTTCTACTTTACTCTGGCTTCCATTCCTCACCTACTCTATCTCCAACATTTCACTTTGGAAAATTTCAGACCTGTGGAAAAATTGAGAAAAGAATTCCATACACACGCAGTATATGCCAGTTGTTAGCATTTTGCCGTTGCACACGCCTCTCCCTCTCTCCTTGTTAAGGCATTGGGCACTTTACCCCATCCCTAAGTATTTCAGCATGTCTCCCTGCCCTGGCCCCTCATTACACAGTGTTGATGTAATGCTACTGGAAGGTGCTCCATACATGCCACTTCTCAAGGTTTCTGTAGAGGAGCCTAAGGCATGGGTGATTATGACTATGGACTATATGACAATTCCCACATAGCTGTGTGGGTTTTAGAGTCACCTTGTGTCGTTTTTTGCTCCCTCCTCAGCTATCCACATTCTCCCTCAGTTCGCACTTAGACTTTGACCCTTCCAGTAGTCCCACAAGGGTTCCCTTCAGCTCCAGCATACCCCCCCTCCCAGCACTTGACATAACGAGGAAAAACTGTTGGCTGATCTGTCTCACCCACTGGATTCTGTACTGGTTGTCATAAAATACCTATGATTTAAATGGATCGATTTATTAGCACATCAGCACATCATTATCACTGTCATCTGCAGTGTGTGGAAACCCCATGAAGGTGGGTGCCACTACCCTCATTTTATATGCCCAGGAAAGTGACTCCGAGAGTGCAGTAATGAATATTGGTATATGTGTTTCTGTCTGCAGCGCTACTTACAGGTTTCAGTATATACCTATACCTAGGAGTGCCATTGCTTGGTCATAGGTTATATGTGTGTTATTTTTTTTGAAGAATCACCAAACTCTTCCAGAGCAGATACACTATTTTACAATTGAGGGTTTCCATTTCTCTGCCTCCTTACCAATATTTCTTTTCCATTTCATTTTTATTCTTAACTCTCTTGGTTGAGGGAAAGTGGTACCTCATTGTGGTTTTGATTTCTGTCTCCCAGAGTTACAAACAAGGAACCCTCCTGATGTAACCAGTGAGTATAAGTCTTGGACTGCTAACTGCACAGTACACCGACTGTGAGGCTCTCTTCTCTTGTAAGGTACAAAGTACAGACTAGTATCCCCAATAGCACAAATGGTTTAGCATTCAAATGCTAACAAAACCACCCAGTGACTTTGGGAGACCTGGTGATCTGCCCCCATAAAGATTACAGCCAAGAAAACCTTATGGAGGCATTAACACTGTGCCACATGAGGTTGCTAGGAGTTGTAATTACCTAACAACCATGAAAGGTGTACATGCTCAGCTGCTAACAGAAAGGAGGGAGGTTCCAGTTTACCTAGAGACAACAGAAGAAAGGCCTGGTGATCTACATCCCCTAATATCAGCCATGGAACCACCCTGTGGAGTCGTTTTACTCTGACACACACGGGATCACCTTGAGTTGGAACCGACACAACAGCAGTGTGTTTCGATCACTAATGAGTAAGGCTAATTGTCAACCTGGCTAGTCCGTGGTTCTCAGTGGTTTGGCTGATACTGTGCAATTATCATCCATTTTATGATTTGATGTCAGTAGCCAGTCATTTGAAAGGGATTTCCTTGTGGGTGTGGCCTGCATCCAAGATGGCTATTATGACAAAGTTTACCTTCTCAATTCTGCATCTGAATACATGATGCATGCTACCTAAGCCAGCAGCCTGCCATATGACCAGCACATTATGAGTTCCTCAGCTCATGTAGCCATGAGTCAATCAGCCTGACACCTGATCCATAGACAGGGACTTGCCAGCCTTCACGATTACATGAAGTAAATCTTTGTGTGTGTGCATGTACACTAGGGGGTATACCCCCCCCAAAAAAAGCTATGTATTTAAATATTTTTACAATACAACCTTATCACCTTCAAAGTACTCTCCATGACACTTAATACATTTGTCAAATCTGCAATTCCTTTCTTGGAAACGCTTTTCATTCTCTTGTTTGGATAATTGACAGCACCTCCTTCTTTTTTCTTCATCTCTTCTAAGTCAGCAAATAGCTGTTTTTTCATGTCCCTCTTTATTTGAGGAAACAAAGAAGTAGCACAGAGCAAGGTCAGGTGAGACACGTGCCTAGGGCAGGAGAGGCATACTGGTTTTTTTGCCAAAAACTGGTTCACTGAGATGGCTGTGTGAGCAGGTGCATTGTCATAATGGTAAAACGAGTCCCATCTGCCACAAATCAGGCCTTTTATGTCACATGGTTACACAATCTTTTCAGAACCTCTAAGAAAGCTTGATAAACAGTCTGACCTGATAGAACAATTCAGAATGCACTATCCCCCTCACATTAAAAAAAACCCAACAATGAGCATCACCTTGATCCTCGATTTCACTTGACAAGCTGTTTTTGGGTGAAGTGGCTATGGTGTCTTCCACTGGCTTGATTGATGTTTGCTTTCAGGTTGAAGAACAGCACCATGTCTGTCACCAGTAATGATCTTGGGGAGAAAAAGTCTGGGTTGCTTCAGAGCTGGTCTTTTAAAGCACGGCATGTTTTGTGATGCAGGATGAGGTAACTTACACTCTAGTTTTGCTGGTCAGTCAGAATCTGAAGCACAAATTTCACAACCACCTTCTCATTCTCAAATCTGATAAAATTTGCTGAACTGAGCTCCAAGATAGTCCAGATAACTTCCCCATCTCTTCAATGGTTCCTTGTTGTCAGTCTTTGAGCACAAGTGCATGAATTTTGTCAACGTTTTTGTCCATTTGGGAAGTTGACAGACCTCCAGAATGAGGTTTGTCATCTGTTGACATTTCACCTTTTTTTTTTTATGGGTTGTTTTTTTTTGTTTTGTTTTGTTATTTATTTATTTATTTATTTATTTTTATTTCCATCTTAATTGTATTTTTTTTTTAATTTTAACAATTTATTGGGGCTCATACAATTCTTTTCACAGTTCATATATATACATACATCAATTGTATAAAGCACATCTGTACAGTCTTTGCCCTAATCATTTTTTTCTCTTTTCTTCTTTTACATTTTATTAGGGACTCATACAACTCTTACCACAATCCATACATATACATACATCAATTGTATAAAGCACATCCATACATTCCCTGCCCCAATCATTCTCAAGGCTTTTGCTCTCCACTTAAGCCCCTTGCATCAGGTCCTCTTTTTTTCCCCCCTCCCTCCCCAACCCCCCCTCCCTCATATGCCCTTGGTAATTTATACATCGTTATTTTGTCATATCTTGCCCTATCCGGAGTCTCCCTTCCCCCCTTCCCTGCTGTCCCTCTCCCAAGGAAGAGGTCACATGTGGATCCTTGTAATCAGTTCCCACTTTCCAACCCACTCACCCTCCACTCTCCCAGCATCGTCCCTCACACCCTTGGTCCTGAAGGTATCATTTCACCTTTTTTGAAAGAGAAAACCACTTGTACACTTGAGCTTTTCCCATCGCGCTATCCTTGTAAGCTGT
Source organism: Tenrec ecaudatus (assembly GCF_050624435.1). NCBI lineage: Eukaryota > Metazoa > Chordata > Mammalia > Afrosoricida > Tenrecidae > Tenrec > Tenrec ecaudatus. Next base: position 19,428,166 of record NC_134545.1, read on the forward strand.
GTTAAACATCAGTTTCTGCAGCGTTTTTCCTGAGCAGGAAACAATTTGACAGCCACTTCCTGTTCTCTTAAATAGGCTATCCCCCAAAACAAGTGAACTGTTTTTATGAAAAGATTTCTCTGTGACCATAGAGAACTTTCCCAGGAGACACCACTGGATATACAAACTCAGTGAGTTCCTCCATGCTCGCCTAGCAGGAAAAATAGGTACTGTTAAAGCTCCACCCAGTGGAACTTTTTTTTCTGTTTTTTCATCTGGAATACCTAGTGGGAGATATTTGGTGCCGAGAGTAGCTCTAGACTAGTGGTTCTCAACCTTCCTAATGCCGCAGTCCTTTAATAACAGTTCCTCATGTGGTGGTAACCCCCCCAACCATCAAATTATTTTCGTTGCTGCTTCATAACTGATTTTGCTACTGTTATGAGGCATAATGTAAATCTCTGACATGCAGGGTGTGTTTCCATTGTTACAAATTGAACATAATTAAAGCATAGTGATTAATCACAAAAATAATATAATTATAAATTGTGAAATATTTCTAATTACAAATAAATGAAATTTTGTCTCGAAGCATGGTGTAGCATGGGTAATGTTTTCACATTTACTTGTATTTGGGTGTGTCTGCATGTGGGCAGACCCGCCTGGAGATGATAGAGGAGCAGTGTCTTGGTTCCTAAGACCATCAGAAATATGTGTTTTCCGATGGTCTTAGGTGACCTCTGTGAAAGGGTCTTTAGAACCCCAAAGGGGTTGAGACCCACAGGTTGAGAACCATTGCTCTAGATGAATAGTATCTTAAGGACGAAGTTTCTAAATTGTTTCTAAGTCTGGCTATCTTAAAGGCACTGGGTGACACCACTTCTTCTAGAGGTAAGCCTCAAGCACTGCTAATCCATGGCATGCGGCGACATTAGAAATATGCAAAATATTACCACCAGTGGGTCATATCTTTATAAGGAAAGGTTTTGAATACTTGTGTATTATTTGATACTTTTCTACTATTTGTATTGATCTGTTAACTGCAAAGTAAGCTATTAGAAACCCACCCACAGCTCTATGGGAGAAAGATGAGACTTTATACCCGCATAAAGAGTTGCTGGTTCAGAAATCCACAGGAACAGTTCTACACTGTCACACAGGTCACTATAAGTCAAAACCAGCTCGATGGCGGTGAATTTGTTTTTTTTTCGTTTTTATCTTTATCCAAGTGAGAAGTATAAGTTGGTGGTCCAACTTTTGAGACAAAGTGGTAAAAGAAAGATGACCTCAAAGCTTCAAAGGGTCATAGCTCAAGTCCACAACACAAGACCTGAAAGTTGCCACTTGTGCCCTAAAAGAAAGCTGAGTTTCCTATAATAACAGCTGCTGCAGTGCTGAAAGCCCAGAGTCTGACGGTGAATGATAATGCCAGTCGTCGAGTTTTCAGCCCCTAGCTGTGCCCTCCAGTTAAAATAAGGGCTTTGACTGGGAAACAATGGGATCCTGAAACTTGTATGGGTGCATGTGGGCAGATAATCAGGAACTGACATTTGTCTGCTAAACTATCATCCCCAATAAAACAATTAGCCCTCCCACCCCATCAATAAGATTAAATCAGCTATCCCTAAAGAATATATCTACCTGGGGCATTGCCTGAGGTAGAAGCCTTGTAAGCCATTGCTGGATGTCTCCAATATCCTCTTTTCTGCATCTAGACCTATAATTAACAAGTCATAGGACCGGACTATGAGAAAGGGGTGAAGTACCTCTGTGTAACCCAGGAGGGGATAACCTACACTCCAATCTAACTGCCTGACTTTTCTAATACATGGAATTTTTCAAAAAGTTCATGGAACATTTCCATTGTCTTTTCAGCCTATTTATGCACGAAGGTTTTAGATCTCCCTCTTATCTGAAAACGGAAAGAAGTCTCCTTGGCTCTTCCTGTATATTCAGTGAAAGGTAGAAGAATTGAGTGGTCAGAGCTTCTCTTAGCTCTTTCTAACATTTGTTAGTAAGTGTCCACACCCTTCTTGTGGCTTCTGGGATCCTGGGGGGAAAAAAGTTGCCTTGCAGTTACTCATCAAGTCATTGATACCCCCAGGTGTGTGAGAGGTAAACCATGCTCCATGAAGTTCTGAGGCACTTCTGGGCAGAGAACCTCCAATCTTTCAGTTAGCAACAAGTGTGTTAACTGTACCACCAAGAAACTTCCACATTCTGCTTTTCCCTGCATACTCGTCTATAGCTATTTCCCACTTCTTCTCGTAACTCCGAAGTACCTGAGGGACTCATGGGTCTGTCACTTATGAAAACATGCACACCAAAACAAAACACTTGTACATTTACAACTTTGTGATATTCATTACACTTTCATGTTGTGCCTTCATCATTGCTGCCTTCCTACAAAGCAGTCCACCATTGTGAACATACACCCGGTACCTCCCAAACAAGAGTTCCCTCCCGCCCACACTGGGTCAAACCAAACTCACTGTGATTCTGACTCATGGTCACCCTAGAAGATAGAGAACTGCTTTGGGTTTCCACCTTTATGGGAGCAGACACCCTCATCTTTCTCCTGAGGAGCAGCTGGTGTGAGTTGAGTTATGCATATTCCATTACACCATCAATAATCTTGGGTTTCTGTATATTTTGCTGCTTTCACATTGTGAGATGATATGTTATTTGTCCACCTTCAACTGGTGTATTTCTCAGCATGTTTTCAAAAGTTCAGCCGTGTTGTGGCATCAGAACTTCATTGCTCTTTATGGCTGCATAATATTCCATTATCTAACGAGCAGCAGAAACTAAACTAGGACCTCATGACAAATGAGATAGCTACTTCACCAAAGGCTTTATCAAAAAAGTGAAAAGAAACCTTCAGACTAAGGAAAGAAATCTCTGGGAATGATAAAATCAATAATTTTATCTAATATTGAGCCTACCCTCAAATTTTTGTAATTGTCCCCAAAATATTTTTTTGTGGCTTCAAACCCACTTCTGGTTGAGTTAAGGCCCATGCCTCCAACAGATCCTGTAAAAATAAAAAATAAGCATTTTAATACTGTTTAGGTGAAAGTTTACAGAGCAAATTTTTTCTTTTCTTTTTTTTTTTTTTTAGTGGTTTTGTGTTTACTTCCACACGGTGCTCAGTGAGGGCTGCGGGTGTTGGGAAAGCGAGTGATCGGAGCCATTTTGTGTTTACTTCCACACGGTGCTTGGCGAGGGCTGCAGGTGTTGTGATCGATAGTACAGAGGGGGTTCTCTCAGCTTCTTTGGGGTGTTTTGTTTTTTTCTATAAAAAGAACCTGGCACTTCTCCAACTGTAGCCTGCCTAGTCTATGGGGTGGGCAGGAGGGGCCCTGCTGGTGGTGCTGCTGGCTGATCAAGAGGGGCCTGGTGCTGGGGAGGCTGGGCTGCTAGGGGGCTTCCCCATGGCATCCTTTGCCAGGTCACCGGCCTGCGGGGGTCCTGGGTGCTCTGGAGACTCCCAACACCGGGGCCATGAATGGAGCAGCAGGCTTCCCCAGGGAACTCAGCACTTTCACTGGAGCTGTTACTGAAAGTGGACCCCAGGCGACGCCGGTAGTAGTCGTGGGTGGCCACGAGCGAGCCGCTGGAGGGGATGGCCGCCATGCTCCCGCGGAAGAAGACCGGCGCGCGATCACGGGTGGCGAGGCACGGGGACAAGGGACTAAGCCACGGAACCCATTGGCGCGGGAGGCCGTTCCAAGACCGCGACGTGCGCAGCAGGCTGTCGCAAATTTTTTCTTTACAACAATTTATATACGTTTTGTTTCGTGACGTTGGTTGCTGCCTGCAGTTCCCACTTCCTCCTCAGTCTCGCCATTGACATTTGTTCTTAACTACCCACGTGGCTTTGTTTGTAAAGGCCTTTTTGGTTTCTTCCCTTTTTTGCTCCCCAGGAGTATGTTCCTCTTTGGTGTTTACTTTATAGGCTTGTCTGTTGTATGGCTGAAAGGTGATCCTTAAGGGTGGGCTCAGTTCCAGGCTTGAGGGGTGTCTAGGGACCACAGCCTTGGGAGTTCCACCAGACTCAGAACAGTAAGCCTGGTCTATTTTATGATTTTTAATTTATTTTGTCCCCCTCCCCCCTCCTCTAGTATGTTCTATTATGATCCTCGTTGGAGTGGTTAATAGCATTCATTGGGCACCATCTAGTTCTTATGGTCTCAGGGTCGTACAGGCTGTGGTTCATATGGCCCTTAGTCCTTTGGACTAACTTGAGTGTGATTTTATGCACTCTTCTTTGCTCTGGACAGAGAAGGACTAATCATTGCACCTTGGGGCCTTTAAGATCCCAGTTCTTTCCAAAGTAGGATGTAGAATATTGTTTTTGTGAGCTGTTATCCCAATGAACTTAGATGTCTCCTAAAACTGTAGTCCTGAGCCCTCAAACCCAGTGGCTCATTCCTTTAGGTATTTTGGTATGGCTAAGAAGTTTGAAAAGCGTGCTGTGTACTCTACCAGGTACTACATCTGAGGTGGAAAACATGTGGTCCAAAAGCCCTATAAGACCTACAAAATCAAACTTCTTAGCCATACATCACAAACCTCGCCAAAAAGGAGCAGTTCCAGTCATATTAACCCAATAAACCAAACTCACTGCCATTGAGTCTATGCCAACGGACAGTGACCCTATAAGACAACATAGAGCAGCCTCTATGGGTTTCCGCGACTAACTCATACAAAAATAGAGATCCTCTTTCTCCTGAGAAACGACTGGTGGTTTTGAACTATTGACCTTGCAGTTAGCAACCCAATATGTAATCATTACACCAAGACTAACTCTTTATGGGAGTAGAAAGCTTCTTTCTCCCAAGGAGATCCTGATGATTTTGAACTGTTAGCCTCGTGTTTCAAAGTCTAACATGTAACCACTATGCCACCAGGGCTCCTCGCCATTCCATTAGGAGTGAGATAATTAAATGTTTTATACCCCCCTCTCCTGAGAATAAATATCCAAATGGCCCTTGGCAGGAACAAAATCTTTCCATTCCTGATGTACATGTATTGCTATATCTGCAGCACATATAAACACATAGTATTAATACTTTGTCAGGCCACAGATCCCTTATTGAAATGATGAAACAGACTTGTCATCCCTATGGCCCAGAGTCTGCTCAGGAGCAGTGTTTACCGTGTTTGTTCTCAGGCTGTCTGAGGTTCCTACCGGCCAGGGCAGGACAGGAAGTGCCAAGTAGAGGACTCTGCTTAGAAGTGGCATACACTATACGGGACTGCGCAGTCCTGGAAGGTGCAGGCAAACTGGTCTGACTAATAACACAGTTGAGTCATCGGAGCACTGTGGCGTGTGCACCCTGGGGCTGATGTGGAATGAGCAGAGCAAGATCCATCTCCATAAATGCAAATGACAATCTGCTCAAAGAGGTCGTGCCTAAACAAACTATGGTACTTCCACACATGGGAATGCAACACAGTGTTAAGAAGAATCGTGAGTCTTTGAAATACATCATCCCTCAGATGATCCTGGAGAATGAGATGCCCAGTGAAATAAAAAACAGAAAAACAACTAACTACCATTGAGGCAATGCCAACTCGTAGCAACCCCCCAGGACAGGGTAGAATTGGCCCTGTGAGTTTTCAGAACTAACTTTACAGGAGTAGAAAGCCCCATCTTTCTTCTGAGGAGCCGCTAGTAACTTGTGATTAGCAACCCAGCACACAACCACAATGCCAGCACAGGATTCCTTGAGTGAGATAAGCCAATGACAAAGACTGCCTGAAACCACTATCTTGAAAAGATTTTCACACAAAAAGAACATTCTTTGATGATGATTACCAGAGGTGGCTGCAGAGAGGATAAACTAAGAGGGTGGGTTGTGAACTTGGGTGAAGAGAAAGACAAAATCATAAAAGTAAGTCATAGAGTAAAAAGTGTAAAAACAGCTGGGTGTGGAGGGAGTAGTAGAATGAAAGACCTTATTGGCAAGTGTAACAAGATACAGAAAGTCTAGGGTTGAACTTCACATCCAAGAATTGTGTTTCTTGAAAGGTAAGCACCTGGCTCACAAGAGACCTTCAAAGAGGAGCTGGACCCTGCCTTTTTTGTGAAATCTACATTATAAAGATGTGGATTTCATTACATGTTTAAGACATCACCAGGATCAACAAGAAAGTTGGTCAGGAGAATACAATAAGCTGATTCTGATGTTCCAATTGAAAATAAATGGTTGAGAAACCAAGGAAAAGGAAGGTGATGACTTAAATCAGTTGTTCAACCAGTTGCTTTTGAGTTGCTACCCACTCAATATGGCCCCAAGTGCATCAGGGTACTACGTGCTTCTCGAGAGATCACCAGGCCATTCTTTCAAGAGGTACCTCTGGGTAGACTTGAACCTCCAACCTTTTGGTCAGCATCAGCACGCAGCATGGGAACTGCTGGCCCCACCCTGGGATTGTAACATTTGTTCCTAAGACCTGTGATAAACTGTATTCAGTGAACCTGCACTCCTTACATGTGAAGAGACAAGTTATTGGGAAAGAATGGGAGGTTTTGAAACTATCCCAACCCTGTCAAGAACTTTAGCTGTGCCCTGGAAGACGTCACGGATTGGGGAGAGGGCCAATGGAAAGGACAGTTATTTGTTTCACATTAAACCCAAAGTCAGTTCCAGGCAGATCAAAAATGTTCAACCATCTTCTTGTTTAGTGAAAGAAAAAAGATGAAGGGAAACATAGGGAAAGAGAGAGGGACTGGTTTCAAAAAGTTACGCGGGGAAATGGAACGAGAAGATAATGAAAATGTTTCCCTAAAGGTTGAAGTCCCCTCATATTTTCTAATATTATAGAAGATGGTCTTTGTAAATTTGACACCAAAGCAAGACCAGAGAATGATAACTTTGACTATATTGTTTTTTAACCCTGCAATCCAAAGACTAAGTAGAATGAAGATCAACTCATCCACACCAAAAAAAGTCAAGTATCCAGTCTAATAGAAAATGAGGAAAGAATCTGAGCCATCTAGATGGAAAAAGAGAACTAATTCTTAAAAATGGACAAGTGGACTCTAAAAAACTTAATAGGAAAATTCTATGATCTTTGTGTGCATTTTCCATGAGCTTTTGGAAGCCCCTCTGTATGACAAGATTCTCTTGTCCCATCTATAATTAGATTTGGCCCCTTCTTAGTGGCAGAACTGGCCCCTTCCTCAGCAACAGATGGTAAAATGGGGTTGGCCCCAATCTTCATGCCTCCTGGCAATGCCTTCCAGGACACGTGGCAAAAGAGGATGGTGCCTGTGGTAGTTACATCGTCTGGTGTCAATTTGGGACTTGAGGATTAAGAGTGAAGGGGTGGAGTCTAGTCTGTCAATCAGACTCTGGACATGGCCTTCTGAGAATTCTAGGAACTGTATTTTCCTCCTTGGAGGCGGATCACTCTCTTGGATCACTTCCTTGGAGACCCTCTACTGACAAGGCTGACTCTCTGCGAGATGTCCCTGAGGAGAAACCACTTGGACCTACTCTGATGTAGTCAGAACCCTGGACCTGGAAAAGCCACCTGGAGACCACTGCCAGCGCTGAAATGCTTACAATACCACTGGAGCTAAAAGACTTTCCATCCACTGGCCTATAATCTTCCTGCATTCAGCATCATTGCATTGTTTCGTGAGTCTGAAAAGGACTGTATAGATTGGTGTCAGACTTATAGGCTAATATCAGACTTATGGACTTGATCTGGACTGGGCTGGGATGTTTTCCCAATATTCAGTTGCTCATACATAAACCTTTTTCTTTAACACCTCAGAGCCTCTCTGACTTTGTTTCTCTAGTGTACCTAGACAAACACAGGGACATTCCTAGCACAGCTACTCGAACCTTGCCAGTCATAGAGTGCTACAAGTACAGTGTCCCGACCTGCGCCCAGTCTGCTCACTTCGGTCAAGCTTGGCGTTGGGATTCCTGTCCCTCTTTATGACCAAACTCCTGTCCTGTCAATGTGCTTTGCAGAGGCATGTTTGCTGGAGGTCTGAAGGAGATGGAACAGGAGGAAGTGCTAATCCACGGTGTGTCCTACAAGGCCATGTGCCAGATCCTGCATTTCATCTATACCTCTGAGCTGGAGCTTAGCCTGAGCAATGTGCAGGAAACGCTGGTGGCCGCCTGCCAGCTTCAGGTAAGCCACACTGCATGCAAGCAGGACAGACTCAGATGGGGTTTCTGAGGTGCCCACTGGGTGGTGGCATCGGTGTGAGAGAGGGTCAAGGGAGTCAAGAGAGAAGGGTGGGGGTGCTGAGACCAAGTATATGAAGGGGAGGGGTTGGCTTTGGGCTGATAGGAGACCTTGACCAGCTGTGAGTCTAAAGTTGAGCTACCCCTGATGCCCTGACCCAGGACCCTAGTCCACTGTTGCTCCCAGTTTTGTTATTTTTACCCTGTCTGCTAGCCTCTCCTTACCACACTGCATCTTCATGGCTTTGTGGCCCTGTGGTCTGTGTGCTCTGGCCCCTCAGAGTGGGCCCTATCTGCCTATCCCACACTGGATCTCTCTCTCAAACAGCATTTCCCATAGAACTTTTTTTAAAAATCATTTTATTAGGGGCTCATATAACTCTTATCACAATCCATATATACATCAATTGTATAAAGCACATTTGTACATTCATTGCCCTCATCATTCTCAAAACAATTGCTGTCCACTTAAGCCATAGAACTTTTAAATGTGTCTTCTTACAGAATTCAGAAAGTTGTCTGAGGGCTCATTCATGTGACTTGGCATTTTCGAAGTTTCTATTGAAACTTAGCAGTGCTTGTGCAGTTACACAGTACCTATAGGAAGCCTTGCTCTTAGAAGTCAGATGGCTTCTCTCTACATTTTCTTAAGCGGTACCGATAGATTTTTATACACGCCCCCCACCCTCACCCAGTCAGTGTCTTTTAACTGTAAAAATTACTTCCCCGTCTAACCTCACAAGCAGGAAGAGGATCATGATCAACATCATCAGCCTGATTCCTAAGTAGAAGTCAGGCATGCCTCACCTCTCCAACCTTTCTAGCAGTCTGACAGGCTACCATCTTTGTGTTAGCACCTGTGCTTCCTTGCTGGGCTCTTGCAAGTTACTGCCATGGCCATACAGAACTCACAAGCAACTCTCAAAACTATGGGGAAGCATTAGATGACAGTTCTGGATGAGGAACCATTTTGGATAGTTTTTCAATCAGGACAGCCTCTTCTTACCTGTACCCGCCTGCAGGCAGGCCTCTCTCTAGCCCTGGGCTCAGCCCCTGCTCTACACAGACTAATGTACACAACTCTCTAGTTCTGCCTATAAGTTCCTCACTCCATTTCAGTGCACCAAGAAGTCTCCTGCCCTAAAGCACTCAGCGCTGCATTTCCATGGTTCAGGAAGCCCACCATGTTAACTCGCATCCGTCTGCTGGTTCCACTGCCATTGTTTTCTCTGCCATCACTTCTCACTGTCTCACTCCACCTGATGTTACAGCTTTCTCTCTCTTTCTGTATATATACATATATATAGAATCTTGGGTCTTCGAGATACTCAGTGCAGAGACCACAGGTCCAGAGGACATGCCCCACTCCTGTGTCATCCTCTTGATAGTGAAGTTCTCTCTTCCTACCTCTGAAATAGCTTACTGTAAGTCTAGTGGGACAGCAAAACTGACCAATCCTCGCTTTAAATGTTCCACGCTTAATTTGCATGTCTCTACTCTCACAGGGGTGCTGTGCCCCTTATTTGCATTATTGGCAAGTTGTACTGTCCTCTTGGTGGGCCACAAGGACCTTATTTGGATAATGTCACCCAGTCCCTAGGGGAGAGTTATAAGATCATTACAAGGGTGGCTATATAAAATTGATCCATTGCACTGCATGAGCAATTAGTAGAATCCTGGATCACAGAAAAAACTTGTACAGTATCTCTGGAGGCCCCTTTCTGTGTAGCTGTTCTGCAGCAGCTAGCCCTGTTCTGCCCTCCTCGGGGTGCTAGCAGGGCGGTCTAGGTACATATTTAAGGCTGTGGCTTACATTCCCATAGTTGTGTGCCCTTGAGTCCCATAGCAACCCCATGTACAACAGTACAAAACAACCCAATCCTGCATTCTCATTGTCATTATGTGAGACTTCAAAGTTGCAGCCACTGTGAGTCCATCTCCTTGACGGCTTCCTCTCCCACTAACCCTCTACCAGGCATGAGGTTCTTCCCTGGGTCCTGGTCCTTCCTTAGAACATGTAGAAAGTACGTAAGATGAAGTCTCTCTACCCTCATTGTTCAAGAGCCCTCTGACTGGAATTTTTTCATGACAAGTTTGCTTGTTTGTTTGGCAGTCCGTGGTACTTTTTCTTTCTTTCTTTCTTTTTTTTTTTTTTGCTGCCACCCAAATTCAAATACATCAATTCTTCTGTAGTATTTTTTATACCTTGTCCAACTTTCTTATGCGTGTGAGACAGTTGGAAATACCATGGCTTGGGTCAGGCATCCCTTAGTCCTCAAAGTGACCTCTTTGCTCTTGATCGCTTTAAATAGATCTTGTGCAACAGATTTTCCTAATGCAGCATATTGTTTTAATGTCTCCCTTCAGCTTTGATTGCATGGTGGGTAGGTGGAATTAAGACAAGGTGGCCTTTACGATGGAAGAATTTCTTGCATTTCTTGTTCAGAAACCTCTCTGTCCCTAAATTCAAAACCACACTATTTGCTGGCAAATCAACCTTGACTCTTGGCACCGTGTAATGCCTGAGTAGACTTGTGCTGCATAGGGTTTTTCAGTGATTGATTTTTTTTTGAGGTTGTAAATCTTGACAAGCATAGAAAGCCTTATCTTTCTTATGTGGCACAATTGGTGGTTTTGAACTGCTGACCCTGAGATTAGCAGCCTAATGAATACAACTTTTTCCTTTTAGACTTTTAATTGTGAATTTGAGTAAAGGCTTGGAGCATAGATCCACTTTCTATTCACCATGTCAGACACTGTTTCATGTCATTGATTGCCCTGTAACATCCTTCATCCCAATTTCCCTCTGCATTTCCATTAGGCAGTCCTTTGATGCAAGAAAACCTTAGGTAGTATTAAGAGTGTGGGTCTGTAAACCTGCTCGTCCTCTTTGTTCAGGTAGTTGGGGGGCATGGGGGTGTGTGGCCTGTCCCCGGCCTGTGGATTCAGTGCCCTTTGCCAGGACAGGAATGAGCTCAGGTTCTCCACAATGTCCTCAGAAACAAGGCTCTCAGGTCCACATCACCCTAGTTGGATAACCTCTGAGCGTATGTATTCCCGGCTCTGGGCCTGTAGTATATAGGAGCTCTGGCCCAGCCTGGCTGGCCCATTCTCTGAAAGCTTTACCCTGGTGGAGGCCCACTGCTCTGGAAAGGGAAGGCGAGAAGGGGAGCCTCCTTCTCTTAGAAGCGCCTGGTTTGGGACAAATTTACAAGTAATAACGGTATTTCAGGAACACTTGGCAAAAACAGAAGCACTTGCTAAGGAGGAAGGCAGGTAATGGAGGAGAACACATTAGACATAACAGTGCATTCTGGGCCATTTGGTGGCCGACAGAAGTGAACTTCCTCATTGGTAGGTTTCCAGGTGACCTTCAACGAACCACCGGGCAAGCAAGAAATATCTTTTGAGTTTGTTTTTTAAAACAACTTCTAAGTAATTTATTTGTACACTGAAAATGCCAGCAAAATTACTCTTTAAGCAACAATTAATTAGCTGATAATGCCCTGTAAGTGAGGTATTCCCATTTTCAGAGAAATTCTAATAATCCATTTTCCTAAAAGAATTGGCAAATACCTGGCATATTACACTGGGCTGTTCTTGCTGGAATCCTTTATTTTGATTTCGTTTTATTCCCCCTTTCCACTCTCAACTCTTTCCCATTTTATAGATGAGGAAACTGAAGCTTAGGGAGGTTAAGAACGTGCTGCAGAGGCGGGATTGCACCCGGGCGGACTGGCTGGCCGTCAAAGCCCACCTCTGGTGCTCTAGTAAATTGAGAAAGGTTGGCTGCCACTAGGAGGACTCAGGTTTGCCTCTTCATCTGAGGGTTCAGTCCTAGCAGGCAGGTAGGCAAACCGTGTTTCCACCATTAGCCCCCAGCACAAGTTCCACCTTAGCTTTAAGTGAGTGTTCTGCTTTCCCCACAGATCCCCGAAATCATCCACTTCTGCTGTGACTTTCTCATGTCCTGGGTGGATGAGGAAAACATCCTCGATGTCTACCGGCTGGCAGAGCTGTTTGACTTGAGCCGCCTGACGGAGCAGCTGGACACCTATATCCTCAAGAACTTCGTGGCCTTCTCTCGAACTGACAAGTACCGCCAGCTCCCCTTGGAAAAGGTGTACTCGCTCCTCAGCAGCAACCGCCTGGAGGTCTTCTGCGAAACCGAGGTCTATGAGGGCGCGCTGCTCTACCACTACACCCCGGAGCAGGTACAGGCTGATCAGATCTCGCTGCCCGAGCCCCCCAAACTCCTGGAGGCAGTGCGGTTCCCGCTGATGGAGCCCGAGGTCTTACAGCAGCTCCACGACAAGCTCGGCCCCAGCCCACTGCGAGATACGGTAGCCAGTGCCCTTATGTACCATCGGAATGAGAGCCTGCAGCCCAGCCTGCAGAGCCCACAGACGGAGCTGCGGTCAGACATCCAGTGCGTGGTGGGCTTTGGGGGCATCCACTCCACACCCTCCACAGTCCTCAGCGACCAGGCCAAGTACCTGAACCCCCTGCTGGGAGAGTGGAAGCATTTCACCGCCTCCCTGGCGCCACGGATGTCCAACCAGGGCATTGCAGTCCTGAACAACTTTGTGTACTTGATCGGCGGGGACAACAATGTCCAGGGGTTTCGGGCCGAGTCACGGTGCTGGAGGTAGGTGAGGCGCTTGTTTGTGCCTCTTGTCAATTGGAGGGGTGGACTGAGAAGACAGGGAGATTACTGGTGTCAGTTACAGAGGGTCCCATGGTTAGAGTGGCCATAGCCTGAGACTGAGCCGGTATAGTTGCTGCTTGCTGAGGTGTGCCTCGGTTCTGGAGAGAAGGTTGGGATGGACGTGGCAGTGAGAAAAGCAAAACTGGGACCTGAGTGCCCCCCTCTCCTCCTCACCTCTCTCTTCTCTCCTCTCCCTCCTCATGCCCGCTTACCCTCCATCATGGCCACAGCCTGGGTGGTGAGTAGATATCATGCTTCCAGCCAGCCACCTGTGACAGGACGGCCTTAGAAAGGGGGAACTAGAACCTGGAGAGCGTCTAAGCCCTGTAAGGAGGACAGCTACATGCAGTCCTGTGTGTCCCTCATATTCCTCACACCCACAGTGAGCTGAGCAACTATGGCTCTCCTGCAGGTCTCATCGTCCCCAGCCTAATCAGCTGCATACTGCATGTGAGGTCCCCAGAGAGGGGAGTTTCCAAGCAAGGTATGCAGACCACTGGGGCTTGGGGGCATGTCCACCTCTGTTAAAGTCTATGAGGTGATGGTCCCACAGTCTGTAGGCAAGCACCAACATCCTTAGTGCCATTAGACTTCTGTGACCTCCTCCCTCTGTCCTACATTTGACCTGTGTGGGAAGACCACCCACCCAGTGAGCTGAAAGACAGCTTTGCACCGGTTGCTGGCTGCCTTCTAGCATCTGTGAACTAGGTGCAGATTGGGTTCTTGTCTCTGTTCACCTTTGTGGGGGCAGCATTAAGCCTGGTCCTGCCACTAGGAATCTAGTGCAATGACAATGATGAGGAGAGGCTGACCCTGGGCCACCTCTGCATCCTGACTTTTTATAAGATGAGACACAAACCAAGCTTGGCAATAGTTTTGGTTAAATGGGAGGAAAAAGTATTGCAGAAGGAGGAAGTGACCCCTTTCATTGTCTCCCTTACCAAATACTGTCCTCAGCAGTTGGGCAAGGCCAACGCCCCCTTCCCATAGGACTGCTCTGGTCCCGGACCCTCTCAGCTCAGTAGAGCCCACAGAGAGGTCTCCCTCAGCTGGCAGTAAGGGACTCTGTCTCTCCCACATTCTCTCTCAGCCCCATGCCAGCTACCTCGGTTTCACTCAAAGTTGTGGTCAAAACATCTCTTGAGAACATTGCTACAAGTGAACTCTGGATGGTGATAGCATTCATCCCAGCCAGTAAGGGACGGACATTGGGGACTGAGGTGTAGTGCTACTACTGAGGTATATGCTACAGCTGCCCTCTACAGAAAGACTGTAGACTCAGAGTCCTCAGACTCTGAAGACTTCCCAATGAACCTCCTAAACCTAATACCCTAACAGCTTGGTTCTTTCTCCCTTTCTGTTTCATCTTTCACCAACCTCTGAGCCTGTAGGCTTTCAGAATATAGGGCAACAAGACTCCCCCCCCCCCCCCCCCGGGAATTAGGAGTTACCTTTTGAGATGTTAAGGACTTTTACCAGCTCATATTGTAAAGCATTGATACCAAAACTACAGAGGAAAGGCTGCCGAGTGTGGAGCAAATTGAATTCTGCTGCTCTGACATGAATGTGGTTTTTTTTTAAATGCAATTTTTCGATTGGACTGTGAAATGTTGATCCTAAATCCACTGTCAATGGGTTGATTCTGATTTCTAGCAATTCTATAGAACAGCGGTTCTCGACCCTTTGGGTGTCAAATGACCCTTTCACAGGGGTCACCTAAGACCATGTTTCCGATAGTCTTGAGAACTGAGACACTGCTCCTCTATCCGTCTCCAGGCGGGTCCACCACATGCAGATAGGCCCACATACGGGGTCACCACCACATGAGGAACTGTATTAAAGGGTCACAGAATTAGGAAGGTTGAGAACCACTGCTCTAGAGTAGAACTACCTGTAGGGCTTCTAAGACTGTAAATCATTATGGAAGTAGGCAGTCTCATCTCCGTCCAACGGATAAGACATTGATAGACATGAAAATTATTGAGTCATGGTGTACAGAAGAAAAGCAGTCAACAGACCCCAGAAATGATCTGTACACAGGATCTCTGTTGATAGATAGCAACACTGGTGGCGTAATGACTATGCATTGGGCTGATAACTGCAAACTCAACAGTTCGAAACCATCAACTTCTCCGTGGGAGAAAGATGGGGCTTTCTACTCTCGAGTTGCAGTCTCAGAAACTCACAGGGACAGTGCTACACTGTCCTATAGGGCCCCTATGAGTTAGTATTGACTCAATAGCAGTCTAGAGTTTATCAGGTTGATCCAGTTCATTGCTACTTTGTTGGACAGAGTAGAACTGCTCTTTAGTGTTTTTGAGGCTATAAATCTGTACAAGAGACTAGCTCGTGTTTTCCCTCAAAGTGGCTGGTAGACTTGAACCATCTGCCATTGTGCAGTTAGTAGCCCGGTGTTTCATCCAGGGCTCCCTGAGTTTGCAATCTCATGGAGACTGAAAAAAAACAAAACTCACTGCCACTGAGGCAAGTCCAACTCAGGATAACCCCACAGGACACACTAGAGCTACCCCATTGGGTTTGTGAAGCTGTAAATCTTTACAGGAGCAGACAGAGGTGAAGCTTGTTCTCCCAAGGAGTAACTAGTAGAGTCTGAACTACTGCCTTGCATTTAGCCCAACATGTAACCCACACACTGCCAGAGTGCCTCGTGACAAAGCATAATCAAGGCAGGGTGGAAAGATATGCGTGAAACCGTGAATCGTTGATGTGTAGTATACATGAGCACTTTTGTGTGTGGCTAAGATGCAGTCCATCGAGAGGAAAGCTCAGGAAACCCACTGGGGCAGTTCTGCTCTGTCTCTTGGGCTCGTGGGTTGCTTTGAGCCGGAATGAACTGGATTGTACACAACAGCGTGTGTTGTCTGTGTGGGTACCCCTAAAGCTGGCAGCAGAAGACCAGAATGAAGCCAGGGAGCCTTTGGAGGGCCTCGTTGCGTTCCAGCAGGAGATGCGGGTGCTTCCTTCCACACATGAGGTTTAATGGTGGGGAAGAAGGATGCTCGCACACACGAACCTTGGTGAGGCTGGGGAAGGAGCCAACCCAGCCAGTTTATAGGGCCTTGGTACGTACTGTTCCCTTGTGCAGTCAGACCATCACCTGGTTTGCACCCCAGCACTCGGGTTGCAAATACTACCTTCTAGACCCTTCCTGCCCCCCTCCGAGAGCACTGCCCTCTCCTTGCTTGGGTTTTCATCCCTCCCAATCCTTGCCATGCTACTGAATTGCTGTCTGTTTGTTCCATCTCTGGCTTGCAGTAGAGGTAGGGGGGCCTCATCGCAAGCTTAGCTGTGATTCCCAGCACTGAGTCTAGTACCAAGAATTGACAGACATGTGCAGACAGCATAGATTCAGGCCTACTGGTCCTCTGTTGGTGGAGTGGTGTGTTCAGACAGGCCTGGTCTATCCTGACCCATTAGCTCAGCATCTGAGGGCTAGGGATGCAGACTTGACCCCCAGTCCTTTAGGAACGACTTCCAAGCTGATGCTGTCTCTGTGACACCCCACAATGGCGCTCCAAGGCAGGCAGTACTCCTCATCGGACAGAAGCAGAAACTTGGCGAATGCTGAGAAATTAAAATGACGCCAGTGTTCCCAACTAGCCAAGGCCAGGATCCGAACCGAGTTGGTATGACCAGTTATACACTCTCACTCCTGTCCACCCTGCTCCTGAGGTCCTGTAGTCACTAATCACTTGTGCACGGGGACAGAAGGTGAAGCTGGGCTCATCCCAGCAAGCAACTTCCTGCACTCTCCTGAACCCACTAAGGTTGGACTTGTTTTCCAGGATGTCACGGTTACTCTGTAGAAGTAGAACATATGTATTTGAAGGAGAAAGTAATTTTCACTGTGGGCTGTTGAGCAAAAATGTACCAGAACCCTAGGTTCACCCTATGCTGGTGTCTGGGTGGCTCCCCAAGAAGCATGCACTTCAGGCTCCTGGGGTCCCCATAGCTGTGTGGCCATACTTTTCTTCCCCACAGCCTTCTATGTGCCTCTTGTGTTGGACCTTGTGGTAGCAAGAGGAATGTGGCATTGAGAGGCCTTGGGAACTGCAGAGGGTCATGTTAGAGCATCAGGGTGGACTCCACCATGAAGGGCTTGAGGCTCACGTCCAGGTGTGGTGATGGAATGTGTGAAAAAGGGCATCTCCTGTAGATTTTGTCTTTGAGGTGGGATGGGCTGGACCAGATGAGGAGGAGCCTCTGACTGAAACTCCCTGGCAGTAGAGGCTCTGGCAGACATTGGTCAGAAGGGTAGACGGGCTGCAGGGAGTGTAGGCACTCACAGGGCTTGTTCTGGGCACAGTCTCCAGGCATGTATAAAAATGCGTGGAAAGGGGCAGAGCACCATTAAAAAGGGAGGGTGTTGGGCTGGTCAAGTGTCAAGGTCATACTGCGGTGGTCTACTCATGGGACAGAAGGATTAAGGGCACAGCAGGGGAATAGGGGACCCTGCCTGGGTTACAGGCTGTGGGTCAGCCTTCTGCAGGTTATGAGAAGTGGGTGAAGTCTAATTTGAGTGAGGAGCAAAGGAGCCACATGTAGGAGGAGAGGGTGGATTGAGAAGAAAGGAGGGTTCCATTAGGACAGTAAACTACCAGGTGGGAAAGCTCTACTCAGGGAGGACCTTAGGGCCCTGAGTTTAGACAGATGAGACTGAAGTGACTGCAGGGTGGCCCAGGGTGGACAGTCAGCTGAACTAAAAGCCAGTCTTGGCTCCACATTTTGCAGGGCTCGAGGCCTGACCATGAAGCATGGGTGAGTGAGCAGGCCAGAGCAGGAGGTCCAGGGCCCCTGGGGCAGCGCTCATCTAGTCAGTGATGGGCTGTTCTTGTTGCCCTGCACAAGGTATGACCCTCGGCACAACCGCTGGTTCCAAATCCAGTCCCTACAGCAAGAGCACGCAGACCTGTGTGTGTGTGTTGTGGGCCAGTATATCTACGCTGTGGCGGGCCGAGACTACCATAATGACCTGAATGCCGTGGAACGCTATGACCCCGCCACCAACTCCTGGACCTACGTGGCCTCACTCAAGAGAGAGGTAAGGAAGCCCGTTCTGAAGAGACCTATTGCCAGCTGCCTTTCTTCCCTGGAGTGTGGATTGGAGTATGAGGGTCAGGGGTCCAGGCCAAGGAACAGGCCCAGTGAACAAGTCTGTATCCCTCAAATCACTTTCCCTGAATCGGTGCTACGGGAACTGCTGAGGTTCTGTTGAACTATTTGGGAAGATGGTTTCTCAAACTGTTTCCCCTCTATTCTTCAGACAGGGCTCACATGTGAGACCCAATAACTGCCTTAACCTTGTAGTTTAAAGGTGATAGAAGCCCATCTCTGGTCTGTCCTTAAGCAGAGCTAAACTGGGACAGTTCCTTAGTGGTAAATAGAAGGGGCTCTGAGAGATAAGGACTCTGCTCCATGTTGTGCCCTCCCTTGTCTTCACCAGAGGCCCCTTTAAATCATGGTCATATGTGTAGCACCTTGATCTCCAATGTAAAGATATTTAATGTAATGTTCATTGTGCAAAGGGTATATTCTGGTGAACATGTTCTCATCCTGTGTCTTTGGAGTACTCAAGGTACCAAGAACCAGACACGGGATTCCAGGGAATGGAGAGGGGCCTCCCGGAGTCCAGTTGCTGAGCACAGGGTCTGGTGTCAGCACTTCCCTTTGAGGAGCACCTGCTATAGGCCACATGTTTCCTTTGGTTGGCCCCATAGCTGTTGTTCAGCTTAAACGGCATAGACTTATCGTGAGAACTTGTCATGTTGGGTCCAAGTTGGGTGAAGCCTTTCAGTTGGTGTTTCTTCAGTCGCTAACCTAGGTGCAGTTTGCACCTCTGCCTTCAGTTCTGTGAGTTCCTGATCATGTGCTGTCCTCTGAAGTGGTTGAATGCCCACCATGGATTTGTAGTACAGTGACAGTACATTCCTTCATCTTAAGCTCTTCACTCCCAGTGCCATTCATACAGCTTGAATTTTTTCTTCAGTTCTTTTAGTTTGAGAAACATCAAGTGTGTTCTTTCTTGGTTTACTTTTTTAAAAATCATTTTATTAGGGGCACATACAACTCATCACAATCCATACATTCATCAAATGTGTAAAGCACATATGTACATTCATTGCCCTCATCATTCTCAAAACATTTGCTCTCCACTTAAGCCCCTGGCATCAGCTCCTCATTTTTCCCCTCCCTCCCCGCTCCCACTTCCCTCATGAACCCTTGATAATTGATAAATTATTATTTTGTCATATCTTGCACTGTCTGACATCTCCCTTCACCGACTTTTCTGTTGTCCACCCCCCAGGGAGGAGGTTATATGTAGTCACTTGTAATTGGTTCCCCCTTTACACCCTACCCTCCCTCCACCCTCCCAGTATCGCCACTCACCCTGGTCCTGAAGGGATCATCCACCCTGGATTCCCTGTTTCCAGTTCTTATCAGTACCAGCATACATCCTATGGTCTAGCTAGATTTGTAAGGTAGAATTGGGATCATAATAGTGGGTGGGAGGAAGCATTTAGGAGCTAGAGGAAAGTTCTATGTTTCATCGTTGCTACCCTGCACCTTTACTGACTCCTCTCTTCCCCGGGACCATTCCGTAAGGGGATGTCCAATTGCCTACAGATGGACTTTGAATCTCCACTCCACACTCCACCTCATTCACAATTATTTGATTTTTTTATTCTTTGATGCCTGATACCTGATCCCTTCAACACCTCTTGATCATACAGGCTGGTGTGCTTCTTTGTTGCTTCTGAGCTAGATGTGGGCTTTGTTGCTTCTGAGCTAGATGGCCACTTGTTTACCTTTAAGCCTTTAAGATCCCAGAAGCTGTATCTTTTGATAGCCAGGGACCATCTGCTTTCTTCACCACATTTACTTATTTACCTGCTTTGTCTTCAGCAATTCTGTCAGGAAGGTGAGCGTCATTGAATGCCAGTTTAATAGAACAAAATATTCTTGCATTGAGGGAGTACTTGAGTGGAGGCCCAATATCCAGCTGCTACCTTAATACTAAACCTATACATATATGCACATAGATATATTTCCACATCCTCATATGTAAATATATTTGCATATGTACAGCCTTTATTTAGACCTCTATAAATGCCCTTTGCCTCCTAGCTCTTTCCTCTATTTCCTTTGACTTTCCTCTTGTCCCACCATCATGTTCAGCCTTCATTTGGGTTACAGTAATTCCTCTCGGTTATATTACCCTCAGTCACACCCTAGCAGGCCTCCTACACCCTCCTCACCACCTATTTGGATCACTACTTGTTCCCTTGTCCCTGGGTTTGTAAACACCACTTCCGTTCCCCCCATGTCCCCCCTGGAACTGCCGGTCCATTGTTTTCTTCTCCAGATTGTTCATCCAGCCTATCCTACTTAGACCTGCGGAGATAATAACATGCACAAAAACAAGACAGAGAAAACTCAAGCAACAAAAGAAAACAAAACAAGCCAATGACAAAACAAAAACAGCAATAAGAAAGAAAAGATTTTAGTTAGTTCAAGGACTGTTCATTGGCTTTTAGGAATATTTTCCAGTTGAATCTGATGGGGCGCCAAGCCCTGGCCCCAAAGTCTAATTTTGGTATTCCATGGAGTCTTCATTGCTCTGTTCCCCTTGCTGATCTGTTCCATGTCCTTAAGTGTTTTGCCTCGGTGTGGTGGTATCAGATTGGGCGGAATTCCCACACAGTGTCTCCAGTGTTGTACCCTGTAGGGCTATAGGTTAGTGAGGGATGTCGTGTCTCATAGTGGGGCCAGTCATATGGTCTTCTGTGTGAATTGACTGCCCTAAGCGGGAATCTCGTCATCAAGGCTTGGTGGGCCAGGATGTGTTCCACGCTCTCTTCCTCCCCCTTCATTTGCTCCCGTGTGCTCTGATCAGACATGTCCCTCTCCCTGAGCTGCAGATTCAGTGCTGCCCTCTGAAATAAATTCTTCTGGGGGGAGGGGCAGCTGTCCAGGTAGTTGGAATTGGCGCCGGCCCCTCAGACCTCTCCACTGGTTCCCTACTCCATGCCAGCTCTTTCTTGGTTTTCGAACTCTAGCATTTGCACATTTTATCATAATACTTACTTTGACTCTTACCACCACCACCCCATTCATCCAGGTGAAAACAAAAATAGTTATTTAATAATCAGCATTTGGGGTTTGTACCGTACAATTTCCTCCCATGTTGATGTTTTTGCTGAATAGAGACTTGTGATTCTGTAGCAGTCCTTTGTCATTGCCCTTGTAGTGCAGCTAGAACAGCGGTTCTCAACCTGTGGGTCATGACCCCTTTGGAGATAGAAGGACCCTTTTACAGGAGCCTCCCACTTCCTAACAGTAGCAAAATTATAGTTATGAAGTAGCAACGAAAATAATTTTATGGTTGGGGTTCACCACAACGTGAGGAACTGTATTAAAGGGTCACGGCATTAGGAAGGTTGAGAACCACTGTTCTAGAAGAAACCAGGGGGCGTTTCTGTCAGAATGTGAAGATGGGGCTGGGAAGCAGCAGGTGGATGTGGGGCTGTAGCCAGTCTGGTGAAGGCTCAGAGGACGTTGGCATCACTAACTGGTTCATGTCCCTTCCCCTGGTGGCACTGTGCAGGTATATGCCCACGCAGGCGCAGCACTGGAGGGCAAGATGTATATCACCTGTGGCCGCAGAGGGGAGGACTACCTGCGAGAGACCCACTGCTACGAGCCAGACAGTAACACCTGGAGCAGCCTGGCTGACGGGCCAGTGCGACGGGCCTGGCATGGGATGGCTACTCTCCTCAACAAGCTGTATGTCATCGGGGGCAGCAACAATGACGCTGGCTACAGGAGGGATGTGCACCAAGTGAGTCAGCATGGCCTTCGGGGGGGGGGACTCGGTGGCGCAGTAGCCTGGGGGAGAAGAGGCGTGTTCCCTCCCCCACCCCCTTTGTTGTCTTTTTCCAGCGCAGCATTCCCCCACCCTAACTGGGGTCCAAACCAGGGCCCATGCTGCTGGTGAACCAGGGCTCATGCTGCTGAAAAAGTTCATTGCTGCTCATTCAATAGCATGAGGGTGAATGTTCTATATGTTTGTGAACTGGTGTGCTGTCTTTCCACCAGTTGAAAGGAGAGGGCCAACGGTTGTCTAGAGAAACAAAGTCAGTGACACTCTCGTATGTGTCAGAATGAATTTACCATACATACTCAAGTATAAACCGACCTAAATATCTGCTGAGGCACCTGATTTTACCACAAAAACTGCATTAAAAATGTGCTGGAAAACTTGGCTTATCCTCCAGTATATACGATATATCAAGAAGGCATCCCAGCCCAGTCCAACATAAGTCCATGGGTCCAGCCATAGCACCCTCCAGACTCCAGTAGGCTGATGCACAGAAAGATGAAGCTGGAGACGGGAAAACCACCGGCTGGTGGGTACCAAGTCACATGGATCCAAGGTTGGTGGGGGCATGGCAGGGTGCAGGCAACTGTCGGGTTAGGCAGCCTTCCTGGGGCTATACCTCTAGGTAGGTCTCACAGCAGAAAGGGGAAGGGACAGAAAGCAAAAAAACTTAAGTTTGTCCCCTATAAAAAGGCCACACCTTCAAGGAGCCATCATCATTAACAGATTGTACTCCACCCTTACACTTTCATGCAAAGTCAACGGCATGAAGTCGTCCAACTACCAGAGGCACCCTTAGAATCTACCACACCCTGGGTGCTCAGAGGCAGGCCAAGGGGTTGGGATGGGTGGGACCAAGGGCGATCCCCAAGTAAGTGTAAGGCAGGAAACACAGGTCCGGAGGAGAGGACCGGACAACAGACAGATGTTTCAGATGTTAACACTGGGCAGGCACCATCCTTCTTGGTCTCTGGGTCTGCTCACATGCTGGGGTTGAGTTGGCCCTACACCAGTCCCTGGGGGCCATTTATAACTATGACCTTGCCTTGCAGGTGGCCTGCTTCAGCTGTACATCTGGGCAGTGGTCATCAGTCTGTCCGCTCCCAGCTGGACATGGCGAGCCAGGCATGGCTGTGCTGGAAGGCAGGATCTATGTGCTGGGTGGCCGCTCACACAACCGAGGCAGCCGCACAGCCTATGTGCACATCTATGATGCTGAGAAGGACTGCTGGGAGGAGGGGCCGCAACTGGATAACTCTATCTCAGGGTTAGCTGCCTGTGTGCTTACCCTACCCCGCTCCCTGCTCCTGGAGCCCCCCCACGGGACCCCCGACTGGAACCACGACCGCAGTCAGGCTGACCAGGACTTCGCATCAGAGGTCATGAGCGTGTCCGACTGGGAGGAGTTCGACAACTCTAGTGAGGACTAGACTGTGGTGCCTGAGTCAGAAGAAAAGATGCTGGGAGCTGAGCTCCAGGATGGGCAGCAGAGGCCTGGGGGCTCCTGAACTGGAACGCTAGGCTACAGGCACTGGAGGCTTCCCCCACACCCCATACCTGGTGGTCTGCGTGTACCTGCCACCCTCTCTTCAAGCCAGCGACCTGCCAGCTTTCCAGGGGCACAGGGTGTACGATGTTGCTGTGCATTTTGTTCGTTACAGTGGGAAATGTTCACAAGAGGTGTTGACCCTCTAAAGGAATGTACCAGGCCCGTGCCCTTAAGTGTGGACTGGCCTTGCCAGCCATCAGCCTGGCCCTACTTACCCTGTGAGGACTGGTGGCCCCTGGAAGGGAGGCTGGAGAGTGTTGAGCCCTTTCTGGGGGGCAGCAGGAGTAAGGACTAGGACAGCAGGGAGCAGCTCCTCCTCCCTGCTGCTCCCAAAAGGCCTTGAGGGAGAAGACACCCACAGCTGTTAGTTCTGTTTCAAGGGGGGAAAGATCCTGACCACCTGGATTTTTCTGACCCTATGTTGTTGATTAAACTCTCCTAATAAATGTGTTCATTGTTCTCCTGTGGCCCAGCCTGACTTCCTTAAGGCACAGTGCTGAGTCTTGGTGGGTTTCCAGGCCAGACCTGCCAGTGTCAGACAGGTGATGAGAGGGAGGAGGGCATTGCACATGACTAGGACCAGCAGGTCCACCCTGTCTCCTGGCTTGTGCACTTGCTTTCTCTCAGAGGAGTTCCAATAAGGGCAGCCAGTAGAACCTAGCTGGCTCCAGATACAACTCTCTGCTATCAGGAAGAGGAGAATAAGTGTCACCGATGGATAAAGAAAGATGGATGGTGGAGGCATGTCTGTCTTCTGCCTCATGGCAGTTGGGGAAGTCCAACGGATATCAGATAGGGATCCCTCTATGCACTGTTTTCACACCATGTATAGACAGAGAATCACTTATAATCCCCAAAGAAAACTACTAGAGCTATTGAACAATTTTGGCAAAATAGGGTGCAGGATCAACAGGCAAAAGGCAATTGCGTTGCTATATGAGCTATGAACAAGTCCAAATGGAAATTATGAAAACAGACAGCAAAAGCATCTAAAAGAATTAAATGAATAGAAATTTTATCTCTAAATTTCTAAAAGGGGGGGGGGATGAATGAAATACCTGGGAATAAATTTAACCAAGGAGATGAAAGACTTATACCAGGGTAAGTTTTTAAAAAGGGAACAGAAAACCATGGCTGTGTAACCAGATGTTAACATCCTCCCAGAACAAAACCTCACTGCCATCAAGTCGATTTTGACTCATGGCAACACTATAGGACAAGGTACAACTGTCCTTGTGGGTTTCCAAGAACTGCTGACCTTGTGGTTAGCATCCCAACGAATAACTACACCACCAAGACCTAAAAAGTTTCCCAGGAGAATAGAAATCTGAAATATACAACCTGTTAAAATAGGAGCTTGTCCAAGGGACCCTGAAAATGCTTAAGACTATCCAGACAAGACTGGACCGGGTGACCCCTCTCCCCAGTGTTCTGAACCTCTGCACTGGGAGAGAGGAAGAGGTGGATCTTGACACCCTTCTAGACCCTAAGACTTAGGCTAATCTAACAGGACAGTAAAATACCTACCTCCCCATAGCTGGGTGGGGAGGGCTAGCCCTCATTTCATAAGGAGGGGGCAAATGTGATTGAGCCCATAAGGAGAAAATTGGCACAAGACCACCTGGAGTCCATTAGCTCCCCACAGCCCTGGGGTTGAAAAAAGACTCAGGCTGTGTTCATCTCCCTGCTTAGAGGGAGAATTTAAACCGATGCCAGGCCTCCTCTGAGATGCAGCTCCAGCAAAGACGTGTGGGACGGCAGAATTTCTTGGTTATTATCTTTTCCTTGGCTCAGTGACCGCGCTTTTGCTCATTAATCTAATCTTTGTGCAGGTAACCACAAAGGCCAGCCTGGAGACTGGGACTTTGGCAGGAAATAGGAATCAGTTTTTGTTTGTCATTAATCCCTACTCACGATAGGGTGTTGCCACATGACCCAGCCACCCTTTAACCTTCAATAGCTACAACTAGTGCACAGAGAATACTGTTCACTCTAATACCACCTGACCAACAAATAGAGGCCAATAGGAACAAGAACATCATACTGTTAGGTTTCTGGAGTGGGATATACCACGGTTCTTGCTCCGCAACACTGAAAGATTTCATGCTGCAGAAGCATTTTGTAATCTAAGTGAGTAGTTGTTAAGGAACAGAAAAGTTTCAGGTATTACAGTCTCGAAAAGACTATTTCTGGAATGGGTGCCAGGCTACCCTGGGGTTCACAACTGGCACACACAAAAAATGTGGAAAGAACACCAGAATAGGAGTGTGAAACACACACACAGGAAAACAGGAATCCCCAGAGACGAGCCCAAGAGGGTGCAGGCCCTGAGTGGGCACATTGGAGTTCCTCCACTCACAGCGTACACCTGCACAAGACT
The DNA here is from genome assembly GCF_050624435.1 of Tenrec ecaudatus. Taxonomy (NCBI): domain Eukaryota; kingdom Metazoa; phylum Chordata; class Mammalia; order Afrosoricida; family Tenrecidae; genus Tenrec; species Tenrec ecaudatus. The sequence continues at coordinate 19,453,897 of NC_134545.1, forward strand.
AGAGAAAAAAGAGGCTTGTCTTCCCACAGCCAGGGTACTGGGAAGACATGGTTGCAGGTATTTGGTTGACCTCATTGGCTGAGTTTAGGCCCATCCGTGTGATATGCCTAAGGTGGATGTGCCCATGGTATTGACTTTACCGTGGACCTAAGGGGCTTATGTCTGAGTTTGCTCAGTTCTGGATTTTCTCATATGTGTCCAATTACTGCCTGATTTCTTTCTAAACCCTCTATGTGGGCCTTTGAGGTTTGGGGGAGACAACCCTCCTTAGTCCCTAATCTAGTTACCTGTCAATACCTTGGATACAACAGGCAATTTCAGTGCACCTGATTAAAAAAAGGTGTCACAGACACAGACTCCAGAGAATTTCCAGATGAACAAAAGGCCTTAGACCTTCCATTGAAGAAGTTCAAAGGGAATGATGTTCAACTGCTCTAAACATATGAAAGAACATTAGACAGATACAGGAAAAAAAAACCAGAAGAGACGATACAAGAACTCAGAAAAGCACACTGTAAGAACCATCTGACCAAAAAAAAAAAAAAGGAAAACTAGGAATAATTCAAAAACTTCAAATAGAAATTCAGAAGAAAAACACCAAGATATTAGGATTGGCTAACACTGAAATAACAAAACAGAGTTGAAGCCACAGAAGCACAAATATGTGAACTTGAAGACAAAACTCTTGAATCCAAACTATAAGGAAAACAACCAAAAAACCCCCTAATTCTATGGGACACTATTAAAAGCATCAACTTACATTTGATAAGTATAGCAGAACAGAAGGAAGAAAAAATAATCATAGAGAAAATTATACAGTAAGTACGAGAAGAAAATTTCCCTAACATCATGAGAGAACAGAAAATAAATCAAGAAGGCAAAAGAACCCCAAATAGAATTGATCCCCAAAGAAAAGTGCTCAAACAAATTATAGTCAAACTTTCTGACATCAAAGAAAAGAAATTCAGAGAACATTTTTTGAGGGGGGAATTACCTAAAAAGGCAAACGATCACCTGATCTGATCCCACCACACCAAGGCAAAACACTAAAGGTGTGCAACAGAACAGCAAGGGGAACACAGCAACGAAGTCCCCAGGGAATACCAAAAATAGACTTTGGGGTCAGGGCTTGTCACCCCATCAGACTCAATTGGAAAACACTCCTAAAGACCAACAAACAGTCCTTGAACTAACTATAAGCTTTTCTGTTGCGTTTTGTTTTGTTGTCATTGGCTTGTTTTGTTTTCTTTTGTTGCTTGAGTTTGCTGTCTTGTTTTTGTGCATGTTAACTATCTCTGCAGGTCTGGCTAAATAAGATGGGCTGGATGAACAATCTGAAGGAGAAAACAATGGGACTGACAGTTCCATTGGGACATGGGAGAAGGGGAGGTGAAGGGAAAGGAAGTGGTGTTAACAAACCCAGGGACAAGGGAACAAGTGCTTCAAATCTGTGGTGAGGAAGGTGTAGGGGGCCTGGTAAGGCGTAACCAAGGGTACTGTAACCGAGAGGAATTACTGAAACCCAAATGAAGGCTAAGAATGATAGTAGGATAAGAGGAAAGTCAAAGGAAATAGAGGAAAGAGCTAGGAGGCAAATATATTTAGAGGTTTAGTATTAAGGTAGCAGATAGACATTGGGCCTCCACTCAAATACTCTCTCAATGCAAGAATACTTTGTTCTATTAAGTGCATTCTGTCCAGGAGGACATGGAAGAGGGGGAGGTGGGGAGAAAGGTAGTGGTGTTAACAAACCCAGGGACAAGGGAACAAGTAATCCAAATCGATGGCGAGGAGGGTGTGGGAGGCCTGGTAGGGCATGATCAAGGGTAATGTAACCAAGAGGAATTTCTGAAACCCAGGTGGGGACTGAGCATGATGGTGGGACAGAAGGAAAGTCAAGGGAAATAGAGGCAAGAACTGGGAGGCAAAGGACTTGTATAGAGGTCTTGATAAAGACATGTACATATGCAAATATATGTATATATGAGGATGAGAAATATATGTGCATATATGTATAGGTTTAGTATTAGGGTAGCAGAAGGACATTGAGCCTCCACTCAAGTACTCCCTCAATGCAAGAATACTGTCTTCTATTAAATTGGCATTCTATGATGCTCACCTTTCTGACACAACTGTTGAAGACAAAGCTGGTGAATAAGCAAATGTGAAGAAAGCTGATGGTGCCTGACTATCAAAAGAGATAGTGTCTGGGGTCTTAAAGGCTTGAGGTAAACAAGTGGCCATCTAGCTCAGAAGCAACAAAGTCCACGTGGAAGAAGCACACCAGCCTGTGTCATGAGGTGTCGAAGGGATCAGGTATCAGGTATCAGGCATCATCATAACAAAAAAATTTTATCACAGTGAATGAGGGGGGAGTGTGGAGTGGAGACCCAAAACCCATTTGTAGGTCACTGGACATCCCCCACTTTCCTCTAGTTCCTAAATGCTTACTGGCCCTCCCCCCACCTCCAACTATCATGATTCCAATTCTGCCTTGCAAGTCTGGCTAGACTAGAGGATGTACACTGGTACAGATAGGAACTGGAAACAGGGAATCCAGGGTGGATTATCCCTTCAGGACTAGTGGTGTGAGGGTCGATACTGGGAGGGTAGGTTGGAAAAGGAACAGATTACAAGGATCTACATGTGACCTCCTCCCTGGGGGACGGACAACAGAAAAGTGGGTGAAGGGAGATGTCGGACAGGGCAAGATATGACAAAATTTATAAATTATCAAGGGGAGTGGGGGGAGGGGAAAATGAGCTGATGCCAGGGGCTGAAGTGGAGAGCAAATGTTTTGAGAATGATGAGGGCAATGAATGTACAAATGTGCTTTACACAATTAATATATGAATGGATTGTGATAAGGGTTGTATGAGCCCCCAATGATTTTTTAAAAGGCAAACTAATATGAATAATCTAGGGATTTTCAATAGAAACCATGTAGGCAAGGTGGCAATGGAATAATATTTATAAAACTTAGTGAGGAAAAAAAAGGTGGCACCCAAGAATCTTATATCCAGAAAAATTATCCTACACATACCAGAGAGAAATGACATTTTTAGAAAAGGAAATACTAAAGAAATTTGTAAAAAGAAACCAAACAAACAAGACCAAGCCTTACAAAATGTACTCAAGAGAGTTCTTTGGTCACAGAAGCAGCAGTAGACTGCATCATAAAACCAACATATAAGATGCAATCATATAAGAGCAACAACAACAAAAAAAGAGCAACCAACCAGAGTGGAACAAAATGACAAGATTCAAAATAGACAACCAAAGATAACATTATGCAATAAAGAAATAGAATAAACTCAGGAGGGTGGAGGGAAGGTGAGGGAGAAAGCGCGAACAGATTACAAGGATCTGCACATAACTTCCCTGGGGTATGGACAGCAGAGAAGTGGGTGAAGAGAGATGTTGGGCAGTGTAATATATGACAGAATAATTTATAAATTATCAAGGGTTCATGGGGGTGGGGGAGCAGGGAGGGAGAGGGAAAATGAGCTGATACCAAGGGCTCAAGTACAAAGCAAATTTTTTGAGAATGAGGAGGGAAACAAATGTACAAAAATGCTTGACATGCTTCTCGGCCTTTTGGCTAAGATCAAGTGTAGTATCTGTTCTTATCAGTTTAATATCTGATACGTCCTCTATCCGAGGACAATATATTAAATGGATTTTTGGAGCAGGGAGTTGGAATAGGAGCTTGCTCCGTCCACTCCATGCATCGACAAAAAAAAAAAGCTTGACACAATCGATGGATGTATGGATTGTGATAAGAGTTGTACGAGCCCCCAATAAAGTGATAAAAAAAAAGAGAAAGAGCTAGAGTAAACTCAACTCATTGCTATTGAGTCAATACTGACTCAAAGTGAACTTATAGAACAGAATAGAACTGCCTGTGTTTCCGTGACTTTATTTACAGGAGTAGAAAGCATGGTCTTTCTCCCAAAAGAGAGAATAGAGTAAAAATAAAGCAGTTGAACAGAGAAGAAATTACATAGTTCACAAAAGAGAATAAACTGCCTCAAACAGGTGGGAAGAGTGGGGGGTGAAGCAAAACAAACTAACCTCAAAGAAAGTGGTGAGACCTCAAATATTTTTTAAAAGAGGAAAACCATAAAAACCTACTACACTAAAAATAATAAAAATGATAGAACTCAAAGCCACATAAAATTCCAATGAACAAAGAAACCAATAACACCATTAAAACTAATAACCACAATAAGATCATCCCTATCAATAGTAATATTGAACCTAAATGCATTAAATTCACCACTTAAGAAACAGGGATTAGCAAAACAGATATGAAAGCATTGATTCATCAATATGTTGCTTATAAGAAACACAAACTAAAAAAGGATTGGGAAAATATACTGCACTAACAGTAGTTAACCACCACTTGTCTGTCAGTTGGGTGTACTGTGGTGGCTTGTGTACAGCTGGAGATAATGTCCAAAAGCAGCAGAGTCATCTGAAGTGAACCGGTTTCAGCAGAGCTTTCAATTTTGAACAGACTGCTAAGAAGAAATAGGTAATCCACTTTAGAAGAATTAGCCACTGAAGACTTAATGGGTTACAGTGAGACATTGTCAATTACTGAAAGCCTAATGACGCAGAACACTCAGAAATGATGCCAAAAGATGAGCCCTTCAGGTCAGAAGTCACTTAAAATATGCCTTCTCAAAATAGAGTTGACCATAAGGGCTTGAATGCCTAGGGGAGGAAGCCTTTGGGGCCTTCATTTTCTGATAGGGCTCGACTAAAAATGAGAAAAAAGGGGGGAAAAACTGCAAACAGCTATTAATTGGAACTTGAAATGTACAGTATGAATCTAGGAAAATTGGGAGTTATCAAAAATGAAATGGACCACAGAAAGATCAGTACCACAGAAATGGATTGGCATCAGCTCTTTGGAATCAGAAATTCTATGGTTCACTATGTGAGAATGACAGATTCAAGGGGAAGGGTAATGTCCAAAAAACATTTCAAGATCTAGCTTTAACTACAATGCTGTCTGTGATTGGATCAGATCTATCTGCATACAAGGAAATCCATCAGATACAATTATTACTCAAATTTGTGCACCAACCCCAAAAGCTAGGGATGCAAGAAATGAAGAGCCCTACCAACATCTTCGGTCTGAAATTGATAAAAATGAAATCAAGATGTGTTAATAATTATTGGCAATTGGAATGCAAAAGTTAGAAACAAAGAGAAAGGAACAGTAGTTGAAAATATGGTCTTGATAGAAATGAAGCTGCAGATCACGATAGAATTTTGCCCGACTCACAATTTCATAGCAGATACTTTTCTCCACAATGCACATGAACTTCTCCATATAGAATACACAGAAATTAAATTTAGTACATCTGGGAATAGCTGCTGGAGAAGCGCAATTTAAACAGCTAAAACCAAGGTAGGGACCAACTTATAAATATAAGTTCAGGTTAAAACTGAAGGAAATTAAGACAAGTCCACGAGAGTCAAAATAAGACTTTAAGTATATCCTACCTATATTTTGAGAACATTTCAAGAACAGATTGACAAGAACTTCCATGTTTAGCCTGGCAGGGGTATAGCTCAGGGGTAGAGCATTTGACTGCAGATTTAGGCTGGACTCAGAAGAGGTCATAGAATAGGATATCATTGCTGATAACAGGAGGATCTTGGCTGAAAGCAGAGAATTACAGAAAGACATTTGCTTGTGTTTTATTGACTATGCAAAGGCGTTCAACCATGTGGATCATAACAAACTGTGACTAGGCTTAAGAAGAATGGGAGTTCCAAAACACTTAATTGTGCTTATGCGGAACTTGTACATGGATCAAGAGGCAGTTGTGCAGAAGAAGAAAAAAAGAGGCAGTTGCGCAAACAGAACAAGGGAATACAGCTTGGTTTAAAATCAGAAAAGTTGTAAAACGCTCCTAAGGGCCAGCAAACCATCCTTGAAGGAACTACAAGCCTTTCTTTTGTGAAGTGTTTTGTTTTGTTCTTTGTCAGTGGTTTGTTTTTGTTGTTTTATTGTCTGGTTGTATACTGTTGCTTTGTTTTCCTCTGTCTTGTTTTCGTGCATGTTAATGTCTCCACAGGTCTGTCTGAATAGGACAGGCTGGATGAACTACCTGGAGGAAAAACAATAGGGCAGACAGTTCCAGGGGGACAGACAGATCCGGGTGGGGGAGGGGGAGGAGGGTAAGGAAGTGGTGTTAATAAACACAGGGACAAGGGAACAACATGGGACCCAAAATGGTAGTGAGGGGGGAGTGACAAGCCTGATGGGGAACGATCAAGAGTAAGGTTGCATAGAGAAGAGGTATAGCTGTAACCCAGGTGGGGACAGAGCATGGTGGTGGGGCAGGAAGGAGGAAAGTCAAGGGAGAGGGAGGAAGGAGCTGGGAGTCAAGGGGCATTTATGGAGGTCTAGACAAAGTCGTGTACATGCAAACATATATATGAGGATGGGGAAATAGATCTAATTGTCTACATTTATAGGTTTAATATTAAGGTGGCGGAAGGACCTTGGGCCTCTACTCAAGCACTCCCTCAATGCATGAATACTTTCGTTTATTAAATTGGTACTCTATGATGCTCATCTCCCGACACAACTGCTGAAGCCAAAGTGGGTGAACAAGTAAATGTGGTGAAGAAAGCTGATGGTGCCCGGCTATCAAAAGATAGTGACTGGGGTCTTAAAGGCTTGAAGATAAACAAGCGGCCATCTAGCTCAGAAGCAACAAAGCCCACATGGAAGAACACACCAGCCTGTGTGATCGAGTGGTCCCAAAGGGATCAGTTATCAGGCATGATAGGATCGCTGAAGACAAATGGGTGCATAAGCAAATGTGGCGAAGAAAGCTGATGGTGCAAAAAAATAAAAATATAAATAAATAAATAAATAAATATAAAAGAAAGCTGATGGTGCCCGGCTATCAAAAGAGATAGTGTCTGGGGTCTTAAAGGCTTGAAGATAAGCAAGCGGCCATCTAGCTCAGAAGCAAAAAAGCCCACATGGAAGAAGCACACCAGCCAGTGCGATCATGAGGTGCCAAAGGGACCAGGTATAAGACATCATGCAAAAAAAAAGAATATGTGTGTGTGTGTGTGTATATGTGTGTGTGTGTGTGTGTGTGTGTGTGTGTGTGTGTGTGTATACCACATTGAATGAAGGGGGAAGTGCAGAGTGGAGACCCAAGGACCAAATGTCGGCCACTGGAGATCCCCTCATAGAGGGGTTTAGGAGAGGAGATGGGTCAGTCAGGGTGCAAGGTAGTACCGACGAAGAGCACAGCTTTCCCCCATATCCTGGATGCTTCCTCCCCCCAACTACCATGATCTGAATTCTACCTTGCAGGGCTGGATAGGGCAGAGCTTGTACACTGGTACATATGAGGGCTGGGGGCACAGGGAATCCAGGGTGGATGATACCTTCAGGACCAAGGGTGTGAGGGGCGATGCTGGGAGAGTGTAGGATGAGTGGGTTGGAAAGGGGGAACTGATTACAGGGATCCACATGTGACTTCCCTGGGAGAGGGATGGCAGAGAAGGGGGGTAAGGGAGACTCCGGATAGAGCAAGATATGACAAAATAACGATGTATAAATTACAAAGGGCACATGAGGGAGGGGGGAGAAGGGAGGGAGGGGAAAAAAAGAGGACCTGATGCAAAGGGCTTAAGTGGAGAGCAAATGCTTTGAGAATGATTGGGGCGGGGAATGTATGGATGTGCTTTATACAATTGATGTATGTATATGTATGGATTGTGATAAGAGTTGTATGAGTCCCTAATAAAACGTAAAAAAAGAAAAGGGGAAAAAAAGAAAGAAAGAAAAGAAAATGATTAGGGCAAAGAATGTACAGATGTACTTTATACAATTGATGTATGTATATGTATGGACTGTGATAAGAGTTGTATGAGCCCCTAATAAAACGTTTAAAAAATAAAATAAAATCAGAAAAGTTGTGTGTTAAGGTCTTATCCTCTCACCATACTAATTCAATCTGTATGCTAAGAAAATAATCAGTTAAGCTGTATTATATGTAGAAGAATGCAGCATCAGGATTGGAGGAAGGTTTATTAACAACCTATGATAGGTAGATGAAACATTTTGCTTACTGAAATTGAGGAACACTTGAAGCACTTGCTGATGAAGATCAAAGATTACAGCCTTCAGTATGGATTACGAGTCAATGTAAAGCAAATGAAATTCCTCACAACTGGACCAGTAGATAATATGATATAGAGAAAAGATTGAAGCTGTCAAGGATTTTGTCTTGCCTGGATCCACAATCAGTACTCTTAGAAACTGCAATCAAGAGATGAAATGACACATTGCATTGGGTAAATCTGCTGCACAAGAGTTGGAAAGCAAGGATGTCACTTGAGATTTAGGTGAGGCTGATCCAAGCCACAGTGTTTTCAGTCGCCTCATATGCATATGAAAGTTGGACATTGGATAAGGAAGACCAAAGAAGAATAGGTACCTTTGGATTATGGTACTGGCGAACAATGTTGAAATACCATGGATTGCCAAAAAACATATAATCTGTCTTGAAATAAGTACAAGCAGAATGCGCTTTAGAAGCAAAGATGGAGAGATGGCATCTCACGTACTTTGGGTATGTGGCCAGTAGAGGCCAGCCCTGGAAAAGGACGTCATATTGGTAAAATAAAGGGGCAGAGAAAAAGAAGGCCCTCAATAAGGTGGAATGGCACAGTAACTGCAACAATGGGCTCAAATGTAAGAACAATTGTGAGGATGGCACAGTACGAGGTGTGTGTCAGTCTGTTGTACAGAGGGTTGCTATGAGTTGAAACCATCTCAATGCCACCTAACAAGAACAACACAAAACAAGGGGGGGGAGGGAAGCGGAACAATGATATTTATTATAAAATAGATATCAAAGTAAAAGTCATCATAGGAGACAAGGCCTTTATATAACAAGTACAAGAAAGCATAGTACGTGGTGCCCCAACAGACTGGACTGGAAAACACTCCTAAAGGCCAACAACCGATCCTAGAACTAACTATTAAAAAAAGAGCATAGTAATAATAAATATCTTTGCACCCAATGAAAGACCTTCAAAATGCATTGATAAAACTCTTAGAGAGCTGCAGAGACAAATGGACAATACTACTGTAACAGTAGGAGACGTTAATAGACCACTTTCAGAGAAAGATTAAGTGGGGGAAAAACTCAACAAAGATACAGAAGAACTAAACACCACAATTAATCAACTTGATCTCTCAGGCCTATACTGAACACTTCCCCAACAGCAACACAGTTCTTGTCTATATACGTGGAACATACTCCAGAATAGATCATGTGTTGGGCCATAAAGTATGCATCAATAAGTTTTAAAACACTGAGATACTACAAACCAGCTTTTCGTATCACAATTCTATAAAGTTAGAAATCAAGCAAACAAAAAAAAAAACCTCAATTACATGGAAATTGAGCAACACGTTACTTAAAAACCACTGGGTAATTGAAGAAATAAAGGGTACGATTAAAAAATTCGTTAAAGCAAACATGAGCAAAAATACAACATACCCAAATTTTTGTGATACAACAAAAGTAGTTCTAGGGCAACTCATAGCAATAAGTGCACGTATTAGATGATTTTTAAAACTCAGCACTTTATTTTTTTTTCACACTGACACATTTATTTAAAAAAATACAGACTAATGGCTCTGTGGTCAGATATCATTGTGGTTCTGTGCTAACTTTCACAAAATATAACTAACTGTCATGGACTCTTCACAACTACATTCTGGACAAAAACAAAAAGGTCCACAGAGATGGCGGTCAAGACAGACCTGATGCAGACACTGGTGATGAATATTTGTTGGAAAATGAAGTTTGACAAGATGTAATAATAATAACAACATCAACATTCACGGAAGACGGAGTATCAGAGGCAAAAAGGTGCGATACCACAAGAAATCTTTTCACATTACCCAATTAATTTTATATAATCAGTCAGTCACCAGAAAAGAAAAAAAAACTTGTTCTTGTCAAGCAGAGATTTTAAGTCCATTCAATCAGAGTCTGGTATATCTTTCAGGGTCTATTCATTTGCAGCTAGGAAGACTGGAACCAGGTTCTTCACATCACATATTCTCAGGCGATGCCAAGTCTTCATATACTCTCCAATTTCTTTAAGATAAATGGAGTCGCAGCAGGGCCACGTAAATAAGAAAGTTCCGTATGGAGGAGACCACGTCCTCGCGCATCTTCCGTTTCATCTCCTCGGGGTCCAACTTCGGCGCGAGGCCCTCGATCCCGAAACATCGTGGCTGGGCTTCAGGGACTCCTCGCTAGGGATCTAGGTGCTTCTCGGATTCAAAACTCAGCACTTTAATGTAACACATACAACAATTAAAACAGGAGTACCAAGACAAGCCTTTCACCAGCAAAAGAAAATCAATAATAAAGATTAGAGCAGAAATAAATGAATTACAAAAGAAAAAATCATCAAGGAGTTAGTCCTTTGAAAGGATTTTTAAAAATTGTTTTATTAGGGGCTCATACAACTCATCACAATCCATACATACATCAATTGTGTAAAGCACATTTGTACATTCATTGCCCTCATCAGTCTCAAAACATTTGCTCTCCGCTTAATCCCTTGGCATAAGCTCCTCATTTTCCCCTCCCTCCCCACTCTCCTCTCCCTCATGAACCCTGGATAATTTATAAATTATTGTTTTGTCATATCTTGCCCTGTCCGACATCTCCCTTTACCCACTTTTCTGTTGTCCGTTCCCCAGGGAGGAGGTCACATGTAGATCTTTGTAATCGGTTCCCCCTTTCCAACCCACCCTCCCTCTACCCTCCTAGTATCGCCACTCACACCACTGGTCCTAAAGGGACCATCTACCCTGGATTTCCTGTGTTTCCGGTTCCTGTCTGTACCAGTGTACATCTTCTGGTCTAGTCAGACTTGGGATCATGATAGTGTGGTGAGGGGAGGAAGCATTTAGGAACTAGAGGACAGTTGTATTTTGCATTGGTGCTACATCACACCCTGACTGGCTCATCTCCTCCCCGAGACCCTTCTGTAAGGGGATGTCCAGTGGCCTACAAATGGGCTTTGGGTCGCCACCCCACACTCCCTGCCTCATTTACTATGATAAGATTTTTTGTTCTGATGATGCCTGATACCTGATCCCTTCAACACCTCGTGATCACTCAGGCTGGTGTGCTTCTTCCATGTGGGCTTTGTTGCTTCTGAACTGGATGGCTGGTTGATTACCTTCAAGCCTTTAAGACCCCAGACCCTATATCTTTTGATAGCCGGGCACCCTTATCTTTCTTCACCACATTTTCTTATGCACCCATTTGTCTTCAGTGATCGTATCATGGAGGTGAGCACACAGTGATATGATTTTTTGTTCTTCGATGCCTGATAACTGATCCCTTCAACACCTCATGATCACACAGGCTGGTGTGCTTCTTCCATGTGGGCTTTGTTGCCTCTCAGCTAGATGGCCGCTTGTTTACCTTCAGTCCTTTAAGACTCCAGACACTATATTTTTTGATAGCTGGGCACCATCAGCTGTCTTCACCACATTTTGCTATTCACCCGCTTTGTCTTCAGAGGTTGTGTCGGGAAGGTGAGCATCATAGAATGCTAATTTAATAGAAGAGAGTATTCTTACATTGAGGGCGTACTTGCGTATGGTATCAGGGTTATATTTGCTTCAGAAAATGGATTTGGTAATGTGTTGTCCTTTCCTATATCTGGACTACTTTGTGTAGAATTGATGTGAGCTCTTCTCTAAAAACCACCTGGTCCTGGACTTTTGGTCGTTAGGTGCATTTTAGTGACTTGATCTATTGTGTTATAGATCTGTTGAGGTTTTCTATATCAATCTGAGTTCATTTAGGTAGGTAATATAAATCCAGAAATTTTTCCATTAATCCTAGATATTTGAATTTGTTGGAGTATAGTTGCTTGTAATATTGTGTAGTTATCTTTTTTTTACATCAGTTGGTTCTGTTGTGTTGTCACCCTTTTCATTTCTTATTCCTAATACTTGCTTCTTTTCCTTTGTTAAATTTGCCAATTTAAAAAATCCTTTTAAGGTCTGTCTAAATAAGATAGGCTGGATGAACAATCTGGAGGAGAAAACAATGGGACCGACAGTTCGGGGTAACATGGGAGAGGAGGAGGTGGGGAGAAAGGTAGTGGTGTTAACAAACCCAGGGACAAGGGAACAACAAGTGATCCAAATTGGTGGTGAGGAGGGTGTGGGAGGCTTGGTAGGGCAGGTTCAAGGGTAATGTAACCAAGAGGAATTACTGAAACCCAGGTGGGGACTGAGCATGATAGTGAGACTGGAGGAAAGTCAAAGGAAATAGAGGAAAGAGCTAAGAGGCAAAGGGCATTTATAGAGGTCTAGATAAAGGCATGTACATATGCAAATATATTTATATATGAGGATGGGGAAATAGACCTAGGTGAATACATTTATAGGTTTAATATTAAGGTAGCAGAAGGACATTGGGCCTCCACTCAAGTACTCCCTCAATGCAAGAATACTTTCTTCTATTAAATTAGCACTCTATGATGCTCACCTTCCCAACACAACCGCTGAAGACAAAGCAGGTGAATAAGCAAATGTGGTAAAGAAAGCTGATGGTGCCAGGCTATCAAAAGAGATAGCGTCTGGGGTCTTAAAGGCTTGCAGGTAAACAAGCAGCCATCTAGCTCAGAAGCAACAAAGCCCACATGGAAGAAGCACACCAGCCTGAGCGATTATGAGGTGTCGAAGGGATCAGGTATCAGGCATCATCAGAACAAGGGAGTGGAGACCCAAAGCCCATTTGTAGGCCACTGGATATTCCCTTACAGAAGAGTCTCGGGGAGGAGATGAGCCAGTCAGGGTGCGATGTAGCAAGGATGAAAACTACAACTTTCCTGTAGTTCCTAAATGCTTCCTCTCCCAGCCCCGCCCCCCCCCGCCCCAACTATCATGATCCCAATTCTACCAAGCTCCCTGTCCCCCCCATGACCCCCTAACTTCCTGTTCCCTAAGGGATCCATTACTCCTGTTACTGTTTCTGAAGGGTTATTTATCTTGGTTTTCATGTTTCGGATGATCTTAATTATACAAATGAACATACTCAAGTTTAACATGATTAATGAGGTAAAACAAATAAAACCCATAATAGTAAGGGGAGGAAATATTAAAGAACTAGAGAGTCCTATGGGTTTCATCAGTGCTAAACCACACCCTGGATTTATCATCCCTTCTGTGTGGCCCTTCTGAGAGGGACTGTCCAATGAATCTTACAGGTGGCTTTTAGGTCTCCATTACATCCCCACACCCCTTCACATCTATTTGGTTGCTTTGTTTTGAATTTCTGATACCTTTTCTTGTCGACACCTCATGATCATATAGGTTGGTATGCTTCTTCCATGCGAGATTTGTTGCTTCCCTGCTTGATGGCCGCTTGTTTGACTACAAGCCTTTAAGACTCCAGACATTATATATTTTAATAGCTGGACACCATCAGCTTTATCTACCACATTTGCTTCTGCACACATTTTGTCTTCAGCAATCATGTCAGGATGGTGAGTATCATACAATTCCAATTAAAATAAATCATTCTTGCACAGAGGTAAGATTTAAGTAGAGACCCAAAGTCCATCTGGCTCCCTGTTGCATGTGCCCTTATATACACATATAAACAAATATGCAAATATTTGAATATTTTTATATTTACATATATACACATATATGTATACCTATACATAGTTTTTTTTCTTTCTCCTTGCCTTCTTTTTTTCTTCCTGCCCCGCTGTCATGTTTACCTCTCAGTAATGCTTCTCAGATACAATTCTATTGATCAGACATGACCAGAAAAGCTACATCCTCCTTACCATCCATTTTAAGACCCTTACTATTCCCCTGCACCAGTCTTTTTTAGCTCACCACTATCCTCCCCTCCCCTGCCTCCTCCCCTCCCCTGCCTCCTCCCCTCCGCTGCCTCCCAGGAGCAGTCTGTCTTGTCGCTGTCTTCGTAGAATTCCCTATCTTGCCTATCTTGTATAGATGAACACACACACCAAGAGAGAAAGAGAGAGAGAGAGAGAACAAACATACAAGTAGTCGCAAGTCTATGAGAGAGAGAGAGAGAGAGAGAGAGAGAGAGAGAGAGAGAGAGAGAGAGAGAGAGAGAGAGAGAGAACAAACATAAAAGTTGTTGCAAGTCTATCCGGGATCCTGACACAGAGCAGATGAATATGTCTCTGTTAAGTAGGCACGTTATAATCCATCAGTCCAGTCCTCTTTTCTCTCCATATCTTGAGTCCTTCTTACCTAACAACACATACACCTTATTGGTCTTCAGTATTTGTGTCAGAAAGTTAAGCATCCTAAAAGCCCCCCCCCCCCCATTGATATTCCTGCAGTCAGGGATGGCGAAATCTAATGCTCTGGCTTCGCTCCCATCATTGGTCCATTGTACTCCCCTCTTGATTTGTCCCCAGGTGAGTAAGTCAGACCAGCTGCTCTCCATGAACTGTATCTTCAAGGCTGACTTCTGTAGCACTGCCATCTAGGGAGAGGACATCACCCCTCAAGCTGAGACCAGCCCTGCAGTCATCTCTGGGAATGAGCGGCTCTGAGCAGGACCATTGCCTTCAAGAGCCGGCACACGGGAATGGGGTCTACTCTTGAGAAATATCTACTCAACTCTTTTGCTCATTTAAAAATTTTATTGTGTTTTCATTGAAGTGTCCTAAACCCCAAACCCACTGTCATATAGTCAATTCCGACACATAGCGAGCCTATATGGGGCTTCTGAGGCTTTGTAAATTTTTACAGGCACAATCTGACACCACCAGCATTCCTTCATTGAAATGTAGGAGTGATTTTTATATTCTTATCAGATGTTTAGTTTGCAAACATTTCTCCCATTTAGTAGCTTGTCTTTTTACTTTCTTGGTAATATGTTCTAGTACTATTCTGGGAGAGAAAAGATCCCAAATTTAAATATCTTCTATAGAGATCCCTTTATTAAGCCTTCAACTGGAAAAGACAAGACAAAGCCAAATCATAAGGATGGAGGAGACCATCAGTTTGAGGCCAAAATGTGTCCAAAGGACTCATGGCTATGTGATCAATTTTACAAAAAAAAATTATACCAAAATATATGTAGTGGAATCATATTTAAAGATGAAATGAATTACTGAAACCTAAATGAAGGCTGAGCATGATAATGGGACCAGAGGAAAGTAAAAGGAAATAGAGAAAAGAACTAGGAGCCAAAAGGCATTTGTAGAGGTCTAAATACAGGCATGTACATATATAAATATATTTATATGTGATTATGGGGAAATAGATCTATGTGCATGTATTTATAGGTTTAGTATTAAGATACCAGATGGACATTGGGGCTCCACTCAAGTCCTTTATCAATGCAAGAACACTTGGTTCTATTAAACTGGCATTCCATGATGCTCGCCTTCCCGACAGGATCACTGAAGACAAAGCGGGTGCATAAGCAAATGTGGTGAAGAAAGCTGATGGTGCCTGGCAATCAAAAGAGATACCATCCAGGGTTCTTAAAGGCTTGAAGGTAAACAAGTGGCCATCTAGCTGAGAAGCAACAAAGCCCAAATGGAAGAAGCACACCAGCCTGTGTGATCACGAGGTGTCAAAGGGATCAGTTATCAGGCATCAAAGAACAAAAAACCATATCATTGTGAATGAGGGGGAGAGCAGATTGGGGACCCAAAGCCCATCTGTAGGCAACTGGACATCCCCTTACAGAAGGGTCGCAGGGAGGAGCTGAACCAGTCAGAGTGCAGTGTAGCAATAAAAAAACATACAACTTTCCTCTAGTTCTTAAATGTTTCTTCCCCTTCCGTCACCCCCCCCCCCATTATCATGATCTCAATTCTACCTTATAAATCTGGCTAGACCAGAGGGTGTACACTGGTACAGATAGGAACCGGAAACACAGGGAATCCAGGACAGATGATCTCTTCAGGACCAGTGGTGAGAGTGGCAATACCAGGAGGGTGGAGGGAAGGTGGGGTAGAAAGGGGGAACCAATTGCAAGGATCTACATATAATTCCCTCCCTGGAGGACAGACAAAAGAAAAGTGAGTGAAGGGAGACATCGGACAGTGTAAGACATGACAAAATAATAATAATTTATAAATTATCAAGGGTTCATGGGAAGGTGAAGAGGGAAGGGAAAATGAGCTGATACCAAGGGCTCAATGTGGAAAGCAAATGTTTTGAGAATGATGAGGGCAACAAATGTACACATGTGCTTGACACAATGGATGGATGTATAAGAGTTGTGATAAGAGTTGTACAAGTCCCCAGTAAAATGAAAAAAAAAAGATTAAATGGAGATCTGACACATGCTACAACATGAATTAACCATGAAAACATTAAACAAACAAACAAAAATCACTGCTATTAAGTCATTGCTGATTTATAGCTACCTTAGTGGAGCCCTGGTGGTGTAGTGGTTATGTGTTGGGCTGCGATCTGCTAGGTTGTCAGTTTGAAACCACCAGCAGCCCCTTAGGAGAAAGACTGGGCATTCGAATCCCATAAACAGTTACCGTTTCAGAAACCCAGAGGGTCGCTATGAGTTAGCATTGACTCGATGGCAGTGAATTTTCATGAATTTAGTCAGACACAAAGAACAAATGTTATATAATCCCATTTGGATGAAAAAAAAATCTAGAATATGCAAATGCATAAAGCCAAAAAAAAACCAAGCTTCTTGCCATTGGGTTGATTCTGTCTCATAGCTACCCTCCCCTAAGGTTTCTGTGATTCTTAGAGAAGCAGGCAGCCACATCTGTCCCCAGAGGCAGGACTAGTGAGTTTGAACTGTCGACCTTACCGTTACCAGCCCAATGCATAACCCAGCCCAATGCATAGCCCCGGGCCAACAGGGATCCACAGGAAAATGCATAAACCAAAGTCCCACCGTCAATTCTAACTCATAGTGACCTGAGTAGCATTTCCAAGGCTAAAATCCTTGTAGGAGCAGATAGCTTCATCTTTCCCCCAAGGAGCGGCTGGTGGGTTCAAACCCCTAGCCCTCAGCTTTGTGGTTCTCAGCCAAACACTTAACTCACTGTGCCAAATGCATACAGATATCATCCAGAACCACCCAGCTAAACCTCTCCGGAATTCCTGACCTACAGGAACCATGAATGGTAATAACTGCTTATTAGTGTTGTTTCTCCCCGTTCGTCATCAGTCAGTTTATTGTGGTCGTTTGCATTTTTGCTGTGCTGCTGAAAACTATGCCACTGGTATTTCAAATACCCGCAGGGTCCCCCAGAGCGAACGGATTTCAGAAGAGCTTTCTGAATAAAGAACAGCCTAGGAAGAAGGACGAGGCAGCCCACTTCTGAAAAATTAGCCCCTGGCAACCTTATAAACAGCAACAGAATATTACCGGATATAGCTCCAGAAGATGTGTCCCGAGGGTTGGAAGGCATCCAAAATATGAATGGATTGATATAGGACTAAAGCAATGGGCTCAAACCTAAAAATAATTTTGAAGATTTTGTTCTTGCTGCACATACGATTGCTATGCGTTGGAGCCCAGTTCACAGCACCTAACCACAACTGTTGTTGTAAGCCAGTCTTCTTGTTAGCCTGTGACTCAGCCCTAGGTCCTGCTGAACAAAACGTTACTCAATCCTACAACATCCCCCTCATCAGTTGCCGGATCACATCACATCATCTGGCTGCTTTTCAGAAGCGGCTCATCAAACTTGTCTTCAAGCTGGACGCTCTGTGTTCCGCATCGGAGCCTAATGAAAAAGACTCTGGGGTGGCAGCTGTACTTGAGGTACAATGGCTAGGGACTGAACCCAGACTTCACCATAGAAGGTGCGAATTCTACCACTGGGCCACCACCAAATCCCAAACACCAAACTTACTACCGTGTGGGTTTCTGAGACTGGAACTCTTTACGGGAGTAGAAAGCCTCCTCTTTCCCTTGCAGAGTGTATAGTCATTCCCAGCTGCTGACCTTGAAGTTAGCAGTTCAACAAACAACTACTATGCCACCAGGATTATCATAGCTCTCTAAACTCATTTCTCAGTGGTCAAATTTGTTACGTTGCCGCTCTGACGGATACGAAGAGCAGTATCTATCTACATTCAAAGTCATGCACCATGCTGAAACCCAGCAATCCCACTACAGCTATGTTGAACATTTTCTCTAGAGGAAAACATCCTAATTGAAGAGATGTATTGCAACATATTTTAAAAGGGGAAAGGAAGGAGCCAACATTGGATATGGGAGAAGGGAGGATCAATATCTACAAGGAAACCATGATGCACTTGTAGTGTTGACTAATCTGTAGTAGGTAGATATGGGGGCTTATAGGAAAAAAAGCAAATAGTAAATGAAAAGGACAAGCCACAGAAAGTTGCCCACTGCATCATGTCTGTAAAACAATCAAGAGCTTGTAGGACTGAATCCATCCGCTCACTGATCTCCATCAGATGACCTTCAGAGTCTCTACTGTTGGAACCCAAACCCATTGACTTTGATTCTGACTCATAACTACCCAGGAGGACAAAGTAGAACTGCCTCATAGGGTGTCCAAGGCTGTGATTGCAGATGGCCTCCTCTTTCTCCTGGTGAGTTTGAACTGCCGACCTCACCTATTGGTTACCATAGGTAATGAATCTCTGAATGCTGACCCTGTTGGGGTGCTCGAGGCTGGCCAATCTGGAGTGAAGCTTGAGCCCAGGGCTGGTGTTGTTAGGATTCTTGTCTGGAGGGAGTTGTTGGAAGTGGCAGCTCCATGCTGATGCCCCCAGAGGCCTAGCAGTGGCTCCAGGGTCAAAAGTGAGGCCCAGTGTGGTGTTGGGCCTGCAGAACCTCAGTAAAGGTGGACTGGTCGTTTCAGTGGCAGGCCGTGGGAGTGTCTGGGACAGTGCGAATAAGCTCCCACTGGTTTGAGTGAGGAGCCTTGAGAAGAGTAGCTTGGGAGGCAGTATCTTGATTATGCGCATTTGTTAGGTTGGGTTCTGTAGAGAAGCAAAACCAGTGGCACTTATTTATGTGGGTACACAGAAAGGTTTATATCAAGAAATGGCTCACACAGTTGTAAAAGTGGGTGAACCCAGTCCATAGCTCAAATAGTAAGCTGGAGCTTTCTCCTGACTTGTATAGATGGGAGGTGGGTGATAAAAAGCCATGAAGTTAAGAAGACCAGCAGTTGATGGATGCAGAGTTGAATGAATCCAAGGTCGGCAGTCTGCTGATGGTTGCTAGGTTTGGCAGACAATATGGCGGGCAGCTAAAGAACCAGATGCAGGACCTCGATCCAGCAAAAGTAACAAGCTTTCCCATGGAGCCTTTCTTTCCATTGCATCCAGGCTGTGACCTAATCCAGGGGACGTCCTTCCACCACTGCTGACCTTTCCCAGAGTTCATCACATGGAGTTGTACAGATGGAGATACCATAATGCAGTTGATGACCTTGTGTAAGATCATATCATGGGAGGATTATTGGCAAACTATTGAAAACCCTGGCCCAACCAACTTGACCCAAAGCCTGACTACCACACAAGGGAGCCCGACATTAAACGTTGGATGCAGATGCTCTGGTGGGAGGGGGTTGGACTTGACCGTGGAAGCTCATATGGAGAGAAGGGCATGAGAGTCCCAGATTGGAGGAGTTTCTACAAGAGAGACAGGAGAATCCACCCTGCGGTGGGTAGGTGGCTCCAGGCAGCAGGTGCTGGGAGCGAGAAGGTCAGAAGTGGGATCTGCTACCGCTGTAGCTGGCCCAGAGTGAGCTTAAACTCGAAAAAGGAAGGGACTGAGCAGCAGCTGCGGGGCAGGCGAGTCAGGCGTTGCAGATCTAGCCACCCTCCTTACCCCAAACTCAGCCACTGTAACTTTCTGAGTGCTAAATTTGGGATGGTGATAGGACACCCTAGAGAGGACAACACTTGCCTAAGACAGCCACTCAGCTTGATTAAACTGGAGATCCAAATCCTATTGACTGATTTAGTCCAGGGAGATCATGAAAATGAACCCAGAGCTACCCTGGGTTTTTTTCAGCCACCTCTGAGCTCTTGTTCCTTGTCCCTGAAATTCAGCCATTCACTGTTATAACAAAGCCCCACTATGTATAACTTCCCCAGGATCCAGCTTATCCCAAGGGTCCACTTTTAAGGTCATCTTGTCATAGGCTTGCCACCTAACAGGCTCACCACGGCTCCGATGATTTCCTTTTGAAATGGAGCTTGTACCTAACCTTCCAAACCTGACCATTCGGATGTGGGTCTTTGAAGAGTGCAGGAAGGACCCAAAATAATTCTTTTAAGATGTCTTACCTCTCCTCGCCCCACCCTGTGCTCAGTCCCTTGAAAACGGCACCCAGTTACCACCCCTTCTGGCACAAGGGGAAACCCTGTGGGCTAGTCAGCTGAGACAACAGGGGAATCAGAATCCATTACTGAAAGCAAAGACACCAGCCCAAGTGGGGGCAGCCTTCGGTGAACCTCGTTTTTCTTCTGCTTCTGACACCTCTCTCATGACAGATGGAATGACCTCCATGTTGGCACGACTGGATTCACTTGCGACTGTGTCCCTGATTCTCTCTCCCTCTGGCATAGCCTCCCTGAAGCTTGTGTGCCAACCAATTCTCAGCTGGTGACCAGTGATGAGCTCTCTGGTCTGCCCGCCCGTTAAATCCAGACACCGGCCTTAGGAGGGAAGCCGCTCTGGGAACACCAGCATGGAAGGACCTACTTCCCTACACTATACATTGTCATCACTTTCGTACCCAAGCCTGCGCTCCAGAGGCCCTCTTCAATCCCATGATGCACTCACAACAAGACACAAAGTAGGCCCTCTCACTTCCAAGGGACCCCCCAAATTTCCCTGCACTGGCCAAGAGATTAAACCAATACCGGATGTGCCTGATGCACTAAGACCCCACACTGGCTCTGTGCCCTCGGGGTGATGGTCAAGAAGACTCAAAACCTTATGCCAACTGGCATGGAGACTGTTGGCCCTTTGACACCGTCTGCCAAGGCCACCTGTTCTGCCCTGCCCATTACTGGTTCCTTGATGGAAGGATGCTGGTTTTTCCGTCATACCATGTGCTGTGTGAAATAACTACCGCACTCAGCCTTAGGCAATGCGGATGCCTCTGTCATGATCACTGATTCCTAACAAAGGTTACACTTGACATCCTAAGCAGTACAGCTGTGCATCCTGCTCTATCACCTGCTGTATCACCCTCGAGAGCCCCTAACCTCATAAGATGCCGCTTTTAAAGATCTTTCAACAATTCCAATCTAGGAAATGGACCTAAACATGAACCTGCATCCCCTCACAGAAGGGTCACAAGGAGAGGACGAGTCAGCCAGAGTGCAGTATGGCACTGACGAAACACACAGCATCCCTCTGGTTCTTTAATGCTTCCTCCCTCCACTATCATGACCCCAGTTCTACCTTACAAACCCGGCTACCAGAGCATGTACAGTGGTACAGATAAGAGCTTCCGACACATGGAATCCAGGACAGATAACCACCCCCCTCGCCAGGAACAGTTGTGAGAGTAGCGATACCAGGAGGATTGGGGCTAGGTTGGGGGAGAAAGAGGGAACTAAAAGCAATGATCGATGTATAACTCCCCCTCTCTGAGAGATAGATGAACAATAGACACATGGGTGAAGGGAGATAGCAGATGATGCAAGATATCAAAGTAATAATAATTTATCAAGGGTTCACAAGGATGGGAGGCACCCTGATACCAAGGGGCCAAGTAGAAAGAAAATGTTGTGAAAATGATGGTGGAAACATATATACAAATGCCCTTGATGCAATTGATGTATGGATTGTTATAAGAGCTGTAAGAGCCCCCAATAAAGCAATTTAATTACACACCCCAAAAAATGCATCTCTGAATTCCCTTGGGAGCGAATCTTTCTAAACTATAGTCTGTTGGGATTACATATCCCTCACACAAGCTTCCTTCAGCTTTCTATGGTCTGCTAGTCACCAAGGGAGACACTCCCCACAAATCGCCTCTCATATAACCCCCTCTCCCTACACATTTAGTGTCTCCATCAATCTCTCATCGGCTCAGAGGTGTAGGCCTGATAGAGGATGGGTGAGTCATGGCATATAACCCTGGAACTATGAAAAGCTCACAGAAACAAAGGTAGAAACTTGGAGGGCCCTTTACCCTGAGAAAGTGCTCCCCTCCACATCCTTTCTCGTCTAGAACCCTGCCACAATAGTCTTCTCTAAATGACCCAGACTCCCCTAACTCCTTGCAATGACTAGAGTTCATTCCTCCCAGATTCATCAGCAGAAGGAACTGTGGGTTGCAAACATAAAAATAATCTCTGAGAGCAGATGTTATCCATCTATGGACATGACAACGCAAAGCACAAAAACACAGGCTCCCCTGACCACTGGAACCTCAAATGACACCTCCAAATTTACACTTCACCTCTGAGGGTAAACTCCCACTGACCCTGGGGTACATCCAAGGAGAAAAAACAATTATCAAATTCATATCCCCCCGGCTTTGGTTACTTGGTTTCCCCTGGTGGTGTGGCAGCTCACAGATCCCAGGGATTCGCTATAATAAGAACCATTTGCTTCAAATAGACAAGCGGAAGTACTTGGACTTGTGAGAGGACCTGGACGTTCCCTAAATGATCCCTTTCCCACATATCACCGAGCTTGTGTATACAGCCGGAGATCTAGCTAATTCTACAGTTTGTGGTAGAATCTGGCAATATGGTTGATCTAAACCAACCTGGTTCTAGCCCAACAACTCTGCGAACTTGACAAGGTTCCGGTCTTGCCATTAGCTTTCCTCCTGCCCTCAAATTAAGCTGCAGCTCCTGATATACAGGCACGCCCTAGATCGAGATAGTTCTGGAAAATGGGCCACTCCTTTGTTTGGACTACAGAAAGCCACCATGAAGCTTGCATATAAATGCTCTCAGAAAGACGCCATGCGTATGAGACAAGTAGAACCCAAATCAGGGGAACCCAGAGATGTGGCTGCTGTGCCCTAGAGAACCCTTCTAGGCTTGTAAACTTCTGCACTTCTGGTAGCCACCGGGGCAAAATCAACACGGTGTCACAAAGGACCCCCCCCACACTACTTAATGACCTTGGGCCCGACGAGTTATATCCTTCCCAAGGAGACTGCTCTCAAGGTTAACAGTAGGGGTGTCCTACACCAGCCCAAGAGTATAATGGAAGACATCTCAGGAGACATCCACTCAAGACACTGTCTCAACTCCAAGTATCACCACTGGACATGGCCTGTAGCTTTAGCCGGGCCCTCTGCCCTAGACTTGCCAGTGGATTCTATTGCTGCAAATGTCGTTTCACTGTCCTCGCTTCAATCCTGACCCTTATCCGTGCAGCTCTTAGACTCAATTTGATCCCCTATCATGATTTTCATTCTGAAATAACCATGCATCTCCATACTACCTCTATCTCACTTGAACCTCTTTGTACCAGCGGTTAAGTACACACCAGGCAGGTGGCTGTATGACACTTTGTTGAATACAATCTCTCTGGGAATGAGAACACTGCTTCCTTAAGACTTTCTTAAGTAAAACCACCAAGAATCCAGGTGTTCTCTCTTATATCCTTCCACTTATGCTGGCTGACAATCCTTAGTGCATTACTAAAGCAACAACCCAAGTACTGCTGACCACCTCCCACCCACCCCCACCCCCCAGCAATGTCTCTCTTATCCAGGGATCCTCAAACTTTTTAAACAGGGGGCCAGTTCACTGTCCCTCAGACTCGTTGGAGGGCCGGACTATCGTTTACCAAAAAACTATGAACAAATTCCTATGTACACTCCACACATCTTATTTTGAAGTAAAAAAAAGAAATGGGGCAAAAACACCCGGCGGGCTGGATAAATGTCCTCGGCGGGGCACATGTGGCCCGTGGGCCCTAGTTTGACGACACCTGCTTATCCAATTGTCTTTGTAGCTTCATTAAAATACCTTGTCTCCTTTCCTCTAGATGCTAGCACTTTGCTTCTCCTTCAACGACTGACTCATCTATTTATACACTTAAAGTGCCTCCACTACCCTTTGATATCTTAACTGCAGGGCATGTTACTCAAATCCCTTAACCACAAAACCTCACCATCACGAGTTACCAGGGGATGTCCCCTTAGACAACTTCCTTACCTGGATACACACTCAGAAGCTAAAGTCTGTCTTATACTTAGAATAACCTCCTCAATTCACCCCCCATGCCCTAGGTCAGGAATTGATCCAGTCCCTGCCAGGGTGGTATCATCATTGACTAATCGCCCAAACTCTCCTAATTGGGCTCTGGAGTCCAGTACATCAAAAAAAAGAGCCCTCACTAATCAACAACTA
The DNA here is from genome assembly GCF_050624435.1 of Tenrec ecaudatus. NCBI lineage: Eukaryota > Metazoa > Chordata > Mammalia > Afrosoricida > Tenrecidae > Tenrec > Tenrec ecaudatus. The sequence continues at coordinate 19,478,303 of NC_134545.1, forward strand.
CAGAAAACTCTGACCTGACACACTCAAAATGTGGGTAAAGCCTTGAGTCACCTAACATAATAGGAATCCCTTGACTGCTCTCTAGCTCAGGATGCTTCCTGTGATGGGGGGATAAGCCATTTCGGCTGTGTAAGCACCATGGGGCAGCCTTGGTCACGCAGTGATTAAGCACTCTGCTGCTAACTGAAAGGACAGAAGTTCAAACCCACTGGCTGCCCACCAGGAGGAAGAAATGGCAATCTGCTTCTGAAAAGCCCGGGTAACCCCGTGGGCGCAGTTCTACTATATCCAATGGGTCACTGTGGGTCAGAATGAACCCAGTAGCCTCGGTTCGGTTTGGTTTTGAACCATCGTAAAAGACAGTGATAGGACAATAAGGTCTTTCTTGTTACTATGAAAGCTTATGAACCTGGCACTCCACTGGTTTCTGACTCGCTGCCCCTAGTGGTCACTTGAATTCAGGTCATTTTTCACTGGGCATGACCCCACACTTTTCACATCCGCACCACTCAGGTGTCCAATATTCCTATGTCCCTCCTCTAACATAGGGACCTGTTCCACACCTAGTCTTAGGCCTCCCCTGGATAACTGAAGGAAGCACCCTTTGGTCCCATTTGAGAATCTCTTGGACCTGGTGCTATCTCCAGTGGGTACAAAGGAAACAGAATATCTAGCCCCACACATACAAGCACCGCTAAGTTCTTAACCCAACCCTGAAACTCTTATAGAAACAGCTGCCCAAAGGTCCGCATGCCCCATGGCCCTTGCCATTCCCAATGTCCTGTGTCCTGTTATCCTCCTGTTTGGCTGTGTGTGGCGTGCTATATGGTGGACCCTCGGGGGGGTGGGGGGGCTGTGATATGAATATTTGCATTATTTTTGTAGTCTCCCTGGATCCTCCTGTGTTGACCCTGACTGATCATGTCCAGCCTCAGTTAGATCATGGATCGTTGGCGCTCAGCGTCCTCCAGATGACAGAGGTCAGAATATGGTTCAACACGTCTTCATGGGGCACACACAAGGCTCAGGCTGGGAAGAAATGGATGCGGACTACTTCCTCTTTGACCCCACCTTCATAGACAGTGATGCAGAGGAAAGTGAACTGGTGGATGACCCGGAATTCCCGTCGATTGCAAAACCTGTGGGCAGGAGGTGAGGGAGCAAGACTACAGGCAAAACTCCTCTTTGCTTTCAATTGCCGGAGATCTGGTTGCTTTGAGGAATGTCACGGAGGTCGCTTCAGGTAGCAGTAGCAATGCCTGCAACCACAGGACTTGTTTCGTTTTGCTGGATTCCATCTTCTTTGGAGGTGGGCTCTGGGTAGAGGAGGCCCCGAAGTGCAAGCTCAAGTTTCTCCACCTGTGGTTCGGAGTGTTAGGGACCCCATTTCTTCCTGCTCCATTGCCAAGTGCTCCAAAGACGGACCTGGGAGCTGAGACAGCCTCTCTGCTCCCGTAGCCCATGGGTCCCACTGAAACTCATCAGCTGGGGGTGGGGGTGGGGGGCTGGGGTTGTGCTGGCTCTGGCTGAGCAGTGCTGCCTCCAGGGAGCCGGGCATGGAGGTGGAAATGCCAGAGGTGAAAATAGCTCGCGTGTCACTCCATGTGGGCTACATGAGTGGGTAACAGGAGTCTCCAAGACGGAAGTTGTGGGTGATGAAACCTCCAAATGCTGGCCTGGAGCGAAGCTTGAGGCAGGGGCTGGGGCTGGAGCTGCTGGGTTTTCTGTCTGGAGTGACTGGAGGTGGTAGCTCCCCGCCGCTGCCCCCTTCCAGGGGTCTGGAATCTCAGCCTGGGGTTGGCGCCAGGGTAAGGGGCAAAAGTCAATGTGATGCTAGGACTACAGATCAGTGCAGACTGGCCAATGCTGTCTGTGGTAGGGCAGGGCACATGGGATCTGAAGGCACTGAGCCAATGGTAAGAGTCGGCTGGCGCCCAAGAGAGGCCCCAGAAGGAGAGGCTAAGGGGATGCAGAGGTGTCCATTAGTGTGACCCCCAAAGTCATCAGCAGCCCAGGAGCAGGGCAGAGAGGTATCCATGAGTGTGACCCTCCTTCATGTCAGAAGCAGGCTGAAGGACCAATTTGGCACTTGTGTTGGGAAGAACCAAGGGAGGCAGCAGCGATAGGCAGGCCCGGGATGAGAGGAGAATGAAGATCCCTGGCTGGAGGAGGGGCGTCTGATGAGGAGCCTGGAGAATGTACACACCTTGGAGGCAGGGAGGGCGGCTATAAGATCAGGTAAGTGAGAAGATGGGCTTCCTTTGTTAGCAAGCAGGCCTGGCACAGAGGGAGCTGGGGACCAGCGACTGAGAGAGCCCAGCGGGCAGGTCAATCCTCTGCATGTCTGATCATGGAGTATCAGGAGACTGAAAGAGGCTGAGGGCAGTGCGTGTGACAAGGTGGCTGAGAAGGGATGGCTGGAGAAGCCAGTTGAGCAGGCTTCGGAAGAGCCGCTAGGCGTCAGGGCTCCAGCTCCATCCTCCAAGTTGTCAGCGGCTGCCTTGGGCCAGGGGCTGGAGGGGGGTGATGCCGGAGGAGGGGCAGTCACTGCTGTATGCATCACTGGAAGGCTGTGGGGAGCTGCAGCCCAAGGAGGACTCCAGCCTCCATTAACAGTCTAGGCTTTTTAGCACAAGACTCTGGAGGTAGCACCGGCGGGTCCCCTCACCTCCCTCACAGCAGAGGAATCCTGCATTTCTCGAGCTCCAAGATGAGAGTCCGCAGCCCCTCAAGGTGTGTTCCTGCCTCGAGGATCTTCCTCTAAGCCGACTTGACTTGCGAGATCCCAGGGCCTCACTGTCTTGAGACCTCTAGGGGGTAACAGGTGGGGAAGGGGGTAGAGGTGTGGCAGGAACCCTATTCCTCTTCAGAGGTGGGACTCCTGGGGTGGAGCTGTCGGAGCTGGGGGTGGTGGTAAGTTTTGGGGTGGTTTTTTTTTTTTTTTTGCTTGCTTGAGCTCAGAAAGGGAACCTGAGATGTCTGGGTGGAATCTTCTTCTGAATCCAGGAGGAGTGGGGAGGGGGTCAGTCTTCAGAGGCCAGGCCTGGGAAGGAAGGAAAGAAGAGTCACCTCTGTGGACATCCAGGGGGCGACATAAAACCACATTCTCCTACTGCCATCGGGCCACCCTGCCTCTCCCCCGCGGGGCCATCCTCTTGCTGTTGGGGCGATGACCTTCCACCTGGCCTGCGCTGTGTCATGGCAAGGGCACACCTGGGTGTTGCAGGCCACAGAGGTGACAGCCTGCTCTAGGGCCAAAGAGAGAAGGCCATTGCTCACCGCGCTCGCGGAGCTAACCTTGGGATCACTCCAGCTTCTTTCTCTGAGGACCAGGCCAGCACTCCAAGAGGAGAGTCCCAGGAAGGACCCCAGAGTCTGCAGTGTCACCATCATTGTCTCCAGGGGACTCAAGTCGGGGGTTGGGGGCAGCAGGGGGTCCAGAGCACCCCAGGCAGGACAGCGGGAGCCGAGGGCACCTGAAAAATGTTACCACCACCCACCGGCGGGACCTCGGCCTGCAGTGCAGGGGTACTGGGGCCAGGAGCCCAGTCTGCCCATTAGAATCGCAGAGGCGGGGCTCGGCCCTTGAGTAGGGGGGAGACTCAGGGTCCTGGTTCCGATCTGGGGATCTGGCTGAGAGCCAAGTGCTGGGCGCTGGGGCCAGGCTGCCAACCCCGGGGCTAAAGCGGAACCCACCTTGTGGGGCCTGAGGCTGAGAGACACCTTCTGTACCTCTCTTTGTGGATGGGGAGCGAAGCAGGGTGTGTACGCATGCGCTGTGTCCTGCAGTCTCAACCGCTGCGGCACGCTGACCCCTCGAGGACCAGGAGCTAGGGACGCGGGAGGAATGGTCGCTATGCTCCCTGTGCACGTGCGCGAGGAACAGGGGCGTGCGCCAACGAGCGCAGGCCCAGTGGCAAAGACTGTGGCTCAGTCCCTGGGCCTTCTGGGGCTCCTGGCTCCTCAGCTGGCCTGCAGCCAGGGGAGCTGGTTGCCGGAGCCGGGTCTCCTCTCTGCCTGGCTGGCTGGAGCTGTCAAAGACAGGGCAGGATAGGTGTGTGACCAGGCACACTGCCAGAAGCTGGGCTGCAGGCTCCACGGTTCCTGTACAGGGTGGTAGCTTTGAGACCAGTCTCTGAATGTCCCCACAAGCTTTGCACCCTGTGACCACGCCAAGGGGCAGCTGCTAAATGACAGATGAGAGAAGTGAGCCAGATGCAGCTGGGCTGGGAGAGACCAGCTTACCAGGGAGCCCCCAAAACTAAACAAAAACACCAACTCTACTGCCATCAAAGCATTTTCAACTCATAGTGACCCTAGAGGTCAGGGTCTATGGTCAGAGGTCTGCCTCTGTGGGTTTCTGAGACTGGAACTCTTTATGGGAGTGGAAAACCTCATCTTTCTCCTGAGGAGCATTTGGTGGTTTCGAACCGCTGACCTTTAGATTAGCAGCCCAACGTGTAACCACTATGCCGCCTGGGCTTTATATATACAGATCTCTTGCAGCTCAACATGAAAAAAGACAAACAATAATCAAAAATGCAAAAAGAACGTGAAGAGGCATTTTTTTAAATGATCAACACAGGCAAGAGGGGCGGGGAGGGAAGGAGAGAGAGAGAAAACAGAACCACATTCAAGGTACTGCTTCTGCTGGGATGAGTCCGATTGCACCACTGTGTTTTGCACGTGCCACACTCCACAGTAAAAGCCAAACCCAAACATAAAACACCACCAGAGATTATCTTTCAGATAAACAGATTGGTTTGCAACATAGTAACATAGTATCACCTATGATTATTATGCGCCTTAAAAAGTGTCTAAGGCCATCCAACAGTGAAGCCACAAGCCCACATGGAAGAAGCACACCAGCCAGTGCGATCATGAGGTGCCATCGAGACCGGGCAATGGGCATCAGAAGATTCATAACAAACAACAAACAAACAGATAGAAATGCGTTGGTGAGAATGTAGGGGGTTGGAGCGGAGACCCAGAGTTCATCTGTGGACAGTGGAACATGCCCCACAAAGGGGTCTCAGGGAGGGAGGGAGTCAATCAGGGTGCAGTAGAGACCGATGGATCACGCAATGTACCTCTGATCCCTTGAGGCCTCCTCACCCCCCACTACCATGACCCCAGTGCTGCTTCCCACTCTGGACTGATGGGAACATGCACATAGGAGCAGCCAAGAGCTAAAGCTCACGACACACGGAACCCAGGAACAGGAGTGGGAACAGGAATAGCGACACCGGGGAAGGGGAGGGAGAAGTGGGGAGGAAGGGGGGACCAATCGCAATGAATGGCACATAACCGCACACCCCCATCCAGGGGGAAGAACAACAGAAACCAGAGGGGAAGGGAGACAGCAGGGGGCGTGAGATATGAAAATACTAACAGTCTAGAATCTATCCAGGGGCCACGAGATGGGGGGAGGGAGGGGATAAAAAAGAGGAGCTGATCCCAAGGGTTCAGTAGAAAGGACATGTCTAGAAAAGAATGATGGCAATATAAGAACTAATATGTCAGAGACAACTGATGTGTGGATTGTAATAAGAATTGTAAGAGCCCCCAATAAAATGATCTTAAAAAAATGTATATAGAAACCAGTCAGCAGTTACCCTAAAACAGAGATGAGAAGGTAAGTGTTGGGGTCTGGGAGGGGGTGAGGGTCGAAGAGGATGAGTGGAGCTAGATTCATGGAAATGCGACAACCAGAACAGAAATCATAAGAATGTTAATTAAAAAACAATAACTCACTGCCATTGAATCAGCGCCAATGCATAGAGCCCCTCTAAGGCAGACTAGAACTGCTCCAGTGAGATTCTGAGACTGTAACTCTTTACAGAAATAGAAAGCCCCGCCTTTCTCCCCAGGAGAGGCTGGTGGTTCCAAACTGCTGACCTTCTGGATAGCAGCCTAATGCTAATCACCGTGCCATAATGTGATATAATGTGAAAAGTGTGGCCGATGTCATTGAACAACACGTATAGAAATTGTTTAAAGGGAACCTAATTTGCTAGGCAAACTCTCCCCAAAACACAATAAAACATATTTTATTTTTTCCAAAACCATTTTATTGGGTGCTCATACAGATCTTGTATTGTTTCATAGTTCAATCACATCAAGCAGTATTGTACAATTTGCTACCTCAAACAGCCTCAAAACATTCCCTTCCTTCTTGAACCCCTTGACATCGGCTCCCCTTTTCCCACTCACCCCTAAAAAACAGTTTTAAAAGCCACTGTAATCAAAATAGAGCAGTACACACTAAGAATAGACATATAGACCAATGGATAAAATTGAGAGTCCAGCGGTCACCCACTACACCTATGGTCAACTGGGTTTTTTTCTATCGTTTTATTAGGGGCTCATACAACTCTTATCACAATCCATACATACATCAATTGTGTCAAGCACATTTGTACATTCATTGCCCTCATCATTCTCAAAACATTTGCTCTCCACCTAAGCCCCTGGCATCAGCTCCTCATTTTTTCCCCTCCCTCCCCGCAAACCCCTTCCTCGTGAACCCTTGATAATTTATAAATTATTATTTTGTCACATCTTGCACTGTCCGACGTCTCCCTCCACCCCCTTTTCTGTTGTCCATCCTCCAGGGAGGAGGTCTCATGTAGATCCTTGTAATCGGTTCCCCTTTTCCAACGCCCTGGTCAACTGATTTTTGACCAAGGTTCCGGGTACAACCAAGGAGAGGAAACATAGTCTCCAGTGAATGGTCCTGGGACAATTGGACTTCTATAGGCAAAAGAACAAATTTGGGCCCATGCCTCATACCACATGCGAAAATTAACCCAAAATGGATAAGCCACTTAACTCTAAGGATTAAAACCATAAAGCTCTTAGGACAAAGCTAGTAATGGGTGGTGAGATATGCCATCACAAGGATGAACAACCTGAGCAACTGGAGCAGTTGGACTTCCTGAGAATGAAAGACCTGTGCATCAAAGAGTGTTAACAACAACGTGTAGGGGAAGGCGGGGTGTGTGTGTGTGTGTGTGTGTGTGTGTGTAGAAAAACAACAACAACAAAGTGTGGAGACTCAGTGTCGTGATTGGCCTGGTCTGACCCTACCACACGGAGGCAAAACACTAAGATCATAAGGCAGAGAACCGGGGCGTGGGGATGGGGGGACAGGGGGGTGAGGAGCAGAGCAGGGAGGTCCCGAGGGAGTACAAAGGATAGATTTTGGGGCCAGAGCGTGGCACCCCATCGGACTGGAGGACACTCCTAGAGGTCAACAAACAGACCTTCAACTATCTACAGGTTTGTCTTTTATTTATTTATTTGTTTTGGGGGGGTTATTGTTTTTCTTTGTTGTTGTTGTGTTCTCTTTTGTCGCTTTGTCTTGCTCTGCCTTGTTTTTTTGTGCATGTTATTATCTCTGCAGATCTATCTAGATAAGATAGGCTGGATGAACAGTCTGGAGGAGAAAACAATGGGACCGATGGTTCCAGGGGGACATGGAAGATGGGGAGGTGGGGGAAATGAGATGGTGTTGACCAACCCAGGGACAAGGGAACAACAAGTGACCCAAAATTAGTGGCAAGGAGGGTGTGAGAGGCCTGGTAGGGATTCATCAAGGGCAATGTAACAGAGAGAAAATACTGAAACCTAAATGAAAGCTGAGCATGATAGTGGGACAAGAGGGAAGTAAAGGGAAATAGAGAAAAGAACTAGGAGGCAAAGGGCATTTATAGAGGTCTAAATAAAGTTATGTACATATGTAAATATATTTATATAGGATGATGGAGAAATAGATCTACGTTCATATATTTATAAGTTTAATATTAAGGCAGCAGATGGACATTGAACCTCCACTCAAGTACTTCCTCAACACAAGAACACTTTGTTCTATTAAATTGGCATTCCATGATGCACACCTTCCCGACACGATCACTGAAGACAAATGTCTGCATAAGCAAATGTGGTGAAGAAAGCTGATGGTGCCCGGCTATCAAAAGATATAGCATCTGGGGTTTTAAAGGTTTGCAGGTAAACAAGCAGCCAACCAGCTCAGAAGCAACAAGGCCCACGTGAAAGACGCACACCAACCTATGTGACCATGAGGTGTCGAAGGGATCAGGTATCAGGCATCAAAGAACAAAAAAATATCACATCATTGTAAATGAGGGTGAGTGCAGAGTGGAGACCCAAAGCCCATCTATAGGTAATGGGGCACCCCCTTACAGAAGGGTCTCAGGGAGGAAACGAGCCAGTCAGGGTGCAGTGTAGCTTCCTCACCCCCACTATCATGGTCCCAATTCTACCTTACAAATCCATCTAAACCAGAGAATGTACACTGGTACAGATAGGAACCGGAAACACAGGGAATCCAGGACAGATGATCCCTTCAGGACCAGTGGTGAGAGTGGCAATACTGGAAGTGTAGAGGGAAGGTAGGGTAGAAAGCGGGAGCTGATTATAAGAATCTACACATAACCTCTTCCCTGGGGGACGGACAACAGAAAAGTGAGTGAAGGGAGACGTCGGACATTGTAAGACATGACAAAATAATAATAATTTGTAACTTATCAAGGGTTCATGAGGGATGGGGGAGCAGGGAGGGAGGGAGGGAAAAAATGAGGAGCTCATACCAAGGGCTTAAGTGGAGAGCAAATATTTTGAGAATGATGAGGGCAACGAATGTACAATGTGCTTGACACAATGGATTTATGTATGGATTGTGATAAGAGTTGTATGAGCCCCCAATAAAATGATTTTTTTAAAAAAGAACAACAACAAAGTGAAGGGAAATCCTACATCGTGGGAGTAAATATTATTTACAAACAATGAGCCCGATCAGGGTTTTTTATCAATAATATATAAAGACTTCTTGCAGCGCAATATGAATATAAAAGACAGACAACCCACTCAAAAACGTGCAAAGGATTTGAGGAGACGTTGTTTTCCAAAGAAGCTCACAGTCAACAGATGCTCAGTTGTTATTGTTGTTCAGTGCAGGAGCGTCAACATCGACTCATAGTGACCCCATGTCCCAGGGGGCTTTCAATGCTACAAACGCAGTAGGATTTTAGATTACCAGGTCTTTCTCCCACAGAACCGCTGGAGGGTTGAAAGCTCCAATAAGCGCGAGTCATTATGGAAATGCAAATCAAAACCACCCAAGTAGGATGAGCACGATCAGAAAAATGGCAAACAACGCATGTTTTTTTAAAATTAATTAATTATTACATTTTATTAGGGGCTCATACAACTCTTATCACAATCCATAGATATACATATACATACATCAATTGTATAAAGCACATCCGTACATTCTTTGTCCTAATCATTTTCTTTTTTTTTAAATCTTTTTATTGGGGCTCATAAGGCTCTTATCACAATCTGTACATACATCAAATGAGCAAAGCACCCTTATACATTCGTTGCACTCGTCACTCTCATAATTCACCTTCCACTTGGGTTCCTGGAATCAGCTCAGTTTCCCTTTTTTTCCCCCCATCCCCCTCCCTCCCCGATCCCACCCCTGGTCCCTTGATAGTTTATAAATAATTATTACATCTTATCTTACACTCCCCGGCGTCTCCCCTCACCCACCTCCCCATTGCCCATCTCCCAGAGAGGAGGTTACACATAGATCTCCGAGATCGGTTCTCCCTTTCTACACGCCCTTCCCTCCTGGTGTCGCCACTCCCACCGCTGGTGTTGAGGGGTTCATCTGTCCTAGATTTCCTGTGCCTCCAGATCCCCACTGCACCGCTGTACATCCTCTGGAACAACCAGGTCCGCAAGGCAAGGTAGGATTGGGGTCATGATGATTGGGAGGGGAGGAAGCGTTCAGGAACTAGAGGAAGGTTTTGAGTTTCATTGTTGTTACACTGAACCCTGTGTGGCCCATCTCCTCCTCACTACCCCTCTGGAAGGGGTGTTCAGCTCTCTACAGGTGGGCATTGGGTCCCCATCATGCACTCCCCCTCTTTCACGGCGATGTGTTTCTCACCACCACCCCATCTTTGATGTTGGAGACCTGGTCTCCTCTGTCCTTCATGGTCACCTATGTTGGTGTGCTGCTTCCATGTGGGCTCGGTTGCTTCTGGGCTAGATGGCCGCTTGTTTGCTTTCAAGCCTTTAAGTCCCCGACGACGCATGTTTTAAAGATGTGAAACAATTGGAATCCTCGTTCATCCTTGAGGGCCTTGTAACAGGGTACAGCTGCGGTGGAGAACAGTTTTTACAGCTCCTCAAAAGCCCCACTGGATGGATATGAGGGACCCCCCTCCCCAGTAAACTTCTTAATGAATTCTTAGGACTTGTCAGGCTTCATTGGGATTAGGCTAAAGTTGTTAGCAAACTTATAAAAGGCTGCCATGGTGACATTGAACCTAAGTGGTCTCTTGTCAATTAGTTTGGTTTGAATTCTTCATACTGTCTGTAGACCCAGAGACATGGCTTGTGTAAGGCGTGCTCAAGTTGACCTTCACCTTGGCTGAGTGAAGATCATCATAGGCTGTGGGGGCCCAGGAGACCAGTGTGTGCTTCTCAAGAGTGCAAAACGCGGGTTCCCAAAGCCTCACCACATTAAAGATTATGGAGGGTTCTCGACAGTACGAATGATCCAGACACTCCCAGTGCTTCCTTCTTTACACAGCCAGTTTTGACAAAACAGGTTTGATTGCATCTTTATCTATCTATCTATCTATCTATCTATCTATCTATCTATCTATCTATCTATCCATCCATCCATCCATCCATCCATCCATCCATCCATCCATCCATCCATTTATTGGTGTGTGTTTTTATTTTACTGAAACTTTTGTCTAATTCTGCAGGATTGCAAGTAGCTTTTTAAATGTATTATGATTACTTAAGCGGTTTCGAATAGAGCAGTTAAGTAGCGCACTGGTTTCTGACTTGGGACAAGCACTGCTTCATTGACCTTCATCTCGCCCAGAGCACCCAAGACTAGCGGGGACCCGTGAATCAGGAAGGGAGTTGTCTCGATTGCGAATTTCTAACCATATTGACCCCCAGTCGGGTGTACCTACAAACCATACATCAATTGTACCCGACATATTCGTGCGTAGATTCCATCGTTCTTTTCTAGACAGTTACTTTCCATTGAGCCCTTGGGATCAGCTCCTCCACCCCTTCTCCCCTCTCCTCTATAACCCTCACGGCCCCCAGGGTGTACCTATTATTGGTTATAATAGCTGAGGTCGCCAACATGCCATCCATTAGCCTGATCAAGCTACTCACTTTTCAGACTACATAAAAATGGGAAACACTTTCTATTCGGTCCCTATTTGTCTCGCATGTAATCGATATATTTTCTTTTTGAATAATTTAGGGGCAGGGTGGGTTGGGAGGGAGGGGAGCTAGGTTACGGTAACAGTGCCCCGAGCATAACTCAACTAATGCAGCTGTGACAGCCTCCAGTGAGTTTCTTTCATTTCAAAGCTGTTTCTGATCAAAGGAAAGATTTCTTTGCAACACACTTGCACATTTCACCTGTGGATGTCTCTCTCTCTCTCTGGCCTCCTCCTCAGGATGTTCCCAAAGGACGAAACATTATACTGGTGGGTTTTTCTACTAATTCTTTTCTGAAGCATTATAGTTCCCAACACACACAAAAAAAGCTTTTTTATGCAGTAAAATGAAAATTTGAAGTCCTGTGTATATTGAATAGTAAAATAGACAGATTTAATTTTATTTATTTATTTATTTATTTATATTATTTTTTTAGATTTAATTTTTTATTTCCACTTGAAGAGTTACATTTCCTATAAAAGTTTACAAATAATGGTTTTTATTTTGATTTTTTCAGTATTAAAAAAGTTGCCTTGATGGCATATTATGATGTAATGCTAATTGCTTGTAGGATAGTTACATATCAGTATTGATTTTTCTTCTTTTTAAAAAATCATTTTATTAGAGGCTCATACATCTCTTATCACAATCCATACATATATCACTTGGGTAAAGCACATTTGTACATTCATTGCCCTCATCATTCTCAAAATATTTGGTCTCCACCTAAGCCCCTGGCATCAACTCCTCATTTTCCGCCTCTCTTCCTGCTCCCCCTCCCTCATGAACCCTTGATAATTTATAAATTATTATTTTGTCATATCTTGCCCTGTTCGACGTCTCCCTTCACCCAATTGTCTGTCCGCCAGGGAGGAGATCACATGTAGATCCTTGTCATCGATTCCCCCTTTCCAACCCACCCTCCTTTCACCCTCCCAGGATCACCGCTCACACCACTGGTCCTAAAGGCATCATCCGCCCTGGATTCCCTGAGTTTCTAGTTCCTATCTGTACCAGTGTACATCCTCTGGTCTAGCCATATTTGTAAGGTAGAATTGGGATCATGATAGTGGGGTATAAATGCCAGTATTGAAACCTAATTTTTAGCTGCTGTCTTGTAGGCATGAACGAATGTTCACCAAACACGTACTTTGTGTTTTATTGCATTGTACACTGCAACTAATAAGCCAAGGAATCGACATATATTAGGTGCATGTACTGGTTCTAAAAACCACAAACTTAAGAATGATGAATTATTAATATACTTTAGTATTTGCTAATTTTACTACACACTTTTGTTATGTATATGTAGGGAAATCATAGGGATTACAAACTTAATTTAAGTAAAGTTTTACAACCATGTATCTTTTTTTTAAAACAATTTATTGGGGCTCATACAATTCTTATCACAGTTCATACACATACATACATCAATTGTATAAAGCACATCTGTACAGTCTTTGCCCTAATCATTTTTTTCTCCTCTTTTCTTTTTTTACATTTTATTAGGGACTCATACAACTCTTATCACAATCCATACATATACATACATCAATTGTATAAAGCACATCCATACATTCCCTGCCCCAAACATTCTCAAAGCATTTGCTCTCCACTTAAGCCCCTTGCATCAGGTCCTCTTTTTTTTCCCCCTTCCTTCCCTTTCCCCCCTCCCTCATGTGCCCTTGGTAATTTATACATCGTTATTTTGTCATATCTTACCCTATCCGGAGTCTCCCTTCCCCCCCTTCTCTGTTGTCCCTCTCCCAGGGAAGAGGTCACATGTGGATCCTTGTAATCAGTTCCCCCTTTCCAACCCACTCACCCTCCACTCTCCCAGCATCGACAACCATGTATCTTATGATACAGGGCCTTTAACTTAAGATGCGCAAAGCACTGATATTATATATGCACTGTAAAGAGAATTATAAGAGTTTTATTTTTATGTTATTAAAAGTTACTTAATAAAGACTTGTTTCTATTTTTAAAAAAAAAAACACAACCCTTACGGGAGTAGTGGTTATATATTGGGCTGCAATCTCAAAAGTCCATAGTTCGAAACCACCAGCTACTTCTTGAGAGAAAGATGGGACTTTCTACTTTCATAAACAGTTGTGGTCTCGGAAACTCCCAGGGCAGTTTTATACTGTCCTATAGAGTCACAATATATGAGGCAGCATGGACTCAAGGGCAGTGAATTTTCAATCAAAAAGTTAAACATAAATCCATCACTAAATGATGTGGCTGGTCCACTCCTAAGTGTACTCTCAAATTAATTGAATGCAGAGACTTACGCAGAAATTTATACACCGATATTTCTTGCAACGCTAGAAATTTCCAGTGTCAAATTGATACACCAATATTTTTTGCAACACTGCAAATTTATATACCCATAGTTAGTGTACCAGTTTGATAATCGGTTGTCATGGCCACAAAATGATGGGGAAGTTAACAAGTTACCAACTAATCAGGAGAAGAACACATTAAGCATACAGTCGTTGGTCAATAGCAACTAAGCCTTTCTCTGGTCCTCAGGCTCTCTGTCACTTGGCTTCTGTGGGTCAGGAAGCCCATTTGCCACTCTGCCTCACTGCCTGCGATCTCAGTGGTAAGCTCCTCTGGTCTCAGGATGGCATGGCCTCTGCTGCCACTTAAGCCAAGGATCCCCAACTTACTTCTCTGGTGGCTCTTCTCCTTTAGTGGCTCCAGGAATGCTCTCTTTCTGCTTCTGACATGGTTCTTTTATACACAGAAGAGTGACAAAACGGACCACTCCACTCCATTGGTGTTCCACACACCCTATTTGCCTGGTTCCACACAATCATTTGGTGGAAGGTATGGAAACATGAAGATCAGGGATTGCAGCCTTCAGTGTGGATTACAACTCAATATAAAGAAAAACAAAATCCTCACAACTGGACCAGTAGGTAACAATATGATAAACAGAGAAAAGATTGAAGTCAAGAATTTCGTCTGGCTCGCACCCATAATCAATGTTCATGGAAGCAGCTATCAAGAGAACAATTGGGCGGACGAACAACAGAAAAAGTGGATCAAGTGTGACCGAGGATGATGTAAGATATGAAAATAATAATCTATAACTTATCAAGGGTTCATGAGGGAGGGAGAGAGGGTGGGGGAGGGAGGGGAAAACAATGAGGAGCTGAGACCAAGGGCTCAAGTAGAAAGAAAATGCTTTGAAAATGATGATGGCAACATATGTACAAATGTGCTTGACACAATGGATGATGTATGGATTGTGATAAGAGATGTAAGAGCCCCCAATAAAAGGATTTAATAACAATAAAAAGAACAAGTGTCCCGACACAACGGCTGGAGCCAAAGTGGGTGAACAAGTAAATGTGGTGAAGAAAGCTGATGGTGCCCGGCTATCAAAAGAGATAGTGACTGGGGTCTTAAAGGCTTGAAGATAAACAAGCGGCCATCTAGCTCAGAAGCAACAAAGTCCACATGGAAGAACACACCAGCCTGTGTGATCGAGTGGTCCCAAAGGGATCAGTTACCAGGCATCAAAGAACAAAAAATCATCATATCATTGACTGCACACCTCCATGATAGGATCGCTGAAGACAAATGGGTGCATAAGCAAATGTGGTGAAGAAAGCTGATGGTGCCCGGCTATCAAAAGAGATAGTGTCTGGGGTCTTAAAGGCTTGAAGGTGAACAAGCGGCCATCTAGCTCAGAAGCAAAAAAGCCCACATGGAAGAAGCACACCAGCCAGTGCGATCACGAGGTGCCAAAGGGACCAGGTATAAGGCATCATGCAAAAAAAAAAAAGATATATGTGTGTGTATGTATGTGTATATATATATATATATATATATATATATATATATACATACATACATACCATATTGAATGAAGGGGGAAGTGCAGAGTGGAGACCCAAGGCCCAAGTGTCGGCCAATAGAGATCCCCTCATAGAGGGGTTTAGGAGAGGAGATGGGTCAGTCAGGGTGCGAGGTAGTACCGATGAAGAACACAGCTTTCCCCCAGATCCTGGATGCTTCCTCCCCCCAACTACCATGATCCGAATTCTACCTTGCAGGGCTGGATAGGACAGAGGCTGTACACTGGTACATATGAGGGTTGGAGGTACAGGGAATCCAGGGTGGATGATACCTTCAGGACCAAGGGTGTGAGGGACGATGCTGGGAGAGTGGAGGGTGAGTGGGTTGGAATGGGGGAACTGATTACAAGGATCCACATGTGACCTCTTCCCTGGGAGAGGGACAGCAGAGAAGGGGGGAAGGGAGACTCCGGATAGGGCAAGATATGACAAAATAACGATGTATAAATTACCAAGGGCATATGAGGGAGGGGGGAATGGGGAGGGAGGGGGAAAAAAAGAGGACCTGATGCAAGGGGCTTAAGTGGAGAGCAAATGCTTTGAGAATGATTGGGGCAGGGAATGTATGGATGTGCTTTATACAATTGATGTATGTATATGTATGGATTGTGGTAAGAGTTGTATGAGTCCCTAATAAAATGTAAAAGAAGAAAAGAGAAAAAAAATGATTAGGGCAAAGACTGTACAGATGTGCTTTATACAATTGATGTATGTATATGTATGAACTGTGAAAAGAATTGTATCAGCCCCAATAAATTGTTAAAATAAATAAATTAAAAAAAAAAGAACAAGTGATGCATTGCATTGGGTCAATATGCTGCACAAGATCTCTTTTGGGTGTTGAAAAGCAAGGATGGTACTGGGGGCACTGAGGTGTGTCTGACTCAAGCCATGCTATTTTCAATTGCCTCGTAGGCATATGAAAGTTGGACATTGAATAAGGAAGGCCAAATAAGAATCGATGCATTTGAATTATGGTGCTGGTAAAGAATATTGAAAGTGTCAAAAAAGAAAGAAAGAAAGAGAGAGAGAGAGAGAGAGAGAGAGCGAAAGAAAGAAAGAGCGAAAGAAAGAAAGAAAGAAAGAAAGAGAAAGAAAGAAAAAGCAAGAGTGAGTCATGCCTGCCGAAAGAACTAACAAATCTGTCCTGGAAGAACTATGGTCAGAGTGCTCGCTCCTAAGAGGCAAGGATGATGAGAGACTTTGTCTTACATGCTTTGGACATGTCAGGAGAGACCAGTCCCTGGAGAAGGACATCATGCTTGGTAAAGTAGAGGGGCAGTGAAACAGAGGGAGGCCCTCAAGGAGATGGATGGATGGACACAGTGGCTGCAACAATGGGCTCAGGCACAGGACCAACGGTGAGGATGGTGCAGGACTGGGCAGTGTTTCCCTCTGTGGTGCCTAGGGGTCACTATGGGTGGGAACCCACTGGGTGGCACCCAACAACAACAACAATAACAAAGACAGATTGAAGAGCTGTATTTAAGTAATTTCACTTACCCATGGTACCCTAATTTTCACATTTCCTCCACATGTTTCCTATTTCCCTTCCTCCTTTACTAGTCCTTCTGCACTTTGCCCTTAAGTAACTGCTGGTCTTTTCATCTTAAATGGTTGATAAGATGTCTCCCTCATTCCTTAAATCAACTGTAGATAGCACTTTTCTGTCCTTCTTAACCTTTGAGGGATTGATTGACTACTTGAGTGCTTCCTCCTCCCTTCAATGTTTTCATCTGCAGTTGATTGGATCCACCGATGCAAAATTCAATAATAAGGAGAACCAATTATTAAGAGCAAAGTTCGGAGTCTCTACTGACAGCCTCGTGGAGCCTTTCTTTCTTTCCTGTCTTTTAAATGACCTTTCGCTTTCTTGGTGTTTGATGTCCTTGACCTCATTCCACAGCTCATCAGGTCTTCTGTCATTGCCATTCAATGTATCAAATCTGTTCTTGAAATTCAGATAGGGCATCCTCAAGGCGTACTTTGGCTCCCGTAGACTTCTTTTCATTTTCTTCAAGTTCAGGGTTAATTCTAGGTGCTAGCACTTTAACAGGCTACAAGGACTGGTCTTTGAAACACCAAGCTTTACTCCAGAAAACCTTACTCCATCCGTGCCATGATGGTCCTTAGGGCCAACTCTATTTTGAGGATGCAGCTCTTCCCCAATCATAGTTTAAGTGGCTTCCGACCTGAGGGGTTCATCTGTCAGTGTCACTGACAATGCTCTGCTTCCATTCAGAGGGTTTTCAATAACTGAGCATGTTTCGATGTTATCCATAGAGTTTTTACTGGCCAATTCCTCTGAAGTGGGCAGCCCCTCCATTCTTTGTAGTCTGGTCTCAGTCTGGAAGCTCAGCTGAAACCTGTTCACTCTGGGGGACCCTGCTGCTATTTGAAATACCTGTGACATAACTTCCAGCATCACAGCGACACACAGCCAGCACAGTATGACAGACTGACAGACATGTGCTTGTGGAAGACATGATGCTGAGTGAAATAAGTCAGCTACAAAGGGACAAATACTGTATGGTTTTGTTTTCATGAAATATTAGAGCAGACAAAAAGCAAGTCCATGAGTGTTTACCAGTAGTAAGAGAGACGGGAAAGGAGACACCTGGCTTTAATGGGGAGGCACTGAGTTTCTTTTCATGATGATGGGGCGAAATCTATAAATAATTTTCATAATTAGTCAACATGGTGAGTAATTACTACCAGAATTATACGCATTTAAAAAACAATTAAAATGTTTTATATCACACGCAAAAATGTTTTATATCACAATTTTAAAAATCATGAAATAATTTGTACTTTTGACCTGCCACCAATTCGTGGGCAACTCTAATTCAGGGATGGGGATCCCTGATCTGAGGAAACGGAACACAGTCCTAGTAAAAGGAAGAATATGGGTGACACAGGGTTGTACTGATTAAGAAGAGTAAGAAGGGATCTTGCAAATGTTCTAACCGCGCTATGAAGTAACCTGAAGGGACCAGCTAGGAGGAGACTTGGCCATCATGTGGAAATTCCCAGGGTAATTTGTGGGATGCCGGGCTCCTCCATCATTTCCTCCTTGGGGTCTGGACCAAATACCAGTAGAGTTTAATTTTATACCTGTGCCTATTTTTCCCATTCTCTAGAATCAGAGTACACAAGAGGGAGGCCCGCCCTGGACCCTATTACTTAGCTTGCTGACATCAATTGAATGTGAAGTCCACCCTTTTCTTTGAAAGGCCAATTTCCCCCGAAGTATTTGACAATGAGGAGTGCCATTGTCCATAAACCAATGAATGAAATCTGCAGGATGAGGCTCTTACAAACTGCCCCAGGCGACCATATACAAGATAGACTATAGTCAGTAATCACACTCAACAGTTTCCAGAGGGGGGACAATTTTTATGTTCAGAGAAAATTTTTACAAGTCCACTTAAAGATATGCAAGAGAGAGGGTGAATTGAACTTTTAAAGGGACTCCCCCCCTTTTTAAAAAAATACCTTTGTTCAGATTTTTAAAATTTTATTTAGTATTGTTTGGGAGTTAATACTCATATCATTCCACAGTTCCAACTCGTCAAGCGGTATTGTAACCTGCTAACACATTCTGTTTCAAAACACAGTTTTCCCTCCTGGACTCCTTGGCATCATCTCCCCTTTTCGCCCCTTCCCACCCCAAAACCCTTATTGCACTTTGTTGTGCCTATAGGTCCATTAATCCTGGGTATCATATACCGTAAAATAGGAAAACATATAAAACATATGACACCCCGCCCTCATGACATAACACCTCTGAGCTCAACCCTAATATGAACAAACAAAAAGCAAAACAAGAAAAAAAGACAATGTTGACAACCAAATCAGGTTCTAGCGTGCATCAGAGGGGAGATCGACTAACGAAGCTTTCACTGTACAAGTCAGTTGATCTCAAGGGCCTTTTGATACGGGTAGAGAACACCATGCGGCAGCAGCGCTGGCAGACGAGGTCGCGCCTGCACGAACCCCGTGGGGTTGGGGGGTGGGGGTGGGGGGTTGCGCTCAGGGACCTCTCGCTCGGTCGGCTCGGACTCCATTTCCCACAAGCCCGCGCGCGCGACTCTACTACCCACAATTCCGCGCCACTTCCGGAGCGGCCGAGGAGTCCCGGGCTTCTTCCGGGTGTGGGCCTGGCGCTGCGGTTGAGGCGACGGCAGAACGGGCCGCGGGTGGCGGGAGCGGGGGTGGGGCCGGCATGGACGTTTCGGGGCAGGAGACCGACTGGCGGAGTGCCGCCTTCCGGCAAAAGCTGGTCAGTCAAATGTGAGTAGGGGTCGGGGGTGGGGGGAAGTGGCGGGATCGGGGGTCCTTTCCCCCTCAGCCTTCCCTCGCGCCGCGGGTGAGGCCCGGACGGGACGGGACCCTCCGGAGGGAACCGGGTCCTCTGGGATCCGAGGGCACCCAAAGAGTGAAGGTGCCGGGGACCCGTGTGGGCTCTGGGGCGCGGCCCTCCTCTGGCTCCCGCCTCCGCGCTCGGCCGACCCGGGTGTGCTTTCCTGGGGCCGAACTCTGCCACCCAGCGAGCTCGGGCTCTGAGTCATCGCCCCGAGCTGGCGAGCTTGTCACCCGGGTGCCTCGGAGGCAGCCTGCCCCCGCTGCCTCCTCGCCGACTGCAGAAAGTGCAGGGGGAGGCAGCCCCGCAGTGGGATCTGCAGAGCTGAGCGCTTCGTGGGCGGGAGGCCACCGGGGAGGGGGCAGCTTGGGGCTGTGGGTGCTGGGGACCTCACGACGAGGTGTGTCCCAGAGCGTTGGTCGGCTCTGGAGGTGCGAAGGTGGAGCTGGGTTACACAGCCTCCTCTTGGCGTCCCCCCTCCCGCTCCGCCGCCAATGCCTGAAGACTGAAGGGGTTCTCCCGAGCGGGCGAGCACCCCAGCCCCTCGCGCGGACTGAGCCCACCTTTACCAGCCTCCCGGGGAGCTTTCTGGTTGTTGTGACAGCCTCAGATTCACCCCAACCCAAACTCGCTGCCGTCGAGTCGGAGCCGACCCCTAGCTACCCCAGAAGACAAGGGTAGAGCTACCCCTGTGAGTTTCCGAGGCTGTGGCAGTTTACTGGAGTGGAAAGCCCCGTCTTTCTCCTCCGCGCGGCTGGTGGTTTCGAACTGCTGGCTTTGTGCATGGCTGCCCACGTGTATGAAGGGGCCGTGTACCCCTGGGGTCCCGCGGGCAGTTAGCTTGGGCAGGCCCAGAACAGCCTGTGGTGTAGGTGGTAAGTCGGTGGGGATGGGGGTGGGGGGAACGCAGCGGGAGCGGGCGGTGGAAGCGAGTGCCGGCGGGACTTTTCCTGCCGCCCGAGAGTTCTGCGGTTGGGAGAACTAGAGCCAGGAGGAAAGGAGAGGGCGCTGGAATGAAGGTTAGCACGCGTGCCAAGGTGTTGAGTCTGCCTTTGGCATCTGGCCTGCGTTAAGGTAGTGAAAACACCCTGGGTTGGGACGTTCCTGAAAATACCAGGCCGCGGATCAAGGACAGCGATGACGCCCGAGAAGCCAGTTAGGAGACCAGGATGGGCCACTTGGGGGACTTGTTCTTTTTCTTCCCTGCCCACCCGGCCCTGGATCACCACAGCCTGCCCCACTAAATGCAACCACGAAACGGTGCGGAATGGCCCAAGCCAGTGACGATGCAGGCCTTTTTTCACGGGGGCAGAACGGGAAAGGGGAAGACAGACTCAGAGAAGGGAGGCTGGCAGTGCTGGGTGACTAACTAGGTGGGCTGAGGGGGCTGAGCTTCAGTGGGGAAGGAAGGAAGTGGGCTGTGCCAAGGAAGGAACTGGGACTACCCTGTGAGAGATTCTAGGCCATTGTGCAGAGCTGGCAGAACCTGTGAACAGGCTTCTGTTGCTGTGGGCAGCAAGTTGTTACCAACTCCTGGCGCTGCCCGCGTGTGTGCGCGCGCGTGTGTGTTTTGGGGTGGGGTGTGGTGGGGACAACTGGTTTCACTTTGAAGTAGAGTGCCAGGTGATTCTTCATTTCCTCCAAGCTTTCTGTTAGCAGCCAGGAGTGTCCCCTATCTCAAGGATGCAGACGAGGGGGCTTTGAGGTATTTGTGGGGGGGAAGGTTCTTTTCAGTTTTCCCACAAATTCATGGAAGCCCTTGGGGCACAGATTCCTCTGTGGGGAACCTCTGATTATTGGGGGAGTTGCCACCAAAGGTCAGTGGACTGGGCAAAGGGGGTGTGAAGGAGGACTGCATATTGAGGCTGCATGCATAATTCATAATTCAGCTTCCTTTTGCATCCAGTGAACTGAGCTCTTTCTTTTTGTGAGATCATTATTTGTGTTTTGGTTCCTTTGGTGTTGTCTCTACTTGCAGGTGTAAAGCACCAGTTCTATTATCTGATCGTTTCTGCAGGTCAGGGGATCAGGTAGGCTCAGCTGAGTTCTCTGTCTAAGGTCTTAAGGGGCCAAGACCAAGGTGTGGCAACACTGCATTCCTTCTGGAGCTTCCGGGAAGAGCTGCGTCTCACTCCTTCAGGTTGCTGGTAGTACTCTTTCCCTGCTGGCTGTTGGCCAGGGGCCAGTTCCTTCTCAGAGGCGGCTGGACACCATCTCAGGCCTTCTAGGGGCCCCTCCAGAAAGGCAGACAGAGTTCTGCTTGGGCTTCCAATCTGACTCCAGCCAGAGAAATGTCTCTGTTGTGAAGACCTCAGAGGTGATTGGACCCACTTAGGAAAGCCAGGATAATCTCCCTATTTTAAAGTCTGTCATCTGAATGACACCTGCAAAATCCCTTTGGCTAGATGTAGTGGCCTCTTCCAAGGTCCCAGGGATTATAGTTGCCATGGAGCTGACCCTCATTCACAGTGATCCCATGTGTGCCAAAGCAAACCAGCCCCATTGTTTATTTTGTTGTTATTCTTTAAGACACTAAAGCATTTCTTTATGGTGGCTGATTTAAGATGATTTAGGTGGTGGGGGTGTGTGGTATGGGTCTCCATAGGGTTTTCAGTGGCTGCTGTTTTGGAAGCAGATTGTCAGGCCTTTTTCCCAAGGTGCTTTGGGTGGACTTGAACCTTCAGCCTTCTAGTTAGCACCATGTAGGGACTCCCATAAAGATTCCCAAATTCAAACCCTCTGCCATCTGGTTGATTGTGACTCCTAGTGATCCTATAGGACAGAGTAGAATTGCTCCTTAGGGATTCTGAGACTGCAGATCTTTATAGGAGTAGACCACATCCTCTTTCTTCCGCAGACCAGCTGGTGGATTTGAACTGCTGGTCTTGCTGTTCACAACCCAAGGCTTACTTTGTCAGGTTTAATCTTTCTGGGGAGAAAGATGAGGCCATTTACTTACCTAAAGATTGGCCACCTTAGAAACCCTACTCTGCCCTCTAGCACGAGGGTCACTATGAGTTATAATCTACTTGAGGGCAGTGGGTTTGGCCTTTTGGTTTCTTAGTCTGTACTGCCTCCACCCCACCTCCTCCCACCTGTCTGGCCATTGGTCCCTACTCCAGTCCCATCCTCCTCTGCCAGCAGCCACGTGATGTAATGCACAATCTGCCGTAACACTGCAGAAAGCCACCAGTGCTTCGAGGGAAGTCTAGGACCCACCTTCAGCCTGGCTGAGACTCACATCTCTCAGCTTCATTAGCATTCCCAGTGCTTTGGGGGGCATGTGCTGGCCCCTTTCTGGAGTCCACTTCCTTTGTTTTCTCTTGTAAACAAAATTTTAAAATATGGGAGACTGTGTTCATACACAGGATCAACTTTTACTCTTGGTCTCGGTGTCTACATGTGTGTCTGATGTGCAGAGGGCCCTTCTAGTGATAGATTTCCTCTCAATCTGTGCGAGATGCGGTGCCTACAGTGAAGTTCCATAAAATGAGGCATGCCTGTAATCTCAAGTCCCTGACTGTGGGGTCTGGTCTCACTCCTTTGCATCTTGGTGAGTTTCCAGCACAGTGCTCTACCTTCAACGACCACAGGTTGGGACCTGTGGGTTGGTGAGAAATGCCCTTCTCTTTCCATTTTCCCCTGGCCTAGTTGAAGGATTCCACCCCACCCCCCCATCCCCTCTGAAGAAAACAGCAGTGGCAGCTCTCCTTTCAGGCTCGCAGGGCGCTTGCCAGCTCCTATATCTCTTTGGTTTGAGCGGGAGTGAAACGTTTCATTTGAGACTATTTCACACCTGCAAAAGAGAAGTGGATTGGCACAGCAACGATGGGCTCGCACGTAAGAGTAATTGTGAGGATGGTGCAGGGCTGGGCAGTGTTACCTTCTGTTACACATAATGTTGCTACTCAGCTGTACCTAACAACAACAACATAGGTGTGGAGAAGTTGCAAGGAACACACCAAGCACGCAGCAGGCTCTTCCTGGGGTCTCGGCGTGCTGACACTGGTCCCTTCCTGGGTGTGTACATTGTGGGGTAAACAAGCAAATAAAAACTCCCCTCCAGGTGATACCCACCCAGAGCAGCCCACAGGACAGCTAGAACTGCCCCATAGGGTTTCTAAGGCTGTCCATTTTTGAGGGGGCAGCAGCTTCATTTTTCCTCCTCTGGAGTGGCTGATGGGTTTGAGCCACTGTACTTTTGGTAGGCAGCCAAATGCTTAACCCATGGTGCTCCCAGACTTTATTGTGGGGTTAAAAAGAACAAAGCAAACTCGCTGCCACTGCATTGATTCAGAACCATAGTGGCCCTCTAGGACAGGGTAAAACTGCCCCTGTGGGTTTCAGAGACTCACTCTGTACTGGAATAGAGGGCTCGCCTTGTCTTTCTCCAGAGGAATGGCTCGTGGTTTCTAACTGCTGACAGTGTGGTTAGTCACCTCCCTTGTATTCACTGCACCATCGGGGCTCCTTTGTAGAATAAAGGGCCTATTTAAAGGTGACTTCAGCCCTTGGCTCTGGAGAAATAGCCCTTGGAGTCATCGGGATCCTTTTATCTGGGGATTCTGGGCCACACTAAAGGATTTGTCTGGCTAGGGTGAATGGCCAGACCAGCAATTTACCTCCTGAGGAGACCTGGTTTGGTGAACCTCAAGGTACTGGCACAGAATGAGACGTAGAGAGCTTTCTAGTTGGGAGATGTACCCTCTCTGAGACAGGCCACTGCACCCTGGGGACTTTCCCAGAAAACATCTATGACTCTCTTAGAAAAAATTTATCTTCCACGAGTTCCAGAATCTAGTGAATTAACACATCCAAGAACTGTGTCTTCTTAACTTGTAAGCGCCCAGCCCCTATGGCTCAGGACAGAGAGCGAGAGTGTGCCAACGTCAGGAGTGATGAAGTAGTGGGAAGGCAGGGATGTGACATACTGTGGACTGCCAGAACAGCGAACCACATCTTGGAGGAAGTCCAGCCCCAATGTTCCTTAGAAGCTAGAATGGTGAAACTTTGTCTCAACATACTTTGGACATGTTATAAGGAGGGATCAGTCCCTGGAAAAGGACTTCCTGCTTGGTAGAGGGTCAGTGGAAAAAAGGAAGACCTGTCGTGAGATGGATTGGCACCATGGCTACAACAGTGGGCTCAGACGTAACAATTGGGGGAAGGAGACTCCATCCCCACATCTGCCCAACCATTATTCTTGAAGGCAGAGGTCAGAAATGCTCCACCCTCCATCCTGCTTTATTACAATACAAATTGCCCCTCCTGGCTTCTTAACTTGTTTCAGTGGCAACACCAAACTCACAGACAATACTCAGCATGATGATGGTTGACTAGGGAGGGGTAGACAGGTTACCACAAGTCCGCATCCATCCGAAATCTCAACAATACAGTTCTTTTGTCTGCGGCAGCACTTCTCAAGCAGCCAGCAGGCACATCTTCTGGTTCTCCGTTTCTTAGCCGTGTGTCCTCTTGGCCTCTGCCCATTTGTTTAAGCATTACAGAGCTGCTTTAGGGCTGATAAATGCCTAAAGGGCAGCTCACTCTTTGAACCAGTTTCCTGCCTGAAGCACTCAGCTTTACTTCTTCCTTGGGCTGAGAAGCCCACCCACGGCCCAGTGTGCCAATGTATGCCACTGCCTCCTCTCAGGGCAAGGATCTCTGACATACGTTTTTCACTCTTGCCGCCTCTTTCTTGATGGTCATGAGATTCTCTGTTCCTGTTTCTGAGATGGCTCACTTATGCCCAGTGGAGTGGCAAAACGGACCGATTCCCAGTTAGAGTCTCTATGTGTCTTATTTGCATGCTCCCCACCCAGTCATTTGGTGGGTGTTATAAAGACTATAGATCGAAGAGTCATACCCAGTAATTTCACTTGACTCTAGAGGTCAGCTGCATGGGTGAGGGGGTGGGACCCCAGTTGATGTTGTTGTGGGGTGCCTGGGCAAGGTACAGGCCCCATTCCCCAGCCCCATGGGTGAGGGTGGTGAGAGGAGATGCAGCAGGTGGTAGAGGTGAGGGTTTGGACACAGCAGCGCCAGGTTGTAGAGCTTGTAGGAAGAGTTGCTCAGCGAAGTCAGGGCAACCTCTGCCCTCACCCCAGTGCCTTTTTTGGTTGGGGGTGTGTTTAGCGCTGATGGGTGTAGTGCCTTACTTTTTTGCAGAAAACATTATATAGAGTGCTTAAAAACAGGAAGGAGGTTCCCGATCTCAGCCCAGAGAAGGCCATGTCTGCCATCCTGACGTGTTTCCTCCAGTGCTGTTGCCGTGTGCTTGTAGCTTCACACATCCTGGTTTTAAATGGGCAGGAGTAAGAGATGCTGCATGTGGGTTCCAGTTCAGACGCGCACCAGTGTGGAGGGTTGCAACCAAGTCCTCTCAACAGTGCACTTGTCGTGATCTCATTGGGGTGGCTAAAAAAAGATGTGTATGCTTAAGAAAGCTTAGCTCAAAGATCACCTCGC
Organism: Tenrec ecaudatus; assembly: GCF_050624435.1. NCBI lineage: Eukaryota > Metazoa > Chordata > Mammalia > Afrosoricida > Tenrecidae > Tenrec > Tenrec ecaudatus. The sequence continues at coordinate 19,504,292 of NC_134545.1, forward strand.
GCAAACAACTACAGTATTTACTCAAGTATAAGCTGAGCTTTTCAGCACATTACTTTTTATTGAGTTTTACCTTGTAGAGGTTTTTTTTAAATCATTTTATTGGGGGCTCGTACAACTCTTATCACAGTCCATACATACATCCATTGTCTTAAGCACATTTGTACATATGTTGCCATCATCGTTTTCAAAGCATTTTCTTTCTACTTGAGCCTTTGGTATCCCTTGATAATCTACAAATTATTATGATTTTTTCATGTCTTTCACTGTCAGATGTCTTCCTCCCCCCCTTGTCTGTTGTCCTGGGAGGGGGTTATAGATAAGTTATTGTGATCGGTTCCCCCTTTCTTCCCTGACCTTCCCCTTACCCTCCTGGTATGGCTACTCCCAATATGGGTCCTGAGGAGTTTATCTGTCCTATATTCCCTGTGTTTCCAGCTCTCATCTGTACCCATGTACATGCTCTGGTCTAGCCAGATGTATAAGGCAGAATTAGGGTCATGATAGTGGGGGCACAGAAGCATTAAAGAACCAGAGAAAAGCTGTATGTGTCATCGGTGCTGCACTGACTAGCCCCTCTTCTCCCCACCACCCTTCTGTAAGGGGATGTCAACTGCTTACAGGTGGGCTTTGGGCCTTCACTCGGTACCCCCTGCTCCCATCCACATTATGATTTTTTGCTCTGGGTCTTTGATGCCTGATACCTGATCTCATCGACACCTTGTGATCACACAGGCTGGTGTGCTTCTTCCATGTGGGCTTTGTTGCTGCTCAGCTAGATGGCCGCTTATTTTTCTTCAAGCCTTTAAGACCCCAGATGCTATATCTTTTGATAGCCGGGCACCATCAGCTTTCTTCACCACGTTTGTTTATTTACCTGCTTTGTCTTCAGTGATCGTTTCTCAGAGTGCTGGGTTATTAGAACAAAGTGTTCTTGTGTCAAGGGAGTGTGTGAGTAGACCCAATGTCCATCTTCACATTTTTTTAATGTAGTTTTTGTGGTAAAATTAGGTGCCTCGGCTGATAATCAGGTTGGTTTATACTCGAGTATCTACGGTAATTTTTTCCACCAGTCTTAAGAAAAATTGACTTTAAAGTAGGCAATTTTATGGAATGAATTGGAACCAGAGGCAACTCTTGGGTCTACCAATAGGTTCCAGGGAGCAAGGCCCCTCACATCAGTTGCTTCCAAGAGGATTCCCCAGGCCCATTAAATTCAAGGCTGAGAGTTCAGCTCAGAGTTAGGGTAACTGTTTTGCAGGATTCCAAAGGACTAATCTTAATAGATAGTTACAAAAGGCAAGGGCTGCTCACAGAGGCTTTTTTAAGGGAGATCTTTGAAGAATATTGAAAATTGCATTGGTGAGGAAAAGGCCCAGAAGGTTGCACTGAGGAATTGTTGTCTGCCACGACAATGCACCTGCTTGTTCTTGGAACGAAGCAAGGGCTGTCCTATCAGAATTTCATTGGGAAATCTCACCCCATTCACCCTGGAGCCCCTATTTGCCCTTTCAGACGTCTTGTTGTTCCTAAATTCAAAGAATATTTCAAAGGAACATGATTTGAGTTCATCAAGGATGCCAAGCTTGGCTTTTTTTGTGGTGGTGTGAATCACAGAGGACAGAATTCTTCAGGGAAGGCTTAGAGAGATGACAGCACCGCCTTCAGAAAGGCCTAGATCCAGATGGGGGGTAAACAATAGCTTCCCATTTTAACGCTGCTGCAGCTGCTGCTGCTGCTGCCGTTAGGTCCCACCGAGTCAGCTCTGACTTGCACCCACCTTATGGTGAGCACTCTGTACTTCTTTTGTTTAATAAAAGTGTTTGTGAGGTTTTTTGGTAGTAATACTTTTTGACTTGGGGTTTATTGCTGTATGTATATGCTAAGGGGACTTTAGGGAGTTCATCAAGTTTAGGCTCTAAGTTCAGCTCAGCATTTCTCACAGGTTGGATTCTTGGGGGCTGGGGGCTCTTGCTGGGCTCTGCGCCTACAGCTCAGGCTCAGGGCACGTGGAGACCATACCCAGCAGATGTTTGGATGTAAGGGATTCTTCCAGACAGTTCTGCTCTGTTTGCTAGTTGTGGTTGTGCTGTGAAGGGCTGGACTGATTTCTTGTTAGGCATTTTCTGTTTGTTTAAAACTGTCTATTGTGAATTGGGTGAAGGTTTACAGACAGAGCATCAGTTTTATATCAACAATTCATTTCGCTTTTTGTCGCATCTCATCTATTGCAATCTTCTCAGTGTACCACTTCCTCTGTTTCCATTCTTCCTTCTTTCCCAAACCTCTGTACTTGGTCCTTGGGTCAGAGCTGCCCCTTTGATCTCAAGTGATTGATTATCTTAAGCTATGTATACCTCACTAGTGGCACTGCTCCCCTTCTAGCCCTGCCTTTTGCTTGGCTGAAAATTGAGCCTTGGGGTAAGTTCAGTTCCAAACCTGAAGGGTGATGAAAGGCCTTAGTCTTAGAGTTCTTTCAGTTTATCTGACCAGTTTGTTTCACGATTTTGAGTTTTACTCCACACTTTCCTCCCACACTACCCAGGACTTGCTAATGCCGTCTTGTGCAGAGCAGTGGGCACCATGTAGTTCTGCACTCCACATCGTGGAGACTGGTGTTTGTGTGGTCCATTGGTCTTTTATAGACTGGTTGTTGACATGTATCTTTGACTTTCTTCCATCCTTTCTTCTAGAGAAAGAGGAACCAGTAGGTTGCAGCTTGGATGGCTGCTCCTGTGCTTTTAAGATCCCTAGTTGGTACTCACCCAAGTAGGATGTAGACTATTGTGAACTATATTGTGTCAGCTGACCACGATGTCCCCCTAGACCAGTGGTTCTCAACCTTCCTAATGCTGCGACCCCTTAATACAGTTCCTCATGTGGTGGTGACCCCCAACCATTAAATTATTATTATTATTTTTAGAGTTTTTATTTATTATTATTATTTTAAAAATCATTTTATTGGGGACTCTTATAACATTCCATACATCAATTGTATCAAATATATTTGTACATATGGTGCCATCATCATTTCTAAAACATTTTCTTTCTACTTGAGTCCTTGATATCAGCTCCTCATTTCCCCCCTCCCTCTCCCACCCTCTCTCCGTCATGAAACCTTGATAAGTTATAGATTATTATTTTCATATCTTACATCATCCTCCTCTGTCACCTGTTACCTACTTTTCTGTTGTTTGTCCCCTTGGGAGGATTTATATGTTGATGGTTGTGATTGATTCTCCTTTTCTTTTCTTTTTTTTAATCATTTTATTAGGGGCTCATACAACTCTTATCACAATTCATCAATTGTGTAAAGCACATCTGTACATTCATTGCCCTCATCATTCTCAAAATATTTGCTCTCCATTTAGCCCTTGGCATCAGGTCTTCATTTTTCCCCTCCCTCCCCGTTCCCCCCTTCCCCCTCTCTCATGAGCCCTTGATAATTTATAAATTATTATTTAGTCATATCTTGCCCTGTCCGACATCTCCCTTCACCCACTTTTCTGTTGTCTGTCCCCCAGGGAGGAGGTCACATGCAGATCCTTATAATCGGTTCCCTCTTTCCAACCCACTTTCCCTCTACCCTCCCAGTATCGCCCCTCACACCACTGGTCCTGAAAGTATCATCTGCCCTGGATTCCCTGTGTTTCCAGTTCCTTTCTGTACCAGTGTACATCCTCTAGTCTAGCCAGACTTGCAAGGTAGAATTCGGATCATGATAGTGAGGGGGTGGGTGAGGAAGCATTTAGGAACTAGAGGAAAGTTGTATTTTTCATCAGTGCTATATCCCACCTTGACTGGCTCGTCTCCTCCCCTAGATCCCTCTGCAAGGGAATCTCCAGTGGCCGACAAATGGGCTTTGGGTCTCTACTCTGCACTCCCCCTACCCCCCTCATTCACTATGATAAGATTTTTTTTGTTCTGATGATGCCTTATACCTGATCCCTTCCACACCTCATTATCACACTGGCTGGTGTGCTTCTTCCATGCAGGCTTTGTTGCTTCTGAGCTAGATGGCTGCTTGTTTACCTTCAAGCTTTTAAGACCCCAGGTGCTATATCTTTTGATAGCCGGGCACCATCAACTTTCTTCACCACATTTGCTTATTCACCCACTTTGTCTTTAGCGGTTGCTTCGGGAAGGTGAGCATCATAAAATGCCAATTTAATAAAAGATAGTATTCTTGCATTGAGGGAGTACTTGGATTCTCCTTTTCTTTTCTAATCGTTTTATTAGGGGCTCATACAACTCTTATCACAGTACATACCTACATCCATTGTGTCAAGCATATTTGTACATTCATTGCCTTCATCATTCTTAAAACATTTGCTCTCCACCTAAGCCCCTGGCATTAGCTCCTCATTTTTTCCCCTTCTTGCCTGCTCCCCCCTCCCTCATGAACCCTTGATAATTTATAAATTATTATTTTGTCATGTCTTGCCCTGTCTGACGTCTCCCTTCACCCACTTTTCTGTTGTCCGTCCCCCAGCCATTAAATTATTTTCATTGCTCCTTCATAACTCCAATTTTGCTACTGTTATGAATCAGGTGACCCTTGTGAAAGGGTCATTCTACCCCCAAAGGGGCTGCGACCCACAGATTGAGAACTGCTGCCCTAGACGATGGTCCTGAGGTGGACAGTCCTTTAAGTAATGTTCTTTATTTTGTGAGGCAATTTATTTATCTACAAGGTGACTTGAGGATTTAGTTATAGTTCACGCTTTGAAGAGTGCCTCAGGGCAGTAGTCTCTGTGATTCCTCTGGGCTCAGTAGGTCTGCATTTGACTCACCCCTGCCTTCATTCAGGCCCCCTGTTTGCCCTCAGTGTGAAAGCACACTGTCCTGAAAAGTCTCCTGGTTTTGACAGGACTTCCTAACAGTCCCCTTTTAACATTCTCATCCAAAGACACGAGGAACAGGATGACTGGAAGGTGGCTGATGTGTCTTTTGCAACCAGGTTGCCCAGTGCCCTCCAGTTGTTGCCAGACATAGACCAAGGCAGCTCACTTTTCCCTTGCTCCAGATATGCCCATGCCCCACTTTCCCCAGCAGACCCTCTGCCCCATCTTTGCTGCCTGGGCAAGCCTGCTCTGGGAGGTGAGTGCCTTGGGAGCCAGGGCCTAAGACCTTCGATCTCACTCACAGTTCAGGAGCCAGGATTCTAGGTTGAGCAATCCGAGAGGGAGCAATGGAGTTGCCTCTTTCTGTCATATACCTCTCTGGCCAAAAAGCCTGCTCTCTGAGGTTTCTTCAGGGTTGCAGACCTGCCCCTGCCAGCTCCAAGTCTGCTATTTCAGCCGCTGAGATGGGTTGGTTTGGGGTTGGAACCACCATTGTATCTGAGGCAGCTGCAGGCTGGCTTTTCAGCACCAATGAGTGACTGCTCACTCACTCATTTGGTTCTCAGCTTGTCTGGTGTCGGGGAGACAGACACTGAAGGCAGGGGCTTTGTGGGCAAAGGCATGGTGGGCTCCATGCAGCACTGGGAACAGGCTGGAGAACCCAGCTGGGCCTCCAAGAGCATCTGGGCAGAACGCATCCATAGAGCATTTGCATAACATAGAATCCACACCATAGGCCATGTCAGGTTGTTCCAGGGTTTCTGACTTGGCCAAGTGTGTTTTGAAGAGGTGCTTCTTTCTGTCATCTCATAGTGACCCTATAGGATCAGTGAATGGCCACCCAGTGCCCAACCAGGGGCCCACCAGGTCAGAGGTCACCAGGCCTTTCTGCCACAGGGCTCCACCCACATCAGGCCTTACCCGGGTAGAACTGCCCTTCTGGGTCTCTGAGAGTGTCACTCTTTACAGGTGTAGAAAGCCCTTGTCTTTGAGGAACAGCTGGTGATTTCAAACTGCTGACCTTGGAGTAGCCACTACATCACCAGGCTTCTTCCTTCCTCTGCTAGGTGACTGGAGGAGACGGATGCACGTGCATGTTGACATTAGGGAAAAACAGAGTAGTCATACAATGGACTGCCAGAAGGAACAAATGTGTTTTGGAGAAAGTACAGTCAGAGTGCCCCTTAGAAAGGAGGATGGATGGGCGAGGCTTCATCTCACATGTTTTGGGCATGTGCTCAGGAGGGACCAGTCCCTGGGGAGGGCCATCGTGCTTGGTGGAGGGCCAGCGAGGAAGTGGACGACCTTCAATGAGATTAATTGGCACAGTGGCTGCAGCAGTGAGCTCAGACATCACCACGCTCGCCAGCATGGTGCAGGACCGGGCAGTGTTTTGTTCTGCTGTACTTAGTTGAAATAGGCTTGACAGGATCTCACAGCAGCAATGTGTTTGGACTGACTCCCTGGGTGGCGTAAACAGTTCAGTGCTCTAGGACTAGCCACAAGGTTGACACTTCAAACCGACCCAGAGGCACCTCAGAAGACCTTCCTGGTGGCAGTCTGCCTCTAAAGGTCACAACATGGACACCTTGATGGAGCAGTTTGACTCTGACACATGGAATCACAGAGAGTCCGCATTGACTTGGCGGCAGCTAATGAAAACAAGAGTGCATTTTCCCACGGACACGGTTCGGAAGGCCTAGGAGAAAAAGAGGGATGAGAACAGGAAAGAAACAGGAGGGATGGGATAAGTGGTTCTGTTAGGGTTTCTGGGATGGTTTGCCCAGGTTCTTGCTTCTCAGTGCTGAAAGAATTCACCCAGCAGAAGCACTTTTGTAAGTCCAAGTCACTTTTATGAGAGGAAGGGGCATTTCAGGTAGTACACAGTCTCCGGTCACATTCGTTATCCCAGGAAAGCATGGCTGAAAATGGCCAAGGGGTGGGTGGGGAAAACTACGTGTAAATGACTGTTAAGATGAGGCTGTGGAGCCAAAAGAAGTGTGCCGGAACCAAAAAGGAGCGCCTGCCGACAGAGAGTGAGCTCTGAGAGGAGCACACACGGGAGAGATCCTGCTCTCCGGCCTCAACAGGAAAGCCTGCTCTCAGTCGCTGGTTATCCCCTCCTACCAGCACCTTGCGGGTAGGAGGGCGTGGTTGAGGGGATTGGCTGATGTTAGGGCCTGAGTTTCGGCGCATGTGTGACTTAATGTTGCTGGTCACTAGTGTGCACACCCAGGCTGACCTTCACCTGCGCCTAGTTGACCTTGGTCTGAGCATGCCCAGCTTTGGATTGTCCCCATAAGCGTCTGAAGTGTGCCTGATTTCTTTCTAACCCCTTTATTGTGGTATGGCCAGCTAGTTTTTGTTTAATGTAGGCATTTAGTGGAGACCACCCCCTATCCCTGATCCTCCTTGCTGTCAGTGCCACATTGAAGGGTCTGCACTCGATGAGATCGAGCAAATTGGTCTGGGTTGCTGAATGGAAAACTAATGATCCACTCTGTAAACCTTCACCTCATCCACAATAGAAAGTGGACCCGCTTCCCTCCCCCAGAAACCCAGCCTCCCATCTACTTAAGGCACGGAGGGTTGTACAAGCCAGTAGACACAGGGTTGGCAGTTTAAAAACCACCCCCACCAGTGACTCTGGGGAAGAAAGGCCCGGTGTTTTGCTTCTGTAAAGAAAATAGCCCCCAACATCCCCCGTGGAACCAGTTCTAGTCAGAACACATTGAACCAACCTGACACTGACTAATGACCATGTTCTAGAAGTGAAGGCATACGATAGTTGACCTTTTACCTCTGACTGGGTTCCTTGAGTATGTTTTCAAGCTTCATCCCTTTGTGAGATGTTCTTCATGTGTGCATGCGCTCGAGCGCTCTCGCTGTCTTCTGTGTATTGAGTTGGGCTTTGGACCCACCTGGAGGCTTGTGTATCCCTGGAAGGCACTCTTGCCTTGGGAAGACCTGAGGTAGGACTTCCCATGGCCCGTTTGCCTTACAGAGCTGCTGTGGGAGCCAGGCCCCACCAGGCAGGCGTGGGAGCTGCCTGTCTTACTGGCCCTGCTACTTCTCGATGCACTGCTTAATGTCCTGTCTCGTGCCTGGCTCCCGCCCTAACCTGAGGGGTGACTGAAGGATGACCTCAGCAGCAGCTGCCAGGCTGGATCTGCTGGCTAGGCCCCCACAGTGGGTTGGGTGTTGTTGGGGGGGTGGGGCACACTGGGTAACACACTGGGTGCATAAACTTCTTCCCCCTTTTGTGTTTCAGCGAGGATGCCATGAGGAAGGCTGGTGTGGCCCACAATAAATCCAGCAAAGACATGGAGAGCCACGTGTTCCTGAAAGCCAAGACCCGGGTAAGGCCTGATGTGGGTGGAGCCCTGTGACAGAAAGGCCTGGTAACCTCTGACCTGGTGGGCCCCTGGTTGGGCACTGGGTGGCCATTTACTGATCCTGAGCTCTGTCGCTTTTACCTGTAGTTCCCTATCAACCTTTAAGGCTGCCCATGTTACAGGAAGGGCCTGATGCTGTGAAGACCCAGAGCACAGGCCCAGCCTTGCTCTACAACGCCTTCATCCAGGCTTGCTCATGGGTACCCTGTGGGCCTCCTTTAGATGACCTTTTGCTTTGGTTCTTTGGAAAAGCAGCTTGGATGATTTCCCCTGTATCTCTGACCGCTATCGTGGCCCTCATTCTTTGAAGAAGCAGCTTGGGAGTGATGTGAAAGGTTCTCCCCGGTGGTCTTCTACCCCAAACAGCTTGTGGCTTACACGATTGCCTGGCAAGGTGTGAACAACTTGATGAATGGGTTGCCATCTACCTTATGATTGGTCTGTTTGATGTACTCTATAAGGATTGGTCAATTTGCTATATAAATGGTAAATGACAAATACACCCATCAAGCTTGCAGGGACTGACTGCATCCTGGTCATGCTGGGAGGGCTGTGCTTTGAAATTGAGACAAGGAGTTGATTGCTGTAAGCAGCCAACCACACAGAAGCTGTTACAGAGCCATAATACCCCAGGGTCAAGGGCTATGTGGGTTGGGGACAGACAGGTGTCAGAGATGGACTGGCACGGTAGCTAGGACAAGTGGTAAATCTGGGATGTATTTGATCTTTGTCTCACAGGAGTTGGGGGTGGGGGCTCTGGTGCCACTGAGCTGCTAACTACAAGTCAGCAGTTTGAAACCACCAGCCACTCCACAGGAGGACAGGAGGTTGTACTGTAAAGAGTTATAGTCTCGGAAACCTACCTTACCTGTCCTGTAGGGTCGCTCCAAGTTGGCATCAAGTCAATGGCAACTCAAAGGTTGGAGTTTAGTCATAGGAGTTAATTCTGTGCTGATTCTTAGTTATGAATTATTTGCATTATATTTGCTACGGATTATTTGAATTCTACAAATTATTTGCATGTGTACAGTGTACTGATTTAAAATATAGAACTGGACAACCTTCAGGGTATTCAGAGCTGTGCAATCATTGCCGCAGTCTGAATGTTAGAGCATGTTTGTCTACCCCCTAAGAGACCCCCTGCATATTAGCAGTTACCCCTAAACCCCCCAGCCCTGCCAATAACTTCCATGTCTCTGGGTCAGTGAAAAAGAGGGAGATCCTCCATGAGACAGATGAGCACAGTGGACTCACACATGTTGATTGTGAGGATGAGACAGGTCTGGGCAGTGTCACTGTGAGTCATGAAATCATATCACGTGGGGTATTTTGACTGGCTCCTTTCACCTAACGTATTTTAAGATTCATCCATGAACCATGTTGAAACATTTTCAACACTATTCTTTTTCATTTTTGAATGATACGCCTTTGTATAGATAAGACCACATCTTGTTTATTCAGTCATCATTTGGGTTGTGCCCACTTTGGGGCTATTACCTATCATGCTACTGTGACCATTTGCGACCAGAGTTTGTGTGGACATTGTTTTCATAGGCGTGGAGTGGCTGGGTCATATAACTATATTTAGGTTTTTGAGGAATTGCTAGACCATTATCCAAAACAATTACACCATTTCACATAACTGTTAGCTGCATATAAGGAACCCTGATGGATCAGGGACTTACGTATTGAGCTGCCAACCACAAGGTCAGCAGTGTGGACCCATTAGTTCCTCCATGTGAGAAAGACGAGGCTATCTGTCTATCCCGCAAGGTTTAGTCTTAGAAACCAAAGGGGCACACGGAAGAAGCACACCAGCCTGTGCGATCACGAGGTGTCAAAGGGATCAGGTATAAGGCATCATCCAAAAAAAAAAAAGTACCATAGTGAATGAAGGGGGAAGTGCAGAGTGGAGACCCAAAGCCCATTTGTCGGCCAAGGGAGATCCCCTCACAGAGGGGTCTAGGGGAGGACATAAGTCAGTCAGGGTGCGATGTAGCACCGATGAAGAACACAGCTTTCCCCCAGATCCTGGGTGCTTCCTCCCCCCAACTGCCATGATCCAAATTCTACCTTGCAGGACTGGATAGGGCAGAGGTTGTACACTGGTGCATATGAGGGCTGGAGGCACAGGGAATCCAGGGTGGATGATACCTTCAGGACCAGGAGTGTGAGGGGCGATGCTGGGAGAGTAGAGGGTGAGTGGGTTGGAAAGGGGGAACTGATTACAAGGATCCACATGTGACCTCCTCCTGGGAGATGGATGGCAGAGAAGGGGGGGAAGGGAGACTCCGGATAGGGCAAGATATGACAAAATAACAATCTGTGGATTATCAAGGGCTCATGAGGGAGGGGCGAATGGGGAGGGAGGGGGGAAAAAGAGGACCTGATGCAAAGGGCTTAAGTGGAGAGCAAATGCTTTGAGAATGATTAGGGCAGGGAATGTGCAGATGTGCTTTATACAATTGATGTGTGTTTATGTGTGGATTGTGATAAGAGTTGTATGAGACCCTAATAAAATGTTTAAAAAAAGAAAAACCACAGGGGCAGTTCTACTCTGCCTCTAGTGTTTCGCTAAGTTGGAATCCTCCATGGCAGCGAGTTTGGTTTGGTTGGTGACCCTCAATTTCTCCAACTCCTTACCAACACTTGTTACTGTTCAGCTTGTTAATTCTAGACATCTAATTAGTTGTGAGATGCTTTTGATTTGCATTCCCTGATGACTAGGGATGTGGAGCATCTTATTCTATACTTTTTGACCTTTTGTCTGCCTTCCCTGGAGGAATGTCTTTACAGTTCCCTAGTTTATACTTTGGTTGAGTAGTTTTAAAAATTTATTTTATTATTGAGTTAAACAAGAGTTCTTTACATATGTTCTAGATACAAGTCTTGTAAGAGAAATCATTTGCAAATACTTTCAGGGATAGGGTGTTTTTCTGTTTTGTTTGCTTGTATTTTTTATAAACAAAGTACTTAAGTGTAATAAAAGCCAAACCCATTCCCGTTGAGTTGATTCTGATGCACACCAGCACAGAGCTGCTCCACAGGGTTTCCAGGGCTGTCAATCACTGCAAAAGCAAATGGTCTCATCTTTCTCCCCCAGAGTGGCCGGTGGGTTTAAACTTAAACTGTCAACCCAAGTGTCAGCCCAACGCTTAACCCACTGTTCCACCAAGGTTCCTTTTTAAAACATTATTATTAATTGGGAGTTAATACATATACAATTCCATAGTTCACTCACATCAAGCAGTATTGTATGGTTGGTACCACAGTTTCCAAACGTTCTTTTTTTCCCCCCTGGACTTCCTGACGTCATCTCCCTCTTACCCCACTCCCCTCATCACCCTCAAACCCTTATTCAACTTGCTGCCCGTATAAATCCATCAATCAAAAAACATACACACAACTTCAAGAGAGTGACCCACCCCCAATGATACAACACCTCTGAGATAAACCCTAATATGAACAAACCGAAGCAAAACAAAAACACAGAGTGAGAACCAGATCAGGTCCAGCGTGCACCAGAGGGTCGGGGTGGGTGGGCGGGGGGGGGGGGGGGCGCAGGGATCAACTGACAAAAGTTGTAACGGTTCCAGTCAGGTTTATCCTTTGACCCACTGGACTCATCTCTCCAGGGCACTCTGTGTAGTATGTCTGAGCCCATGGTGCAGTCACTGTGTCATCCATCTCATGGAGGGCCTTCTTTTTTGCTGCTCCTCCTTTTTACCAAGTATGTTGTCCTTCTCCAGGGTCGGATCTCCCCTGATAACATGTTCAAAAGTATGTGAGACGAAGTCTCACCATCCTTGCCTCAGTCAGTGGTTCTCAACCTTCCTAATGCCGTGACCCTTTAATATAGCTCCTCATGTGGTGGTGACCCCCAACCATAAAATTATTTTCGTTGCTACTTCATCACTGGAATTTTGCTGCTGTTATGAATTGGGTGACCCCCGTGAAAGGGTTGTTTGACCCCCCAAAGGGGTCGTGACCCACAGGTTGAGAACCGCTGCTTTCAGGAGCATGCTGGCTGTACTTCTAAGACAGTCTTGTTTGTTCTCTTGGCAGTGCATGGTACTTTCAATATTCATCCATGCACCATTGTTCAAATGCATCAATTTTTCTTCAGTTTTCCATAGTCAATGTCCAACTTTCACATGCACAGAAGGCCATTGAAAATAACATGGCTGGGCTTAGGTGTACCTTAGTCCTCAAAATAACATCCTTTTTTTTTTTGTCATCTTAAAGAGGTTTTGTGCGGCAGATTTACCTAATGTCGTGCATTACTTGATCGCTTGACGGCTGCTTCCATGAGCATTGATTGTGGATCCAAGCAGGTTGAAATCCTTGACAACGTCAATCTTGTCTCCGTGTATCATGATGTCACCTATCGATCCAGTGGTGAGGATTCCGGTTTTCTTTACATGGAGTTGTGATCCATCCTGAAGGCTGCCATCCTTGATCTTCATCAGCAAGTGCTTCACATTCTCACTCTCAGCAAGTCAGCCTGCAACATCTGCATATCAGGTTGTTGATAAGTTTCCTCCAATTCTGATGCTTCTTATGACCCAGCTTCTCCGATGATTTTTCTCAGCACACAGATTGACACACACCTTTTCTGATTGAAAACGATGCAGTGCCTTGTTATTTCACACAACTGCCTCTCGATCCATGTACAGGTTCCACAGGAGCACAATGAAATGTTCTAGAATTCCCAATCTTCTCTGTGCATAGTTTGTTATAATCCATATTCAACAAAACCCAAGTAAACATCCTTTTGACATCCTTTGTTTTCAGCCAAGATCCATCGGGATCAGCAATGGTATTCCTTCCAATCCTCCTCTGAATCCTGCCTGAACCCCTGCCAGTGTACTGCTGTACCCGATGTTGGATGATCTTGGCTATAGGTGCTATCGGTCTGTAATGTGAACATTCTCTCGGGTCACCTGGTGCACTAGTAGGTGGTTATTTTCATGGTATCCCAGGGTTGTGCCAACAGTTCAGACAGACTAACTAAAAGTTTGTCCTTCAAATTCACCAAGAAACAACCTGAAAGGCCTGGCCATCACTCTGGAAACATCAGCTCTGGAGAAGCCTGTGGAAGGCAGTTCTACTCTGACACAGGTGGGGTCCCCACGAGTCAGATTCACTCGGCAGTGTTGGTATTGTTCACAGTATTTCAAGGACTCGGATGAGGGCTTTGAGAACTGCCTCAGCCTTTGGAATAGCCTTTCTGGAAGATCAGCTCTTCTGTTGGTCTCACTGGTCCCTCATAAGGAGGAATCTGCAAGCCCTCGGGCAGTGAGGCTGGCAGACCTGTGTGGTGGTCCCTGCACATGCACACAGCGCCTGCCATGTTTCTAACAGTGTAGCCTAGGACTAGACTCAATCCTGTAGGAGGCACATCAGGCTCCCCCCACCCCTCCCCTCCCCTCCCCTCCCCTCCCAAACCCCTTCTTTGTGATGCCTTTGGGTCTAAACAGTTGCAGTCTGTGAACCAATCCCCTACTCCCGAGGTGACAGCCTTGGCAAATTAGAGAAGTATTTATGAGAGGGGCTTGGGGATTGTCCACAAAGCTTTCCTAGAAACCACCCTTTTGCTTCCTGCCCAAGCTCTGCCTATGCACAGGTGTCGGAGGGACCATCTTAGCTGAGGAACATTTGTTCCCTGCCCTTCCCTCCTGAGACCTAGCAGGACAATTGTGGAGGATGAAAATGCTTTGGCCCTAGAACAGGGGAAGAGTCAGGGTATCTTTTCCTCTTCTGGACTCCAGAAGGATATGCAAGGGAGTTAACCTTCTCTTAGAATCCAGACAAGCCTGCTGGTCTAGAAGCGCCTCAGGGCAGTAAAGGCCACCTCTTGTCTAGGGACAGTCCCCAGGTCACCAGGGATTGATTTGGGTTACAGAGTCAGGATTAGTACCTGACTCCAGGTGGAGGAGCAGCCAAGGTCCCGCTTGCTCATTACTAAAGCAACCCCCCCCCCCACCCATGTGAGGTCCTGCGTGCTTGATCTCATCATCCTTACGCCTCCCTGTGAATAGGTGCAGCCCACACCCCTCCCAGTTGACAGACAGGAAACCCAGCTGCTGGCAGATGTTAACATGCCCAGGATGCTAGCCAGCTGGTGGTTGAAGGGCACTGACTGGATAATGGTGATAATGGCAGCTTCCGGCTCCAAGCAGTCTGAGGGCTCCAGAAGCCATGGATCAGTGAGAGCATCGGTGCCTGCTGTGCAGGGCGGGCGGACAGCCAAAGCCAGATGCCTTTCTGAGCATTGGCTCCCTGGGCCTATGTTGTTGCGCTGAATCAACAGTGGCATTCAATGCAATTCGCACCCTCTTTTTCTGAGATGTTCCTTCTTCTTCGTGATCATAAACTCACTGCCTAATTTTGTTTTATTGCTGTTGCCACATTGATGCCATTTATAGATAGTTTTAAAAGAGCACAACACTCAACGCAGACACTCTTGACTCATTTTTTATTCACTAGTGTCTTACTTGCTTTCAGAACACTTGAGAGGATAATTTTGGTTTAAAGTTTAAACTAGGTCTCCGCAATTATTTCAGGGGTTCCATTTGCTTCCATGAGATTGTGAAACTGTTCTTCATGTCACCCTTTGATCTTCATTCTTCTGTTGACTTGGATCAAAATGTTCTGCAGTGGTAACAAGGCACCTCCTAATCTTCTGATCTCATGACAGAAGAGACAGTTGTTCTTGGAGGCAAGTAGCCACACATTCCATTTCCCCCTCCTAGTCCCAATTCTTCTTTCTCTGTTGCGCCAGGCAAAAACGAAAACTGCTTGTAAAAACAAAAACAGAAACTGCTTGTATGTCTCCAAGGACTCAGGTTCTAGACAACAAATGTTTCCTCTCCCTCTCCACCGCAGCTCCTTTTCTTTCTTTCTCTGGTTTAATTAGAATTCAAAAATTCCAGATCTCGGTTTTTAACTTGCATGTCTCCCAGACAAGGGCATGCTTACTTCAACTTGTCAACCAGCAGATACCAGGACTCGGGCAAGATATTGTGCACTCATTGGCCCTCTCTGTCTGGTTTTTATGCCCTTCCCTTTTCGGTTTCTGCAACCATGCTTTCAAGTGGAAAGCCCACACCCAGCAAGCCCTCTTTGGACCCAGGTGCTGCCATTAGGTTTTTCTAAGGCTTCCTCCCTGCTCCCTGGGGGCTCCAAGCTGAGCTGGCATTCAGGGAAAGCAGAGGCAGACTCTGGTCTCTTTTAGGAGGAAGAAGGGCTGTCATTACCCAGTAGGAACTTGTTGGAGAGATCCACCTTGTGGATTTCAGAGCTCCAGTGGCCCTGTGGTGGTTGAGGAAGCAGCTTCTACCTCCTGGATGCCTTGCTGATCTCACGAGACCACAGTTGGTCAAGGGTCGGAGTGATGACTTGGCTCTTCCCTTGTACAGTCCTCTGTCTACCACTTCCTGTATACCTCACTTGAGGATCACAGAGTAACAGTTGTCCTTGCTTTTGTCCTCTTTGCTGAAATGTATATTCAATTCTTTTACCCATTCTGTGATTGAGTTATTTTGTTGTTAAGTTTGGGAGTAGTTTTGTTTTTTTTAATCATTTTATTAGGGGCTCATACAACTCTTATCAGAATCCATACATACATCAATTGTGTAAAGCACATCTGTACATTTATTGCCCTCATCATTCTCAAAACATTTGCTCTCCACTTAAACCCCTGGCATCAGCTCCTCATTTTTTCCGGGAGTAGTTTTGGTATCTCAAGGCAATAGCTTTGGAGAATCCTTTGTTTTCAACTGGCTCAGTAAGTGTGGACACTTTTTAAGAATTTGTGTTCTGTGCCACATTTCCCACCCCATTCTATTAGGATCCATGTTTTGCACCCCTGATGAGACTTGTCAGTAATGGTAGCTGGGCACTATCTAGTTCTTCTGGTCTCAGAGTATGCATGCAGGGTTGTTGGTTGTTTGTAAATCACTCAGAAGAATTGTTTTCCCTGTATTATTCTGCTGCCAACTTGTTATCTAGCTCATCTGTTTGTTTCTGTTAAAAAGCATGGCTTTTAGACACCCTAACTTCAGGAGAAAAAAAAATCAAGATCAGGATCAGCTCAAAGCTGATTCCTATGAGGCAGAGGTCAGGCATACCTCCTCCCTCCAGGCTTTTTACCAATTCAATAAGTATGATGGAAAGATAGAGCCCTCGGCACTTTTCCTGATTTTAACCATGTCCCTATTCTATTCTGATGGCTGTCTCTTGGTCCACGTACAGATTCCTCTTGAGCACAATGAAGTATTCTGGAATTTTCAATCCATACAGTTGAATCCTTTTGCATAGCCAATAAAACACCAATAAACATCTATCTGGTATTCTTTGCTTTCAGCCCAAATCTGTATGATGCCAACAATGATACCCCCTGCTCCATCTTTCTGAATCCAATTGAAATTCCTGGCATCTCCCCATGGAAGTACTACTGCAACTGTTTTTGGTTTTTTTAAGCACAATTTTTTGGGTACAATTTTACATGTCTTTAATAATAATGACATTGTTGGACAATTTCCACATACTCTTGGATCACTTTTCTTTGGAATGGGCACAAATGGGGTCTCTCCTGCTTAGTTGGCCAAGTAAGCTTCCTTCAAAATTTCTTGGCATAGATGAGTGAGCGCTTCCAAGACTTCATCAGTTTGTGGAAACATTTCAGCTGGAATTCTGTCAATACTTAAAGCTTCCTCATTGAGTACCATCGATACTTGATCTTATGCCGCCGCTTGAAATGGTTGAACAACATCCAAATATTTTAAGTGCATTGGCTGTGCACACTTTCCATCGTGTTTCCATGCATCCTGCATCATTCAGTATGTTGCCTGTGGAATCTTTCAATATTACATAAGGTGTAAGTAGTTTCTTCAGTTTTTTCTCAGCTGGAGATATGTGAGAGTTTTCCTTTTTGCCTATTTCATTGTAATACTTTGTCTTCTCACTGGCTTTTACATTTTTTTCTGGTTAGCTCTTTTTACTTCATTATTTCTTCCATTTGCTTTAGGTACTGTACAAGGAACACAATGGGTTACTTGTTGGACTGCCGTTCAGCAGTTCAACAGCACCAGCTGCCCTGAGAAACAAAGGCTTTCGACTCCTATAAAGACGGAGCGGGTCGACTCTGCCCTGTAGGGTTACTCGAGCAGGCGAACTCAGCGGCAGTGACGTTTTACTGTATGTTCAGCAGTGAGTTGCCGAGCTCCTCTGACATCCACCGTGGGTTTTTATTTCTTGCCTATATTTTAAATGCCCCTTTTCTTTCTTCACCCATGATGTTCTTGATGTCATGATGTCATCTCACAGCTCATCAGGTCTGCTGTCATTCGTGTTTGGTGTGTCAGATCTGTACTTGAGATGGTCCCCAGACTCGGATGAGATAGAGGCTCGCTTGTAGTTTGACTCTTGAGGACTTCTTACAGGGCCTCTATGATTGGCATTGACTCGGGGGCAGTGAGTTTGCTATTAGGGTTGTTTTGGTTTTTTAACTTCTTTTGCTGTTAGGTGCTATCAAGTTACTTCCACCTCATTGTCACTATGTATGACAGAAGGAACTACCACCTGGTCCTATACTATCTTCCCAGTGGGTCTTATGATTGAGCTCTTTGTTGCAGCCACTATGGCAATCCAGCTTGTCCAGGACCTTCCTTTTATCTCTGCCTCTCCACTTTACCAAGCATGATCTCCTTCTCCAGAACTGGTCTCTCCTGATCACATGTATATAAAGTCTCGCCATCGTTGCCTCTAGGGAGCATTCTGGCCATACTTCTTCTGAGCCAGATTTGCTGGTTCTTTAGGCAGGCCGTGATACTTCCAGTATTCTTCACCAGCACTAAAATCCTAATGCATTGATTCATTGGTCTTCCTTATCAATGGAACTTATTTTTTTAAATCATTTTATTGGGGGTTCATACAACTCTTATCACAATCCATACATACATCAGTTGTGTAGAGCACATTTGTACATTCGCTACCCTCATCATTCTTGAAACAGTTGCTCTCCACGTAAGCCCTGGCATCAGCTCCTCTCCCTCCCTGCGCCTCCCTCCATCATGAACCCTTGATAATTTACAAATTATTATTTTGTCATATCTTACACTGTCCAACGTCTCCCTTTACCCACTTTTCTGTTGCCCGTCCCCATGGAGGGGGTTATATGTAGATCCCTGTAATCAGTTCCCCCTTTCTACCTCACCCTTCCTCCACTCTCCAGGTATCGCCACTCTCATCACTGGTCCTGAAGGGATCATCTGTCCTGGATCCCCTGTAGTTCCAGTTCCTATCTGTACCAGTGCACATCCTCTGTTCTAGTCAGATTTGTAAGGTAGAATTGGAATCATGATAGTGGGGGTGGGGGGAGGAAGCATTTAGGAACTAGAGGAAAGTTGTATGTTTCATCGTTGCTACACTGCACCCTGACTGGCTCGTCTCCTCCCCGAGACCCTTCTGTAAGGGGATGTCCAGTTGCCTACTTGTTTCAAACACTCATAAAACAAGCGTGTCACTAGCGACTA
Source organism: Tenrec ecaudatus (assembly GCF_050624435.1). NCBI lineage: Eukaryota > Metazoa > Chordata > Mammalia > Afrosoricida > Tenrecidae > Tenrec > Tenrec ecaudatus. The sequence continues at coordinate 19,523,066 of NC_134545.1, forward strand.
CCTCTCCGAGGGCTCTTGGGAGGAGGGAGTGCATTGGTGTGTGTCACTTGATCAAGACTGAGCCCAGCCCTCTTGTGTGCTCAGGTGTTCCTTTGGTTGATCCTGTAGTTACTATGAAGGGGCCCTGGTGGCGTGGTGGGTTGGGTTGTGGTGCTAACCACAAGCTCAGCAGTTGGAAATCACCGGCTGCTCCCAGGAAGAAAGATGAGACTTTCTACTCCTGTAGAGAGTTACAATCTAGGAGACCCACAGAGGGCAGTATTACAGATCACCTCTGATTCATAGTTTGGGGTCTGGGGTAGTTACTCTGCAGGTCTGCTAGCACCAGCCCCACGAGCTCAGAGGGCGAGCAGGGGCTGCTCTGAGCTCGTCTTCAGCCCTTTCTCTGGAGTCGTCTTGAAAGGGTGTGGGCTTTGGTGCAGAATGGCTGTCTGGACCCTTCCTCATCACCGGCAAGTTTATCCTGACTCAGCAGCCACCCTGCGCGGTGGCACTATCCCAGAGGAGTTGGAAATCTTTACAGGAGTAGTTAGTGTCTTTCTCCCGTGGCGCAGCGGGTAGGGGCAGATCTTTTAGTGAGCAGCCCCTTGCTTAACTGGTTGCACCACTTACAGCTGAGTGCCATTGAGTCACTTCCTACTCACAGCTACCCTATTGGACAGAGGGGCGCTGCTCCTCTGAGTTTCCAAGGCTGCCAGTTTTTACAGAAGCACTCAGCCCCATTTTTCTCCCTTGGAGTGGCTTCAAACTGCTGACCTTCTGGATGAGCAGCCTGACACTTGACACCCTCCCCCCCTCACTGAGCCACCCTAAAGCCCATTGTCATAAGTCCATCCCTGTGGGCAAGAGGAGACCTGCTGTGCCATCAGGAGTCCTCACTCTGGTCGGGGCTGGGAGTCCTTGTCCTGGAAGCGTCAGCGGGGTGTCACTGCAGGTCTGGGAACTTCTCTGCTGTGGGTAGTTGCATGGGGCCTCCAGCACTCAGCCAGCAAAAATCCTTCAGAAGAATTTAGGGAAATCACTTGGCTAAAAACATGTAACTGCTTTTAGGGGCCCTGTTTCTCTGCCCCTGCCCTACCCTGATCTGTCCTCCTTGGTTGGCTGGTGGCCTCACCCTGCAGCCTGGGGCTTTGGTCTCTGACTCCAGTGGTCAGTCAAGTGGAGGGAGAGCTCACGCAGTCCTAGTTCTGTACGCAGAGGGCTGGCACAATCTCGGGCATTGAGCCTGGGTGTGATGGAAATGGAGCACATAGGCCCAAGGCCTTGGGACCTGGTCTCCTCTTTCTTAGCCACTTCATTTTGCCCTGTACGTCCTTGGCCATTGCTCCTTCTCACCAGCTACTGTCTCTCAAGGACCCGTCACCTGTGGCAGGGATGGGGTGGGCTTGTCTTTCCCACCAGCATGTGCCATTGAGACTTCTTGCGTGCCCTCTGTCCCTGGCCACCCACCCAGTTTCTTCTCCCTCCCCAAGGTCCCTTACCCCTCGAGTCGTCCTCTGTTCACACCCAAACCCACTGCTGTCATTTCCGACAGTCGGCCAGAGTAGGATTGCTCCACAGTTTCCAGATTGTAAATCCTGGTCGGAACACATGACCTCAGCTTCCTTCCAAGAGTCACTGGTGGGGTGAAAACACCACCCGTTTGAGCAGCCCGGTGCCTAACCCACTGCATGGCCCAAATCCCACTACCGTCAAGTGCCTTCTGACTGATTGCAACCTTCCCAAGGCGCCAAGTCTCATCTTTCTCCCGTGGGGCAGCTGGTGGGTTCAAACCAGCAACCTTTCTTTTGGTCAGCAGCCCAGTGCAAACTCACCGCCATTAGGTCCACCTATAGGACAAGGTAGAACTGCCCCTGTGGGTTTCTGAGACTGTAACTCGCATCTTTTTCTCGAACTTGCTGGTTAAAAGCCCAACCCATAAGCACTACACCATCAGGGTTCCAGTTTGGTGATTCAGAAACAAACAAACCCAAACCCACTGCCATCCAGTTGATGCCAACCCAGAGCACTCCTATAGAGCAGGGGTGTCACAATGGCGGCCCACAGGCCCCATGCAGCCCCCGGGGTAATTTTTTGTGGCCCGCAATGCTCTGAAATAAAATGAAAATAGAAAATATTGTTATGAAGAAAATAGTGCTTAGGGGAGATTGAGGTAGTACCGTACACACAATTCCCTCATTGACCTTTTAACTACTGAAGACGAGTCTACATGCGGCCCAGTGCCTTTCCTGGGGGCCCGTGGCCGTGTTTAAACGCACTGATTCAGTTGCAGCGACGCTTGGAAGCGACAGATATGTGTGCCACGCTCAGTGTCACGTAATGCACACAGATCCCAGCAGGGAAGAGGTTCCAAAGAGCACTCTGGGCTGTGTGGTTATCAATTATTCCTAGTGGCAGCGCTAGTTGACAGTTTTAAAGGGAACCCAGTGTCAGCTGTCCAACATTTTGTGTTTTTATTAGTTACTTTGTTATATTTTCCGGTCACAACATAAGAGGTAAGTGAAAACTAGGAGGAAAGCGCGGGCAAGTTTCGGGTAAAAAAGAATAGTTTCATAAATACATTAAATAAAATAAATGTTTAAATAAAAGCAATTTTATAGTATTTTAATTATCCTACCCATATTCTTGAATCCTCACTTCAAAATATAAATTTAACAAAATTTGTAAATGTGATGTGGCCTGCATGAATCTTCCCTGTTGCACCAAACGGCCCGCGTTTTAATTGAGTTTGACATCCCTGCTATGGAACAAGGTAGAACTTACTCCCGTGAGCTTCTGAGACTGAGAGGGGGGAAAAAAATAAAAATTGTAAAAGTACCCTTACTTTTTAATATTCATCCACAACCACCTCCATTTTGCTTCCTTTCCCGTGTGTGTGTGTGTGTGTGTGTGTGTGTGTGTGTGTGTGTGTGTGTGTGTAATATTCATGTCCCTGCTTGTCCCTGGAATGTGGCCGCCCAGTGCTGGGCTGAGCAGGGCGCTGGGTGGATGCTGTGTTAGTGCGTGTGCTCTCGGGGGGGGGGGGACAGAGGGCTGGGCTCGCAGCCCTGTAGGGCAGAGGACCAGGAGCTTCTCCTGCATTCCAGTAGAGCTATAACCCCAGTGTCCTTTGCGGCCTACAGTCAAACTCCGAGGCATTGGCCCCTACGAAGCCCCAGGCCTTGAGTGACTGTTGCCCCAGAGCCTGCTCTGGGGCAGGCCGGCCTTGCCCACCTGGACAAAGGACCCTCCCCTGGACAAATGGGCCCTTACCGGCCCCGCCTACCCAGTCTGATCCCCCTCCGGAAAGGGCTTCACGAAAGTGAAAGCACTGGGATCCAAATGGGGCAGAAAGCACCCGCCCTCTCCCACCCCCTCTTCCACCCTGGAGGAACCCTGTGGCCGCAGGCCAGCCCTGTCGTCACAGGCGGGCGGGCCTGTCACAGGCAGGCGACCAGAGAGAGGGGGGAGTGGGGTGGGCTCCAGGGCCTCTCAGCCCGAGGCCTCGCAGCCATCCGCCTGCAGGCTGGCAAAGCTCGATGCTCACCGCTCTTCTGGGAGCAGTGGACTCAGGGGCCGAGCCTGGGTGGCGTCACTGTCGCCACTGCCTGCCTGTGGCCTCTGGACGAAGCAGAGCAGCAGGGGAGTCGCCCGTGGTTTCCCATCTTCCTCGGAGATGAACCGGCTTCCTTTTCTTCTCTTTAGGACGAATACCTCTCTCTTGTGGCCAGGCTCATTATCCACTTCCGGGATATTCGTGAGTAAAGGGCTGGTTTCTGTGGGGGTAGAGGCCACTGGCTGGGCTTGGGGTGGGGGCCACCCGTGAGCACTCCTGGGAACAGGCCTGTGTTTAAGGAAGTTCTTCGCTCTCCCCGCCCTTCCAGAGCTGCAGCCTCAGATACGCAGTTTGGCCTCAGGGTGATTGGTTTAATCTTTAAAAAAACAAAAAAAAAACCACCCTGCTATTTTTACACCTCAAGTTTTTAAAAGCAGCAGTGGTTACACATTGCAAGGTCAGCAGTTTGAAACCACCAGCTGCTCCTCGGGAGATAGATGAGGCTTTCTACTCCCATAAAGAACAACAGTCTTGGGAACCCACTGGGGCAGTTCTACCCTGCCATGTGAGTCAGAATTGACTCAGTGGCAATTGGTTTGTTGTGCGTGAGTTTTTGCCCTGAGACAGAAGCTTCTTTAAGGGTTTCAGGTCCCTGACCTGCTTGTGCAGTGGGGGGAGAAGCTCCTCTGTCTAGTTCTCGGTGGGTTCGTCACCTAGGAGGGAGGCCCACTGACGCCACCTCCTGATTGTGGGAGAGGGAATCCCTCTGGTTCTGTCAGTGACCAGGCAGAAGCCCTGGCTGTTCAGGAGTGAGTCTGGGGTCTCAGGGCATGTGTGGACCACAGTTGGACACTGAGCCTCCCTGAATGGCCACAGTCTCCCCAGACAAAAGCCGAGTGGCAAGGTGCTCCTCCCAACCACAGTATCTCCCCAGTAGCGACTGGGCCTCTGGTGGTGGTAGGGACAGTGACAGCTTCCCTTAGGTGTGGTGACATCCACTGACAGGGTGGGATCAGAGGGAACCAGTGACAAGGTGAGAGTTCCTAGGAGCCCGTAGGCTTGACTTTTGTTTACATCAACTGTGTAGCCCAACTGGCCCACAGGTAGACACTGCTCGAGGTCACTGTCTTGCACTGTTGGAGATGATCCCGTGCAGCGTAGGAAAGAAGGGGCTGGGAGCCAGGCCTTCCTTCCCCGGTTGCCCCTGCTGCCACGTCCCTCTTGGCCATAGTAGCAGGCAAGCTTTGGAGTTCTGAGCTGCCTCTAGGTCCAGATATTCTGACCTGTTTCCTCATTTTGAGGAGAGAGGACTGGAGCAGGTAACCTGGTGTCCTCACCACCACCAAGCCCCTCATCATGGATTCCCCAGCGCTCTTGGTGCTGAGGCCTTGACCTGGGAAGAAAGGCTTCAGACCCTGAGTGTGCCTTAGCCTCAGAGGCCAGCCTCTGGGGCCCCAGGCAGACCCAGAAGCCACTGTGTGCCCTCCTTGCCCTACTGCCTAGGGCACTGGGAGCCCAGGGGCTTCTAGTGCAAACTGCTGCCCCATCTTCTGTGTGGGTCCCAGGCCCAACAGGCTCAGCCTGAACTCGTGACCCAGTGGTCTGTGATCACGGACCACGCTGTTGATCTTGTGCTTGCGTTCTGTTTTTCTGTGCAGATAACAAGAAGTCGCAAGCTTCTGTCAGTGGTAAGAGTTTTCTCTTTGAATTTAAGTTTTCCCCCAGCTTTGGATGGGAGGTGAGAGGGGGATCAGGAAGGCGGTAACTGGGTGCCAGTGGTGTCTGGGCCTTGACTGTCTTAGAAGAAAGTGAGTCGAAAGGACCCCTCCAATGTGGGGTCCCTGCCTCTCTTCCCTCCTTCCTTCCGTCCTGTCAAGCTGTGAGGTCAGATGACACCCATGCCCTGCTTCCCTGAGCACCCAGCCAAAGGAATATACACATTCACACAATCACTCAGACATCCGCATTGTTGAGCTCTCTGGGAGAGAACTGTGATGGTGGGTCGCCATGGTGGTGGTGGTTGTTGGTTCCACCCAGCCTATTCCAACATGGCAGGACTGAGCCAGGCCCGGAGCAGTCTAGCTGCTATAATAACCTGCTCTCCTGAAACAGCATGAATCCACAAACCTAGGCTACCCTGTTTCTTCGTAAGTGAAAGTACTTTGATCTTTGAAGTATGTCACCTTGTCATCTGTTGGTATCCCGACAGCAGGAGGACCAGCTGCCTCCAGTCTGTCGAGGCTGGCCCCGTCACATCAGGATAACTGGAGGCTGGTGGGCGCCCTGCTGCTGGGGCTCAGAGATGGGGATGGGGGGAGGGGCAATGACAGGCACACCCAACATTTGGGCCAGTGGTGTGAGGAGGTCCTGAACTGGGACTGGGGTGCTTTGAAGAATGGACCCTGTTGGCTGGAGAAGATGCATGAGGCTGTCATGCCCACACGGTCAGTGGAGGCTTTTCTCAGATACCCTTGTGTCCCACAGATCCCATGAATGCGCTGCAGAACCTGACAGGTGCCCCCACTGCCGGAGCCACTGGGATCAGCATGGCTGCTCGAGGCCCAGGCCAGCCCCTGGGCGGGATGGGAGGCCTGGGCACCATGGGACAGCAACCTCCAGGAACCTCCGGTATCCCTCCCCACGGCATGGCTGTCGTATCCACAGCAGCTCCACAGAGTGAGTATCCCCGTTCCACAGAGAGTTGCATCTGTGTGCAGGGCTGGTGCACGTGTTCCTTTGCTCACTGCAGTGGTGTCCTGGAAAGGAGGGAGGTGTTCACATCCATGCTCTGTATGCTGTTGTGGGCTGAAAGGGTCAGGTGACAGCAAGGCCCTCTCTTCCTGGCCCAGAGAGGAAGACTTATGGCAAACCAGGGGTGGCCCGAGACTCCACACATAGGGTTATGTCTTGTGATCATGACTGTGTTGAGAGGTCCAAGACCTGTTCGTCATCCCAGGGCTTGGGAGCTGCCCTTTTTAGTGCTAATGTGTCCCTTTGGTCAGGCCCAGGTTCTAGCTCAGCAGCCTCTCCGTTGAGCTCCCCCTCCCTGGAGAAAGAGCTTTGCCCTCTTGTTGGCCCCGCCCCGGGAATGTGCAGTCTGGAAGCGGGCTTGTGCGGCATGTGTCTGAGATGGGCCGTAGCTTCTCCTTCCTCTCCAGGACTGGGCTTGACACACCTCTGCTGGGTGTGTTTTTTCTCTTCTTTTTATGGAACATCTTATTTTTGAAAAAGGCTCACAGTAAGTTGTTAGTTGGTCCCAAGGGTTTCCACATGTCCTTCCTTATACTACTTCTCTCCAGAAGAATGTCTTTCTTAGAACAAGGCGGAGACCAAGCATTGGCCAGTGGGGCAGTCCTATGCCCTCCTCGGGTGGAGACCTTACTTGTAGATTCGTTCTCGTGTGACTGTGTGTGCACATGTGTTTGTGGTTCTGTCTGTAGAAGCAAACAGCCACCAGCGCAGTCAGCATACAGGACTGTTCCGGCCCCACAAAGGAGCCTCTCTTCCCCCTTGATGACTGCGGCCTCCTCCTGCCTGAACCCTGGAAGCTGCTGACCCAGTTGGTCTTAGCACCACGATCTCATCACTTTGGCTGTTTTCCCTCAGCGTGAATTCCCTTGAAATCCATTCCTGGTGGCTATACCAGGCATTTCATTCCTTCCTACTGCCAAGTAGGATTTATGGTATGAGTGCACCGCCGCTTGCTTAGCAGTTCACCTTTTTTCCCCAGCAGTTCATTCCTGAAGGACATTTGGGTTGTTCTCAATTTGGAACCTGTCTCAGGCTGGGTTCTCTAGAGAAGCAGTTGGAACCTACTAGTCACTCTTCAGGAGAAAGATGAAGCTTTGTTTCCATAAAGATATGCCGTTTTGAAAACCCTGTGTAGCGTCTCTATGAGTCGTAATTGAATCAAGGGCAGTTCTAAGGCTTTGTGGCTCAAATGTCAGCCCGGAGGCTCAGTTCTGACTCCTGTAGCTTCAGGGTCTGATGAACTCCAAGTCAGCAGATAAGAAAGATGTCAGGCTGTTGATTCAGAGACGGTCAAGTCTTAAGGCTCCCACCATCAGCAGGCTGCTGGCTCAAGTCCAGAGAGCCGGAGGTCAGCTGATGAAAACATAACTAGATACGGGACCTAGATTCAACAGAAACAACATCCATGCATATTGGAAGGAGGCTATCCCTGCTCAGAAGACTGAGTCGATCAGGATGGCTTCCAGCTAACAATTTTCAGCTCCTCCTCAGCCATGCTCCTTTATTTGGGCCTCTGTCACCAGGCTCTGCCATCTATCAACCACTTCTCACCATCTGCGCTGTGTCAGTGTTATAGCCTGCCTCTCTCTTTCTCTCTCTCTCTCTCTCTCTCTCTCTCTCTCTCTCTCTCTCTCTCTCTCTGACTTTGAGAAATCACTGTGATGTCTGTGAGAACCAGAATTCCACGGGGCTGCCTTGTTTTTCTGGGTGTCAAGTGTTTTTCTTCTTCCTTTGGCAGGGCACAGTCTAACACTTGGCGGGCACTCGCTACAGTGGAGGATATTTGAGTTTTCCTTCTTGACAGGTTTCTACCGTACACGTTTTACTGTAGAAGCAAGCAGGTCACTCAGTCCCACCAGGTGGTTTGTCTCGTGCACCTTGTTTGCACAGTAAGGAGCCCTGGTAACACGATGGTTTGTGTTAGATAACAGAAAGGTCTGGAGTTCAGACCCACCAGCTGTTTGTTGGTAGAAAGATGAGGCTGCCTGCTTCCATAAAGATGTACAGTCTCAGAGGCCCTATATGAAGTTGCTGTGAGTCAGAATTCATTTGGTGGCAGTGGGTTTTGTTGTTTTCCCATATTTTCACAGTAGACTCAGCAGTTCTTTTAAGGTATGCAAAACAGACCAATCACAGGGTAGGTGTAGCCCAACAAATTATTTTTTGCAAAAGTATAAACCCAAGGCCAGAAAGACCATATAGTTCTTTTGCTGTGGTCTCTCTCTCGCTCTCGCTCTCTCTCTCTCTCTCTCTCTATCTCTCTCTATCCTTTCTTTCCCCCTCCCCCCTCTCTCCCCTCTTTCTCTTCTCTTTTCCTCTCTTCTCTTTCTCTTCTCTTCTCTCTCTATCACCTTCTCTCCTTAATAAAAACCCATTTGGATCACCAAAAAAAAAAAAAAAAAAGACCATATATACGAGAAACTCATTGCCTGCCAACTACCCTTGACCTTTTTGGCCATGGGTTCTTTCACCTCTCTGAATGCTATTGACAGGTGCTGTCGAGTCAGCTCCTGTGTACAGCAGAACAAAACAGTTCCCAGCCCTGCACAACACCCTCACGATCGTTCTTCTGTTTGAGCCATGGCTTTAACCTCGGTATCATCCAGCTTGTCAAGGGCCTTGCTCTTTATCGCTGCTCCTCTGCTTTAGCAAGCACAGTGTCCTTCTCTAGTGACGGCTGCCTTCTGGTGGCATGTCCTAACTAGTCTTGACCTAGGTCAAACTGGTCCTTTAGTAGAGAATAGAAAAAACTACTGTATATACTTGTGTATAAGCGGAGTTTTTCAGCACATTTTTAATGCTGTTTTTGTGGTACAATTAGGTGCCTTGGCTGATCATCAGGTCAGCTTATACTCGAGCCTATACGGTACTCAGAGTGAGATTACTAGGAGTCACTCAGGTCTGCTGTAGCTGCTCATCTGATCTGGTCAGGTTCCAGAAGTTACCTTGGCTTCACCTCGCCTTTGGAGTGGGCACACATGCAGATCCCTTGCAGTCAGTTGACCAGGTAGGCAGCTGTCTTCTTAATTCCTTGGCAGAGACAAGTGAATGCTTCTCGCATCACATCCATTGTTAATGCATTGCAATCCATTGGAAAGCATCTTACGTTTAGTATTCTATCAACTCCCGGAACCTTGTTCAACACCGATGCCTCAGTGCAGCTTGAACTACTTCTTCAGTACCATCTGTCCTTGATCGTGCACTACCTCCTGAAATGACTGAACAGTGGCCAACTCTTCTTGGTACAGTGATCTTCTGGGTTTCTTCAAATGCTACTGTGGATGTAGACAAACCAGATCTCCCGTATGTTGCTGGTGGAAATGTAACTGTCCAAAGTTCCTGGAAAACAGGCAGTTTCATGAAAAACTAAATATGCAACTACTGTAGGACCCCTTGTCATGGTGTGGGCCATTTGTCCCAGAGAAGTGTAAACTGTGTTCACACGAGAACCTGGGTGCAAACAGTTGTAAGAGCACAGAGCTGGAGCCACTGCAGATAGCTTCCCGTAGGTGACCAGTCGGACTGGTCACATCGTACCATTGAATAGTCTGCAGTAAAGAGGAACAGATGGCAACATTTCAGAAATGGGAGGATATGTGAGTGGCTTCCAGGAGGCATGGAGTAGACCTGTACCCAGGTGGCAGCAGGAGGGATCCTTGAGGTGGGGAACTACTCAGCATCTTAGTATGTTGGGGGATACTCGGTCCTGCCCAGACAATGAGATGAAGCAGAACTAAATACACACACACACACACACACACACACACACACACGAGTACACATGGTTTTATTTAGGTCATCGATGCATGGGGTTAATTTTCAGATATGGTGTGAGTTAGGGGTCTGACTTCATTCTTTCGCCTGTGGAGATCTATTTGTCCCAACCATCATTTGGTGAAGAGATTCTCCCACAAAAAAAAAACACGCGCGCCATGGTGCATTACTCAGAATGGCCCAAACAATACAAGTGACCTAAATGCTCATCAGCTTGTGGGTCGTCTGTACAACAGAATATTAATCAGCAGTGAGAAGGAATCAGACACCGACGCGGTCAGCCGTGTGAAGGAACTGGAAGGCGTACGGTGTGAAAGAAGCCGGTCACAAAGGACCCTGTAAGGTGTGACTCACACAAAAGGCCTGGCACGCGGGGGCCTGTAGCCTCCTGCTCCTCCAGAAACCCTTTTTCGCTCTGGCTTTTACAGAGCCAGCCCCATAACCCACCCTGGTGATGCTTCCCATCGCAGCTGTGAAGCGCTCGGGAACCTGTGGCCCACAGTCATGCTGGGGAGCGGGGCTGGCCTCTGCCCCTAGTGTCGCGCCTGGGGCCTGACTCCAGGATCTCTGCCCGCAGCCCAGTTGCAGCTCCAGCAGGTGGCGTTACAGCAGCAGCAGCAGCAGTTCCAGGCGCAGCAGCAGCAGCAGTTCCAGGCGCAGCAGAACGCCATGCAGCAGCAATTCCACGCTGTGGTGCAGCAGCAGCAGCAGCAGCTCCAGCAGCAGCAGCAGCAGCAGCAGCACCTCATTAAGCTGCACCATCAGAACCAACAACAGGTACCCAGCCTTGCCCCTGCCGTCCTCCAGCGCTGGAGGCAGGAGCACCATGAGAGGTGGGGGCAGAGAAGAAGCATAGTGCTTGACCTCTCTGCTTTTGAGGACATGTGTGCCTGCCTCCCTGAGTGTTGTCACCTGGTCATTGTGGAACCACCACCTGGATGTGTTCCGCTTCTGTCCATGAGCTCAGGGTCTGCCCCATCCAGGTTTTGACCATCTTAGCTACCACCTTCCTCTGGGTCTTGAAGGGTCTCCTTTTCAGACACGACAGGGAAACCACCCTCTAGCATCACTTCCCCTTCACAAGAAAGCCCTGGTGGTCTAGTGGCTATGCGTTGGGCTGCTAACCATCGGGTCAGCAGTTTTAAACCACCAACTGCTTCTCAGGAGAAAGACGGTATTTTCTATTTCCAGGAAGAGTTACAGTCTTGGCAGATCTACCCTGTCTTATGGGGCTGCTGTGAGTCGGAATCAACTCAACGGCATTGAGTTTCATTTTGTGGTTACCTTCACCAGGCCTGTACTGCTGACCTCTGGAGGCCCAGGCGCCCGTGGCTGGAGAAGGCCTGGGAGTCTGCACTCCCTGAACTCTTGGGCTTGCTGGGGCTGCCTCGTCCTCTTGGGCCCTCTCCCCGACCATCTAAATCAGAAGTCCTCCAACTGATCTCCCTTCAGAACATACGAGTGTGCTCAATGCCTCTCTGTCCATTGTAGCCATTTGTGCTGTAGCCACAATCCAGGGTGAAGTGTAGTTCTCTGCTTTTACAACCCCTGGATCGTTGCCCAGCCCTAGGGGTGCAGTGCTTCCGAGTGGCCTACTCCTAAGGTCGCCAGTTTGTGCCTGTAAAGCGCTAACAGTCTGGTAAATTCGCACAGGTGGTTCTCACCTGTCCTTTGGGCTCGCTATGAGTTGGCATCGACTCGGCGGCAGTGAGTAGGCTGGGGTCTGGTGGACCGTCGCAGTGCCCCAGGAGGCGATGTCACCCACTTTGGGAAACACTGATTTAGGTGCTTCCAGGCCTGGGTGAGGATTTGGTGGGGAGAGCCCAGGAGCACACTGTGGGAGGGTGGCCTGTCCCCCTCCTCGCTGAGAGGCTGGCCCATTCAGGCTTCCCTGTGGGTTGTGCTTGTGTACAGCCAGCACAGGGCACCTAGCCCCCGGGGGCCGCACACCATGGTACGTTCTGTTCTTTCCTCAGCTCCAGCAGCAGCAACAGCAGCTGCAGCGGATGGCACAGTTGCAGTTGCAGCAACAGCAGCAGCAACAGCAGCAGCAACAGCAGCAACAGCAGCAGGCTCTGCAGGCCCAGCCTCCCATGCAACAGCCCCCCATGCAACAGCCGCAGCCCCCACCCTCCCAGGCACTGCCCCAGCAGCTGCAGCAGATGCACCACCCGCCTCCCCAGCAGCCTCCTCAGAACCAGCCCCTGCAGCTGCCACCACAGAGCCAGTCTCTGGCATCCCAGGGGCCAGCCCTGCCGGGACAGATGCTCTATGCCCAGCAGCAGCTGAAGCTGGTAAGTACTCAGGGCCACTCATCCAGGGCAGGCTGCCCCTGATCCCAATGATTCCCCACTGGAAGTGAAGCACTGGCCTGGATGTGTGATCATGGGATTCTTTGGTGATCCAATTCACTAGTCACCCTGGGCAGTGCTCTTGATTTGGGTGAGAGCCTACCTCTGCTTGCCCCAGTGGTTTTCCAATGGAGCATAAAGCCATCAGCCCCAAGGGAGCTATGGCATAAGAGGGAGTGAGGTTCATGTGTCCCCCAAGGCACCTGGGAAGAAAGCCCTGGTGGTCTGCTTCTGCTGTCAGCCTCTGAAAGTCCCGGGGAGCCCAGTTCTGCTCTGCCACCGGTGGGGTCACCGTGCAGAAGTGTAGACCCCATTGCAGCAGGGGTCTGGGATCTTATTGTGAACAGACTATTTTACACACACAACTGCCAAAGCCTAGCTGCAAAACCACTTGGATGGATTGTTGGTTCACTCCCTTGATTTTCATGCCCTGTTCTCCTCTCCTCCCCCCCCCCCATGGGTGGATGGAGGCCTTGGAACCCATCACTGTAAGCTTGTCCACTACCTGACCTCTGGCCTGCTGGGACCTGAGCCCCATGTGCCTGCTGTGGTGGGTCTGGAGACATCTCTTCCCAATTGCTGCCCTGCATGCCCTCAGGAGGAGCCCCTCTTTGGGTGTACCACTCTAAAGAGCCCAGCGCTCGGGCCGGGTAGGCATAGCCAGCAGCGTGCTGGCCCAGAGCTGAGTGCGACAGCAGGGGTGGGCGCAGGCAGATGCCCTTCACTTCTGGCCAGATGGGAAGCAGTGGGTCTGGGCCATGCTGCTTCCAGCAGGTTGGGGTGGGCTGTTCTTTAGGACAGAGAAGCAGCAGCACTGTAGCCAGTGACATCATGCCACTCCTAGCCCGCCTTCATCTCATGCTAGGCTGACATGGAAACTGGGTGGTTTGCTCAGTGCCCCAGCGGCCCCTCACTGAGTTTTCCTCCTCCGCTCAAGGTCCGAACTCCGATGGTGGTGCAGCCGCCACAGGTGCAGCCCCAGACAACTGTGCAGCCGCCTCAAGCCGCCCAGATGGTCGCTTCCGGAGTCCAGGTGAGGGTCCTGCAGCCACAGGGCCTCGTAGCTCCCCAGGAGGCAGGTGCCCACGTCGCATGGGATACCCAACCGATCCTTATGGGATTAGGGGAATCCTCTGATAAGTCGAGCTGTTCACGGCAAGGTCAGTGTCAGAAGGAAGATGAAGCTGCGTGCTCCCTCCCGTAGAGACTGACCGTCTCAGAAACCCACGGGGCCGTTCTGTCCTGTATGGTCATTATGAGTTGGCACTGACTTGATAGCAGTGGACAGGAGTGGTGACCCTCCCCTGGGTGCTCTGCAAGGCAAACGTGCGCCCCCAGGAGCTGGCCCCAGTGTTTCTTCCTCCTATGGCTGCTCCCTCCCCTCTCCCCACTGAACAACCTGCACAAATTATAAGGAAATGGGTGTTGCTTGAGGCAGGGACCCAGGGACAGGCCACAAGTGGCAGTGTCCCCTCTCCTGGGGGGCAGTCTATCGGTCCACCCTGGTCAGCTGAGTGCGGTTACACACACACAGTCTGGCTGTGCAGGCTGCGTGCAACTGTGGGGTGAGGAGTATGTAGGCCGGTACCACATGCTCATGTCAGGAGTAGAGTGCAGAACAGGGACTTGCATGCAGACGTCCATTCTCATGGTTGGCCAGAGGGTGGTGTGTCAGTCTTGTGCCTTCCCAGTGTTCCCTACTACCCTCCTGCTGGCTGTGCAGAGATTACTGACCTGTGTCCCCACCCGGTGGTGGGCGATGTTCACTGGGGTGAGGAAATGGCTTTCCTTTTCCCAACACATCCTTGGTCCCTCAGGTCTTGTGTGTCGGGAGGTGGTGTGCTCAGGATTGGTCAGACACCCGTTCCCAGGAAGTGTCTTAGCTGTAGTGTCCAAGTCCTTGAAAGCTGAGCTGAATGTCACAGGCCCAGGGACCCCATGTCCCTGCTGGCTCACACCTGGTCTTGGGTGAGCCACACCTCAGACTAGCTGAGGAAGGAAGTGGTCCCCATGTGCCAAGGTTGGCTTCTGTCTCTGTCACCACCCATTGCATGCTCTGGGGCAAGTCCCTCCTGTCCTCGGCCTTCTGACAAAACTTTCCTCTCAGGCTTGAAGGCACGTGGTGACGGGCAGCTGGCACTGTGCTCGCCTCCTCCGTACTCGGCAGGGCTACCAGGCTGCCGCTCCAGTGGGACAGGCAGGCACAGTGTCCAGCCAGCACTAGAAGGAAGGCACCTGGGCACAGCGCCCCTGGCCTCTTGGCCTTCTGCTTGCTGCCCGTGGTGTGACCTTCATAGCCTGCAGCTTCCACTGGCCAGCCTCATCCATGGCCCAGCCCAGGCTGGACTGTGTGACTTCCTCTGGGGAGTGTGTGGGACCCTGGGCAAGAGAGGCGCAGGGGCTCTGACTAACGTTCCTCTGAGCTGAGAGTGGACAGTGGACAGCTGCGTGAGGAAAAGGAGGCTGTGTTGGGTCCCAGCCTGCGGCCCTGCCGAGGGCCAGCTCCCAGGTCGTTTCTCCCTTGGAGTCACCATTCACTTAGCAAATGAGCACTGTAACCATCGCACCACTAACCAGCGAAAGAAAAGGAGCGCTTCTTCCAGAAGTATGAATTAGAAAGGGAAAGCCGTTTGGTACCCTTCCCTTCTAGGTGGGTTCCACACCAGGCCAGGCTGCACGTAGGATTTCATATTGTACTAGTGTCACATAGGAGCCCTGGTGGCATGGTAGTTACACGCTGGGCTGCCAACCACAGGTCAGCAGTTCCAAACCTCTCCAGCCTCTCTGTAAGAGAAAGATGGGCTCCTGCCCTCCCATAGGGTCGCTGTGAGACTGCCTCACCTCACGGCAGTGAGTTTGGTTTTTGAGGTTTTGTCATTTGGGGTTTTTTTTCACATAGGCAACTGAAACACACTCACAAATTAAGAACTACTGTGCCTTTGGGGGCTCTAGTGACATCATGGGTTACACATTGAGCTGCTAACCGTACAGTCCGCGGTTCGAACCCACCAGCTATTCCTCAGGAGAAAGATGAGGCTGTCTGCTCTTGTACAGATTTGTCTCAAAACCCCACAGAAGCAGTTGGGCTCTGTCCTATGGGGTCAGAGTGGACACAGTGGTGCCGAGGGAGTGTCTTCAGACCAAGCATCGGCTGACCAGGCCTTGCACCCAGCCCAGCTAACCCAATGCACCTTAAAACCAATTTTCCTCGTGGGTCATCAGAGAAACATCAGCTGCAACTCATCTGTGCGTGTCTTCCTTCTCTCCTTCCTGGGAGAATCGTCAGGAATAGCCTGTGTCTCCGCATGCCTCCTGCCTCCCTTCAAGGCCTCATCTCCTCCTCTGCTTATTGCTGCCTCTGCCACTTTCTCAAGTGGCCTACACGAGGCCAGCTGGCCAGCTGTGAATGGGTACCATCACGTTGCTCTGGCCAAGACCGGGAGGTCTGTGTAGGGCCGAATCATCAGGCAGGACCTTGGGGAGCAAGGAGACTGGCCCAGTTTCCCACACTGACCTAGCCACACCCCCACTTCTCTGTGTGCTGTAGCATCAGTGGTGGTGAGGCAGATCTGGCAGCGCCAGGAGGGGCTACTTCCTTAGCCTTTCTCCCTCAACCCCTGGAAAGTCGATTTGTTATGGACTGGCCACAGGAGTGGCCTCATACACACGCCCCTCCACCGCCACCCCACAGCTCTGACTGGTCTCTGTCTGCACTCATCCCCCCGGCGTGAGTGTGTAGGGGCACACTCCTGCCAGGGCCTGGCCCACTCCCAATACACCTCACCGCAGCTCCTAGAAGTCATGCTCTGTTCTGTGGGGCTGGCCATCTTGGGCCTGGATGTATGCAGGCCTTAACTTGTGGACAAAACCAAGCCTCCAGAGGGAGGGCCCAGCCTCAGAGTGCCTCTCGAAGGCCTGAGTGGGGCCCGGCCAGCCCCACAGCTCCTGGCACTGCCTGTGCTTCAAGGAGCACGTGTGCATCCCGGCCCAGTCCCAGCGCTGGGTAGATCTCGGAGCTGCGGTCATCTAGTGCATTCACTAACAAAGCTGACCAAAGCTGCTACGGGGGCTCTGGTCCCCTTCCCCGCATAGGTCCCTTTCCTCTGTGTATTCCAGAACCAGGCGCCTGAGCACAGGCTCCAGAAAAGCTCTGGTCTGATTCCCGGCCTTGGGGAGGAAGCAGTGTTGATGGGCTGCAGGCCGTGGGTGTGGGGAACGTCTCTGCAGCAGTCTGCTGCCGCCTGCTCGCCCACCAGCCCCACCCGCCCTTGATTCTGAGCGCAGCCTCAGCGCCAGCACCACACCGTAGACACCAGGTCCCAGACATGCCCTCACTATGCCTCACCTCACCCTGCCCCCGCGCTGCGTTTCTGTCTCGATGACGTGTCTGTGTCCCTCTGTCCCCAAAGATGATCACCGCAACCATGGTCCAAGGCGGCATGCAAGTCAGAGCCCGGTTCTCGCCCTCCACCGCTGTGTCGGCCACACCACCAGGCGCCCTTCCCTCGGGTGGACAGCCCCCGGCTCAGGTATTTACCACTGGCGCCTGCTGCCGAGGTCCTCCAGACGCAGAGGGGTCAGCTCCTCCCCCTTCCCCTGGCTCTGCTGACATCGCAGGGACACACACTCATGGCCATTGGCAAGTGCCGAGCCAGGCCAACCCTTCCTTTGGCCGAGCGCGGCAGAGTCCTGCCTGTTTCTTGAGGGAATGAGCAACCTCGGTTTTACTTTGTGTTTTCCCTCTTTCAGCCGGCCTTCCTCACGCTTCCCTTTCCCTGCATCGTTACACCCAAGGGCCGAGTCCCAGGGGCCTTTTAGAAGCATTCCCCCAGCAGTGTGGACCACCCACCTGCTTTCCCCCAGCATACACTCAGCCAGCATCAGACCTCTTAGGCCCGGGCCTCGGCTCTCTGTTCTTCCCTGCCTCCACACCGCACCACAGACCACTGCCGCGTGCCAGGTTTGAGGCATCTCATTGTGAGGCCCACGCACCCTCCCCACCCAGGTTTCCGCACCCCTGACAGGCCTGGCATGGCATCGTGTGTGGAGTCAATAGGTGTTCCTCACTGTCTCTGTGCTGACCCCCCCACCCCACCCCCAAGTACAGGGGAGGGACCAGGGGAAAGGAGGATGTCACCAAGATGCAGGTCGGACTTGCTCCAGCAAAGTGGGGGTCCTCGAGTCTGGATGGGTGACGGCTTCACTTGTTCACTAGGCTCCACGGCGTCTAGACGCCCCTTGTCTCAGCAGTAGACTGAAGCCTCAAGAGCTCTGGGAAAGGAAGGGAACTCTAGCCAGGATTGGCTTTTGTTTTGTTTTGTTCTGTAAGCAGCCTCATTCGTGCTTTCCAGCTGTGGGGTGGGGCCTCAGCAGTGGTCAGAGAAGGGGGTCTACCTGGAGAGGAGGTCTGGAGGCACCGCTGGCTGCCACGGCACTCGGCCGCCCCGATCCAACCCTGCCTTCCCACGGCCACCCTGACCTTCACCCCTCAGTCTCCTTGGTTTTGTCAGCTGTACCTTCTTGAGGTGCTGGCTCTCATGGACCCTCTGACATGACTCGGGAGCCTGAGATGCAGAGCGAGGGGCGTGCTCACCAACTCAAGGGTGTTCAGGAGTGCTGTGTCGGCACTGTGCTTGGGTTTGGGCCCTGAGCTCTGCCCTTTACCTGTCCATGTCTGCACATACATGCACATGCATACGCCTGGCTGGTCAGAGACTCTCTCCTACGACCATGGACCCCAAGTCAAAAAGCATCCCCCATTCCTCTTTCTTGCCCCCGTCTCTGCCTCACCCTGGGATCCCCACCCTCCTTTTCTCAGGGACCAAGTCCGATCTCCCAGGTGCTGAGTCCTTTGCCTGCCAACCTCATGTTGGACCAACACACGTGTACTCAGAGCAAGCCCTGATACTCTCCAAAGTGGGCAGCAAATCCCATTGGCATGGAGGAGCCGGACCCCAGGGTCGGTTCAAGGGGAGATGAACACTCACCAGGGCCAGTGGACCCCCAGGGAAGCGCCCCCCTCTCCGGGTGCTACCAAGACCAGGGAGAGCAGTGTTGGGGCTGTGTGAGCAGATGGCCCACCCAGGCGGGGGCCCGTCCTGGGGCCCAAGGCTGCTGCATTTTGGAGGTGGGTGCTGGGGACCTGGAGTTGAGGTGGGAGGCGTTGGGAGCAGCGTGTGGTGGGGAGGACACTCGAGGCAGGCCAGAGCACGTGAAAGTGCTACTCAGGGCTGCCGCCTGCTCCTCCATGTGGGGACTGGGCCACCCTGTCTGGATGGAGCCACGTGAACGAGGTGCTGTGACCTCCCTCAGAAGACCCTCAGCGGGCCAGCCCTCCCACCCTTGCTCTGGGCTGCCAAGGCCTGGCCAAGCCCCCCACTCCCCTGGGCCATCTCTCTCCTGTGACAGCTGACTGGGCATCCCACTGCTCCTTCCATCCTTTGGCATGTCAGGTACAGGACCTGGTGGTTTCAGGCACCCAGCACCCTGCGGTCTATCTAGGTCTTGTTTTCTCTTCTGGGAAATGAAAGGGCAACCTCGATTGGTTGGTCGGTTCCCACCAGAATCCCGTAAGCTTCTTCCCAGGCCCAGGGATGGTGACCAGGAACAATAGCGTTGTGGGGACCCTCAGTCACTGCCATGAGACCCCCCTCTGGGAGTTGTCATTCAAGAAGACTAATGGGCAGCCCCCCAGCAGAGTCCTCACATGGAGGGAGTTGAGGGGGGACAGTTGCACCAGGGTGTCATTGGGACCTTGAGAGAGGCCGGCAGACCCAGTGTGGACATGACCTGGTGTCTCTTTGATCCTGGTTTCTAGAGGCAAGACTGCCACTCTGTTGAGTGTCTGACACGGCTTCAGAAGCTGGCAGGAAGAGTTGGGGGTGGGGGGGCGGGTGTCCCTGGGGCTCAAGACAGTGAGAGTGAGGAGAGGGCCCTGTACAGACGGGCAGATCTCTCCTCAGGCCTAGTGCCAGACCCTCAGGCGTGAAGATTTCATGCACCAGCTGGGATGTGCAGCCTAGGGCCCCCAAACCAGGTGTCGTGGTGCCTCTCGTGCTGGTGTCGTGGTGCCTCTCGTGCTGCCAGGTGCCCATGCCTCGCCTCTATGCACTGTGGGGACCGGGTGGCCCCTCCTGTGTAGGTGGAGAGGTCTGGCCCAGTGAGCTGCTGAGGGCTGACACCATCACCTGTGTGTGTGCCGCCTGCATGGTTCCCTGTGGACCCTGCAGGTGAAGCTACCAAGGCCAGAGGCTGAAGGGCCTCCACGCTGGCCTTGTCCTTGGTTAGGACCATTCAGGAAGATGGGCCAGTCCACCGTAAGACGCCTGCTTCTGAAGAGTCCAGGCCTTTTCTGGGCCAGCCCCTCCACATGGGCCGAACAGATGGGGACATAGGCTGGGGACACAAACTGGGGGGGTTGGCTTTTCTTGCCTCTCCTTGGGGTGATGGGCATGAGCTGTATGTACGTGTGGGGCGCAGCGTCGGTGAGCGGGCAGGGAGGGGTGGAAGTATCCACATTCAAGGCTGAGGCTTCCCTCTACTCCCAGGTCAGCCAGAGTGGCCTCCCCATGCTGTCCTCGCCATCACCTGGCCAGCAGGTACCTACTCCACAGTCGATGCCCCCGCCGCCCCAGCCCTCTCCACAGCCTGGTCAGCCGGGCTCCCAGCCCAACTCCAACGTCAGGTAGGCTGGGCACCCCCTCCCTCGCCCCCATGGGGAGCACTGTCATGGCCAGGCCCCTCCAGCGTGCCTCCTTCTCTGCCACAGCTCCGGCCCTGCCCCGTCCCCCAGCAGTTTCCTGCCCAGCCCATCCCCTCAGCCTTCGCAGAGTCCTGTCACCGCACGCACCCCTCAGAACTTCAGCGTCCCTTCCCCTGGGCCTCTGAACACCCCAGGTAAGTCAGGCAGGGGCCTCTGCAGGTGGTGGAGCTGGGAGGGGGACCGGCCTCCACCCCCACTCACTGCCGTGTCCCATCAGTGAACCCCAGTTCCGTCATGAGTCCGGCCGGCTCCAGCCAGGCCGAGGAACAGCAGTACCTGGACAAACTGAAGCAGCTTTCCAAGTACATTGAACCGCTGCGGCGCATGATCAACAAGATTGACAAGAACGAAGGTGCGGCCAGGGCCAGGGAGGGGCTGGGGGCCACTGGCCCAGGCCGGCATCCAAGCGTCCCTTCTCTGTCCCAGACAGAAAAAAGGACCTGAGTAAGATGAAGAGCCTGCTGGACATCCTGACGGACCCCTCCAAGCGGTGAGCTTAGCACTCGGTTGTTGTGGTGGGTCCCTGAGGGCATGGTGGCCCCTGCCCCTGTCTAACCAGCCATACTCAAGGAGGACCCCTTGCAGAGGTCAGGTGGCTTGGCCGGGGCAGCTCTCTGGCAGGGCCTCCGTGGGCACATACATCTGCCAAGGTGGCACCAGCCCCTTTGACCCCTCACCCCTCCGCGGCAGCCCTCACCAGATCTGCCTGGGGCCACCTTGTCATCTTACCTTCCCTCTGGGGTCTGGTGGGTCAGTGGGTTCGGCCCTGGCTGTTAACCACAGGGCCAGTGGTTCAAATGCACCAGCCACACTACAGGTGAAAGGTAGGCCGGGCTTCAGAAAGCTGTGCCAGAATGGAATCCGGGCCATGGGTGGTTGGGATGAGTGCTGGCTCTTAGCCTTCAAGTCTGCCCACACTGGCCGGTGACTGGACACGCAAACGAGTCCATATTGCTGAGTCTCAGCCCGAGAAGGAGCCTGTGAGATGAAGCTCCAGAACACAGCAGTGTCCTAGTCTCCACACTCCTCCCCCTTGTCCCCAGCCTGTGTCCCCTTCTAGGGCTTCGAGTAGGCCACTGTGTGACTGGCACTACAGGCTGGGCAGGGTTGTCTTTGGCTTCACTTTGCTCAGGCTGCGTGCCTCTTCGAGAAGGTTCTCCTTCTGCTAATCTGGGCAGAACAGAGGGAGAACTTGGGGGCATCTGGGACCCTGGGAGAGCTTGCCTGGCCCTGACCTGGCTGCCTTCTCTTCTCTGACCTTTCTGCTGCCAGGCTGCTGACCACCAAGGTCAGCTTTGGAAGGGGAGCTCCTTTGCGTAGACTTGGAGTCTCCTGAGTGGGGTCTCCTGGCTACCAGCTCCCTCTGACCCCCCCCCCCCACAGGTGCCCCCTGAAGACACTGCAGAAGTGCGAAATCGCCCTGGAGAAGCTCAAGAATGACATGGCCGTGGTGAGTGCCCACCTGTGAGAGACCCAGGTCGGGCCATGAGGCCGGATATGCCACAGGGGGCCGTGGGGGCATGGCCCGAGCTTTGTGGGCGAGAATGAGACCTAGGGCCTGGGCGGGTTCCTGGGGTACGGTGAGCCTCCTGACATGCCCACCCTGTCTTTAGCCCACCCCACCACCACCCCCGGTGCCGCCGACCAAGCAGCAGTACCTGTGCCAGCCCCTCTTGGACGCCGTGCTGGCCAACATCCGCTCGCCCGTCTTCAACCATTCCCTGTACCGCACGTTCATGCCACCCATGGCAGCCATCCACGGCCCCCCCATCACGTACGTACGGCCTGTGAGGAGGAGGGGGCGCCACCCGACTCCCTTACCTGTGCTCACCACACGGTCCCTTCAGGGTCCCCGCGGTGTGTACCCGCAAACGCAAGTTTGAGGAGGATGAGCGGCAGAGCATTCCCAATGTGCTCCAGGGTGAGGTGGCCCGGCTGGACCCCAAGTTCCTGGTGAATCTGGACCCTTCTGTCTGCAGCAACAATGGCACCGTGCACCTGGTGTGCAGGCTGGGTGAGGACTGTGGCCGGCCCACCCCGCTCCTCTCTTCAGGGCACCCTGTTGGGCACCTCCAGGGTGGGGCAGGGGTGGGTTCCCAAGGGGTTCCTCCCTCTCAGGCCCACGGGCAATGTGGTGTGTTGCAGACGACAAGGACCTTCCGAGCGTGCCGCCCCTGGAACTCAGTGTCCCCGCCGACTACCCTGCCCAGAGCCCACTCTGGGTAGACCAGCAGTGGCAATACGGTGGGTATGGGGCGAGGATGGGGCCTGGGAGCCCTGTATGTCCCCCTGCCCTATACTGAATTCCAGGGGCTAGGTGGGGGAGCAGTAAAGGGACAGGGGAGCCATAGCCCAGGGACAGGTCCGTCTGCTCCAGGGCTGCTGTGCTTTCTAACGTGCACACAGGCTTCTGCCTGTGGGAGTGTGGGCTCATGGGGCCCATTGGGCTTCTAGGTAGAGCCCTTGATGGGGGTGGGTTCCCTGAGACTTAGAGCTGGCTCAGCGGGGACCTCCTGTGGCCTCCTAGGCCTGAGTCGATTCTGACTGACTTGAGAGCATCTCTTATGTTTGAGGCTGTCCGCCTTGACTGGGCAAGTAGCCTCATCTTTCCCCCGCAGAGGAGCTGGTGGGTCGTAACCCGACCTTGCAGCCAGCGCTACGCGCCCTCCCTGGCTTGCTCCATAAAACCAAACTCCATGCCATTGAGTCCGTACCGACTCAGAGCAACCCTGTGGGTTTCTGAGACCCGCTCTTTACTGCATAGAGAGCCAGGCCCAAGTCCCACAATGTTCACTGCTGGATGCCAGTGCTGAGTGTCTGTGCTTTGAGCCTCGGCTCAGGAGCAGGGGCTGGCCGCCCCGAGGAGAGGCCCTCGCCACGCTCACGCCCCTGGCTCTCCTTGCAGACGCCAACCCCTTCCTGCAGTCAGTGCACCGGTGCATGACCTCACGTCTGCTGCAGCTCCCAGACAAGCACTCCGTCACAGCCTTGCTCCACACCTGGGCACAGAGCGTCCACCAGGCCTGCCTCTCAGCCGCCTAGCTGCTATCAGGCCCGCCGGCCTCCTGCCAAGACTGCTGGTGACTCCCTGGGCCCATGCTGGACATTTCTAGATCTTGGCTCCTTAGAGAGCCTGGGTTAGGTTAGCTTTCCTGCTTTTATCTTCTGCCTTGGGACCAACCAGACCTTTACCTACACTCCACCAAGTGGCTATGGAGCCGTCTGAGCAGGGGAGGGGCTGGCTGTCCTTTGTCTGGCACAGCTCAGCCGCCCCTCCCTTGCTTGGTTGGTGCCAGCCACAGCCCTCGGCAGCCTCACCTCCTCTCAGCAGACTCAGGGTTGCGTTGAGCGTGTGTGGACCAGGGTAGAGTGCCCATGCCGCCACAGGACGCAGCGGAAGAACATCGGAAGTCCTTCCCATGGAGCTCTGCTCCCAGCTCCAGGTGCGGATTCCTGGGGAGCAGGCTCCACCTTGAGGGAGAGGCCTGACCTCGCTCTGGACACCTCTTTACCGCCCACCTCACCCCTGCACTACTTGGAGCAGCAGGGGCACCCAGGTCTCTGAGTAGGTCCCAGGTTCACAAGCTGGATGAAGGAGGAAGATGACACGCCCTGTGGCTGAGTGCCACATGCGGTGGAGCCGGTGCTGGCCAGCTAGCTGGCCCGCCTGCCTGGACATAGGAACAGCCCACCTTTTGTATGTGCGCTACTACGTCGTCCTCCGTGATTCTTATAATAAATTTATTACTTCTGCACCCGCGCCATGAGTCAGCACAGCGTTCAAGTGGACAAGTGAGAGTCACTGGCCAGGCCCCAGAGCAAGAAGCTGCCAACCAGAAGGATGGCTAGTGGGATGGTGGGGGTGGGGGTAGGGGTGAGTTCTGGACACATGACACCCCAGGGTGGGAGAATCTCTGCTTCACAGGATAACAACCCCGCTAGATGGTGGTATTCCAAGGACATGGGTGGGGTGAGCTGACAACCCCCCAGCCCTTGCCCCCCCCCAGGCACACCCAGTGAGGGCGGGCTGGCCTGCACATACCCTTATGAATGCCAGGGAGCACTGAGGACAGGCAGGGCATGCTGGAGGACTTCCTACAGAGCCAGGGACGCCGAACAAGGAGGTGACTGAGTTAAAGAAACAAGGTTTAATTTCCATCCTGTCTTACTGTGCTTCTGTGACTACGAGGGCCGTTAAATCTGAACAAGAAAATAAAGGGAATTCTCAGTGAGGTCTAGTACTTTATCCACTGAGAGTCATCTCTCGGAATCCAGCTGGAAGTCCGGGGTCGGGGTGGAGCGGGGTTCCCCGGCTGCCTGGGTCAGAGCACCGAGCGGTGCAGGCGCCGGTTCTGCACCACTTGCAGGCGCTTCTGGCGCTCGGTGAAGTTGCTCTTGAGGCTTTGCTTCAGGGCAGGCAGGACAGCTCTGTCCATGGGCCCCGGGCTCAGGATCAGGCTGGGGGCAGAGGAGGGATGCTGCCAGGCCAGTCCTACCCGAGCCTCGCTGCCCCCCTGACCCTCAGGGACAGGGACTCACCATTTCTTAGAGAGCCCCTTGGCTGTGACCTTGGGAAACTGGGTGACCTCTTGGTCCCTGGGGGAGGAGATAGTAGGCCATGAGCCCTTGCCAGGCTAGTGGGGAGGGCTGGGCTGGGCAAGGGACACTCACTTGGGCAAGCTGGGCCCTGGCTCCTGGAGGGCCGCCTGGGACTGCTGGCTTCCGTCCAGCAGGGCCTTGAGGTGCTGTAGCTGCAGGGCAGGAGGGGAGTGTGAGACCTGCGGGGGGCGCTGCCCACCCAGAACCCACTGTCTCACCTCTTGGGCTTGCAGGAGGTTGGCGTTCCACAGCTGGCGGATGACCACCTCGCACTGCTGCACTGTGGTGGGCTTGCGCATGTGCGGGGGCAGGCTTGGCGGAAAGGCCGCTGGCCGGCCCTTGGACTGGCTGCTCCCCCCGGGAGTGGCTCCCACACTATAGGCTTCTGAGTCTTCATCTCTGAAACAGTGGTTGCGGCAGGGGCCTTGGGGATGGATGGCACCCACAGCCCCCAACTAACCAGGTGTGCTCTGGGCACCAGGTGGGGCTCAGACCAGCTGTGACCTGGGCCTGTCTCTGCCACCTCTGCACAGCTCAGATGTGCAGGGAGGAGGCGGTCAGCCTAGTGGAGAGCCCAAGGGCTGCTGTGCATTGCTCAGGCCACCTAAGGGACAAGATCTGAAATGCCAGGATGAAAACAATAAATAAATGCTGGCTGGCCCTCAGGCTCGGGGCTCTCCTAGGCCAGAGGCAGGCAGCGGGCCTCACCACTGTGTAACCTGCTCTGCCCCCTTGGGCTGGGCCACTGTCTATTAAACAGGAATCGGGGGGTCAGGGGAGTCATTTTAACTTTCTCTGAGAATCGGGTTGCAAGGGGCTCTGCTGGCTTCAGGTGCATCCCCCACGCCAAGGGCAGCAGGGCAGGCCAAATGGCTGCCAGCCTGCCGACACCTGTAGCAGGGCAAACCCAGGGTGTGGCCTGGCCCAGGGTGCCGTTGGCTTACCTGGGCTGGCCCTGGGCCTCCTGCCCCTGCTTGTGCAGAAGGTTCAGGCTTGGGGGTTCCTCCTCCAAGGAGCGCTTCTGGGGGGCTTCGGCTTTGGAATCATGCCTTTTGGAGCTGGACTGGCTCTTGGCTTTGCCTTGAGAGATGGCTGCAGGTCAGACCCAGCAGAGATGGCCATGAGAGGTCTGGCTTTGCCTGACTCCTGCCTCAGTTTCCTTGCCAGTCAGGGCCTCCTGAGGTGGGCAGAGTCTATAGGTCTGGGCAGTGCCCATCCCCTGGGCAAGGGGTGGGGATTCCCACACAAGCTGCTCTCTGGCTGGTCAAAATGCAACAGAGGTCTGTCTGGGATGGGTCCCAGTGGTGGCCTGCCTGTGTGGTAGACTGGGACCTTCTCCCCGGGATCGGGTGGTGAGAAGAGGCCCAATTGCTGAAGACACAGCCCTTGGTTCTGCTATCTGCATGCTGCCTCTGTGTGTGCGCGCGTGCACGCGCGCATGCGTGTGAAGGGGCGGAGGCAGGAAGAAGGTGGCAGGGCCCTGCCTTTCACACAATCCTGTGCAGGCCCCCCGTGCCTCCTGCATGTGACCCTCAAGTGGGCAACCAGCACAGGTTTTGAATGAGCACAGGCTGGGCTGCCCGCCTCCATTCCTTCAACAACCCAGGGGCCAGCAGAGAGGGGGCTTCTTGAGGACCCTGCTAGGACTCCCTACCCGACAAAGTCGAATTGGAGACGGACTTGTTGGACTGCATGCTGCACGTGGACAAGCTGCCTGTAGAGAGAACGTAGCTGTGAGCCCTGGTGCCCATATTTGCCTGCCCCCTCTGACACAGCCCCTGACCTTTGACCTGGCCCCATCCCAGCATGGCACTGGGATGGCATGGGGTGGAAACTGCCACTGAGTCGATTCTGAACCTGCAGTACAGTTGAGTTTCGGAGACTGTAACTGTTCACAGGCATTGGAAACTACTCTGTCTCCTGAGAAGCTCACTGGTGGTTTCAAACTGCTGACCTTGTGGTTAGCAGCCTAATGCATAACCAGCACACACACCACCATGGCCTGTCTCCTGAGGACTCTTGACAGGCAGGGCTGGACATGAGGGCAGTCCTTGCTCCAGACAGCTTGCTGGAGGACACCCTCCCAGTCTGCTCATGTGTCCATTTGAAAAGGGTCAACCGGGGCCGCACCCACCCCAGGTGGAGCATTTCTCTCTGGACCAGCACCAGTCAGGTGGCAGGTAAGCCCTGGGCTGGCCAGCGGGACTGATGAGGCGAAGCCACTGTCACACACTAGGGTCAGCCCAGCAGTACAGGGCTTAGTCCTAGCATCCCCCCAGCCCCCCACTCCAGGGCCCACAGCTGCTGTGGGATGCCTGAGCCATTCCATGGGGAGCTGTGCCCAGAGTTCCCTCTCTGAGGATATGGAAGCAGAAGCTGACCATGGCCACACCAGCAACCCAAGCAAACCCTCCCCGCTGCTCTGCCCAAGGTCTTGGGCACCTTAAGAGCAGCAGGCCTGCATGTGAGCAGCTGGGTGGGCACAGTGGTCCTCAGGGGCCCACTTGCCCTGGCAGGCAGTATTACCTTTTTTGGGTGGTTTCTGATTCATAATCAGTCTGTAGTGGAGATCTGAAACAAAGTACATGTCCCCTGTGTCGTTTTGGAAGCCACAGCCATTTAAAGAAGCTGGCTTACTCCCCAGACTCTGGCCACCTCCACTCCACTCCTCCAGCCCTGCTGAGCCTTCCAGTTCTGGCTCAGGACCCAGGTCAATGGGTCTGGCCCAGGGATCCCCACCAGTGCCCACAAAACAAGCTCTTGCCTCGGGCAGCCCCACCCGTGGAAACCTGGCCCTCTGGAAGGTTTCAGTGGAATTGACAGGATGGCGAAGGTTTGGGGATGTGCTCCTTGTGGATGGTGAAGTGCTTAAGCTGCTGCACCACCAGCGGTCAGTCCCGACTCGGGGCCACAGAACAGAACGGTATGGAACTGCTGGAGAGGAAGGTGGGGAGTTCTGAGGCTGTACTTCTTTACAGGGGTGGAACCCCTCGCCTTCCTCCAGGAAATCAGTTGAGCTTGAATCTCTGCAGCCCAGTGCTTACCCCGCTTCGCCACTATGGTGTCTTAGTCCATGAAGAGCTGCATAAAGCGTGTGCTGGCGTGGGAGTCCCCTGGGTTTAGTTAGTTAAAATGTAAGCAGGCTGTTAATGTCTGCTATAAAAAAGTGGGGGAAAAGTAGGTGGCCCTGGCTCAGGCCTAGAGAGGAGGCTGAGGAAGAGATTTCCCGGGATGAAGCTCATTAGAACCGGCCCAGTGGGTGGGCTATGGGGTTGGGGACCCTGTCCATCATGACTGACGTTTCTGGAGCCCCTGTTGGCAGGACCAGGGTAGGGCTTGCCAGCCGGGCCTGTATCCACCCTCTCTGCACTCACCCTTGTTCTCCCGCTTCAGGTGGTCGATCTCCTCGTGGAGCTTGTACAGCGTCTCCGAGTGCTGCTGCTGCAGGAACTGCAGGCTCTTCTCCAGGTCCAGGACCCGCTTCTGCGCCGCGTCCAGCCCCTGCTGCTGGCTGTGCTGCGCTGAGACCGGGGGCGGGGGCAGGCGCGGGCGGGCGCGCGTCGAGAGCCGGGTGCTAGAGACCCCCGAGCTGGGGGGCCGCGGCCCAGCCGCAGTCCCTGCCCGGCTCATACAGCCGCCGCCGCTGCCCGGCACAGCAGTGCAGTCGCCCAGGCCAGGAGCTGTGTCGTCATGGAAACAGCGCCGCCAAGAGCGCCGTTCGGGTGGCTGGGGGCGGGGCCTGAGGGGCAGGGCGGGGCCGAGGGAGGGACTTCGCCTTTTAAGAGGCGGGGCTGGCGGTAGGGGCGGGGTTTGATCTATATGGGGATCTATATGGGGTTTGATCTATATGTGGATGGAGCTGGGGATGAGCTGGGAGGGCCGAGTGACCTAAGACATCCACCAGCCACTTAAAGGTGAGATTCTTACCTACCTTTACCTACTTAAAAAGCATTCTTAAAAAATTCATAAAATAAAAAATATACACGATTGTGCTTACGGTGTAAGTTTACACTGCACATTAGGTGTTTTTTGTTGGTTTTTTTTACAGTATTACATTTTTATTTCTCACACTTTTCTTCATGTTCATATTTTGAAGATGAATGCTGTTAATGTTAATGTGATGACTTACTAAAAAAAAATACATTGGGTTACACTTTTTTCAGTCTTTAGAGCAGTGGTTCTCAACCTTCCTAATGCCACCACCCTTTCACAGTTCCTTATGTTGTATCCTCCAACCATAACATTATTTTCGGTGCTACTTCATAACTGTAATTTTGCTACTGTTATGAATCATAATGTAAATATCTCATATGCAGGATATATTTTCATTGTTACAAATTGAACATAATTAAAGCATGGTGATTAATCACAAAATATAATTATATATTGTCAAATATTTATTTCTAATGACAAGTGAAATTTTGTCTTTTAAAAATATTTTTTTCAAAATAAAATTTTAAAATTGAAAAAAATTTTACAACTCATCAAAATCCATACATATATCCATTGTGTCAAGCACATTTGTACATTTGCTGCCATCATTCTCAAAACATTTGCTTTCTACTTGAGCCCTTGGTATCAGCTCCTTTTTTACCCTCTCCCCCCTCCCCCTTGATAATTTATCAATTACTTTGTCATGTCTTATACTGTCTGACGTCTCCCTTCACCCACTTTCTTCTACCCCAAAGGGAGGAGGTTATATGTAGATCCTTGTAATTGGTTCCCCCTTTCTCCCTCACCTTCCCCTTCCCCTCCTGGTACTGCCACTCTCAGCACTGGTCCTGAAGGGATCATCTGTCCTGGATTCCCTGTTTCCAGTTCCTGTCTGTACCAGTGTACATCCTCTGGTCTAGCCAGATTTGTAAGATAGAATTGGGATCATGATAGTGGGGGAGGAGGAAACACTTAGGAACTAGAGGTCATTTGTTTGTTTCATCATTGCTACACTGCACCCTGACTGGCTCATCTCCTCCCCAGACCCTTATGTAAGAGGATGTCCAGTGGCCCACAGATGGGCTTTGGGTCCGCACTCCACACTTCCTCCTCATTCACAATATGATTTTTTGTTCTTTGATGCCCTTTACCTGATCCCTTTGACACCTCGTGATCACAGAGGCTGGTGTGCTTCTTCCATGAGGGCTTTGTTGCTTCTTAGCTAGATGGCTGTTTGTTTATCTTCAAGCCTTTAAGACCCAGATGCTGTATCTTTTGATAGCCGAGGACCATCAGCTTTCTTCACATTTGCTTATATGCACCCGCTGTCTACAGCAATCATGTTGGGAATTGAGCATCATGGAATGCCAGGTTAACAGTACAATGTGTTCTTGAATTGAAGGAGTACTTGAGTGGAGGCCCAATGTCCATCTGCTACCTTAATACTAAATCTATAAATATATGCTTATGAATCTATTTCCCCATCGTCATATATATTTACATATGTACATGCTTATATTTAGACCTATATAAATACCCTTTGTCTCCTAGTTCTTTCCTCTATTTCCTTTTACTTTCCTCATGTCCCACTATCATGCTCAGCCTTCATTTGAGTTTCAGTAATTTCTCTCAGTTACATTGCCCTTGATCAAGCCCTACCAGGCCTCTTACACCCTCCTTGCCATCAATTTTGGATCACTCGTTGTTCCCTTGTCCCTGAGTTTGCTAACATCCACTTCCTTTCCCCCACCTCCCCTTCTTCCATGCCTGCCCCCCCCACCATCGGTCCCGTTTTTTTCTCCTCCAGATTGTTTATCCTGCCATCTTATCTAGATAGACCTGCAGATATAATAATATGCACAAAAAACAAGACAGAGCAAAACAAAGCAACAACACAAAACAAATGACAAAAAAAAAAAAAACAACCAAACCAAGCCTGTACATAGTTCAAGGTCTGTTTGTTGACCTTTAGGAGTGTTTTCCAGTCGAATCTGATGGGGTGCCACACCCTGGCCCCAAAGTCTATTTTTGGTACTCCCTTGGGACTTCCTTGCTCTGCTCCCCTTGCTGTTCTGTTCCATGCCTTCAGTGTTTTGCCTCGCTGTGGTGGGGTCGGATTGGGCGCAGTTGGGTTCTTGTGAACTGCTTGTCCTATGCACCAGATTCTGTACGGAGTCTTCGATTTCCTTCTTTTTTCCTCTATGAGCAGAGATCCACAGTTACCTCTGGGTGTACCCTCAAACGTATTTAAGACCCCAGGAAGTATGGAGCACGCTGGAATGCAGACTACATTAAGAACGGCATTATGCCGAATAACTGAGCTGTCATACGAGATTATGGGCCTGCGCGTTCAAACCCAGAAAACCAATCTTTCAATGTTGGGGTGTCTCCTGGGTTCCTTGCAACAACTGAGACCTTGTGTGTTTTACCTCCACCTCAGAGAAACCAGCTTTGTACTGACTTTTGTGAAATTTCTTGTTGAGATACACAGCATGCTAACACTTCTGTTCATTCCTCAATTTCTGAACCTGTCGCGTGGTTCCTAAGGCAATTAGAAGGGGAGTGCTCTGTGAGGTTTGCAAATAAATTACCAGAGGCTTTTTTGGGCCATGACTCAAGAAAGCTCAATTGGAAGTCTTCACCACTCTTTAGTTCATCAGGGACACTGGCCAAGAAGTTATTTTCTATTGCTCTAACCCGAAAGAAAGCTCACTCTGAGGCTTGATAGTCTATGAATGTTGAGTTTTACTAAGAGTTTGAAAGATTCAGACCATGGAAACTGCTTAAGACGGATTGTTTTTTGGTTGCTCCGGCACGGCTGTGGCCTTACACCCATTACCTACACAGGTAGGTCCCAATCTTTGGTTTCACCTTCCCTCCTTTCTTTGTCTCCCCACCCTTTCCCGAGGAGGCACAGTTCTTGTTCCACCAGCACTTCTGTCCTGGTCTCTCCACATGGCCCTCCCTGCTCTGCAGAGCTGGACTTCCTCAGACGTGCCATCGTGCTTGTGCTGTGGATTCTTTCCACGTAGAGAAGCAAGGGCAAGAAGGCATCCCTCCTGACTCTCCTCTCCAAGGGCAGCTCCCAGGCTTGGGACGAAACTCTCCACTCCCCAGAGCTGAGTGTGAATCGCGGCCTCACCTTCGGTTCTCCTTTCTTCTGTTCGGAGCTCCTGTGAAGTCAGATCACCACTGATGTTAAAGTGGAGGAGCTCTGGGGGCAGGTGCAGTGGGTTGGTGGCACCGCGGGCTGCTATGTTAGGCCAGCTTGACTGGAGAAACAAATCCAATGACACTCCGATGTGGGAGAGAGAGCTTTACATCAAGAGGTAAGTCTACATCAGGCAAACATCCCAGCCCAGTCCATAAACCCCTCCTCAGACTCATGACGCCACATGCATTGATGCAGGAAAATCACAGGCCGGTCGGTGCAGTTGTGTGGATCAATGGTGGTGGCTCTGGCAGCTCTCTGAGTGATTCAACAGCAGGAAGGTGAAGCAGAGAGGTGGGGCGGGGGGTTCCTAGGACACCCTTGCGAGGAGGCCACACCCACCAGGAGGCACCAGCACCTGACTCTTCCACCCTACGCTTCAAGTTGACCCGAAATGATGTAACTACTACAGCTGCTAACAGCAGTGGCTCAAGTTTGACGGCAGCTGCTCTGTGGGAGGGAGGGTGGGAGGGAGGGAGAGGGGGCTTTCTGCTCCCATCAACAGCTCCAGACTTGGAGGTGGGTGTGGCAATTCAAACCTGTGCTGTGGACCTGCTATCAGTCAGAGTGTGCTCCATGACAGTGAGTTTGCAGCCCCATGCTGCCTGGAGCCCGGAGCGCACATCCGACCACCCACCCCACACCTGCCTTTCTGCTCACGCACAATTCCATCCTCTCTGGCTGCCTGCACCTCCTTGAGGCCTCTCATCTCGTCTGTCAGCTACAGGACCTGCTCTGCTTGTCTCTTTGTGAGCCCTTTCCCACCTTTGTCTTTTCGGCACTGTTTGCTCCCCATTTGGGCAGCTGCTTTTTCAACCTCTGTCACTGCTACTGGCCCGGGCCATTTAATGGCTGCCTATTAGTCTAAGGCAGCGGTTCTCCGCGTGTGGGTCTCGACCCCTTGAGGGGGGTGTGCGTCACCCGATTCATAACAGGAGCAAAATGAGCGATGAAGTAGCAACAAAAATAATGTTATGGTTGGGGGGTCACCACCACACGAGGAACTGTATGAAAGGGTCACGGCATGAGGAAGGTGGAGCACGGCTGGTCTAAGGCAGCCCTGATGGTGCAGTGGTTACACGTTAGGCTGCAATCCACCTGGTCAGCAGTTTGAAACCACCAGCAGCTCCACCAGAGAAAGACTGGGCTTTCTGCTCCTATAAACAGCTAGTCTTGGAAATCCACCGGCGGTTGCGATGCGTCAGCATTTGACTCTGGCAGTGAATTTGTAATGCCTGGTGGGGTTTGAGCAAGTGCAATGCGTCTGAGAGGAATTACTGAGAGCCAAATGGAGGGTGAGCATGATAGTGGGGCAGGATGAAGGTAAATGGATACAGAGGAAAGAAGTAGGCATGTATATATGCAATTATATTAATTTATAAGGATAGAGGCCAATGTACAGTAGAGCCCCGGACCTCTACACTCTCCATTCTAGAAGGCGCGTCGAGATGGGATCCAGTCTAGTTCTGAATGTTTTTCCCATAAGAAATAACTGAAAACTGATGAATTCTTTCTCGACCACCAAGTTTTTATCCTAACCTTGCTTTAACAGAAAACATTACACAGAAATTTCAAAGTAAGTAAGTTCAGAGTTAAATATCATTTACGTAGAAACACATTAAAAAGTTTTTAACTACAGTGTGGCCCATACCTTGAGACGGATGAGGATCTGGATCTGTGGACGCGGATGTGGAGAGGAGGGATGGAGAGAGGCATTGTTTGGAAGGGGAATCCCCTCCACAAAATCAACTGGTAGCTGCTTTTCAGTTCTTTTTCCTTTGCCTTTCTTCACTAGGACCTGGCTGGCTTTCTCTAAAAACAATTTTAAAAATCTGTCTAATGTGGTCTGCTGTTGGCATTTCCTTAACTATTTTTTAAAAGGGCTTACTAAAATTATTATCAACAATATCAATAACATGGTTAATCAGCTCATCATGATGACTCTCTTTAAAAAAACTTTTTCTTAGGCATCTAAGACCTAGAACAAAATCATACCCAAGGTGAATGGGGGGGGGGAGCATGGAGTGGAGACCCAATGCCCATCTGTAGACAACTGGACATCCCGTCATAGAGGGGTCACAGGGAAGAAATGAGCTAGTCAGGGTGCAGTATAACACCAATGAAACACAACTTTCCTCTAGTTCTTTGATGCTTCCTTCCCCCCACTATCATGACCTCAATTCTATCTTGCAAATCAGATGAGACCAGAACATGCACACTGCTACAGGTAAGAGCCTGCAACACAGGGAATCCAGGATAGACCCACCCCTAAGGGCCAACAATGAGAGTAGAGATATCAGGAGGATTAGGGGAAGGTGGGGGGAGAAAGGGGGAGTTGATCACAAGGATCAACTATAACCCCCTCCCAGGGGGATGAATAACAGAAAAGTGGGTGAGGGGTGATGGAGGACAATGTAAGATATGAAAATAATAAACTATAACTTATCAAGGGTTTGTGAGGGAGGATGGACGGGGGTGGGAAGGAAGGGAAAAATGGGGAGCTGATGTCAGGGGCTCACGTGGGAAGAGAATGCTTTGAAAATGATGACAGCATACATGCAAATGTGCTTGACACACTGGATGAATGTATGGATTGTGATGAGATGTAAGAGCCCCCAATAAAAGTATTTAATTAAAAAAAAACCACTTTCTTAGGACCCATGTTTTTAATCTAAAAACTACAAAAATCACAAAACCCAAGAAAATTATAGCAAAACACTTGGAACACCGCTGTAAAAGGCTTAAACAATGAGTACTAACAGCGCCAACTAATGCCCAGTGACTGAAACATGAACTGCTTTTATTTACAGAAATCAAATGCATCGGGTCGGAGTCCCCTGTTTTGTTCGAGCTTTGATCGCATCAAAATCCGGTTATGTCGAGTCCTGATGGGGTTCTACTGTACACATCCCATATATAGGCGCGTATGAGCTGAGTTTTTCGGCACATTTTTAATGTATTTTGTGGTAAAATTAGGTGCCTCAGCTGTATTTATAATGTTAAGTATTAAGATAGCAGGCAGACTTTGGGCCTCTACTCAAGGCCTTCCTAAACACAAGAACACTTTGTTCTACTAACCCGGCACTGCTTGATACTCACTTTCCTGACATGATTGCTGAAGACAAAATGGGTGCATAAGCAAATGCAGTAAAGAAAGCAGATGGTGCCTGGCTATCAAAAGATATAGAGTCTGGGGTCTTAAAAACCTGAAGTTAAACAAGCAGCCATCTAGCAGGGAAACAAATAAGACCATATGGAAGAAGTACATCAGCTTGTGTGATCATGAGGTATCGATGGGATCAGGTATCAAAAGATCCCAAACAATTATATTGAAGCGAATGAGGGGGGTTGGAGTGGGGACCCAAAGCCCATCTGTAGACAACTGGACATCCCCCACAGAAGGGTCACAAGGAAGGGACTGACCAAACACACACCATTCCTCTAGTTCCTGAGTGCTTCCTCCCCCCACTACCATGACCCAGTTCTACCTTACAAATCTGATAGACTGAAGTACACACACTGGTAGAGAAAAGAGCTCTTCGACAGATGGAATTCAGGACAGACAAAACCTTCCCACTAGTGGGAGCAGCGATATTATGAGGGTAAGGGGATGGTGGGGGTGAGGGGCTGGAGGAGGGGTAGAAAAGGGGAACCCATCACAAGGTTGGATATATAGCCCACCCCAAGGGGGATGAATAACAGAAAGGTGGGTGAAGAGAGACATTGGACAGTGTAAGACACAAAATAACAAAAATAATTATAATTGATCAAGGATTCACGAGGGTGGAGGGTTAGGGTTGGGAGGGGACAAAAGAGAAATTGATACCAAGGGTTCAAGTAGAAAACGTTTTGGAAATGTTTATGAAAATATATGTACAACTGTGCTTAATACAATTGAATGATGGATAGTTATAAGATTTGGAAGAGTCCTCCAATAAAATGATCAATAACAACAACAAAATTTAGTCTCTCTGCCAGTCTAATCACTCCCCAACCCCCTGGCTTTTCTAAAATTCTGCAAGTGAGGCATGTGGTCCTCTACTGCCTTATTACCAAAAACTTCTCCAGACACCTATTGTTGCAGCCATGTGGGAGCTCAATGTATCTGTTATCTAACCCTCCGGACACCCTTCCTTTAATTTATAGAGTAACCAGAAGAGAGAGAGAGGAGAGAGAGAAGGAGAGAGAGAGAGAGAGAGAGAGAGAGAGTGTGTGTGTGTGTGTTTGTGTGTCGCAAGACTGACAAGGGCAGAGACATCTGTCTGAGGCCCTCAGGTTCCAAGGCACTGGAACCTTTTGCTGTTTGCTTTCTAGAGAGGCAACCAGGAATCCGTTCCTCAGGGAATGCCTTTGTACTGGATCCTGGCTGCTCTAGGTTTGACCCATAAATGCTCAAGAAGCAGACTAGTGTTCTTCTGGCCCCAGAATAAACGAGGTGATGGGGAGTCCTGGCCAGAGCATGGAACACTCTTCCTCCCACCTTAATAAAGCTTTTCGGGAAGATGGTAGGACCGTGGATGGGAATGTCCAGGCAGTTCTTTTGAGGGGCAGTCAAGACCTGTTCCAAAGGGCCTGAGGAAGGTTGGATTACAGTAGGCAGCCCCAGCTAGGGGGAAAAAACAATGTCACTGGCTTACCTGCCACATCCATGCTCACCCACGGTTCCAGACTGCTAACAGCAATTTCTGGCTGCTGGGCTATCCAGGCTGGACCCCTCAGTCTCAGCCTCGCAATTGGAGACTCACTGGATGACTGCTTTCCTCTTGGTCTTTCCAGTAGGGCAGAACATTGCTCAGTAGCCACTTTGTTTAGGACAGTAGGGCCCTGGTGGAGGACCATTCTCAAAGGACACTCCTTTGCCCAATGACCCAAATGCCTGCACACATGGCACTCTGTGCCCAGTGCAGGGCTCTTAGGAACCAGGGAGGCAGTAGATGGATGTTGATTAGCTATAGTAGCCATGACCTGGGCATGCCTAGCCTCTCTCCGTTTCTCCCGACTCAGGCCTCTTGTTGCCCATCTATCTCTTTTGTAGACAGGATCATTGGCAGTAGTGATCCTCTGGCTTAGAGTTGGTCCTCCACTAACTTGTGGGGCTTCTGGCTGGCTCCTCAGGAGACATGGACGAGATGGAGCATGTTTCTGCTGGTTTGGGTACTGGGACTTCTGAGCACGTCTTCAGGTGTAGAAAGAGGTGCAGAGAAAAGTGGCGGGAAGGGTAGGTGTGTGGGATGATTGAAGGTGATGCAGGCGCATCTCTAAGTGGGAGCTATGTGTGGATGTCAGGAGGAGCCGTGCCATATTCTCACACCAGGACACCACTTTGCGTTTTTTTATCCTTTCCCTTGAACCATGGGAGTGGTAATAAAAAATGTAAAATGTTCAATACTCAAGTTGCCAAAAACCTTGATATTTCATTTCCATCAACTGTGACCAAAAGTGATCTACCAAAAGGATGGAGAAAAACCAAACGCACTGCCAGCAAGCCTAATTCTCACTAGGAATGGCCCTGCCCTGGGAGACCGAGCAGCACTACTCTAGCGGGTTCACCTCATCTTTCACAACAGAGTTGGCAAGTTTGACTCACTGACCTTGTGGTTAGTAGCCCAACGCTATTGACTCAGCCCCACCATTGAGCAGTTGGGATGCAGTGACTCCACAGGTCAAAGACCTGCCCCTAGGATCTCTGAGGCTGCCAACCTTTGTAGACTCTGAGCCTTAGCTTT
Organism: Tenrec ecaudatus; assembly: GCF_050624435.1. NCBI lineage: Eukaryota > Metazoa > Chordata > Mammalia > Afrosoricida > Tenrecidae > Tenrec > Tenrec ecaudatus. The sequence goes on from NC_134545.1 coordinate 19,560,708, forward strand.
TTCCTGTGGACTAGCTAGTGGGCTTGACCTTGGGCTTAGCAATCCAACACTTAAGCCACAGGGTCACCTGGAGTCCCTTAAGGGATTGTAGGACTACACACATGTGGAGACCCCCTGGGGACGACTCTTGAGTGTGACTGTGTAGTTGTTGTATTTAAATATTTACACTTTATTTTTAGAAGGTTTAAGTACTTGATTTTATTGGCAATATGATGCTTTTGACCATCTTTGGTTGTGCAGTGTCCACTGGCACGCAGATTTGGTGGGCTGACAATACCTGCGGGAGCCAAGGCTCCGGCTGTGACAAGGCAGCAGGTGGTCATGCTAGGCCACCTGGAGGGCCTGGGAGCAGAGGAGCCTCAGGTTGAAGTTCCCCAGGAAGTCTGGGCACCAGAAATGGAATTCTGTGGCCCAGCTTGGAAAAGGCCTCTCACCTGACCTGGTGTGGAAGCAAAGTGCGGCCAAGACCCCATTTGTCAGGAATCTCATTTTGGAAAACGGATTCTTCCTGGATCCAGCTCACCTCGGGTCCTGGTGTCACCTGGCTGGCAGATGGTGAGGAGCTGGGGCTTTGAGAGAGGGGCCGGTCCTGGGTCCCAGTGGCTCTCCCTCCAGTGGTAGGTGAGGCTTCACCTGGGGCGGGTCTCCCTTCGCTGGGCTGCTTCTGGATGCCTCCACTGCTCCTGGCACCCTCCCTGACACAGTGCCTGGGACTGGCCAGCGGCAGAAGGCAGGCTGCACAGGGCTGGCCCCTAGGTCTGCTGAGGGTCCCGGCTGGAGGTGGTCAGCCAGCCGTCAGGCCTGGTTTGGCTTCCCCTGCTTGGTGAGCAGCACCACAGCAGAGGCATAGAGCAGGTAGCCCATAAGGAGGAGCAGGGAACAGGGGAGGGGCCCTATGCAAAACAGGGAGGCCACAAAGAAGGCCAGCAGGAGCAGGAGCAGGGTGCGGTAGCTGCCCAGGAAGCGCAGGCTGAGCCTCGGGCCCTGGGCCCGGCTGGCAGCACGTGCCCGTCCTCCGGGACTTGTCAGGCGCCGCTGGGTTAGCACAGGCTCAGTGAGGTGGTAGCGGCAGAAGCTGCCCAGGAAGTCAGCCCGGGAACACAGGGCTACCATCTGGTCTGCAAACTGAGGAGAGATAAAGGCAAAGATGGGATGAAGAGGGAGCCCGCCCTCCACAGGCAGCCTGGGAGGGCAGGGCCTGACCTGCTTCACTCACTCTGTGGTTGATGGCCGAGGACAGGCGGAAGAGCAGGCGGACCAGGCCAGCGATCTCATAGCTCCGGATGGGCTGCAGCTCGGCGTCGCCCTGGTACTCAATCTCAAACCTCCGTAGGCCATTGATGATCTATAGCAGCCAGGGAAAGAGCGGGCCCAGTGACACAGGGCCCCCAAGGGAAACCCTTTGTGCATGCAGCCCACTGTGCAGAGCGGGCCCCGCACCTGGTAGCGGCCGAGCGCGGTGAGCACCAATCCGTTCTCTCCCACAGCGCAATCTGGGAGCTGCCTTTTCCCGTTCTCGTCCTGTGTCGTCCCCAAGGCAAGCGTGAGCTGGGCCAGCTGGGCATCACTGAGCTGTCAGGAGACCGGCCGATGGAGGAAGAAAAAGGCTGTCACCTCCCCACAAGGGACATCAGAAAAGGGCCCTCCAAGAGAGGGGGTGCCTAGTTAGGGTGGGGCACCCTGGCGGGGAGCCCGGAGCGCATACTCGAAAGATCTGGCACAGGTACTCTAGGGCCTTCTCCAGGTACTCGTCGGTCTTTCGGACGCTCTCCTGGCCCCCGTCATCCAGGTCGGTGGTCGGGTAGGAGCTGCCGGGGTCCGCGGAGCACAGCCCCAGCCACGACAGCAAGGAGCGGCCGGCTGTGTTCTCAGAGGGCTGGTCAGAGATGGACTTGGCAGTCTGCTTGGCCTGGGTGATGAGCTGAGCCAGGCGGAGGACCTGCAAGGGCACACGCAGCCAGTTTGGAATGGAGGTTTGGGGGTGTGCCTTCATCCTAGAGATCAGGTGGGCTTGGAGGCCAGTGACTGAACCCTGGGCTGCTAATCACAAGGCCTGCAGTTCAAAACCACCAGGCGCTCCTTGGGAGAAAGATGGGGCTTGGACAGTCTGGGAAACCCACAGAGGCAGCTCTACCCTGTCCTACTGGGTCGCTGTGAGCTGGCATTGACTTGAAGGTAGTGAGGAGTGGTGAGTACCGTGGAGAGAGAGGTTGTCCTCGCTCACTGAAGGGCATGAGAAGGGGGTGGTCGGTGTCTGCCCCCACTCACCAGGGCTCGGACCTCAGGCCCAAACATCGGGGTGTACGTGCAGTCCTGGCCCTCCAGGCTATAGACGTGGCTCTTCACCTTGAAAGCGGCGTCGGTGACGACGGGGGGCCAGGACGACAAGAAGCTGCCCGTGAACGTCGGCGTCATGAAGCCGCGATGTTGGCGGTGCGGGAGGACGAGCTCGGGCTCCAGGAACAACTGCTCGCCTGCAGGTGGGTGCGGGGAGAGGGCCCGGCCTCTGCAGGTGAGAACCTTATCTACTCAAGTATAAGCAGCCCGACTATCAGCCGAGGCACCTAATCTTACCACAAAAAACGCATGAAAATGTGCTGAAAAAACTCGGCATATACACGAGTAGGTACGGTAGTTTGTCTCAAGCCGGCAGTTCCATCCACACAACGGGGGTCTTACTGGTGGGCTAGCAGCTCCACAGAGGGGCGACTGGGCCTGGAGCCTCTGGCTGGCGCTCCCAAAGGCAGTAGGAGACAGGGAGGACCAGCATTCCCAGAGGTGGTCTGGGCTCCTGGGCTCCAGGCACCTCGGTGCATGGTCACCCCTGAGAGTGCCTCTAGCCGACACCCCCAGGAAGGGGAGGGCGTGAGTGTGAACGAAGCCAAGCCGTGCCCCGGGCACACGGGGCAGCAGGCTCACTCACCTTTCTGGATCATCTCGGCCAGGTTGGGCTGGGCAAAGACTTTGGCCACGCGGAAGACCATGAGCGCAGTCTTGGGGCTGACCAGGTCCGTGCGGAGCGCTCGGCTCAGGAAGGCCACGAACAGCCTGCTGTACAGCAGCAGGTTCTCCTGCACAAAGGGCGCCCTAGGGGCCAGGACAGGGTCAGGACCAGCCTGCGTGGGCCTGGGGCCCACCCTGAATGCCTAGTCCTCCATGTGTGGCGTTTTCAGATACAGAAGGCCAAGACTTAGGCCCTCTGAAGACAAAATCGCCAACAAGGGTGAGGTCCCTGGAAACCATCCGCGCTACCACTGCAAGCTGGCCGCACCAGAAGGCGCTGACGCGAGCAAAGCAACGCAGGTGCCAAAGCATGAGTCCTGCCAAGCCTCTCGAAGAGACAAGTGACTCAGAGAACAGCGCCTATTAGTAGGTGCCAGGGGCACGGGGCGGGAGAAGGGGCGGGTCCTGCTGAGAGGGCACTGCGTTTGCTGTGCGGGGTGACTGTTGGCACAACGGCGGATGTCATGAATCCGCTCAACTTTACACGTAAGATCATGTTAAACCACACGTGCGCTCGGGAGCAGTGTCTGAAGGCACCATGGGGACACCAGGCAGCCAACAGTGAGTGAGGGCCAGCAACCTAAGTCAGGGGTGGCCGGCCATGCAGGGGACAGGGGCTGACACGTGGAGGACAGCGAGGAGAGACCGCGGGGGAGCCCGCAGCCAGACGTTGGAGATGAGGAAACGGAAGGCACAGGGAGAGCCAGAGGATCGCTAAGTTGTAGGCAGCAGCCAATGCTCAGAGAAGCCCCCCACCCCGCCCTCGCTGCTGAGTCCACTGGGCTGGAGCGGGTGCTGGCTCACCATCTCTCTGCCACGCAGCGGGGCTGGGCCTCACTGCTCTGGGACTGTTTCTCGGGTGCATACCTCCATGGCTGTAGGTAACTCAGCCACATCTCCAGGACCTGGTGAGAAGCAACAGTCCTCGGGTTGGCCCAGGGCACGGGCAGAGCAGAATGCCCCTGGCCATGGGGACAGGTTTACAACCCCACTGCCCAGCCATCCCCAGGATGCTGGGTATGGCTTCAGGGACTAGCCACCCAGAGGCTCCCCAGCTTCAGCCACAGGTATGGTAGTGACATTTTATAGCCACTTGGATTTATATCAAAGTGCAGGGGTGGTGTCTAACCTGTCAATCAGGTCACAGCCTGATGCCGCCTCCTGGGAGGTGTGGTCTTTTGATAAAGGAGAAGCTGGGCACCTCTCCCCCAATGCCCACACTTTTCGGTTCCTTGGGACTCTGTGCCTGCCTCAGGGTGGGCCCATGTGGGTTGCCCCACCCTGAGAGCTGTTGGCACCCTGCCACGTTGGGACCCCAGGACTGTGCACCAGTGATCTCCCTGCACCCTCTCCACCCTTCTGCATCATCGGCCTGCGGCTACGTTCGTTGGTGGGAAGAAGGCCCCGGGTAGCCTCAGACCACGGATCTGAATTGGACTGGACTGGGCTGCCTTCCTGACACGACACTACTATTTGATATGACACGTGAGTCTCGTGGGGTTTGTTTCTCTAGACGACCCAGTCTCGCTCAGCTGGCTGGCTTTGCAGGTCCTAAATCTCATCCAGGCCCCCTCTCTAGGCTCCGGCAGTCCCACCCCCGCCACACAGCAGGGCCAACACACTCACGGCGCGGAAGGATGCATCCAGGGGCCAGTGGCCAAAGCAGTGCTGGAGGAAGAGGTAGAGCTTCTGCTGGACGAAGCGCGGGATGACAGCCCTGGGAGGGGGTGCGGGGCGGTCAGGGGCCAGCCTGGAGCTCTGTGCACTGCCTGCTCACATGGAGCTGGGCAGGGGATCGCAGACCACCCAGCTCACCCCACTGCCGCCAAGAGAGACGCTGAGGGTGAGAGGAGAGCTCTGCAGTCCCCACCCCCAATGCTGATGCCCACTCCTGCCCAGACGTAGGTAGCTGGGCTCTCTTCAGTGAGGAGCATGAAGTAAGTTAGCAGGTGTGTCTGGGGGCGGGGCAGGGTGGGAGAAAGACTGTGACAGCTGGAGACCTGGCCACGCCGTCTCACCTCAAGAGGTGAGACTCAGAGGCCAGGTAGCACGAGGGACAGTTGAGAGCCATGTCACAGCTGCCCTAGCGCAGGACCAGGAGGCCTGGCCCACACCCACCGTTTGAACTCCTCCAGGGGGCTGGCGGCGTGGGAGTGGGCGGAGGGGGAGGCCTGCTCGGGCTTCAGGCTGTTGGAGAAGGCATGCAGGTGCTTCAGCAGCAGCCGCACCACCAGCACGTGCTCCTCTGTGGGCATGAACGACTCCTGGGGTTGAGGACAGACAGAGTGGCCTGGGGAGCTCCCACAGCCCCCATGGTGGCAGGGGAGGGGAGTCCACCACCCAGGTTTCCGCTGAGTCTGCCCAGCTGTGTGCCAGGCCCCGCAGACTGCGGAACTTGCTTCCCAGCATGGTTCCAGGCTCTTCCCTACACATGCTGCCTGTGGGGCCCTGAGCCGCTGCTGCCTGGCTGCATGCCCGCAGGGGTTTCCCCCCAACCCTTCCAGCCGGCCAAAGCTGTGCACTGCAGGGCCGGACAGGTGCGACTCCACCCCGTTTCTGGACAGCCCACCAGGCCCATGTTCTGGGTTCCTCACCCACCACCTGCGCCTCTTTTGCCCCCCCCCACCAATAAAAGTACCAGAAATCCTGGGTGCCCAACCTCCCAGTCCCTAGGAGACCAAGCACCCTTTGTCACTGTGGGTTGTACCGCTCTGCTTGGGGTGGGCAGTGATCCCCACAGGTTGGCCCTTGTCGCCTCCCAGCCTGCCTACTGAGGAGCTCAGGGGAGCCTCTTCCAACCTGAGCCCTGAGGCCAACCCAGCGCCTGCACCCTGCAGTTGCCCACCATGATGATGCTCTGGCCGGCCCAGAGTGGCCCGCCTGGGGGTAAGACGAGGGAAAGAAGCTGCTTATCTGTGGCATTCAAGCCGTGGGCAGCACAAGTGCCTTGGTTTTGAGGGAAACAAGGTGTGTAGATGGACTTTTGTCCCTGAAGAGAGCCCCACCACCCCTGCCTTTCGCAGTGTCTTCTCCCAACCTTACCTCTCTGCCCCATTTTCCAGGTCTGGAGGCTGCGACTTGGCCCTCGGAAGACCAAGAGACCCCTTGCTCCCTACTCACCTCTCCTCTCACACATACTCTCTGTCTGTCTGTCAAGCCAAACAGCCTGTCCTTAAATCTGGTCCCGGGGAAGCTCCGAGAAGCAAAGCTACCTTGTCCTTCCCCCCGCCCCTCCCCCTCAAACCAGGGTACTCTCCTGCATGCGGCAGAGGGCCAGCCCAGAGGTTGTGGCTGGCATACTCCCCCATCTCCCTGCGGTGTGGGTGGCCGGATGAGCTGGGAAGCGTCACAGAGAGCCACCCGTGCCCACTCCAGTCTTGACACCTGTCTGCAATGCCCTTGTTTCTTGCCTTGTCCTAAAATTCCCGCTCCTCTCAACTGCTGTGCCAATCCATAGGGAGTGAGCTGGGCCCCCACCACCCCAGCTAGCCACACCTTGATCGGACCCCCTCTCCCGGCCAGTCATTTCCAGACCACCACTAGGGCTCAAAAGCGGCTGGGCTGCTGGAGGGCTGGCTAGCTGGCATCCAGCAGCTTCTGAGGTAGGGAGCCCATGCTCCCGCCCCACCCCAGACCCTTAGCTTCACACGCAGAAGCTGGGTGCTGCTTCTTAATGGGCAAGAGCTCCATCTACCGAGGCTAGGACTGGCAAGGCACCCTGGCCCGGGGGAAGAGGGGAGGGCAGCACCCACCGCCCTCCTACAGGGGGGGCCTCACTGTGGGCAGCACTAGTCCCGATCGGCCCTGCACTTCTCCCGGGCCTCGGCCTCTCCTTGCTATCGGTGCCACGGGGCGAGAGTAGACAGAGCAAACAAAGGGCCGGTACTTGGTAGGTGTGGAGGGCCTGGGAGCCGGGCTGGGCAGGACTGTGGAGGGCGCTGCAGACACTGAGGCGATAGTGCAGAACCTCCAGCTGAAACAAAAGACAGCGAGCGGAGCCGGGAGGAGCAGCAGGAGGACGGCCGGAGAGGGCGGGGAGAGACAAATGAGGGTAAGCCCAGAGGGAAGCAGAAAAGCAAGACAAAACAAACGCAGTCAGTGGAGATCCACACCAGCACCACCAACCCGTCGGGGAAGGGGGGGGTGCATCTCCCCCAGGGCCCAAGGGAGACCAGATCGCTCCAGGTCTGCCAGGAGGGCCAAGAGGCCCTTCAAGCTGAGGGGCCCCTGACTCTGGCCCCAGCTGCCTCTCTGGTTTCAAGAGGGCAGAGCGCTGGCCCTGGCCCAGCCTGCCAGGAGCTGAGGACCCTCGTGGGCACCCCACAGGCCAGCAGCCACCAAGGCCTCGCAGCTGCAAACAGCTCAAAAGAACAGTTGGGAGAGGTCAGTTCTGGGGGTGACAGAGAACTGGCGCCGGCTGGCTTTTGCGGGTCCCTGGCTCCCTAGTACCTCCACACCCACTGTCCTGCCCTTTCTCTGGGGTCCTGGCAGAAACAGTCTGGGACGCAGAGGGGCAAACAATCCCGAGGTCCTCATTCTGGGGACACCCAGCCCGGCTAGGGAACCCCCTCTGCCCCACACATGGGTTTCCTTGTCTGAGGATGGGCACCCAGAATACATGGACCCCGCTGGTGGAACCCAGCAGGTGGGGCAGCAGTCACTTAAGAGTGGGCCTGGTCCAGCCCCAGGGAGGCCAGCAGAAGCCACCCCTAAGCCAGGCACAGGCCACAGTGGGCCTATCACCCACCCCACCCTACAAGGCCATGCCCCAAGCACCCCCATCCCAACAGGGGAGGCAGCACCTTGTCGTCAGCCAGAGACCCAGGCACATGCAAGGCAGGCTGGGAAAAGGCACGCAGGCAGTCAGCCCCAGCGCTTGGTAGGAGGATAGAGTGGAAAATACCCCTTCGCCCTACCCCCTCCCTGTCCGCTCTCGGCAGAACCCCACCCCCTGGATGGAAGAGGAGCTTATGACTGGAGGCTGGTAGAACGATGCTGAGACCCCCCGTGGGGCCTCCTGGAGCGGCACACCTGCACCCCAGGATGAGGGAGAGCTTCAAGACCATGAACTGTGAGGACAACCCCCAACATTTTTAGGAAGAGCCTCCTCCAGGGCCCCACCCCATGCTCCCCAAAAGCAAGCAAACCCCTCTGAGGTCACAGCCCCTCTAAGGTACCTTCCCAGCAGACAAAGTCAAGGGTCACAGGGAGGGAGGAGGGGGCTCGGTAGTAAGACAGGACAAGCAGGCAAAAGCGAACACTGCACAGCCCCCGAGCCCAGCCACTGCACCACGCGGCACGACTGCCCGGAACTAGGAAGGGCAGACCCTTTGTACTTTGGGAGGCCCAGGCAGCATCCTGGCTGTGAGACCAGCCCCTGCTGCCTCAGCTGCGTCCTGTGTGGGGCCAGGGCAGTAGACCTGGGGTCCCCACACGCCCCTCCCCCGAAGCTCTGGGTATGAGAGCTGGTTTCAGAGGCTCCCAGGCAGGATGGGAATCAAGTGAAAAGGCATTTTCAGTCTTTACCAAACCACACCCAATGGGAGCAAGCTGACGCCGGCACTGGGTGGTGACCCTACAGGATTCCCGAGACCGCCTATCTCCACAGAGGGCGACAGCCCCATCCTTGGTCCCGTGGCTAGTAGGGGCAAACCACTGCTTGCTTAGCCCACTATGCCACCAGGGATCACTACCTCTCATCAATTCTTTACACTTGAGGACGGTCTCAAGTCTGCCCTAAACTTGGTCAGTGGCCGGGGTGCCCGAGGAGGCAGTGATCCCAGGCAGGAGGGTGCAGCCATGCCCACCCAGACAAGTGCATGCTAAAAGGTGCTCAGCAGAAGGTGAGCGCAGTGTGGGCACACAGGTGATGGGAGCCAGCCCAGGGCTCTCCTGCAGGTGCTGCAGCCAGAAGAGAGGCCTGGCCCCCAAAGCCAGGCTTTGGAAGCCGCAGGAGCGGGCGCAGAGGAGCCCAGACCTCCCCGCCTCGGCTGCCCTGCCTCCAGGGCAGACCACCTGAGCACTGGCAGGTAAGACCCACCTTGCATATTGTGTGCACCTAAGGACAAAGGTGGGTCTTGGCAGCCCACCATCCGGCCCTCCAGCCCAAACACAGTTCATGGGGTGGGAGTGGGGGTGGGTGTGCCCAGGCCGAGCAGACCTACCTTGGCGTGCGGGGACTGCATCTTCTGGTACATCTCCAGGGAGTAGTGGTGCAGCCACATCTCAACAAACACCTGCAGAAAAGGACTAGGTGTCATGACCAGACTGGCCCCTGCCTGTGTCGTGGGCCAGGACAGTCGTCAGCTCCCCCCACCCCCCTGCTCTGTACACAGGCCAGAGAGGTCTCTGTCCTTACCTCCTGGGAAAGAACACGGGCACCTCTAAGCACTGTGCTCCCAGACCAGAGTGAGGAGGAGGGACGGCATCTTGCCCGCCCACCAGCAGCCACTCTAAACCCTAAATGCACCCCCGGCCGTGGGGTGGGTTACCACTCCTCGTGGCCCTGCCTATGGAACAGTCTCATCCCGTTTCTCCTAAGAAAGGACTGCAGTTCACAGCCCAGTGCTGAGCCCAGGGCCACCTCACTGCCATCAAGTCACGGAGACCATGCGGGACGGGGGAGACCGCCCCCGTGAGTTGAGACGGTCACGCTTTACAGGAGTAGAATGCCTCTGCTTTCTCCCTCAGAGTGGCTGGTGGTTTCAAACTACTGACCTTGTGGTTTTCAGCCCAACATGGAACCACCCCGCTGCCAGGGTTCCTGTACTGTGCCCCCAGGCCTCCGTAAAGTCACACCCCCAAAGCAAACCAGCTGCTTGTGAGGCAGCTAAGACGGAGTCGTGAGGGGGCAGACACACTCATCTTTCTCCCGTGGAGCAGCTGGACGCTTGAAGTGCTGCCTAGCAGCCCCGCGCTTACCCTTTGTCACCAGACTCTTTGTACAAAGGCTCAAACTCACTTCCACCGAGTGGATGTCGACCTGCAATAACCCTACAGCAAAGGGTAGATCCAAGACTCTACGTCTTTCTGGGAGGAGAAACTCCAGTCTTTTTCCAGCAGAGCGGCTGGTGGTTTTGAACTGCTGACCTAGTAGCCCAGGGGTAACCACCATGCAACCAGGGCCCCGCAGCGACCCTACAGAAGGTTAACAGGTGCAGGCAGCCTGCTCTTTCTCCACAGTTCACAGCTCCACCCGCAGCCTGCTCTTTCTCCACAGTTCACAGCTCCACCCCTAACTCACAGCTCCACCAGAATTCCTCATGAGGAGACCACAGGGAGCTGGCTCCGGGCATGTGGGGGAGTGTCACAGTAGCGAGGGGCTCACGTAATGATAGCACATCAGCAGAAGGAACAGAACGGGAGAACTCCGACGGGCAGGGAAGAATAGAGAAGTAGCAAACACTACGGACCGCATACAGGTAGGTATGAGATGTGGGTACACTTCTTCTGGAGTGTTCTAGACGTCCTAGTAGGAAATGCCGCAAACTTCAGCCCAGCCCAGGCTGGGGGCAGGCTGCAGACCAACAGGGAAGGTGGCTGAGCAGCTCCCTGGAGCTCACCTGGAGTAGGGTCTCCGAGCGCCAGATCTCATGGGAGGCGGGATCTGCGTTCACAGACGTCTGGTGGGAGATGTGGCGCTTCAGGAGGCTGGTGTGATGGAAACCATAGGAGGCGAAGGGCATGGTGGGTGTCCTAGAAGGACAAGAAACCAAGCCGAAATGTTATAAAGACATCACTGGGTGGGGGGGGGGGGGAGCTCCAGACTATAGTCTTGGGGGACATCAAGGCCAATTGTGCACAAAGACAACATTCCACACGGCTCTGGTGAGTGGGTTGTAGAGCACAGAACAGTCACTTGGAAACAACTAGTCCAAAAACTGACGGCCAACTTGAGCCTCAGCTTCCGTGACGCAGAGTGGAAGAAGGGCATGGCGCTCAGCTACTACTCTGACTCCGCTGAAAGGGAGTTCACTGGAAGGGCAAAAAAGGGGCCAAATCCTAAGAGACCTGCTTACTGGTCAGGCAGGGACTGGTGGAACCCCAGACACTGGCCACGAGTCACCCTTCTGGCCACGAACGCACCACCCCGACTCACAGACAAGTGTGTAGGGCCTGAAGCTGCCCAGGGTCCCCCCTGGTTTGGATCCACAATCAGTGCTCACGGAAGCAGCGTCAAGAGATCCCAGGATGGACTGCATCAGGTAACTGTGCTGCTCAAGACCTCTTTAGTGTTGGAAAGCAAGGACGGTACTTGGAGGACTAAGGTGTGTCAGCCCTAAGCCGTGGTATTTTCCATGGCCTCCGTCCGATGCATGTGAGGTTGCACGGACAGATTTAGGAAGACGGAGAATGGATGCATTTGAGGTGCCAGTGAAGACCGGAATGTAACACGGACTGCTAAAAGGGCAAACAAATCTGTCTTGGAAGAGATCCCACCGGAATGCTCCTCGGGGGCAGGGGTGGCGACAAGACTGTTGTCAGGAGGGGCCAGTCCCTGGAAAAGGGCACCATCTTGGTCGACTGGAGGGGCAGCGACAGAGAGGAAGAACGCTGATGAACTGGACTGACAGTGGGCTGTGTCGATGGGCTCGTGCCTGGGGCCGCTGTGAGGCCGGTGAGGCTGGTGCAGGCTCGTTTTGAGTTGCTATGAGTCAGAACTGACTCGGAGGCAACAATAGTGACGGAACCAACCTAACGAACGTCATTTAATCCACAGCACACTTTGCCCTCACAAGAGAAGTGCTCAGGCAAGATGCACTGGGTGTAACCCTGTGAGCCTCAGGGACCTCTCCCGACCAGATGATGCCGAGGAGGCTCCCTGGGAACCAAGCACACCCCGCCTGCCAAGGAACACCAGCAAACCCCAGGTGAAGGGTCAGCAAAGAGGAGCGCAGAGACAGGGATGCCACACTGTGACCCTGGATAGAGTCCGTGACTGAGGAGAAGTGGTCCAGCCCAGGGGGGTCTATGGGATACGGAGCTCCAGATTCTGGCAGATGGGCAGGGCCGGAACTTACTTGGGGAACTCAAAGAGGGCAAGACCAATGTGGCAAAAAGCCAACCATCTGACAATCAGAGCAGAAGGTCTGGGAAGGCCCGTGAATGATTCCCAACAAGGTCTCTGTACCTAAATCCGAACAGAACCAGGCCCAGACCCACTTTCCGTGCCCTGCCTGCCCAGACAGTCCCAGCCTTTTGGTCCACTGCGTTGTGAGGGCCTCTGTTCAGACACAGGGCAGGGAAGGGTCTACAGTAGGCCAGCATGGGCAGGGCTGAGTGAGGCATGAGGGAAAGGAGCCAGTCAGGAAGAAATGGAGCGGCCAGATGAGACAGGGAAGTTGAGGTCCAAGGATGCTCCCTGAGCCGGGATGAGCTGGACACGGCCCTCCTGGGGCGGAGGTGGGCAGCACGAGACCGGCTGGCTGAGGCTGGCTGCAGTCCAGCAGAGACGCAGCACTCAGGCTCGGCTGGCAGGTCCTCTCTCCAGAACAAGGAGTCCCAGGGCCTTCACCAACTCTCTACTTTGCTCACTGCCTCTCAGGTGGATGTGCTGTTTAGGGCAGAGCCCACGTCAGCTGCCTCCCCACACCGGGGCCTTGCTGATGCAGCAACTCAAAGGGCTTCCTGATGTCAGATGACTGGCCCAAAAAAACCCAGACCCACTGACACACCATTGAGCTTGTGGGCCATACAGCCAGACCCAGGTAACTCTCTGTGAGCAAGGCGACAGCCAGAGGCCAGGGTAGCCTCGAGGGGCCTTACCTGGGAGCAGGTGAGGGGCTGGCCCCGCCGGGGCTGAAGGAGAGCAGAGGGAGCACATTGCCTTCCGTGGGCAGGAACCACGACAGGTACCTGTCCACCAGCAGGAAGTAGGCACAGTCTGACATTCGGATGTGCAGGGACGTAGGCAGGGGCTGGAAAAGCAGGCGTATCGTGGGTGTATTGCCATGGGCGCTGTCTGGCAGTGTGCATGGCACTGCAGTCTGGGCATGGGGCCTAGGGTGCTTAACAAAACCACACTGGGTGGGAAGCGGCGTGGGGCACAGGCAGAAGGAACGAGAAGGGGGGAAAGAGATGGGAGAAGGCTGGGGGCAGTGCCCTGCTCTGCCCTGTTCTCCCAGGAGCTGGGGGAGAGGGGCGGACAGTCTGCTCGCAGATCTGCAGTCCCCACATAGGAGGCATGGCTGAGGGCAGGAGGAGGAGCCAGCAGGAGGGACAGGATGGACCCCAAGCCCCCTGGGGCAAAGCCTGCGCAGCAGGCCCTCCTCTACCTTCTGTGAAATGAGGCTCAAGGCAAAGAAGAAGACGTAGTATTCAAAGGGATCTGAGAAGGGCATCAAGGAACGGTAGGAAGCACAGATGTCCCCAGGTCAGACCCAGCGTACTACGTACGGTACCCACCCCCGGCCTAGCGGCTGTAAAGGATACTGAGGGCTAGGTTGAGGCCCAGGCCACCGCTGGGAGGGAATTGGACTTTGTTGTGGTACAGGGGGCTGTCAGGGAGGACTCTCTCCTGGATGGATGCTCTCACAGGCCCCTGCAGAGGGAAGGGAAGGGTTGTGAGATACACGCTCTACCCCATCTCCACACCACAGCTCTCCCACGAAGCTTCTGGGACCAGCCAGGAGGATGCTGGGCCTTTGCGCTGGGTGGTGTGCGAGCAAGAGCTGGGCCAGAGAGCTCTGCCACCCCCACACCCAGCTGGGGCCCCAAGTCCACTGGCTGAGAGCCCAGCCAGGGAGTGCCGAGCCCGGTCAGCTCTGCTTCTCCCCTGCCTCCTCCAACAAACCCAGACCAAATTCACTGCCATCGAGGTGATGCCGACTCATAGGGACCCTACGGGTCGGTGGAGAACGGTCCCTATGGCTTCCCGAGCGTGTGACTCTTCACAGCAGTAGAAAGCCATCTCTTTCTCCTGCAGAGCAGCTGGGGCTTTCAGACTGGGACCTTGTGGATCGCAGCCCAACTAGTAAGCACTACGCCACCAGGGCTCCTGTGCCCCCCCAGCCCCCGTTACCCCCAGTGCACACAATGAACAGAGGCTGCAGGCCGCCGCCACCACCCACGTTTGCAGAGTTGGGAAGCACCTTTCGGTGTTAACGGTTTGCGCTCTAATGTGCAATGCCCCCTGGGCCAAGCAGATGCCTCGGGGCCTCCTGCCCTGTGTTGCACACCCACCACGCCACTGCCCGCACACTTACCGGAAGGTAGGAGACGGGAAAGTCAAACCTGTAGTCCTCAGCTTGCAGTTTATAAACCAGCTTCATCATTGGGCCCCTGCGCACAAGATCCAGCAGGCAGGTGTGAGCACACTCGGTGCCTTGTTTCTTTGAGGAACTAAGCCACTCAGAGCGGATCACGGTGAGGGGCAGCCCGGCCCCTCCTGGGCGGCACACCTACCTACCCAGGGTCTAGAAACTCCATCGCAATGCTGTGTTCCACAGGGTTGACTCGGCCCTGGAGGCAGCGGAGATTCCAGCCCAGGAGGATGCCGTCGAGACTGCCGAAAATGTTCTCCACCAGCCATGGAAAGATGGCCCGCAGCTCCTGGGACAGGGCGCAGGTGAGGCTCTGGGCCAGTGCATGGGCACCAACGCCAGGGTATCATCTATACAGGGCTCCAGCCGCCCAATGACCGCTGTGAGGTCTCACTTTCCATTCAGATACGCCGAGACCAAGACCTGCCCCCAGCGCGGCGGTGCCACTGCAGGGCCGGCAACACTGGTGGTGGTGCCGCAGCCCACGGGGCAGTACTGCGCTAAGAGTGTGTCTGCTGAGCATGATGAGGGCCATCAATGTACAAGTGTGCTTTACACAACTGATGTGTGGATGGAGTGTGATAAGAGTTGTATGAGCCCCTAATAAAACGATTTTTAAAAAAAAGTGTGTCTGCATGTTGGGACGTTCTGGTCAGAAGGGAAATCAAAAACCCAAGCTCACTGCCCACCAGCTGACTCTTGATGACTCAGAGCAAGCCAGTAAGTTAGAGAACCAGACTGGCTGCCACCCAGTCCGACTCAGAGCGACCCAACGGGGCAGGGCACAATGGGCCCCCCACGCTGGTGGTTTTGAACCGCTGACCTTGCAGTGAGCAGACCAACACTTCCTTAAGCCACTGCCAGTGTGTTGATCATGTTGTTGCAATTAGGTGTCACTGAACCGGTTCGACTCATAACGGCACCGTGTGCAGCAGGATGAGACACCACCTGGCCCCACGCCATCCCCACAGTGGTCTACTGTCTGAGCCCCCTGTGGAGACCACGGTGTCCAGGCACCTGAGGCCTTCCTCCTGTTCGCTGGCCCTCTACTTGACCGAGTCTCTCCTGACAACACGCCCAAAGTACGGGAGACCGAGTCTCCACACCCTGGCCTCTAAGGCTGCACTTAGCCCCAAACAGACTGGTCCTTTCGGCAGCCCACGGCACTTTGGATGGCCGTCACCAGTACCATAACTCCAACACACCCCTTGTTCTTCGGTCCTTGTTAGTCAGAGCACAACCTTCACATAGTGCATACGAGGCAATGGAGAATACCACCGCTTGGGAGGCCGACCTCAGGCCTCAAAGTAATACTCTTGCTTTTCAGCACTTTAGAGACCTCGCGTAGCAGATGTACCAAACACACATGGTTTCAAGATGTGAATGTTCGTGAAAGCAGGCAGCCTCATCTTTCTCCCTTGAAGCACCACGTGGGTTTGAACCCCTAACCAGACCAATGTCTAAGACATGGAACCTCCAGGGCTCATGTTTTTTTCTCAGACCGAACTCCTGAAATACAACTCCAACTTGTTGCTTCTTCATATTATCTACCTGCCTAAGGTCAGCCTCCTGGGCTTCATGACGTCCACTAGACACCACTAGGTAGGGGTGCAGTTCAACCTGTCAATCAAGTCACAGTCTGATGACACTTCCTGGATGTCATAAGCCCTTTGTATAAGAGCCAGACAAACAGAGCTGAATTCTCTCTGCTCCTCTGCCTGCCTGCTGCAACTCTGCCTATCGATGGGCGGCCCTACGTGGGCCACCTGACCTGAGAGCTGCCGGCACCCTGCCATGTTCCCACCGACCTTAGAGCCACACGACTGCACCCACCAGTCTGTGGTCTTCCTGCTGCCCACTTCACCTTTGTGTCACCGCCATGTGGCTGCCCAAGTCTGAAGAGGTACCTATGGACTCGCATCGGACTTGTGGACTCGAGTTGGGTGGGCCTGGGGTGCCTTCATGAGGCAGAACGACTTCCTGCTGTCAAGCAGTTTCGTCACTGGACTTGCCTCTCTAGACAACCTGTCCAACACAGTGATGCTCACTACAGTTCGGAAGAGGACACAAGTTCTTATTCTAATTGCAGGTGTAGTTGGGTTAAAATTCAACACCTTTTCATTTGGCCCATTTTAAGTCTGTGCTCGTTTTTAATATTTTCTTCTTTGGTTTGGTTGAGATTTTTCCGTTTTAGTTTCTTACTGTTGTTAACTTTTTGTTGGCTTGTTTGTTTGGGGATGTTGTTCTGTACATGAAATCCAGGATAACTATCTATAGCCAGTGACTGGATGGGCGGTTTCTCGGGGGCGTGGTAAGGGAGTCTGCGGGGAAACGGGGAGCTAATGACAATGAGTACAAGAAAGAAGCACATGTCCTAAAATGGGTTGTGGGGGTGATTGTACAACTCTTCTGGACAAGACTGACCTATTACATTCTATGCTTTGTGGACCGTGTGTTAACACAACCGCTTGAAGAAAAGAAGTAGACCAACTGATACATTCTTACTCTCAGGGCTGACACAGGAGTTCCTCTCTATGCTGGGCACAATGACTATTTCGGTACAGAGCACCCTTTGTTGGGATGTTGACATACATCCCTGGCTCCTACCCACCAGGTACCAGCAGCCCAGGTGTCCCCTGTGGGGCAGGAGACCCATGGCCAAGCAGCCCTGCTCTGAATGTTTAAATAGTTGCATCGCATGCCAGTCGCAATGCCAGGAGAAGTCTCCAGGCAGAGAGAGCTCCAAGGTGAAACCACGGACCAGAAGAAAGTTTGTCAATGAGTGTGCGAATCAGGCCCAAGCAAGAAGCTCAGAGCTGTACCTTGGCTGGAAAATCCTCGATGACTTTAACCAGGTCCTGGCACCTCTGGGCAAAAGGCTTATTTACAGAGTCCGCTTTCAGGCTTGCCTGGAAGATGGAACAGATGGAAAAGGGGGAAAAAAAACACAAAGCATCACCGTTGCAGCTTTTGTACCTTCTGGCTTGAGGCCAGAGAAACCCAAGCAATAGGCAGGAGCCTGAGGCACGTCAGCAGCACAGAATAGCCCCCTGCAGAGCCTCAGCCACAGGCCCAGCTCCAAGGCCAGATGGTAGAGAGTCCCTGCTGGACCCAGAGGATTCTCAGCTTGTAAGCTCGAAGTGGAAGTGGCCCACAAAGCTGGCTGGCTGTCAACTTCCCTAACGGCCAGGTCGGTGAGAACCAACAAGGCACGCCCTCTTGCAGGAGCCTCTGTACCCGAGAACATGAACTTTCTGAGCTCATCACCGGAGGAGAGTCCGAAAGCAAAAGCAAACTGCTGGTCATCACGCTGATTCCGAGGCAGTGAGCCTCTAGGACGGAGTGGCACTGCCCCCGCCTCCCCGGGATTTCAGGGGCTGTCAGTCTGACGGGAGCAGATGGTTTCCTCTGCTCCCTCAGAGCAGTAGGTTTCAGCGACTAACCTTGTGGTTAGCAGCCCAGGGCCTAACGCGGAGCATCACCAGGACGCCCTACCTTGCGGGAAAGATCAGAGGCCGAGCTGTGTGGGTCCAGTCCGACCAAGGTAAGAGTGGCCAGGAGACCAGCATTAAAGAACTAAATGCACCCTTCCCCCTCTCTGTCTTCTCGACACGAGGAGCACCTCTCCTGCCACCATCCCTCAGCCCCTAACAGTGCGCGTGTACGCCAAATTTGTCTCCGCCCCTTCCCTGGTCAAGAGCACCTCCCTGTGACCCAACCAACCATCGATGCGCTGGTGCTGAAACAGCCCGAGACCCTGACAGATGAGCGCTCCAGCAGCTTGCTGGCCCCATGTTCCCTGACTTCACGTATCCCTAGTCGCAGCTTCCAAATTAGCACCATGTCCAGGGGCATTGACACAGCGGCCAAGTTCACTGGGGCCGGGGCTGCCACAGTTGGGGTGGCGGGCTCTAGAGCTGGGGTTGGGACTGGGTTTGGGAGCCTCATCCTGGTGATGCCAGGAACCCTGGTCGGAAGCAGCAGCTCTTCTCCTATGCCAGCCTGGGCCTTGATGGAGGTGTGAAGGGCTGGACGGCCCAGGTCAGGAGTGGCAACCTAGGGGCCTGGGGGACACGGAGCAGCTGATCCAAGTCCAGCGAGGAGGCGGCCGGCAGGTAAGATGGGAGAGCTTTGTCACCAGCTTCCTGAGTGTGACCCTGAGCCGGCTAGCCTCCCCAGAACCCCCTCTGGACACCACCAGCTAAGGATGCTAGGACCGGTGGTGGACCCCTGCTGCTTCGGAGGAGACACCTCATCCAATGACTTATCTCTTCACTGCGTTGCCAGCGGGGCAGGGCGGCCTCCTCCGCCTGGACTGCACTGCCCACACACACTACCCAGGGGGCCTCTGCCCCCAGCTTAATAGGAGCCCTATGGCCAGAGCACACGTTCCAGCCCACCCATCCAAAGCAAACTCTCCACAAAGACCCCAACCAGACTGACACAGAGGGGGATCCTACGGGATTCTGGACCCAAGGGCCCCCTCCCTTGTGACACCCACGAGGGTCTGAGAAGCACCACCCCACAAGACCAGCGGTAAGCTCCCCTGAAGGAGCTTGGTGAACCCAGACTGAGGCTGAGAGCCTCCTGGACACCACTGGTCTCTGGCTGGGAGCCCCCAGCCCGCCTTTCTCCCTGGCTGCCCATGGTGGGCAGGCACCTTTCTCCTTCCCAGACGGAGAGCCCACCAGGGCCAAGACCATGTCTGGGCAGCCCTGGGACTTCACTCTGCATTTGTCATCTCTATCCTGCCCACTCCCTGATGAAGAAGCAGGGAAAGCTCCGTACTTCCCCGTGGCAGAGAGGGAAACTGAGGCCAAGGCCTGGGATGTCTTGCCTTGGACTGCTCTGGCTCCACTTCCAGCCTAGTGCTGGGCAGACAATAAAGAGGGGCTGGTCGCTAAAAATAAAACCAACTCATCTTTTGGACGACACCCACATCAATAAGAATCAAGATTTAAGACGCTGAGTGTCAGCTTAGTGTTACTGCCATGGTGGGTCCCCTAAGGAAACCACTTCTGGAGTTCAAGTTCGTAGAAAGCCCTCATGTTCCTCCGCTATGGAAATGCCCCCACAACGCCAAGCCAGTGGCCGCTCACACTCACCAGGAGGAAACTGGGCTGCTGAAAGTGAGGGAATGCCATGGCGGGCTCTTGCAGTGAGTCCAACGCAGCCGTCTTAGGAAGCCACTGTGGAAAGGCAAAGACAAGACCTCAACACTGGCCACACAACAGATTTTTATGGTCTGTCAGAATGCCCAGGAGCCCTGCGGGTGTAGTGGCTATGCACTGGGCTGTGATCTGATGGTCGGCAGTTCGAACCCACCAGCTGCTCCACAGGGCAAAGATGAGGATGTCTGTCTCCACAAGGATTGATAACCTTGAAAACCCAAAGGACAGGTCACCTCTTTTCAACAGAGCCGCTGTGAGTCAGCATCAACTGGGTGGTTGTGGGCTGTTTGGGCCACAATGTCCAACAGCTTCTCCAAGAAAGATGACGCTGCCTGCCATCATAAACATTTAGTCTCGGAAACTTGACAGACATAGGGGCCCTTCAAGTTGGAACCCATTTTTTGTTTGTTTGGCCACAGTGCCCTGTTGGTATAAAGTGTTGGGCTGCTGACCAAAAGGTTAGCAGTTCAAACCCACCGACCTCTGTGTGGAGAAAGATGCAATTCTACTCTCTCCTCTAGGTTCTATGAGTCAGGGAGAAAGAGGCGGGAACTCGACAAGATGGGCTGACACAGTGGCTGCAACTGTGGGCTTAGGCACAGGAACAGCTGGGAGGCTGGCGCACGACCGGGCAGTGTTTCATTCTGTTGTGCAGTGTCACTATGGGTCAGAACCAGCTCGAAGGCACCTAACAACAATAACAACAACAGCAGTAGCCAGGCCTGGTCCTAAGGACCCTTCATCTAGTTTCTTACTTAATCTTTAAAGATGATATCCCCACCCCACCCCCATCCCACACTCGCTGCAAAGATTCCCATCCAAATACTAACCTGACCCTGTTGTGAAGGAATTCACAGCTGTAACCAATGTCCTAGTCTGCGGACTTCACATACAGAGATTACCCAGGTGGGCCTGACCTCATCCAGGAACATCAGGGCGTTTTCCAGCTAGACACAAGTCAAAGGCAACAGAGCACTAGAAGCCCGAGAAGGACTTGATGTGTCAGAGCTACTTTGAGTATGAAAGAGGACACCTGAGAGGGCATGCAGGGGGACTGGGGCACAGAACATCAAGGAAATGGGGCCATTGTTCTACAGACAGAATTCAGCCAGGAATCAGAGTGAGCTTGGAAGCATACTCTTGCCCAGAACCTCTGAATAAAACCAGAGAAGACTCTCAGCAGAGAACCCAGCCGGCCCCACCTGGACTTCTGATTCAAAAGCTCAAACTTGCCACCATCGAGTCTATTCCAATTCATTGTAACCCTAAAGGACATATTACATCTATCCTTTTGAGTTTCCCAAAGTAACTCTATACAGGAATGAGAACAGAAAGCCTCATCTTTCTCCAGGGCAGAGTGGCTGGTGGTTTTCAACTGCTGACCTTGCAGTTATAACGCACTACCTCACCAGGGTGACTGTACTTCTGACTACACACCCCAAACCCTACTGTCTGCTAGTCAATTCCCACTCACAGAAACTCTAGGACAGAGAACTGCTCTGGAGGCTGTCAATCGTTATGGGAGCAGAAAGCCTCATCTTCTCCCACAGTGGGACTGGTGGATTTGAACTGTCAACCTTTTAGTGAGCAGCCTAATACATACCCCAACTGTGCCACCAGAGCTCGACGACTGGACTACAAGAAATGGGTGCTGTTGTAAGCCATGTCGTAATAGACAAACCCATTCTCCAACCCGTGAAGCACCAGCAGAGGGCCTAGGGGGTTAAGTCACTTAACTCCACACTCGTCATGAGCCGAGCCTAGATTCAAATACACAGGCCTCCACACAAGCTAATTGTTTTCCACGTTTGACCTGCTCAGGAACGAATGAGAAAGGACAAGCTCTGCCAAGGTTAAAACTCAGCGTCATCAAGTCGATTCTGACTCAGAGTGATGCTGGGACATGGTAGAATGGTCCCCGTGGGTTCTGAGACTAGCTTTTTATGAGAGTACAAAGCCTGTTTGTCCCCGAGAGCAGCAGTGGTGTCAAACTACTGATCTTGCAGATATCAGCCCAGAGCAAAACCTGTACAGCATGGAGGGGGGGCATGGTATTTTCAATCGCCTCACGCGTATGTGATGGTGGATACCAAATAAGGAAGTCGGCAGATCCATCTGAACTGTCGTGGTGGCAAAGACCATGGAAAGTGCCACGGGCTGCCAAAAGCACAAACAGGTTTGCTTGGAAGAAGCACAGCAAGCTCGCCTCCTTGGGAGGTGAGGATGGAGAGATTTCGCCTGACATACTTAGGACATGTCTAATACAGAGGGGCAGTGACGAGGAGATGACCCTCCACAAGATGGATGGACGCAAGGGGCTCAAACACAAGGGCAATTGTGAGGGCGGCACAGGACCAAGCAGTGCTCATTCTGTTGTAGGAGAGGTTGCTGAGTTGGAACCTGGCTTTCTCCCGCAGAGCGCAGGGGGTTGGCTACGGCTCCTGGAAAGGGGGACCTTGAGAGGATGACCTGAAAGCTGCCAAATTCAAAGCCAAACCGACGCAGTCCGGGTCGGTTCCGAGGCACAGCGACCCGATCGGGGAGAATGGAACTACCTCAAAGGGTTTCCGGGGCTGTCCACTTTTACAGGAACAGATAGGCTGGAACCGCCGACCTAGCAGTGAGCGTGCCAGCGAGGTCCCACTAGGGGTTCTCCTGAGGCTGCTTCAGCCCTGGGCGAAGGAGCGGTCTCCTCCCGTTTGTGGCTGACCGCTGTCCGGCGAAGGACGCAAGCATCAGCGCCGCCCCCCGCCCCACACAGAGCAAATAGGGAAAATGAGGCTCGGAGCCCTCAAGCTTCAAGGATCCGGCGGAGGCCACACCGGCATCTTTCCTACGCCACTCCTTGAGACACAGACTTCCTCCAAACTCGCTCACCGAGAAGAGTGCGCGAACCAGGCGAGGAGGTGACATGATGGCGCTGTCTGGGCCCTCAACCCCCGGCCCGCCGCCCCGGTCCGCGCCAAGTTGCCGGGGTCGAGCCCGCGCCTCGGGACTCCAGGAGGGCCTCCAGGAGGGCCGGCGAGTCCCGGCAGGCCTCGGTTGGAGCACCGGCCAGCCGCCGCGGCGCGGGGATGCCTCGTGGGCTGCTCCCAACACTCACCTGTGGCGTCCAGCGCGCAGTTGGCGGCGGGGACCCAGGACGCCATTCCGAAACCCAGCGCCGAAGCGCGTCATCAAACTGCGCGGGATGCCACGCCCCCCTCATCAGTCTGGCGGGAAACACGCCGCTACCTTTTCCGGGACTGACCGAAAATGCGCGTGCGTACAGAGAAGGCCGTTAGGGCTTGCGGACGCGCGCCGAGGAAGGCGCCTGCGCAGCAGTAGCACTTCCGCTCCGGAATCCGCCCTCGGTCGCCGGACCGGAGCGCGCGTGCGCATAAACCGAGGTCTTGTATCAGGATTCCCTGAGGAGCGCCGCCTAGTGGCGAGGGGGCAAAGGCTGCCTTTACAGCTGTTGCCTGGAGTTAGTTCTGAACTGCCCAGTCCCGTGCCATCCTCACAATTGTTCTTATATTTAAGCCCATCATTGTAGCCACTGTGTCAGTTCAGCTCGTTGAGGGTCTTCTTCCTCTTTTTCGCTGCCTCTCTCTCTACCAAGCATGATGGCCTTCTATAGCAGTGGTTCTCAACCTGTGGGTCCAGACCCCTGGGGGGGGGTGTCGAATGACCCTTTCACAGGGGTCGCCTAAGACCATCTGAAAAAGGAGACACCGCTCATCTATCCGCCTTCACACAGGTCCGCCCACATGCATATGTACGGCTTATACACCTACATGTACCGGGTGTGAAGACTTACCCATGCTACACCGTGTTTCAAGACAAAATTTCATTTATTTGTCATTAGAAATATTTCACAATATACAATGACATATTGTTTTTGTGATGAATCACTATGCTTTAATGATGTTCAATTTGTAACAATGAAAATATATCCTGCATATCAGAAATTTACATGATTCATAATGGTAGCAAAATGACAGTGATGAAGTAGCAACGAAAATAATTTAATGGAAAAAATAATGTAATGGTTTGAGGGTCACCACCACATGAGGAACTGTATTAAAGAGTCGCGGCATGAGGAAGGTGGAGAACCACTGGTCTATAGGCACTGGCCTCTCCTGACTCCATATACACAAGTACACGGGAGGGAGTTTCGCCAGCCTTGCCTGTAAGGCGCATTCTGGCTGCACTTCTCACAGACAGAGCTGTTTACCCTTTTAGCAGTCCATGGTACTTTCAACATTCTTCACCAGCAACCATAATTCAAAATGCATGCACTTTTCTTTGTTTTTCCTTATTTAATAGCTAGCCTTCACATGTAGGAGCCGATTGACAATACCATGGCCGGGGCCCAGGTGGCATTGTGGGCTCTGCGGAAGAAAGATGGAGATTTCTACTCCCGGAAAGTTATAGTCTCAGCATTCACAGGGGGCAGTTCCACCTGGTCCTACAGACTCGCTATGAGCAGGCATCTACTCGATAATGGTTGGGCTTTGAGTATATGCACTGGTGTTGTACTGGTTATACGTTAGGAAACCACCAGCTACATCGAGGGAGCAAGTTCTCCGCCCACACGGTGAAGAGTTACAGTCTTGGAAACCCAGAGGGGCGGTTCAACCCTGTTTTACAGGGTCCCCTTGAGTTGGAATGGACTCAATGACAGTATTTCATCTGGAGAATTCCATGTATATAGTCGCACATGACCGGGAAGTGTTTCGTTCTCTTGTGCATATGGTCGCTATTGGTCAGAACCAACTAAAAGGCATCTAACAAGAAGGAGGAAGAAAACCCCGTCAAACCAGCATGGCCGGTCTCTGTATTTTTTTTTCCCCACACATACTGAATTTTTTAAGTCTTGGCGGGCAAGAGATTCTCAGGGGAGTTACTGTTGCGCGAGAACTTCCGCGAGGATAGCAAGCCGTTCTGGGAAATGTAGTCCTAAGATATTGCACAGCCTCTGCGCATGCAAGCAGCTCTGGGAAATGTAGTCCTAAGAGATTGCGCAGTTTCTGTACATGCAGGTGCTTCTGGGAAATGTAGTTCTAAGGCATTGCGCAGCCTCTACACATGTAGGCGTTTCCGGGAAATGTAGTCCTACAAGAGTATACAGCTTCTGCACATGCTCCGTCCATATCTCCACCTTTAATTGGTTTTGCGTGGCTAGAGCAGGATCCCGAATTCGGGGCACCGGCGAAGGCGAAGGGAGGAGCGAGCTCACGGCCAGCAGGGCGCGCTGTGGTGCGGACGCCGAAGGGGCCAGGAGTGGCCAGGGCGCTGATGGCGGCCCCGGGGCCCGGGCCCGGGGCGCCGGTGGGGCTGGAGGTGGCCTTGCAGAAGCTGGCGCTGCGGCGGAAGAAAGTGCTGAGCGCCGAGGAGATGGAGCTGTACGAGCTGTCGCAGACGGCGGGCGTCGCCATCGACCCCGACGTGTTCAAGTGAGAGGGCGTAGGGGGCCGCTTGGCACGGGGCGCAGGGCCTGGGTGTGGGTGGGGGACGTCCTGCGGCAGGGGTGGGGTGAGGGGACTCATTGCGCCCGCTTTTGTCCTCGCCAGGATCCTGGTCGACCTGCTGAAGCTGAACGTGGCCCCGCTCGCCGTCTTCCAGATGCTCAAGTCCATGTGTGGGGGGCAGAGGCTGGCGAGTGAGACCGCGGATCCTGCGGCTCTGCCTCTGCCCGCGGCCAGCGTGACTGAGACCCGAGGTCAGAGCTGGGGCCGCTAGCAGCGGGAGAGGGCAGGGCGCGTGTAGGGACTGGAGCTCACAGTTGCCAGGCCTTTCTGTCGATTCCCCCCTCCCCCGCACCTCCCCTCCTTCCCTCCCGCGGATTTCGCCTGACCATGCTGCCATCCACTGAGGCCAGCATCCCTCTGGATCTTTGGCTGCCTCAACTTCTCCCCCTGCACCTTCATTCCACAAACACAGGGACAAGATAGATCTGGCCCTTGTCCTCAGGGGTTGGGGCAGGCAGAGGCCTACCGGTCACTCCTTTGTATCCCAGTGGGTCCCAGGTCCTTACTAAGGGTCTGTACTGTGGGGTGGGGTGGGGGTCCTTGGTGGCCCCTTGCTTCCCCAAGGATCTGGGCTGGTGGGGTAAAATAGATGCAGTGACCAGGTCCAAGAAGGCCTTGTGCCTGCTCCCAATCACCCTGCACACGTGGCTGCTGTGGAGATGCATTGGGACTCAGCACACCTGTCCAGGCAACTGGCGGGGACCCAGGACTGGCTCTCTTGGCATGCGGGGCACCTCATAGGGAAGGGGCTGGCACCTGGGTGGCGGAGGTACAGGGGCCCTGGGCACTGACCATGCTGTCTACTCTTTTGTGTCTCTCTCTGACCTCCAGAGACCTCCTTTCTCTCTGCCAAGAACCGTAGCCCCCCTGCAAGGCCCTCCTTTCCCGTGGCCTCTCCAGCTCTGCTCCACGGCCCAGCTGCCTCGCTTCCGCCTCTCTCTCCAGGGCCCCCCGGTTCCCTCCACCTCTCATGCTGCCTGTTTTCTCCTTTCACAGGTTGCGTTTCTTGGCTTTTCTCCGGGGGGGTTGCTGTGGAAACAGCCATGGCCTGGCGAGTCGCATAGTGTAGACACAAGGCGGCAAGACCTCCATGCTACTTAGAGGCAATCTGGGATGCTTGCATGGAGTCCTGGTGGTCGGCAGTTTGAAACCACCAGCCACATCAGTGGAAAAAAGATGAGACTTTCTACTCCCACAAAGCATGGCAGTCTCTGCATCCCACAGGGGCCATTCTACCCTGTTCTGCAGGGTCACTGTGAGCCTCCACTCGATGGCAGTGAGTTTTGTGTGTGGTGCTCGTAGACCATGCTTTTGGGTGGGGGTTGGGAAAGCACCGGAACACACACCCCCTGGTAGGTGAGAGAGGTCTGCCGAAGATGGCATTAGAAGAGGAGGCGGAGATGTCTCTCCCCTCTGCCAGCTTCCCTGGAGCAGCCTGTGAATGCCAATGCATGTTCTACTTCCCAGGCCTTGTGGTTTAGTAATGGAAAATCCCCTGAAAGACTGGTAGTGTGTCCGCATCACATCCCTCCCCGTGCCCTCGCCATACTGCTGCAGGGGCCACTTCAAGCTCAGGGCAAGGTTGTCTTTCATGCCTGGTCTCTGGTAACCCTGCTCTGGTAGCCACACTGCCTACCTGAGGCTAGGCAGGGAGGGGGCCGGCCACAGGCTGCGCTGAGGGGCTGAGTCTGGCCTGTAGACTGCTCTTCTACACTTGATCTTAGCCAAAAGGCTGAGAAGCGTTGTGTGGACTCCTCTGAGGGGAGGGAGTGCTCAGTCCAAGAATCTGGGTACTGGATAGGGTTCTCAAAGGCACCGCAAGGAGGCAGGATGAACGGAGAAATGGTTGTGTCAGTGTGTCCTGTTCAGACCCTGGTGGCTCCGCTGGAACTGGGGGCGGGATGGTCAGCAGGAATGCTGGGCAGGGTTCTCAGTTGATACTGGAGGGTGGGTGTCACTGCCAAATGTGGGGCGATGGGACCCCGTAGCCCCTCCCAGCCTTTTGAGGGAACCAGGCCTGACCTGGAACAGGGGCTGGAGGGGTGGCATCTATAGGCTTGGGGGTGACAGGATCTGAGCATCTGAACAGAGCCTGATCCCAGGAGGTGAGCCGGCACCAGGTCTCAGGAGGGAGGGTGAGCTGAGAGGAGGGGTGGCCACTGATTGTGTTTGGAGGTAGGGCCTTATGACCCACCCACCTGCCCCAGTGATTGGAGGTCACGGGGAGGAGAGCCACCTGGGGAGGAGTGAGGCTTGATGGCAAGATGGGTATCCACGGCGTGGCGGGATGATGACCGCCTCACACTTCACCAGGGGAAAGAGAACCCTCCAACCTTTATGCTAACTGACACCCGCCGCCGTTCCCCGCCCCCCCCCCCACACACACACTTCACAGCTGCATTTCATACCTGATTGATTGCCAAGGTCATACAGAACTCACGGATCATACCCAGTGGTGGAAGATGCAGGTGACAATTCAGAGTCAGGAAGCAGCTCATTGCTCTAGGCAGCTCATCAGCTGTGCTTCCAAGACAGGCAGACCAATCTGTTCAGCCCTTGCCATTCACCCCTGCTTGGGTAAGTGTAAAAAACACTTTTGCGCCGCCAATAAGTGCCCCGGGGCATCCCACTCTACCTAGAAAGGTCCTGCCTGAAAGTGCCTCGTTATCTTGCCCCTCACGTCAGTGAACAGACCCATTGTAACCGCCTTGCTCTGTGGGATGAGAAGCCATCAAAACCCGCTGTTTCCCTGCTGCCCTCTCCTGGGATATGGCTCGCTCTCGGCCTCCAGAGACTGAAAGACTCGTCCCCAGTCCCCGTGGTCAGCAGAGGGCCCTGGGCTCGTTCATAGCCTTGTTCATCCTTCTCATTCTGGGTGATGGTCAGTTCTCCCATGTGACCTCTGGGAGGGCTCATGGTGGGGCAAACCTGACCAGTCCCCTCAAGCTCACTGCCATCAAGCTGATGCTGATTCACGGTGACCGGTGGGACAGGGTAGAACTGCCCCTGTGGGCTTCCGAGACTAGCTCTCGATGGAAGTAGAAAGCCTTGTCTTTCTTCCAGGGCCTGTTGGGTGGTTTCCGATGGCTGACCCTGCAGTTAGCGGCCGATGGGTAACCCCACTATCTCACCTGGGTCCATAGTTGCACGGTCCCACCCCCGCAAGAGTGAATCACACCTTATTTGTATTACTAGCCATCTGTTCAATCATTGGTGCACCACACTGCGTCACTTGCATAGTCCCACATATCCTTTGATGGGAGTTAAGAAGGCCTTAGAAAGAAAAACGATCAAAGTGGTTCTTTGCGTCATGTGACCGTGGGGGGGAATCTAGAGGGAGGAGGGCAGGGGATCCCCAAAGTGCTCGGTCCGGAGGGATGCCCCAGGCCTGGATTCTTGAAGCTGTGCCAGACCCTGAGGAGAGCCCAGTTCTCCAGCTTGAGCTTGGCTGTGTGTGGCAGTGGAGGGAGCGTGGCGACTGACTGCCAGGAAAGGACTGGAGGGGGTCAGGGCCCATGAACAGGTCTTAGTCTCCTGGTGCCGCTGTAACAAACACCTCAGTAGGGTCTTCCGAACCAGACGCGTCCCGCCCAATTCTGGAAGCTGGCAGTCCGGATGTAGCGAGATGGCTCTGTTGGTTCAGGGCAGGGGTGACGGGGTGGGTGATACTTGTCTCAAGTTCTCTAGCCCCGGCGCCCCCTTGATTCCTTGGCGATCTTTGCATGGCATCTGCCTTCCCTCATTTGTGTTCATGTCCCTCTTGTCTCTTGGTGGGGGAGAGGGTGGTTCTGGGAAATTGGTTCTAATTCTTAATGACTCTTGCAGTGAAACCCTGCCCGGTCCTTCACCATCCTTGCGCCGCGGGCGCCTCTAGTTGCAGCCACAGTGTTAGTCCATCTCCTTGCGGCTCTTCCTCTTTTTCACGGACCCTTTATTTGGCCAAGCAAGATGATCTCCAGAGACTGGTTCCTCCTGATCACATGTCCAGTGTAGCCACGAAGTCTTGACATTTTTGATTCTCAGGAATATTCTGGCCCACCGTACAGATTTGTACTTTCTGTGGGCAGCCCGTGGGCATTGGTACTTTCTCCAACTGATAACTGACGTGGCCCCCTTAACCTACAACGAAACCACATCCCCAAAGGAGGTTCTGTCCACTGGTACAAGGCGGAAGATCCCAACGTGTATTTTGGGAGACACAGTCCCCAAACAAGTGGCCATGCCTGGAGTCTGCTGAGACCACAGGGACAGCTGAGGCCCACATGTGTAAGACCCATCCCCTAGACCTGCCAGTTGCCCCGGTCATGCCAGGATCTGAGATGGCGGAAATTGGCCTGGGATGGCGACCAGGGGTCGCTTCCTATAGAAGGGTGTGGATTCTTCTGGGATGATGGGGCATGACCTGGGCACAGGCACAGCAGGGACCCTGAGGTCATCTGGACTCGTCTCCTGCCATTCAGGTGGCTGGTGGGGCTCTCAAGGGACTCCCTTTCTCCCCACCCCCACCTCCAGCAGAAAAGGGCAACAGGAAGCACAAGAGACAATGGGTGGCTGGTCAACCCGAGCCCACTGTCATGTTCACTGTATATGTTTAGTGCCTTCCCACCCAGCAGGCAGACGATGGGGCAGGCTGCTCCCACAAAGGTGTCAAGTCTTGTAAACCCAAAGTGGGTCTCCAGACTCTATCCTAGAGGGCTGCTGTGGGTCAGAATCAGTTCAGTGGCAGTGGGCTGGGCTTGGTCTAGTTTGGTTGGTTTGTCCCGACCCAGGAGGTTTTTCTTTTAGCCCTCCTATGGGGCAATATTCTGTTGGGATCCATGGGGTCTTGAGGGATTTGGGGGGAGTTTTCTGAAGTAGATAGTTTGGGCCTTTCTTAGTCTGGAAGCTCAGCTGTATTTGTAATATCTGTGGCATAGCTTCTGGTATCATAGCAACACCTAAGCCTTCACAGTTAGACACACTGACGACCTGGAAGTGTTGGATACATTTTACTCCACCTTTTTCAAATCACCTGTGTACAAACACTTCCATCTGAAACTCAAGAGGAGGAGGAGGCAGGTGGGGGGAGGGGGAGGGGGGGAATAAAAAAGGAAGGCGGTCCTAGTTGGGATCATTTTAACCCTCCTTGCCCCACCCAAGGCGCCCCGGTGGGGCAGTGGGTTCAGCCCTGGGCTGCTAAGGAAAAGACTGGTGGTTGGAACCAGCCAGCAACTGTGAGGGAGAACGATGAAGCTGTCTGCCCCCTTGAAGACCGACAGTGTCAGAAACGCCATGGAACCGTTCGGAATCGATGGTAACGGGGTTTCTCACCTCACTGGGCAGGGAGGTCCCCCAAGGAATCACTTCCTAGAACTTCTCGTAAGTAGAAACATCCTATCACGGAAAAGATCCGGGGAAGTATCCCGTTTTTACAATTAGAGGCCATAGGACGTGAACCTGAAGGCCCCTTGGCGGAGGTAGGGGGTCTCCTTTTCAGAAGCACAGGGCCCTCCTCAAAATGGTGTTTATCCCATTGTGGCCACCACCGTGTCAGCCCGTCCCATGGGAGGCCCTTCCTCCTTTCTATTGACCCTCTAAGTTAGCAGAGGAGCCCTGGGAGCGTCGTGGCTGCTATCCACATGGTCAGCAGCTCAGACCACCACTGGCAGCTCTGCAGGAGAAAGAGTGGGCTCTGTACTCCCGCAAAGAGTTCCAGTCTTGGAAGCCCACAGGGGGTCGTCATGAGTCAGCACTGACTTGATGACAGCGAGTCTGGTTTGGGAGTTCTCTGTTACCAACCCTGGCGTCCTTCTTCAAGGCCCAAGTCTTCCTGGTACCCTAAGTACGCCAGGCCCAAGACACCCCCCCCTCGGCATCCGTTCTCTGAGAACGCCCAAGTCAATATTGCTTCTGTTGATTTGTTGGAAATAAACAAACTGGGCGCTTTAAAAAGTTCGTGGAAAAACTCCCATTATCTTTTCACTGCCCACACAATTTCTTTAACGGTGTTCTTGGCATGTAATTCACACATCATACAAGCTAATCGTGCCGTCGTATTAAGAAGAGCTGTGTAATCACCACCGTCAGTTTTAGCACATGTTCTCACACATTGTTACCTCCCCATCCCCACCCCCCAGCCTCCCCTGTCATGCCCCTAGGTAATTCTCTTTTAACCCCTGTACTGGGGGCTAATTGAGATACCGTATGGTTCCATAGTTCAGTCACATCAGGCAAATATCGTTCAATTGCTACCACAATTTCAAAACATTCTCTTTCCTGAACTCCTTGACATTCGCTACCCGCCCCGATTGCTATTATTCATCCAGTTACTGTCTCTAGATTTACCTATCCTACATTTCATATACAGAAAATCATACAGAAGAATAGGAGGGGGGAAAAAACAATGACAAAACAGGAAAACCTCAGTCAGAAAGAAAGCAGAAGATAGTGAAAGCGGAAACAACGTAAAAGGGGCCAAAAGGGAGATCAGGTGACGAGGAGTGATATTTTAACCCAACTGCAGCTGCCGCTCTCCACCGTCTTTCTGTCTGACAGCAGGCTGCTCACGTCCGAGGCTACGGTCAGAGGGACTTCCTGGCGGCTTCATCCACATGGGGACCCAGCCCAAAGTGGATGTTGGGCTTCCACTGTCATCCATAGCCTGCTGCAAACCAGGCGTTTACCATTTAAGTTCTAGTGCCTTTCCCTCCTCTGGATTTGGAACTTACCATTTAAAATCCTTGGATCACACAGGCTGGTGTGCTTCTTCCATGTGGACTTGATGGATTCCTCTCAGGTGGTTGCTTGTTTGAAAACAAGCTTTTAAGCCCCCAGACCCTGTTCCTTTCCACAAACCTTTTGAGCCAACCTCTAAATGACACACCATTAGCCAAGGAAAGATTTTTCACACCCTGAGCGTCGTGATGCCATTTACCTGAACCATGTTAGGCAACCACCTTCCTGAACCATGACCTCCCGCCCACTCACCACTGATAAACGTTGACCCTACACTTCTGCCCATTCTAGATGCTTCATCAAAGCGAGGCGTGGGCAGTCCTCGCCCTTTTGTAATTGACGTAAGCCACGCAGCATAATGCTTCCAAGCTCCACCCCATCATCAAACGATTTGTGGGGAAATGCGATGGAAAGGTAGTTTTGTCCCGCAAACTCTACGCAGCCTCCGTGTCTGTGAAAAAGCTGAAACAGCCCGGACATGTGACCCCTGAGGTGCGTTCCATGTCGCGTGTCTTGCTGAGTGCAGGCAGTGATCATGGGAGTATGTGAACACACGAGGTAGTGGGAGGTCAGCTGCAGCATCCAGGGACAGGTATGTAAAACAGGTGGATGCCCCAGACCTCACCACCTGGCCTGTCTACCTGCAGCTTCTTCCTTCCCAGCCACCTGCCCGCTACAATCCATTCCTCGAGGCCAAGTGTGGACATTGCCACCTGTACTTCTGCCTTCCCTCAGTGCCCAGCTGGCTGAGCTGTGGAAAGCGGACTAGACGCATATGCTAATGTGTCCGGGTGGGTGTGCCGTGGCCCCTGCGGCTGCCTCGTGTCCTAACCACTGTGTGTTTTTGTCCCCTCAGGGAGAAACAAAGGCAATGCCACCCTCAGTGGAGCCCCAGCCCATGCAGAACGGAGCAGCCGAGAGGGAGGCGGCCAGAGGATGCCCAGACAGCCCAGTGCCACCAGGCTGCCCAAGGGGGTGGGGTCTGGGAAGAGCCCCACTCGAGGCAGCACCTGAGAGACACTCCCCCCACCCCCACCAGCACTGGGACCAGGAGGCCTCTTGAGCTCTCCCCACAACACATCCTGGGGGTTTCCTGCTATTGTGAATAAACCTGACTGGAAAGAGCTGGCGATCCGGGGTCAACTTATTTTCTGTTCCCTGTTGAAAAATAGTCCACAACCCCAAACCAAACTGCTGGGGAGTTGCTTCCGATGCACCGAACCGTTCCCTAGCGTTTCCAAGACGTCAAACCCTTTCCGAGCAGACTGCCTCACCTTTGTCCTGTGAAGCAACTGGGGGGCTTAACCCACCCACCATGTGACTTGTTGTCAAGCCCCCCCCCCCCCCCCCCCCCCCCCCCCGGCACTAAGTTGTACTGCATCTGGGTGTGGTCCAGGAACGGCTTTCCTGAATCCAAATTGCAGGTTGGGGAGGAAGTTGTGCACGCCAATCAATTCAATGGCAAGTAGATGAGTCGGGGCGTTGATGGTTCAGCGGTAGAAACCTTGCCTTCCATATGGGGCTGAGTTCCTTTCCCGGCTGCACAGTGACCTCATACACAGCCACCCCTGTCTGTCAGTGGGAGCTGGGGGGGGGAGGGCTGGGCTGCTCAGAAACACAACCAAGAACTTTATATATCAGGAAGGTGACTCAGCACCTTCCAGCTCAGATCCCTGGGTCCATGCTCCCCAGGACCCTCTTCAGACTCACGTAGCTGCAGGCCGACTAACTCCCATTCCATGACCTTGCCCTGTGTGGGTCTGTAAGAAGGTGGAGGAAGATACTTGATAGGATTCACCTGTGAGTCATTAGGAACAGGATTCCCTGCAGTGACATCCTGCTGGGGATACCATGAGCCCTCTGAGATGCAGGAGGAGGGATCTCATGACCAGCAAGAACCAGGAGTGGAGCGCATCCTCCGGACCTAAGACCTGAGGATCCTACGCAGTGACCCTCCTGGACCCGGAAGTCAGCTACAGTATCAGGAGCAGCAGCAGAACCAGGAGCCAGAGCATGGAATAGCGATGGACTTCCCACCCATGGAGCAAATACACCACAGTGGGATGCCTTGGCCCACTTAATTCAGGGTGTTGGGCATGGGGATCCATGGAAGTGGAGCTGAATGCCCTCAGGCTGATGCTGCTAGAATGAGGTGCCTCTGCCCACTTATTTCAGAAAGGTGGGCTAGCTGACCCATGGATGTGAAGCTGTTCCTTTGGACTGAGGTTTTATTGGAGTGGGGTACCGCTGGGCACTTAATTCAAGGATCTGGGATTGCTGACCCATGGAGTTTAAGCTGAATGCGTTTGGTTGAAGCTTATAGCCCTGTGGGTATTTATTAGCTGACTTGCCGAAACTTCTGAAACCTGTCCCGATAAACAATTCAATCCCCAAGTATTTCTCTCTGGCTTTACAGCTTCTTCTTTTTTGAATTTTTAGGGGAAAAAATGAGAAGGGGATTCCAAGGGCTCAAGTTGAAAGAAAATGTTTTTTAAATGAGGATAGCAACATATGTACAAATGTGCTTGACATAATGGATGTATGTATGGAGTGTGATAAGAGTTGTATGAGTCCCCAATAAAATGATTTTAAAAAGAAGAAAAAGGAAAAATTTTTTATTTTAATTTTTTTACAATTTCTTTATTTTTTTTACTTCTTTAATAAACCCTTTAATCATGAATTTTGTCTGTACATTCTGTGTAGTCATTGTAATGGATAATAGAGCCCCAAGAGGTAAAATAGACAATTAGAACAATACAGAGGGAAACTAGGAGATCACAGGCCAGTGGGGGCAGTCCAGTGGAGGTTGATCCAAGGAAGACATGATGGGATGCCCAAAACTTGGATGTCGGCTCCCAGTCAGTGGCCCACTTGGGACCACCCCTGAAGGCAGACAGAGCCCCAGCAAGGAGGG
The DNA here is from genome assembly GCF_050624435.1 of Tenrec ecaudatus. Lineage (NCBI taxonomy): Eukaryota > Metazoa > Chordata > Mammalia > Afrosoricida > Tenrecidae > Tenrec > Tenrec ecaudatus. The sequence goes on from NC_134545.1 coordinate 19,595,284, forward strand.
CAAAGGGCCAGAGAGAGAATTCTCATTCTCTTAAGTCTAGACCCTAAACAGGTATCATCAGACCGGGGCCCGAGTGGTAGGTTGGACTGCACTTTCACATAGGTACCAAGGTGCCAAACATGTCAAAGTCACTATGACGCTGAACAGGTTTCAGTGGAGTTTCCAGACGAAGGCAAATGAGGAAGGGCCTAAAAATCAATCACTATGCATCCGATGGAGAAGTGTTTGACCCCCAAATAGGACGAGGCAGTGTGCACCCCTAGATTGATTGCCTCAAAAACCAAGCGAGTATTCTATGCTGTGCTGTGGGGTGTCTCTCAGTCAGAATCAACTCTAAAAGCAGGGCATTTTATTATTTTTAATTACATTTTTATGATAGCCAACGTATCACATTTTGTCCTTCTTTGGGGCCACACATGGGTCTGCAGGTCACCAACCCATCCTTCAAAGATAGGTGACAGCAGTCAGCTTCCATACGTACAGCCTCGGAAAGGAGAGTTCTCTACAACAGGGGCAACCGGAGTCGGAATAGGTTCCACAGCAGGGCTTTTAGTTATGTTGATTATACTTTGTCTAACATAGGCTAAATAAAAGTAGCAAACTCAAGGGGCAAGCCCAACTGCTCAGGGCCCTACTGGGGAAAGGCAACCGTACTGTGGGGCCCTCAGAAATACAAGTGTTCAGAAAGATGAGTCTCAGAAGTGGACCCAGCTAACCCGTCTTCTGTTGTGCATGGGTCACCCCAGCAGTGGACATCAGCCTAACTCTCCAAGGTGTCCACCACCCCTGGGTCCCAGTCACACACGAGAGTTCAGGAGCCAGGTATGCCGCAACCCAGGCCCAGCCCCACAGCAGAATGCAGTCACGACCCTCTGGAAGCCAGCCTGGCCGGTGGGTGTGAGCGAGGGGGCAGGATGGTGCAGCTGGCCACTTTCTTGGCCTCTGCTGGCTTGCAGGCCAGCTCAGGGACACGGAGCCACATGTTCATGACCCCTATTATCCCCAACCCACAAAAAAAGGGGTGAACTCCACATTGTAAGAAAGCTTCTTCTGGGCGAAAAAAAAAAAACAGGACCATCTCACCAAACACCACGGAGCCTGGAAAGTTGAAGACCACATTATAATTTGAAATATAGCATTTTTCTTTTGCACCCCCTCAACCAAAAGTACTGCAGTAAGCAACGTGCTTATTGTGCTTGCTCTGAGACATGATGGCATTTTCCTTCCTGGATTGACCACTTGGCCCAAATGACACACAAAAGACAGAGGTTGTTTTGATACAGAAACTTTAATAGGTGAATCTGTCATCTTACAGGGAGTGGGGGACAAAGGGCTGGTGGCCACTGCACCTAGTACTCTTCTCCTTCCTCGGCCTCTGCTTCCACGGAGTCCACGCCCACCTCTTCGTAATCCTTCTCCAGCGCAGCCAGGTCCTCCCGGGCCTCGGAGAACTCCCCTTCCTCCATGCCTTCGCCCACGTACCAGTGCACGAAGGCGCGCTTGGCGTACATGAGGTCGAACTTGTGGTCCAGGCGAGCCCAGGCCTCGGCGATGGCCGTGGTGTTGCTCAACATACACACAGCACGCTGTACCTTGGCCAGGTCTCCCCCGGGGACCACGGTGGGGGGTTGGTAGTTGATGCCCACCTGTCAGACGAGAGGAAGATCAACTTTATGCTGGATTCAAGAAAGACAAGCCAGCAGCCAGGGACTTGGGGGCCAGACACCGGCACTTAAAAACGTAACCACATCACTCTTCTACAACTGAAGTTTATGGATGCGTGATCCCCCCCGTCTCAACCCCAACTCTCCCCTCAAAAGTCCCATGCAGAAATCCTAATCCCTGAATCTGTAAATAAGATATTTGGAAATAGGGGTTGTTTTTTTTTGAATTGGGGTGGGTCCTACACCCCGTCACTTCTGAGTGGAGTTTCAAGGACAAACTAACATCAGCCAGTCAGAGAGACGAGGGTAGCAGGCACACAGACATCAGAAACCAGGAGAGACCTTAGCCTCCAGCACTGTTATTGATGGAAAACAACGTACATTCTATGGAATTCGTTTTCCAAAAGTGAACCGAGTAACAGAGACACGGTGCTTCTGGATGGAAAGTATCTGTTCTGTCCAGAGGCCACTCAGACATGGAGACAAAGAATGGAAACCTACCCAGGTCGGTGAGAATTAGGGGATACTTCCCGGGGAGTTAAATACACTGGACAGTTTATATTGCTTTGCTTTACATTTTAAGAAAAACTTTAGAGGTTAAGGTGGTCCTGCTTTCTCACCTGTCCTTTTCCATCTGGAATGATGGTATGGGCTGGCCTCAGCATCTTGCCAACATCAGAGGACTTCCCAGGTTTACTAACAGTGAGGCTCAGCGGCTCCCCTCCATGTGGAAGCTTTGTCTAACACACTCAGCCAGTATGGACAGGGGCTTTTCACAAAGAAGGACAGAGAGGTGAAGGGACTTCCCCTGATAAGCACAAGAGGTCCCACGGGCCTGACAGCCTACAATGTGGAGGGTCTTCAAGGCACAAGCTTTCCTATGGTAGATCTTTGACTGCGAGACTAAAGATGCCTGAGGGAGTCCCCGAAATAGTGTGAGCTGTGCTGTGCCGGGGTGAAGAGACAGCAGCAACCTGTCCCTCACCCTGAGGCAAATCTGCACCATGAATGTTAATGACTGTCTCTTTATAGAAGCCTACCTGTGCTTGAAAAACACCACTGCAAACACACATTAACACCCCGCCCACAGGCAGAGCAGGGGAGCCAGGTGGAGGACAGACAGCAATTTCCCACATGCAGACCTTACAGACATCCCACCTCTGTCGTCTAAGGCATAATTAAGGTAAAGTCTCACCACCCAGTGAACCGTGCAGGACACTTTTAAGAAGTCAGGGGGAGATGAGTCATCGATCAAGAACAGGCCCTTAATAAACTATTTTCTGAATGGATTCTCCCTTCGGTCTAGCTGCTGTGAACAGGGACCTTCTTTTTGGAGAGTGGAGTCCTGAGGGACTCTGTGTTTCCACAGACTCTCTTGCTTCCTGCCAGTCCCAACGCCAACCACCCACGCCTACCTTAAATCCAGTTGGGCACCAGTCCACAAACTGGATGGTGCGCTTGGTCTTGATGGTGGCGATGGCCGCGTTGACGTCTTTCGGGACCACGTCCCCCCGGTAGAGCATGCAGCAGGCCATGTACTTGCCGTGGCGAGGGTCGCACTTCACCATCTGGTTGGCCGGCTCAAAGCAAGCGTTGGTGATCTCGGCCACGGACAGCTGCTCGTGGTAGGCCTTCTCGGCCGAGATGACCGGGGCGTACGTGGCCAGGGGGAAGTGGATGCGCGGGTAGGGGACCAGGTTGGTCTGGAACTCGGTCAGGTCCACGTTCAGGGCGCCATCGAAGCGCAGCGAGGCCGTGATGGAGGACACGATCTGCCCGATCAGACGGTTGAGGTTGGTGTAGGTGGGCCGCTCGATGTCCAGGTTGCGCCGACAGATGTCATAGATGGCCTCGTTGTCCACCATGAAGGCGCAGTCGGAGTGCTCCAGGGTGGTGTGGGTGGTCAGGATGGAGTTGTAGGGCTCGACCACGGCCGTGGAGACCTGGGGCGCCGGGTAGATGGCGAACTCCAGCTTGGACTTCTTGCCGTAGTCCACCGAGAGCCGCTCCATCAGCAGGGAGGCGAAGCCCGAGCCGGTGCCGCCCCCAAAGCTGTGGAAGATCAGGAAGCCCTGCAGGCCGGTGCACAGGTCCGCCTGCGGGAGAGCACATGGTCAGTGCCCATCTAGCCCAGGTCACTGGCTTCCCTCTGCAGGGTCTACACTGACACCTCCCTGGTCACCAACAGCGCCACAAACAGAGCACGCACAAGAGGACACCCGGGACCCAGGGACGCAACTCCCAAGGCCCACTGCAAGGGAGACCGCAGGCAGCGCACGTGAACTCAGTCCCGGCCCCAAGGCTGCCCACACCACCTCTCTCTGTCCAGGGCCACCCTCGCAAGGGACCTTCCAGGACCCTCCGCTCACCAGCTTGCGGATCCGGTCCAGCACCAGGTCGACGATCTCTTTGCCGATGGTGTAGTGGCCTCTGGCGTAGTTATTGGCTGCGTCTTCCTTGCCGGTGATGAGCTGCTCCGGGTGGAAGAGCTGCCGGTAGGTCCCGGTGCGCACTTCATCTGCAGAGACCCAGAGCGGTCAGCCTCGCCCGTGCCAACCTCTAGCTCCCAGGAGTCAGCCTGGAGCCACCCCAGTCAGCCCATCCTCCTGCAGGGGAGAAGCCATACTCCACGGACTCTTCAATCACTGCCACTTTCACCCTCTCCCCTGACCACGCGGCCGGGGCTGTGCGTCCTGCCCTCTCCACAGGGACTCCCAGGGGCCTGTGTGGGGCTTTGGTGCAAACCCTTGCCCAGACTCACCAACCACGGTGGGCTCCAGGTCCACAAACACCGCCCTGGGCACGTGCTTGCCAGCCCCGGTCTCGCTGAAGAACGTGTTGAACGAGTCGTCCCCGCCGCCGATGGTTTTGTCACTGGGCATCTGTCCGTCGGGCTGGATCCCATGTTCCAGGCAATATAGCTCCCAGCATGCATTGCCAATCTGGACACCGGCCTGCCCCACGTGGATGGAGATGCACTCGCGCTGTGAACCGCAACCAAAGGGACACCGTCCGTTTCCAGGCAGTTAGAAACGACGGTCCTTCGTCTTCGTGTGGCTTCTGGGATTAACCCTTACTGCCTAGTGTGTGAACATCACAAGCTGCTTTACAAAACCACACAGAGGGCCCTTGGAGTCCCTTGGGAAAGTAAGTTTGGGAAAGCCATGGGACTGAAGCACGGTCATACATGAGTATCGACAGCTTCCCATGTTGGAGAGGACAGTCAAGCAGGTCAGAGCCTGGCTGCCATGTCAGATACAATGTGGAGTCATGAGGGCTGTACTCTGACGCCCATGTTCCAAAATCATTCTGGGGTGGTGGCACTGACATGGCACTTTACTGGGCGCTGGCTACTGGGTAAGGTACAGAGTGGGTGAGGCCAAGTGGACTAGGCGTCGGGGCACCCTGCTGGTTACTGTGTCTTCTGTCTGCCCTAGAGCCTCTCGCCACCCAGCTCTGATTTGGAGGCTGACTGATGTGAACTGTACCCTATAGCTTCCGACCCTCTGGTTTCTGGTTTAACCAATGGTGGGCCCATGGGTGGTAGGGAGGTTACAGGAGACCAAGTGCCATGGGGCAGTGGATTCCCCAAATCAGGGCCACTACTTCTGACAGAGGGCTGTCTTCATAAAGTTAACCCTACGGCTTCTAATAGGGTTCCCCTCCCACCTCTTTAGTCCCAAGCATCACACATGCGGGACTACCATACATTCCTTTGATTTCCTTCAAATCTGCCTAGTTTTATAAATAGACCTTTTTTCATGTCTCCTCATCAACTATTTTAAATGCTCCAGCTCTTTCCTGTGACCAGCCTGAGGACACGGCCATCCACCACTTGTTCGAAGTTAGAGAAGTCACCACCAATAACGGTGTAATTAATGCTGAGGCCCTGCACCCCTTCTGAAATTCTCATCTACAACCCCACAAAAATGTGACGTCCTATTTTCTGTGACACAAGCACCAACTCTCCAATTGGCAGTAACCTCAGAGATCACCATGCCATGCCCCACCCCCCCACCCCCAGAGTTAAGTATGAGCTTGAACTTACCTCTTCAGACCAAGGAACTTACCACTGCTCCCCAAGAGAAGAAATTCGTCAACACCGTGGGAAATATGCTCTGGATGCCACCCACCACACTAATGTTCAAAACCATATTCATTTTGCCTTACTTAAATCCAAACCCAAACCAAGCTGACTGCCAATAAGTCAATTCTCATCATAGACGCGCTATATGACAGAGTAGAATTTACCCCTATGGGTTTGCAAGACACTGATTCTTTACGGGAATACAAAGCCTCTTCTCCAATTCCACGGGGGCATGCAAAGAACCAACTTATTTCTTCTAGTTTTAAAACTTTGATTCACTTAATTCGACCCTAATCTTTGATTTTTCTAGTATTGGTTTGTTTTGCTGCATTTTTCCAAGTGTTGTAGCTGATGTACTCGTTTTCTTTGTCTTATTGAATGTGTGCAGATATTTCTATATAACCTGCCCTCTGAGTTCTGCTTTTGCCGAGTCTCAAAAGTTTTGATATTTTCTATTTTTGTTCTCATTTATTTCAAGGAAATATTTGTGTGATTTCTTCAGTTACCCAGTTGTTCTTCAGTGAAGTGTTATTCAATTCCCATATATTTGGTTTTGTGGTGTGAGGTAGTTTATTGTGCCAACCTGCCCAATAAGCACATGTGGGGTTAATTTTAGGGAGGAGAGATAAATGACTCAGTGAGCCTCGACTTTGGAGTTCTCGAGTTTCTTGCTTTGTGATGGTTGGACCAAGGTGCAGCTGCCTTAGCAGTTCCCTGCTTTAGCTGGCAAGCCTCACTTCTTAAAAGACATCCCCAAGGAGAACCCACATGGACCTACCCCAATGCAGCCCTGCAGATGCTGAGATATTCACTGACTCTGCTTGCCTCCTGCAGGCATCATAGTGTTTTCTGAGATGGAGGAGGACTTTGTAGATTGATGTTGGACATATGGGCTAATGTTGGACTTGGCTTGAGCAGCACTGGATTGGGATGTTTTCTTGATGTGCACTTACGCTTTATGTAAAACCCTTATACATGGGTTTCTGTGGATTTCTCTAAAGTACCCAGACTAGTACATGGAGTTTTGTGGTTGATTTGTAATTTTACAACATTATCTAAAAAGAAGACTTGGGGAGGGGGGGAAATGAGGAGCTGAGGCCAAGGGGCTTAAGAGCAAATGTTTCAAGAATGTTGAGGGCAATGAATGTACAAGTGTGCTTTACACAACTGATGTATGTAGGGTGATGAGAGTTGTGAGTTCCTATGATTAAAATGATGACTTGTATTATCTCAGTGTTTTAAAATTTACTGTTGCTTGCTTTATGGACTAAAATATGGTCTTTCAAGAATGGCTTCTATGGGTGCTAGAGAAGTGAATTAATTTTTGGTGGGCAAAGCATTCTCCCTTTCTACACACACACACACACACACACACACACGTAATCCAGTTGTTTTTTTAAATGTTTTTGAATCTTTGTTGAGATCCTAGTTACATAATCAATCTTTGGTTGAGAGTGATGTACAGAAGTCTAGTATTTTGTTTTGTCCCTTCATTTCTGTAAGAATTTGATGAATATATTTTGATGGTCTTTCACTTGGGACATATATATTGATTTTGGTTATGGTTTCTTGTTCAATTGAAGCTTTCACAATTATACAAGGGGGTCCAAAAGACTCTGCTGTTATTGATCAATGTGGCTTTATTGATGTCATTAAACGTTTTTGTTACCTGTTTTGGTTTTGATGGTTTTCCATATTGTTTTGTCTTCAGGTTACTTTTTGCTTCTTTTTGTTTTCATCTTATTCTTTGTCTTGTTTATATGGTTTTCATCTTGTTTTATTGAACGTTTAAGTTTTTCTTCGTAGGTTATTTTAAAAATTTTTATTTCCAATTTCAAAGTAGATTATGTATTGTGAATGGTTCACTATAGTCTTTTCTGTCCCCTCTTCTCTGTGTTTGTTTTTTATCTTTATAGCAGAATGTTGTCTACAATTCCTGGTCTTGTAGTGTTGTTTTACTTTGCATATTGCTTCAGTAGAATGTTTCTTCTGTAATCAGTTATTTTTAAAATACTTTTAGGTTCCCGTCTATTGTCATAGATTTTCTGTCCACAGAATTCCATTTAATATTTATAAAGGCTGTCATGTTTTATAAACTCCTTTAGTTTTCCCTTGTCTGTAAATATCTCTTTCTCACTGGTGTTTGAGGGATAATTGTGCTGGATATAAGATTCTTGGTTAGCACGTTTTCTTTCAGTATTTTAAACATCATTCCATTGCCTTCTTGCAGTTATGGTGGAAAAATCCGATTGCTTGACCCTTTATGCATTTGTTTTGTGTTTTCCCATGCAGCTTTCAGGCTGGTTTCCTTTATCTCTGATATTAGAAATTCTGATTACATGGCATTCTATGGGCTTCCTGCAGTTATTTTATGTCCTGACAAGATATTAAGGAAGTCCTCCCTTAGTTCCCTTATTATTTCATCAATTATTTTCTCAGTAGGTATTTCTTCTGTTCTGGGACATTTATCAGGCATGCTCCTTTGGATGTCTCAAACTATTCTTAGATTATCTTCACTTTTATTCTTCTGGAGAGATTCATCTTCAAGATCACCGATTCTTGATTCCAATATTTATATCTTGTTGTTTTGTTCTTTCACAATGTTGTCAAGTTCCAATATTTTGGTGTTAAAGAGATTTAACATTTCTTTAGGAGCCCTAGTGGTTATGTGTTGGGTTGCTAAACACAGCATCAGCACTTCACTCCCACCACCTGAGGGACACAGGTGAGGTGAGGCTTTCTACTCCTATAAAGATTTAGGAAACCAGAGGGGGCAGGTCTTCTCTGTCTTAATAGGGTTGGAGTAAACCAGAATGAACTCAATGGCACTGATGCTTTTATCGTTTGTTTTCAGGATCAGTTCAGTCTCTCCAGGAAAAAAGACACAAATGTCCTCTTCTTTTCACACTCCCGAACAAGTAATTTTCTTCTAGAAAGCTGACTTTGTTCCCTCATTACCCAGAAGCATATCACCAAATCTGTAACCAGATTTCCAACCCCTGACCCCCCTGGACCTTTTCATTACCATAATGCTGTCTCCACCCTTCAGTGATTCATTCTTCCTACCCATTCTCATAGCAACCACTCTCTTCCTCAAATTAATCACAGTGAAGTTCTCAGATGTACCCAGGGCTAAAACCCACTTTATAATAGAATTAGAAGGCCCCCAACTCTTTTCACTGTTTGAAAATTTCAATGATGATGCAAAGGCAAAAAGCAATCAAAAGCAGTGGCACCAAACTGTACCAGCAGTTATTGTATTATTACCATAACCTCAAAAAATCATTTTAACAAGGCCTCATGATATAGCTATAAAATCCATTTTTATTAAATCTCTCTTTGTATGCACATTGGCAATTTGAAAATTAGATATGAAGCTTAGGCAGCAGTGAGTCTATGTTAATGGAGGAAGGGCAATTCAGAAAGAGGGTGGAGACCGTTGTGCAATGGTCATAAAATGGTACATTTGAACCCTTGAATCATGCATGTTGCGTATAGATTGTCAACCACCACACAATTTAAATCTCTACCCTTGGCGACAGTGACAAAATGGGATGCACACACTTCTACCAGAGTAGAGCAGTCCTCAATAAAAAACACTTGCATCTTGAGTTACCAGCTGAACTAGCCATGTTTTTTCATGAAACACCAATTTTTCAAAAAGACATAAAACGTTGCATTTTTATTATCTCATTTATGTCAATAGGCAAATTCATATAGATAGGAAGTTATTAGTGGTTGGCAGGGCCTCAAGTAGAGGAAGGGGGGAATAAAAGGGACTTCTTTTACTTAAAAAAATAAGTTTTTACTAGCATATAGGTACACATTTTTACTTAAAAGAATAACTGGAAAAGTATTATTCAGTCCTAGATACCGTATTGTTTGTGTGAACATGTTGGTTGAGGGGAATACATAATGTCTATCCAAGTTTTCACTTAGTGTCTTTTTGAGACCCAAGGACTGAGTAACTAAAAAATTGCATGACCATCTGCTGAGCAGCAACCCCCCTTTTGAAAGTGCTATTTGAAAATTAGAAGCATTCCCCTAGACCAGCGGTTCTCAACCCTCCTCATGCTGCGACCCTTTAATACAGCTCCTCATGTGGTGGTGACCCCCAGCCACAAAATTATTTTCATTGCTACTTTATAACTGTAATTTTGCTGATATGCAAGATGGACTTTCATTGTTACAAATTGGAACATAATTAAAGCCTAGTGATTCATCACAAAAACAAAACGTAATGACATATTGTGAAGTATTTATTTCTAATGACAAATGAAATTTTATCTTGAAGCATGGTGTAGCATGAGTAACTGCCTTCATTCCGGGTACTCATAGGTGGGTGTATCTGCAATGTGGGCAGGCCCGCCTGGAGATGGTTGGAGAAGCGGTGTCTCTGTTTCTAAGACCATGGGAAATATGTTTTCCGAAGGTCTTGGGCGACCCCTGTGAAAGAGTCGCTCGTCTCCCAAAGGGGTCGCGACCCACAGGTTGAGAACCACTGTCACTGTATGCACGTGTGAGCACGGTTTATCTCTAGACCCTAACAAACCACATGGGTCTGGACCTTGCGCGTACCCCCCACGGGCAAAAGCCTGGGCGCTGGACTTCACGGGCCCCTCCTTGTATATCCCTAGCCCCGTGCCCCCAGCCCCCCAGGCCTTGAGGCACTCCCAGGGACCACCACCTGGCGCTCAGCTTGGACCCTCCGTCTGATTTTGGTCCCCTGGTCAACCTCGCTCGGGCATCTACGAGAGACTGCCCTGGGTCCAACCATCGTGATCACTGAGCCCCCTCTGCCCGGGAGTCTTACCATGGTGAGTTCCTCCGCTGCTGTTGCTGAAGTTGCTGCTGAAGCCGCTCCTGCCTCCCACTAGGCTGCTTCAACTCAACTGCCCGCCGGAGCGCAACTGCCGCGGCCTCACTTCTATGCGCTGCCTGGATTGGCTGGGCGCTCCCTGCCTCCCATTGGTCCAGCATTCCCTAGGGTGGGCTGAACGTTGGGCTAACGCTCACGATTGGTTGGCCTTTGATCCATGGAGCAGTGGTGCTTTCTGATTGGATATCAGTTGGGCGGGATGGCAGGTAGTTGCAGGTCTGCACTCATGATTGGCTGCTTCTTGAAACATGGAGCAGTGGTGCTTTCTGATTGGATTTAGGTTGGGCGGGATGGCGGGTAGTTGCAGGTCTGCGCTCACGATTGGCTGCTTCTTGATACGTGAAGCAGTGGCGCCTTCTGATTGGATTTGGACTGGGCGGGAAAGCTGGGATGTTGCAGGAGGTGGGCACCCCAGTGGCGGAAGGGTAGAGCCCCATTTTGTTTGCAAGTTTCACATACGCCACCAGTGTTGGAGCAGCTTCCCAGTTCACTTGGAACAGCGCCTGCCCATATTTAAAAATATGGTAGCATCCTTACTAAGGCTTAAGGTACTTCTTCCCCTCACTCACCATCGCCCCCTCCCACCACCCCCTGTTCTGGCGAAGAAAGGACTGCCCCATCACTCAGTTGACTGGATCCTTTTAGTGAGGAGTGGCTTTCTTTTTTTTTTTTTTTTTTTACATTTTATTAGGGGCTCATACAACTCATCACAATCCATACTTATACATACATCAATTGTATAAACCACCTCCGTACATTCTTTGCCTTAATCATTTTCAAAGCATTTGCTCTCCACTTAAGCCCTTTGCATCAGGTCCTCTTTTTTTCCCCCTCCCTCCCGGCTCTCCCCTCCCTCATGAGCCCTTGATAATTTATAGATTGTTATTTTGTCATATCTTGCCCTATCCGGAGTCTCCCTTACCCTCCTTCCCTGCCGTCCATCTCCCAGGGAGGAGGTCACATGTGGATCCCTGCAATCAGTTCCCCCTTTCCAACCCACTCACCCTCCACTCCCCCAATATCGCCCCTCACACCCCTGGTCCTGAAGGTATCATCCACCCTGGATTCCCTGTGCCTCCAGCTCCCATATGCACCAGTGTACAACCTCTGCCCATCCAGTCCTGCAAGGTAGAATTCGGATCATGGTAGCTGGGGGGAGGAAGCATCCAGGATCTGGGGGAAAGCTGTGTTCTTCATCGGTACTACATCGCACCCTGACTGACCCATCTCCTCTCCTAAACCCCTCTATGAGGGGATCTCCAGTGGCCGACAAATGGGCCTCGGGTCTCCACTCTGCACTCCCCCCTTCATTCACTATGGCATATATATATACACACACACACACATATATATACACACACACATATATATATATATATACACACACACATACATACACACATTCTTTTTTTTTTTTTTGCATGATGCCTTATACCTGGTCCCTTTGGCACCTCGTGATCGCACAGGCTGGTGTGCTTCTTCCCTGTGGGCTTTATTGCTTCTAAGCTAGATGGCCTCTTGTTCACCTTCAAGCCTTTAAGACCCCAGACACTATCTCTTTCGATAGCCAGGCACCATCAGCTTTCTTCGCCATATTTGCTTATGCACCCGTTTGTCTTCAGCGATCGTGTCATGGAGGTGTGCAGCCAATGATATGAATTTTTGTTCTTTGATGCCTGATAACTGATCCCTTCGGGACCACCCGATCACACGGGCTGGTGTGTTCTTCCATGTGGGCTTTGTTGCTTCTGAGCTAGATGGCCGCTTGTTTATGAGGAGTGGCTTTCTGGAGATAACTGGGCTGAGATCTGGGAGCGAGAGGAATGGGGCAGAGTGCCCATTTTGGAAGCCTCTGAACAACGAATGACCAGAATTTTCCTTTCTGCAAAGATTGCCTTAAATTTATTTGGGGTTTACAGAACCCTGGTGGTGCCCTGGGTACTCGTTGAGCTGCTAACCTCAAGGTCAGCAGTTTGAAACCCTACCCGATCGGTGGGAGAATGACATGGCTTTCTAGTCCCATCAAGAGTTACAATCGAAAAACGAACAAACAAACAAAGTTACAGTTGAGTGGGGGGATATGGGGAGAGTGAGGGGATTTCCGGAGTAAACAATGAAGGTGGGAGGGGGAATGAGCACCAGACCTGGATTACACAACTCATTTTAAAGGTGATTTAGTCATGGGGGCACCGGGGGTGTTAGTCTGGGTTGACTAGAGAAATAAATTCATAGGTACTCATATGTATAAGACAGAACTTTATATCAAAGAGTAATTGTATATTAAGAAAACATTCCAGCCAAGGCCAGATCATGACCATACATCTGATATTTGCCCATATGTCTGATACCAATATATAAATTTCTCTTCAGACTCATGCAACACATGCAATGAACCTGCAGGAAGATCCCAGGCCAGTGGGTGGAAAGTCTTGTGGATCCAGTGGCAGTGGATGCCTTTCACGGCTGGCATGGGTCTCCACGTGGCTCCTCCAGCTCCAGGGCTCTGGCTCTATCAGCAAAGCTCCATGTGGCTTGTCAACAGGAATGTCTCACAGGGAAAGGGTGTGTGTCCCACCTCCAGCAAGCTATTTATCTCCGTAGTGCCTCCAAATGAGGTCATCAAGGTGCGACCCGATTGACAGGCTAACCGCCACCCTTCATGTAACTACCACAGAAACCCACAGGGGCAGTTTTGCTCTGTCCTATAGGGTCACTACGAGTCAGAATCCATTTGATGACCGTAAGTTTTTGTTTGTATATTCCCTTCTGGAAAAAGCTGGCAGGAAGAGGAGTTCTTGGGACAATCCAGACAGACTACAACTTTTCACCAGAAGGCAAGCCATTATAGCCCCCCCCTCAGGGGTCATCAAGGCCCACCCATAACTTTCCTTTCTTACAGGGAAGCTGAGGTCCCACTCCTCTGACTGGTGCAGTTAAATGCTTTTGCTCCAAGTGAAAGGTGAGCGGTTCAGGTTTATTCAGAGTAAATTGCCAAGAAAGGCCTGGCAATTTACTCCCTCCCCCAAGTCAGCCGCTGAAGACCCAGCTCTACTCTGATCCACATGGAATCACCAAGACTCAGAGTGTGCTCTATCGAAGTTGCTTTGGTGTGGGGCTTAAGGACGTCTCTGGACAGGGCCAGCAGGCCTGCCTTGAAATAGCTTTGGCAGCTAGGAGAGGGGAGAGGTCACGTGAGAGGCAGGAATAGGGATGCCCTTTCAGGGTGAGTTTTCTCAGAGTTCCAGCCAAACTGATCCATAGATCAGTTATTAGTGACATAGTCCATTGATATCATTGTCATTCTCAAAACATTTTCTTTCTATTTGGGCCTTGGTCCCTTCACCCATTTTTCTGTGGTCAGTCCCCCTGGAAGGGGGAAGAAGTAATTATATATCAAGAAAATATCCCAGTCCAGTCCAAATCAAGTCCCTAAGTCTGATCGTAGTCTCTAAGTCCATCTTCAGACTCACACAACCTCCTGCAATGATGAAGAATTCAGGAGGATCATAAGCTGGTGGGTGTAGAGTCGTGGATCTAAGATCAGGGGAACCGTGGCAGGTCTTCAGCAGCTCTCAGGGTCAGTGGCAAAGCCTTTCAGCAAACAGGAAGGCAAAGGGGGAGAGAGAAAGAGGGAAGGCCACCCCCCCTCAAGGACGCCTCATCAGGCTGTGACCTGAGTAACAGGCTGGATTCCATCTCTCCACTTCGATACATCTTCAAGCTAACATAAAGTCATCTAACTACCTCAGAAGGCATGTTCTTACTTGACAGTCTAAATTCTGAGGAACATGGGGGTGTGGAAGGCTGCAGTTAACAACTGACACCCCAATTTCCTCTTTAGTACATACTCCATTTTAACTCCTTTAAGGAACTTCCCTGATGCCAAGTAAGTGACCTTGAAACAAACTCATTCCGGCAGCTAAAGAAATGAATATTTTTGTGGTCAAGTCCAGAGGTGGAAAGAGTGGACCCTTGAACAGGATCTTGCTGCAGGAGCGATCTCAGAACTTTCTTGCCTAAGCAGATGCCAGGAACATGGGTCCCTAAGGGAAAGGTATTTTGTGATCTCCTGGTGGTGTAGTGGGTTATGTGTTGGGCTGCTCGCCTCAAGGTCAGCAGTAGGAAAACCCCAGACACTCCGTGGGAAAAAGACTAGGCTTTCTATTCCTGTAAAGAATCACAGTCTGGGAAAGCCACAGAGGCAGTTCTACCCTATCTTATAGGGTCACTCTGAGTTTGCATTGACTTGAAAGCCTTGAATTGAGTTCTTGATGACTCACCTGAAATCTCCTAAAAATTGCACTGTTTCTGTGTAATCAACTCCTAAAACCTGCACAGACTCTATAAAGCAATTCTACCAAAACCTAACCAAAAGAAAAACAAAACAAAAGCTCCGCTTTGCAATGTCCAACCTCTCAATTCTCTAATTGTATGATCTCCAATCAAATTGTTGTAAACCAAAATTTTGACTTTATTCTATAAAAATGTGTTTATAAAGAGGAAAGTAAAAGGAAATAGAGGAAAGAACTAATAGGCAAAGGGCATTTATAGAGGTCTAAATACAGGCATGTACATATGTAAATATATTTATGTATGATGATGGAGAAATAGATCTATGTGCACATATTTATAGGTCTAGTATTAAGGTAGCAGATGGACATTGGGCCTCCACTCAAGCACTCCCTCAATGCAAGAACACTTTGTTCTATTAAACTGGCATTCTACGATGCTCACCTTCCCGACAAAATCAATGAAAACATAGCGGATGCATAAGCAAATGTGGTGAAAAAAATATGATGGACCGGGCTATCAAAAGATATAGCATCTGGGGTCTTAAAGGCTTGAATGTGAACAAGAGGCCATCTAGCTCAGAAGCAACAAAGCTCACATGAAAGGAGCACACCAGTCTATGTGATCACGAGGTGTCAAAGGGATCAGGAATCAAATAACAAAAATATCATATCATTGAGAATGAGGGGGAGTGCAGAGTGGGGACCCAAAGCCCATCTGTAGGCAACTGGACATCACCTTACAGAAGGGTCACGGGGAGGAGATGAGCCAGTCAGGGAGGGTGCAGTATAGCAACAATGAAACATACAACTTTCCTCTAGTTCTTAAGTGCTGTATCCCCACCCCAGCATCAGGATCCCAATTCTACCTTACAAATCTGGCTAGACCAGACATGTACACTGGTACAGATAGGAACTGGAAACACAGGGAATCCAGGATGGATGATCTCTTCAGGACCAGCGTTGAGAGTGATACCAGGAGGGTGGAGGGAGGTTGGGGTGGAAAGGGGAACCGATTGCAATGATCTACATATAACCTCCTCCCTGGGGGATGGACAACAGAAAAGTGGGTGAAGGGAGACGTCGGACAGTGTAAGTTAGGACAAAGTAATAATTTATAAATTATCAAGGGTTCATGAGGGAGGAGTGAGTGGATGGGGGAAAATGAGCTGATGCCAAGGGCTTAAGTGGAAAGCAAATGTTTTGAGAATGATGAGGCCAACAAATGTACAAATGTGCTTTAGCAATGGACGGATGGATGGGTTGTGATAAGAGTTGTATGAGCCCCCAATAAAATGATTAAAAATTTTTAAAAGAAGAAAATGTTCTGACATGGATTTTGTTGATGATCATAAACTCTCTTAATATGAATGAATGATTTAATAATATGACATATGATGTATATTCCAATAAAACTATATGTATATATATATGATTAGGCTTACTGGTCAGAGAGAGACTGGTGGAACATTTGAGGCTACAGCCCTTAGTCACCTGGAAGACTTGGAACGACCTTCACCTGCGCGGCTAAATCTTCAGCCAACTAACACCCGCGTCTCTAAAGGGCACAATCAAGCTCCAGCTGTTCGCACTTCTTATAGTCATCAACCGTCTGGGACCAGAGAGGAGCGTCTATCCAGGTGCAGAAGGCAGACAGGGTGCGGGAAGAAGTAAGAATGGAAAGGGGAGGTGGAAAGAAGTAATGCCCCAGTGTGGGGATGGCAACCAGGGCCAGGAGACGAGGTGCCTCAGAATGGTTGAGGGGGAAACGGATTTGCTCTGCAAACCCACACGCACTCATTCCACTACACGCTTTTAGAAAAGGCAAGCTCTTACGGACAAGTCGAGAAGTTGCAGCGCAGACGCCGGGTTATCCTGGACAGACTTGAGGATGCCACAGCAGCCGTGCCTTCCAATGGGATTCCTGGCCACCTAGGAAGCACACGCATGTGAGAGCAGAGGGAGCCAGGTTGGACGGTCAGCAAGGGGAGTGCAGGGCCCTCCTGGGAGCCTGCCCTGGGAGCAGGGTGTGAAGCGAGGGTGGGACAGTGGGTTGCCGGCTGGGGAAGGGGCTGTGAGGGGAGACCTGCCATGTCCTCACCTCCTCCACAGCTTCCTCTCCTCTCTCTCAGGGCCCCCTCCCCACTGCAGCCCCTGAAGACAAGAGCCTTCTGACCTGAGACTGCTGCCTCGGGCACAACTGAGCAGAGACTAACAGTTCACCTGGGGGCACCCTGGGTCCCCACCAGGAAGAAAATCAGGGGTGCTAGTCACCTGAGTGAAGCAGTAGACAGGGGGCCAGGCAGAGAGAGGAGGGGAGGGTCGGGTTGGGTCAGAGAGGAGGAGTCTGAACTGAAGAAACTCTCAGACCAGGTTAGAGAGAGAGGGGAGAGCAGGGGTAGGAGACTGAGGATGAGAGAGGAGGAGTTGGAAGAAGCTCTCAGCCCCTTGAGGCCTCCCTCCTGCCTACTTGAGAGTCCATCCTGCTTGTCCTATCTCCCAGAAGCCTTGAGGGTCTGACCCCCTCTGCTGCTCCCAGCACCTGGAGCAGGTCTAGTCAGGGGAAACCAAACACAGATCCCAACACTGTGGAGTCAATTACTCAGGGCAATCCAGTAGGCCAGAGTAAGATTTCTGAAAGTGTCAGTCTTACAGAAGCACACGGCTTCCTCTGCCTCCAACGGAGAGACTGCTGGTTTCAAGCCACCAACCTTGAGATGAGCGATCTAATGGCGCCCCAAGGGCTCCTTCTAGTAAGGCTGTTTTGAATGAACACAGGAAGGGGCCCTGAAGAAGCCTGCTGGGTCAGCACGTGCTGGGCTGGCTGACGTGCTCAGCACCTCGGAGAGCTCCCTGGTGGCAGGCGGACTGTGCTGCCTTGAGAATGGGACTCAGAGCCCAACACTGACCTGGCTCTCCCAGGTGCTCAGGCCTGCCCTCTGGCTCCCTCTGACCCTGCTCCCTGTGGGTGTTCTTGCAGGCAGTGTGTCTGAGCAAGGTGTGCCCCAGGAGGGACTGTCCCCCAACGTGATGTCAAGATTCAAGGTGAAGTTAGGGCCCCTGTTGTGATCCACAGCTCTCCACACACCACATGCCTCTGACTTTAGGCTCTCAGACAAGAGCATGTCTTTGTCACCAGAAATTCAATATGATCTCAACGCGGCATTTGTTTAATTTAAAATTAAATATATATACTTATATATTTATATATATATATATATATATGTCACTAACCACTGAGCTGTGTGTTTTGTTTGGCTGGAGTCCTGAGAAAACTCACCCCAAAAGGGCATCCCCATTCCTGGCTCTCAGCTGACCACCCCCTCCCCTTTTTTCTTGCTGCCAAAGCTATTTCAAGGCAGACCTGCTGGCCCTGTCCAGAGACTTCCTTAAACCCCACACCAAAGCCATCTTGTCAGAACCCCCTCTCAGTCTCTGTGACTCCCATGTGGATCAGAATCAGCTGGGTTTTCAGGGGCTGGCTTTGGGGGATCAGAATGCCAGGTCTCACTTCCATGGCCCCCCTGAGAAGTCCTGAACCTCTCACCTTTCAGTTGGAGTGAGGGCCTTAACTGGATCAGCCAGAGGGGTGGGCTCCTGGTTCTATTTGGTTTCTCGGGTAGGTAGGAATTGCCTCGGTCCTTGGCTTCCTACAAGAAAAAAATCCACACCGAAGCCTGGTTTGTGATCCAAGTGGGTTTCTTAAAGGACAGAAGTTTCAGGCATTACAGTAACTGAACACAAGCCCCCTCATGACACTGCCTGCCTACACGTGGCAGCCTGAGTTCAGAGAGGAGGGACCGCAGCCCAGCCGAGGAGAAGGCTGTGGAGCAGCTGGAAAAGAGGGCAGTGGTCTCCAGGTTCCTGCCTTTTGGGGCCTGTGGCTGGGAGGCGTGGTTGATGGGCCTGGCTGACCCCATTGGCTGAAGTAAGTCCACCTGGCTAGATTGGGCCAATCCAGGTGCACTGCCCACCTAGGTGTACCACCCCCCTCTGGAATCAGTGCTTGAATTGGCATGCCCGGTGGACACCCTGGTCCTTGTTTTGCTGCCTAACAGTTTCTCTCTTAGAAAGGTAGGTTATGGGTTGGCCTTGATGACCCGTGAGGCTGAGGCTATAATGGGTTGCCTTTAGGTGAAAAGTTAGGCTCCATCTAAGTCCTCCCCAAACCCTACTCCACACCAGCTTTTCCCAGAGGGAACATCAAGTCCATTCTGACTCATCATCAACTTGGTGGCAGGTTGATTACATAGGACCACTTCCATCATGGAGGGGACAGCATTTTGTTCTTACTGGAATAGACACCTACTCTGGATATGGATTTGCCTTCCCTGCACGTGATGCTTCTGCCAAAACTACTATTCGTGGACTTACAGAATGCTTCATCCACCGGCATGGCATCCCACATAGCATTGCTTCAGATCAAGGAACTCACTTTACAGCAAATACAGTGCGGCAATGGGCCCATTCCCATGGAATCCACTGGTCGTATCATGTTCCTCATCATCCTGAAGCTGCCGGCTTGATAGAACGATGGAATGGGCTCCTAAAGACACAATTATGGCGCCAACTAGGTGGCAACAACTTGCGGGACTGGGGCAATGTTCTCCAGGAAGCTGTATATGCTCTAAACCAGCGGCCAATATATGGCGCTGTGTCTCCAATAGCCAGAATTCATGGGTCCAGGAACCAAGGGGTGGAAGCTGGAGTGGCACCACTCACTATTACTCCTAGTGATCCCCTTGCAGCATTTCTGCTTCCTGTCCCAGCAACCCTGTGTTCCTCAGGCCTGGAGGTCCTGGTCCTGAAGAAAGGAACTCTCCCACCTGGAAACACAGCACGGATTCCACTGAACTGGCAGCTGAGAATGCCCCCTGGGCACTTTGGACTTCTCATGCCTTTGGATCAACAGGTCAGGAAGAGTGTCACCGTACTAAGTGGTGTGATTGATCCTGATTACCAAGGAGAAATTGGACTGGTGCTACATAATGGAGGTAAAGAAGAATATGTGTGGAATCCAGGAGATCCCATAGGCCGACTCTTAGTGTTACCATGCCCTATTATTAAAGTAAATGGTAAGTTGTAGCAACCCAATCCTGGCAGGACTTATAATGACCCAGACCCCTCAGGAATGAAGGTCTGGGTCACCCCGCCAGGCCAAAAACCACAGCCAGCTGAGGTGCTTGCTGAGGGCAAAGATAATACAGAATGGGTAGCAGTAGAAGATAGTTCTACCTATCAATACGACCACATGATCAATTGCAAAAGCGAGGCTTGTAATTGTCAATGTATTTTCTTTGTATGTGATTATTGCGTATATTTCCTTTGTTCAAGCATGTTATATCAGATATAATTTGACTCAGTGTGTTTTCATTTACATATATGATAGATGATTGATGATAAGTATAAGTGTGATTTCATTAATATCTGGAAATTATATAAGTATGTATGGGGAAAGAATTGTGTACAGGTGCCAGGCTGGCAAGGGGTGGATTGCTATAGTTTATTGTGCCAGCCTGGCCAATAAACACAAGTAGGATTAACTGAAGGGCAGAGGGATAAATGGCTTGCTTGTTCTGTGCCTCAGTTTAAAGGGGTACACTACCTGTGGGATGCCTCGCTTGTGAACTGTGTTGCTGTAAGTTGAGGTCCCTTTAAGCCCACATGATTGGAATGTTCATCTCTGGAGCTGGGAGCTGACAGTTGATGACAGTTGGGGACCTGCCTTGCTGTTTGCTGCCTGGGTATATATAGCCCAGCTCTCTCTACAGAAGGGGACTGGCAACTGGCAGCTCTCAAAACTTGAAGGACTGCTAGTGTCTCACTGCTTTATAATTTAACTGTTAATTTCTTGTATTAGCTATCTGTATATTATTTAACAGTTTATTTCTTGAATTATATATCTATCTTTATAAATATATTTATATATAATTACTAGAAATCTGGTTTGTCTCTCTAGAGAACCCTGTCCAATACAATGATCTTATAGGACAGGCTACAACTTACTGCCCCTGTGCGTTTCTCAGACTGTATGTAATTTTTAAAAATTAATCGTTTTATTGGGGGACTTTTACAAATCTTAGAACCATCCATCATTCAATTGTATTAAGCACACTTGTGCTTACATTGCCATCAACATTTCCAAAACATTATCTTTCTACTCGAGTCCTTGGTATCAGATCCTCTTTTTTCCCCTCCCTCCCTGTGGTAGTTACATAAACTGTTGTCAACTTAAGACTATTGAGAGTGAAGGGGTGGAGTCTAGCCTGTCAATCAGGTCCCAGCTCGATGACCTCATTTGGAGTCGCCATGGAGATAAATAGCTTGCTGGAGGCAGGACACTCACACACGTTCTCCCCTGCGAGACCTTCCTGTTGACAAGCCACATGAAACTATGCTGATGGAGCCAGAGCCCTGGAGCTGGAGGAGCCACGTGGAGACCCACACCAGTTCTGAGATGCTTCCACCAGCACAGGATCCACAAGACTCTCTACCCACTGGACTGTGACCTTCTTGCATTTGGCATCATTGCATATGTTACGTGAGTCTGAAGAGGACTTTATAGATTTGGTATCGGACATATGGGGTAATATCGGACTTATGGACTTGATCTGGAATTTATGGACTAGTATTGACATATGGAGTAGTATTGGACTTATAGACTTGATCTGAACTGGGCTGGGGTATTTTATGTAAAATTGCTCTTTGATATAAAGTTCTCTCTTACACACATATGAGTGTCTCCCTGGATTTGTTTCTCTAGTCTACTCAGACTAACACACCCCCACCCCCTCACCCTTATGAATCCTGATCAATTATATATTATTATTGCTATTTCATATCTTATAACATCCATTGTCTCCCTTTACCCACATTTATGTTATCCTTCCCCAGACTGTAATTCGTGATTGGCACAGAAAGCTATATCATTTCCCCGCAGAACACTGGTGGTGACCTTGAAGTTAGCAGCCCCGCGTGTAACCACAACCCGAAATAAAGTTAAGACAACTGTGAAGCTGGTGCCCAGGCTGTCACCCATGGGGGAAGTAGTATGTGTGGTTTGTTAGGACCCAGAGATATAGTGTGCAGGTGTGAGTGCACACACATTCACACACACGCATGTGCGCACGCATGCATGCAGCAACAGCAAAGGTGTATGTCACAGGCTTGTTAAAGCAGGAAGCGGGTCCATCTGAAGAATTGAGAAGGGACCCCGGAAGCAGCGATGATACCCTTCACTCAAGGAGTGAAGCATGTCCACCCGAAAGTTGAGAAGGAACGCTGTCTATGGGAACAATTCTAATTTTTAAACGGCATTTTAAAAGGGAGGAGGTGGCCGCTCTACAGATGGTCTAGCAACTTTCTAACTAGTTACTCGGTTCATACTTGGGACTCACGCATCTTTTCTTCCACATTTATCTGCGCTGTGGCTCGGGGCCAGCATGTCTCAGAATTATCTTCGAGTACAGTCCTGGGTCAGGATTTTCACCACGGCCTGGCTTCGTGATGAAGATGTTTACCAAGCCAGTTCTCACAGAGACCTTTGTGCATTCTCTTATCAGGCAGGGCAGAAGCCCCAGTTCTCTCCCTGTCAATCCCCCCACGGAGAGAGCAGAATCCCTAATCCTTGCTGGCTAGCGGGCAACGAGAAGACCCAATCTATTTCATTCTCACAGTGGGGCATCAGACGCCATGGGTCTGCTCTTTCCGGACCCGATTACCCCAACTCCTGCAGAGATAAATGAACCATTAAAGAGTAGACAGGGGTAAAAAAAGAGTAGATAGGGCTTCTTCAAGGCAGGTGGCTCCTGCGGCCTGATGGATACTGGTAAGGGAATTGCCTGATATCCTCTCCTAATCACAGATAGCCGCCAAAGCCT
The DNA here is from genome assembly GCF_050624435.1 of Tenrec ecaudatus. Classification (NCBI taxonomy): domain Eukaryota; kingdom Metazoa; phylum Chordata; class Mammalia; order Afrosoricida; family Tenrecidae; genus Tenrec; species Tenrec ecaudatus. The sequence goes on from NC_134545.1 coordinate 19,618,083, forward strand.
GGAAGGCACACAGTTGTCAGGACATAAAATAAGCACAGTCTAAAGGTTAATGGTAGGATGATCAAAAGCAGGAGCCAGCTCAGGAAATAAAATGAGAAAGTCGTATGGATTTGAGCAGCTTGTTTCCACCAAGCTGAAATGGAGAGACAGATCTCTCAGGAATGCTTGTGCTCAGACGGCAGTGATCTTAGCGAGTGTCATTCCCCAGAGCGTTCTAAGGAAAGGGATGATCTATCCAGGGTGCAGTATCGCAGTGATGAAACACATAACGATCCTCTAGTTCTTTAATATTTCCTCCCCTTACTATTATGCTTCCGATTTTACCTCATTAATCTCGTTAGACCTGTGTATATTCACTTATATAACTACGATCGGTCAATGCATCAAATCCAAGATAGGTAAACCCTTCAGAAATAGTAAGGGGAGTAATGATTCCCGGAGGGTGTGGGAAGAGACCGATGGGCGGTGGACGCAAAGGGGGAACTGGTAGCAATGATGACTGTACAACCCCACTCGAGGGGAACAGATACAGTGGATGATGTAAGATACAGCAAATATATATATATATATATATATATATATATATATATATATATATATATATATATATATATATATATATATATATATATATATATAAAATAAAAGTTCCTGGGGGGAGAGGGAGGGACTAAAGGGGAACTGATATCAAAGAGATCAAGAAGAAAGAAAATGTTTTGAAACTGATGGTGGCAGCAGTTGTATAGTCATGGTTGATCTAATTGAATGATGGATTGTTATAATATCTGTAAGAACTCCCAGCAAAATGATTAAAATTAAAAAGAAAGGGTGCTTGAAAAGGCTTTCATAAAAGTCCCTTTAACAGCTGCCAAGTCCCAAGCTGCCAAGTCCCAACGAGAGAGAGAGAAGGGAGTGATGCTGAGGCGGGGTGGCGGTCTCCTCCGGTGTAGGAGCAGAGTTGAGTTGCCCCCTGAAGCTCTTGAAGGCCTCCACGTTTCTTCTAGCCGCTAACCGCACTCCCCAGAATTCTGACGTCATCTTCAAGGGCCAGAAGGATGGGCTTTATGTTATTTCTGAGAGAGCAACTTCCAGTCTTTTCATTCAATTCAACTGAAACTCTGTGGTCAATTGACTCTCCTTCATTCTTCTTGGTCCATTTTAAGAGAAGACAGATGATGGCGGTTGTTGTGGCCAGGTGCCATCCATTCGGTTCCAACCCATAGCGACCCCGGGCACAACAGAAGGAGACACTGCCCGGCCCGGCGCCCTCCTCACAACCGTCCCTATGCCTGAGTCTGCTGTTGAGGCCACCGTATCAGTCTGCCTTCCTGGGTTTTTTTGCTGGCCCTCCGCTTTACCAAGTATGATGTCCTCCAAAGACAGGTCTCTTCTGATATTAGGGCCAAAATATGTACGACAAAATCCTACCATCTTTACCTCGAAGGAGCATTTTGGCCATACTTCCTCCAGGACAGAGCTGTCCATCCTTTGGGCAGTTCATCATTGTGGTGGTTACATAATCTGGGGTTAATTTGAGAGGATTATGAGTGAAGGGGTGGGTCTGGCCTGTCAATCAAGATATAACCAATGAGGCCTCTGTGTGGGCACGGTCTTCTCCTGAGGATTCTGGGAAAACTCTGGGATTTCCTCCTTGGAGGCGGGAGACACTCACTCCCTGGGAGACTTTGCAGCCGACAAGACACGTGGAACTACACTAGTACCTGAGCTGGAGAAGCCACCTGGACCTACCCTGATGCCACCAGACCTCTCAGGCCATAGAAGCCACGTAGGGAGCCCTGCCAGTGCTGAGATACTTACGACACCACTGGACCCAAAGACTTTCTACCCACTGGCCTGTGACCATCCTGCACTCAGCGTCACTGCATGTGTTTCATGAGTCTGAAGAGGACTTTATAGATTGGTATCAGCCATTTGGTCTAAATCAGACTTATGGGCTTGAATTGGACTAAATTGGGATGTTTTCTTAAAGTACAATTACCCTTTGCATAAAACTCTGTCTTAGACACATATGAGTTTCAATAGAATTGTTTCTCTAGTCTACCCAGACTAACACAATAATGTTTTCAACATTCTTCTCCAGCACCACAATTTAAATGCATTAAAAAATTTTCCCCTTCTGTCTTCCTTATTCAATGTCCAACTTTCACATGCATGGAAGCAATGGGAACTATCAGGCTAGGATCAGGCACACCTCAGTCCTTACGAGTAACGTCCTGGCTTCTCAATACTCTAAAGAAGTCTTGTGCGCAGATTTACCCAAAGCAACCTGTCTTTTGATACCTTGATGGCTGTTTCCAGGAGCAGTGAGCATGGATCCGAGCAAAACCAAACCCTTAACAACTGTCATGTTTCATGATGTTACCTATTGATCCAGTTGTCAGTATTTTGACCTTCTGACCTGGGCTTGCCTAAAGTCCCCAAGATTCCCCCTGTGTCTCATGTGCTCAGTAGTGGAAACCTTACTGTCATTTCCCAGCTTATTGTAACATTGGGGTCATACTGGCTGCCCCTAATTCCTCTCTGGGAGATGCTCTCCTCCTCTTCTGTATCAGAGAGAAAGATGGGCTGTCTACTTCCGTATAGAGTTGCTGTCTCAGAAACCCACAGGGGCAGGTCTACCCCATCTTACAGGGCCGCCGTGACTGGGTAGGCAGTTGGCGCCTCTGTGTCTGCAGACCTTTCTTGCTGTGAGTGATCGACGGCAGTAGGTTTGTCCTTAGCATTTCCCTGTAGTTCTGGGCTCAGTGTGGGCAGTGGATCCTGGTGTCAAAGGTCACATTTTCACTGCCCCCGGCCAGACCTTCTCATGGATGGGTGACCGGTGGCTATGTTAGTGGCCCAGAATCAGCTAAGTGGCAGCTTCAGGGACTGTGTGGCCTTCAGAGGCCAGCACGACTTATGTCGAGTCAAGCCAAAATACAGGCTTGGGCAAGGAGACAGTTTTTACTTTCCAGATCAATAACGAAGAAGATTGCTTCCTCTAACTGGCTAAAAAAGAAAAAGAAAACAGGGAGGGATCTTCATGCAGTAGAAAAAGCACAAGGGCTCGGGAAGAAACGTTAATCATCTCGTCCCTCTATTGCACGGTATCGGTTAATAAGCATCCTGTGTTCCTCCGTACGCTCAGTTCTGCCCTGGTGGGCAATGTGCTTATGTGGTGACAGCACAATGGAACGATTCATCTTGCTTTTCTCAGGGACTAAAGCAAGCTTCAGCCTGGTTACTCTTTAACGGCGTTCCTGTTCCCTGGCCTAAACCCACCAGCCAGTCTTTATTCTTACTACAAAGGGAGCAAAGACAAATCATACTGAAGTTATAAAATTCCTAATATCTCTTAACTGGAAACTCTTTAATTCCCCACGACTGAAACCATTAGCAGAAAAATGACCTTCACCTCTAGGTTCTAAAGGAAATGGTAAAGGCACGGAACCCAAACCCAACTACCTGCCCTGGAGTCGATGCCAGCTCATAACTGCCCTCCAGGACAGGGTAGAACTGTCCCTCTGGGTTTCTAGGGGAGTAGAAAGCCCCATCTTTCCCCCATGGAGCAGCATGTGGTTTATGCTCTCTGCCCTTCAATTAATCTCACATGTATTTATCGGCCAAGTTGGCACAATAAACCTTAACTATCTCAGGTAGTCACCACCACATGAGGAGCTGTATGAAGTGGTCGCGGCACGAGGAAGGTTGGGAACCACTGCTGTAAAGAGATACAGTCTTAGAAAGGCACAGGGACAGCTCTACCTTGTCCTTCCTCTAGGGCAGGTCTGAGTCAGAATGGACTCAATGGAAGTGAGTTTCTTTGGGTCAATGGGTCATTGACACTTTTGTGGAGCAGTCCCCTCAGGGCCCCATATGTGGCCCTGGCCCTACCAGCCCTACCTGTCACCTTTGTTGGCCCCTGTGAGGTGCTTTCTTTGTAGCTTATGTTGCAAACCATCTTGGGCGCCTAATCTGAAAACACCAGGGGAATCCTCTCACTAACGGTTTTCTCCCCACGAAGCAGGTCCAGACTAAGGCTGTGACTGCCCCACCTCTCCAAGCAGCACTGACCAGGAGGAGGCAGCCTGGAGCCACCCCACAGTCAGCCCCATCCTCCTGCAGGGGAGAAGCCATACTCCACGGACTGTTCAATAACTGAGGTTTTCACCCTCTCCCCTGACCACGCGGCCTGGGCTGTGCGTCCTGCCCTGTCCACAGAGGGACTCCCAGGGTCTGTGCAGGGCTTTGGTGCAAACCCTTGCCCACGGACTCACCAACCACGGTGGGCTCCAGGTCCACAAACACCACCCTGGGCACGTGCTTGCCAGCCCCGGTCTCACTGAAGAACGTGTTGCGTGTTGAACGAGTCGTCCCCGCCGCCGATGGTTTTGTCACTGGGCATCTGTCCATCGGGCTGGATCCCATGTCCTGGTGGGCCCCTCTGTGGATGGAGTTACCCTTGCTCTGCGAACCAGAACAAAAAGGACAGGAAGTGAAAAATTCCATGGTAAGCAAACCTGAGTAAATGAACATTTGCGTTAAAAAAAAACAACCAAAAATGGGAATGGGAATTACACATGGATTAAGCCTCTGGTGAGTCCCTCTGACCATAGACCAGGGATGGGACCAGCCTCACTCTCATTGGAAAGTGGATTATGGCAGAGGCAATTAGGTGAGCCTTCACATCTTATCATTTGATCTCCCTTTTGACCCATTTAAAACTTGTTCTCATTTTAAAATACTTTCTGGTTTCTTGTCAACTGAGAGTTTTCTCCATTTTACCTTGTTGTTGTTGTTTTCATTCTGTGTTTTTCGATATGTGGCATCCAGGATAGGAAAACCTATAGAGACAAGAACTGTTTCTTGGGGGCGTGGCAATAATGGCTGTTTTAGGGATATGTCAGGGCAGGTGGGGAGGAGATAGGAAGCTGAGAACAGTAAGCTCAAGAAAGAAAGGAGAATATGTTCTAAAATTGACTATGGTGATGATTGTATAAATCTTCTTCATATGACTGAATTATTGGACTCTATGATCTGTGAATTACATACCAATAAAATGGAAAAATTAAGCGGATACCAAGGGCTTACGTGGAGAGCAAATCTTTTGAGAATGATGAGGGCAACGAATGTACAAATGTGCTTGACACAATGGATTTATGTGTGGATTGTGGTAAGACTTGTCTGAGCCCCCCCCAAAAAATTATTTTTAATTGAAAAATGAATATTTATAGGTATTTCTCAAATTTTATTTCCTTTTCTTGGCGTTGTGAAAATGAGCCTGCTATCAGTCACCTTAGCTAGTCAACATCTAGCTGTATGAAAGAGCTTCAGAAAGCTGATAGAAAACAGAATGGAAAGATCATGATATGCTTTACAAACTTCTTAACAGTCCTCTCATTTAAACACAGAATTCAAGTGTTTGCTAAAAACTTAAACCCAGTGCCATCGAGTGGATGCTGACTCATACATAGCAACCCTGCAGGACAGAGTAGAACTGCCCTGTGCGTTTCCAAGACCATAACTCCTTTTTTTAAAAGCTTTTATTTGAAGATTTATTTACTTTTGAAGCATGAATTTTTGCTTCTTTTGATTTCTTCTGGGAAATCTTTTTCTTCTGTGTAACTTCCTCTTCTGGTTTAGGGATGATTGTACCTTTTCAGTCAGGGTCATTTCCATGTGGCCGGGGAGCTCACGGATAGGGATTGAACCGACCATGAGCTCTGTAAATCTGGCAGGGCATCTTGGGAACTGGGTTCACCTGGGTGTGCTCAGTGACCAGAGAACTCACATGGAAACCCTTAACTTCAGCATTGCGCTCTGCATTTTAAAATATGTGCAGCAAAAATGTAGTCCTCATTTTGAGCCAGCGGCCCTGGGGCCAACCCCACTGTTTGGTCTGGGCACACCTACCAACTCCACTATCGTCCTGTGGGCAGGGCACACACTGCTTCTGCTAAGTGACATCTTTCAAATATTTGGTGGCTTTCTGGATATGCAGACCCCTGAAAGTCTGGGAAGTTTCATGAATGTTCTTAAAATGAACCTGAAGAGTTAATCCTCTCTTTTTTTGTAATTTGATCTTCTTGATTTGCATGATGTTGTGGGGCTTCCTGGATCAAGTGAACCGTGAACTTGGAATATCGCCTCAGGCCGCCATGGGAAGAACAAGAGTGCAACACTGTGTTGGACTAGAACGTGTGGCCTTTCGCCCTCTGAGCGGCTGGTGAATTCAAACTTCTGACCTGTGTAACCACTAGGTCAAGGGGTTGCCACTGACCCCAAGGGACTGTCGAACTTGAACTGGTTTTCCCCTTGGATTGGGCTGTTCCCCTCCTGTTACTACTACGCCTGTCCCCTCCACTTTAACCCTTTCATGCTTGAATAGCTGGAGATCTTCGTATGATCCATTCAACGGGTCCTGAAGCCTGACTTGGCTTTCTGCACCACTTAGGGCTTTGATTTTGTTCTTTGTTTACTTGTTTAGGGTCTCCCCCCACCCCCTTTTTTTCCCTTCTACTCGGCAACAGGAGTGTGGACCCAGCTCCTCCCCAAAGCCTTCCCAAATTTCCAGTTCTAGAGACTCTTTGACAATAACTACCATTTTGGGAGGCTGTGTCAATCTGGGTAGACTAGATGAACAAATTCACCGACACTTATATGTGGATAAGAAAGAGCTTTATATACCAGAGCAATTGAATATTGAGAAAACATCCCAGCCCAGTCCAGATCGAGTCCGTAAGTCTGATACCAATCTATAAATTCCTCTTCAGACTTATGAAACACATGCAATGATGCCGAATGCAGGAAGATCACAGGCCACCAGTGGGAGGAGAGTCTTGTGAATCCAGTGCCAGTGGAAGCATCTCAGCACTGGTGTGGGTCTCCACATGGCCCCTCCAGGTTCAGGGCTCTCACTGCCATCAGCATAGCCCCATGTGGCTTGTCAGTAGAGAGTTTCTCAGTGAGCAGAGAGAGAGTGTGTGTGTCCCCTGCCTCCAAGGAGGAATACTGGAGTTCCCAGAATCCTCAGGAGAAGGCCATGCCCACACAGAGGCCTCATTGGTTATGACCTGATTGACAGGATAGACCCCACCCCTTCACTCTGAATCTTCTCAAATTGACAAACGATTATATAACTACCACAGGGGCTAAAGAAAATTACACGTCCTTGCAAATGTCCTCTGCTGAGGCCCCCTACTCAGCGATGGCCGTCTGTCCCCTCCTCCTTCCTCCATGGGCTTGCTTTTTGGAAGGATAGCCTGGACCCTTCCACCAGTCCCCCAGTACTACTTCTGGATTCTGAAGAGTCAAGCCCGGTGAAGAAGGAGGGTATGGGCCAGGGAGAGACACAGAAGCTTTGAACTGTGTTCTTTCAAACGCAGCCGTGCCTAGATTTCAGAAACAGAAAGGTCCCTGCCTCCAGCAGATGCAAGCACGTCCCAAAGTCCTGCATCTTAGCTCAAAACATTGTTTCAGAACCAGAGAAGGAAATGAAAAAGGGAGGTGGCCGAAAACCACCAAGTGGTCCAAGCATGACCAAGGGGGGACTCAGAAGGTCTCTGCACCTACAGGATACCTGGACCTCTGCGCTTCCCACCACCTTCCTTCTGGAACCCTTCCCATGTGGAGCTGGAACAGACAGACCTGGAACAGCAGCCAGGTGTGGAAGAGCCAGACGTGGTGCACCCAAGCCCGGAATCACCAGTCCCGGGACAGCCAGGCAGAACAACCTGCTTCAGAACTGTGGGGAGGAGTTCCTGTTGGCCCAGTTCCAGCAAGCTTCTCTCTGCGATCTGGAAGCCGTACAAACTTTAGATTTCTTTTAAAATTAGTCCATGAGCATACAATCTGAAGATTATCTGGAGACAGACCTGTAGCTCCTTGTCCATCTGGGCAGTGACAATACTTCCTTCTTAGGTAGGACATCCTGCTTCCGAACTCTCTTGCCCCGAGAGTCTGGTTTTCCTTGTTCCTATCATTTGGAGGCCCGGGGTGAAGGTCGTGGTTGCTGTTTAACCAAAGATTCAATAACAGTCTCCTGCTGGTTTATCTTGGTTGCTCTGGACAGCACAATCAATGATGTCCCTGCCTATAAATAACTATATAAAATGCTACCTTGGGTATCTTTTGGAAGTGGTCTCAAGAATGGGAACTGAAAGTACAAAGCTCTGTGGTGAAGGATTATTTGTAATTTATAGGACCGGAGTCTCCTTACTAAACAATTTAGGGGTAGGGGAAGGTTTGGTCATTAGGAGCTTCATTGATTTCCTATACCCTTGTGCTCTGTTTTTTTGCTACGAACCCCAACTTGTGTCTTATTTGTATTCCGCTCTTTTATATGTTGCTGCATCATGGTAATAACAGCACCAATATGACTTGCTGACTTCCAAATATTGGTACAGACAAGTAAAAGAATAACTGTTTTACCTTAAAAAACGAAAGACTTGACCTGTGAATCACAACCTCAGAAGGAAACCCATGCGTCTTCAAAACACCTCGAAACTATGTGATTTGTCCAAAACTAGACATGGTGCAGTAACAGAAAATGTTTCTGTCCCCAAAGACTTTCTCAGATACAACATTACAAGATCTCCTCTTCATTTTTCTTTTTAATCATTTTATTGGGGGCTCGTCCATCTCTTATCACAATCCATCCAGCCATCCATTGTGTCAAGCACCTCTGCACATTTGTTGCCAGCATCATTCTCAAAACATTTTCTTTCTACTTGAGGCCTTGGTGTCAGCTCCTCACTTGAGCTTTTCTTCATTTTTATAGCTGCCTAGCCACCGTGGGTCTCTCCACTGCTGGGTCTGTGAGCACTGACGGTGGATCCAAGAAAGAGAAGAGACTGCTGAGTCATCATGGACTAGAGGGCAGGGCGTTTATTGGTGGTGGTGGTGGAACACTGGAGCCCTGGTGGTGTAGTGCTTACACACTGGGCTGCTAGCCTCAAGGTCAGCAGTTTGAAACCACCAGATCCAAAGGTATGCTGTGTTAGGTAAATCTGCTGCCCAAGACCTCTTTAGGGTATTGAGAAGCAAAGATGTTACTTTGAGGACTAAGGTAGGCCTGACCCAAGCCATGGTGTTTTCTTTGAAATATTTTTTTTCACTATATATTTTAAGTGAAAAAAATATTATTTATTTATTTTAACAATTTATTGGGGCTGATACAATTCTTTTCACAATTCATACATATACATACATCAATTGTATAAAGCACATCTGTACAGTCTTTGCCCTAATCATTTTTTTCTCTTTTCTTCTTTTACATTTTATTAGGGACTCAAACAACTCTTACCACAATCCATACATATACATACATCAATTGTATAAAGCACATCCATACATTCCCTGCCCCAATCATTCTCAAGGCATTTGCTCTCCACTTAAGCCCCTTGCATCAGGTCCTCTTTTTTTTTTCCCCCCTCCCTCCCCTTTCCCCCCTCCCTCATATGCCCTTGGTAATTTATACATCGTTGTTTTGTCATATCTTGCCCTATCCGGAGTCTCCCTTCCCCCCTTCTCTGCTGTCCCTCTCCCAGGGAAGAGGTCACATGTGGATCCTTGTAATCAGTTCCCACTTTCCAACCCACTCACCCTCCACTCTCCCAGCATCGTCCCTCACACCCTTGGTCCTGAAGGTATCATCCACCCTGGATTCCCTGTACCTCCAGCCCTCATATGTACCAGTGTACAGCCTCTGTCCTATCCAGCCCTGCAAGGTAGAATTCGGATCATGGTAGTTGGGGGGAGGAAGCATCCAGGATCTGGGGGAAAGCTGTGTTCTTCATCGATACTACCTCACACCCTAATTAACCCATCTCCTCTCCTAAACCCCTCTATGAGGGGATCTCCATTGGCCGACACTTGGGCCTTGGGTCTCCACTCTGCACTTCCCCCTTCATTTAACATAATACATATATACACATACATATATACATATACACATATATACACATACATACACACACTTATATCTTTTTTTTTTGCATGATGCCTTATATCTGGTCCCTTGGGCACCTCGTGATCGCACTGGCCGGTGTGCTTCTTCCATGTGGGCTTATTTGCTTCTGAGCTAGATGGCCGCTTGTTCACCTTCAAGCCTTTAAGACCCCAGACACTATCTCTTTTGATAGCCGGGCACCATCAGCTTTCTTCACCACATTTGCTTGTGCACCCATTTGTCTTCAGCGATCCTATCATGGAGGTGTGCAGTCAATGATATGATTTTTTGTTCTTTGATGCCTGGTAACTGATCCCTTTGGGACCACTCGATCACACAGGCTGGTGTGTTCTTCCATGTGGACTTTGTTGCTTCTGAGCTAGATGGCCGCTTGTTTATCTTCAAGCCTTTAAGACCCCAGTCACTATCTCTTTTGATAGCCGGGCACCATCAGCTTTCTTTACCACATTTACTTGTTCACCCACTTTGGCTCCAGCCGTTGTGTCGGGAGAGTGAGCATCATAGAGTTCCAATTTAATAAAAGAAGGTATTCATGCATTGAGGGAGTGTTTGAGTAGAGGCCCAAGGTCCTTCCGCCACCTTAATACTTGACCTATAAATATAGACACATAGATCTATTTCCCCATCCTCCTATATATATTTGCATGTACATGGCTTTGTCTAGACCTTCATGAATGCCCTTTGACTCCTAGCTCTTTCCTCCATCTCCCTTGACCTTCCTCCTGCCCTGCTACCATGCTTCATCGCCACCTGGGCTAGAGTATACCTCTTCTCTAAGCAACCTTACCCTTGATCATTTCCCACCAGGCCTGCCACTCCCCCTTCTCTACCAGTGAAAAAAATATTTGAGCAAAGGAAGAGAGGGGAAGAGTACCACAGTTCACAAACCAGTAATTAAGCACCCAACAATAAAAATTGGTCCTCTCTTTATAACTAGAATTGATCAAGCAGAACTCTGTAGACATGCATGGGTACAAAGGTCACTGCTGATATCCAAAAAAAAATTCAAGTAGATGGAGAGTATGCTGTGAAGCATATTTTCAAAAACTATTATTTCCTCAGAATACTTATACACTGGAGAACAAATGTTTGGAGAATGATGAGGGCAATGAATTTATAAATGTGTTTTACACAATTGATGTATATATGGATTATGATAAGAGTTGTATGAGCCCTTAATTTAAAAAAGAATAAATGAAATAAAAATTTTAAAAGAATACTTATACACAGTTGTATATTTATACTAATGGAATATTGTAACTATTTTCAATGGCCTCATAGGCATGTGAAGGTTGGACACTGAATAAAGAAGACCAAAGCGGAATCGGTGTATTTGACTAATGGTGCTGGTGAAGAATATTGAAAGTCCCATGGACTGCCCAAAGGACCAACCGGTATGGCCAGAGTGCTCCTTAGAGGGAGGGGTGGCAAGACTTCGTCTTACAGACTTTGGCTGTGTTGACAGGGGGGACCAATCTCTGGAGAAGGACATCCTGCTTGGTAAAGAAGAGGGGCAGCGGGCAAGAGGAAGCCCCTGGATGAGAAGGATGGACACTGTGGCTACAACCATGGTCTGCAACAGGCCAAGAACCGTGACCGTGACCGTGACGGTGACCAGACAGCGTTTTGTTCTGCTGTGGGCCGGGACACCATGGGTTGGAACGGGCTCGATGGAAACTCACACCAAGCAAAAGAAGAATAGAAGGTGACCCGGAGGATTGACTTGCCAGAAATGTAAGCCTCCTTCTGCGTCTCCTCCCACTTCCATGAGCTCATTTGAAAGATCTCCTCTGGATTAAATGGGAAGGGGAACTGCGGGGAAACAGAAGGCTACGGAGACATGAGGTCACATGGGGCATGCGCTAGGAGAATTAGAATTAAAAATAAAATCTGTTTTCACCAAAACAGCCCTGTTGTTGTTTTTGCAAACGTAGATGAAGAAAACAGTGATTTTATCACTGACTAAGCTGTGAGCTAGAATGTGAAATATCACAGGCAATCTGCTAAAGCCATTGCAAAGAAAGGAGGGCATGTGACCCTTTTTGGTAACTTCCCAGATGTAACTTAGTTGATAGGTGTTTGAGGAAAAAGGATAGCTCCTCCGTTTTATTTAAAGAGAGCATTTACTAAGGCGAGACCCTCCACCACCGCCCCTCAGTAAACACCTTTAATGCAGACGCTTGGATGGGAGAATTTATTTCGCTTTGTGAGCGTTGACTTCCCTAAGCTAGAACGACAGCTCTTTGAAGCGATACCTACTAGTGGCCTGTCGCTGCTGGAAATGCTCCTCCGGCAGACTGCTGGGTTTTGCCTTTCATCGCATTTCTTCTGAATGCTCTTCTATTGCTTTTTGTTTAACATCGCTTCCTCCTCGGGAGTCAGGTTAGCCCCTTTCTTTGAGCCCAGTGCATGGTGGGACTTGTAGCAGTGCCGGTGTGGTGTGCTGCCAATAAGAAGGAGGCAGTTCTCCACCAGGGTCTTGGTGCACAGATGCTTGCTGCTGGGTGCTTTGGAGACAACATTGACCGTCTTTGGGTTGCAACTTCAACCCTCAGCGCCCCAGGAGAAGTTCTCCACATGCAGCCTTAGAGTGCCGGACTTCCTGTTGCCTCCTCTCACATGAACTGTGTGCATGCTGTGAGGGCCAGTGTTAATGTGGGCACCGGGGCGTCCCCACTCACACCTTTGCTTCTTGTGATAAGGCTTTCTCTGGACCCAGGTCTTTGGGCGCTTGTGTCAGTTGTCCTTTAAGACGCTGCGATAGTTTATTGTGCCAGCCTGGCCGATAAACACAAGTAGGATCAATTGAAGGGCGGAGAGGTAAATGGCTGGGTGCGCCTCACCTTGCTAGTTCTGTGCCTCAATTTAAAGGGCACACTAGCTCGGGCGCTCAGTGGAAAGAGATTATTAAGTCTTAACTGGAACAAGCACAAGATAACTGCAGAGACATGTCATCCGAAGAAGGAAGGCCATTATATCAAGGTCATAATGATGTACAAGGGACTGGGAGGTCAAAGAAAGCTGTCACTGGTCTGCGGGGCTGACCCCAATCCCAGCTATGTCAATTCCGTCCCCAGAAGATTGCACTACAGAGAACAACACTAAAGATACAGCCTGGGGAGCGTGGCGGGTCTGCGCAGAGCACCCAGGAGCAAAGAGAGAGGGAGAGAGGAGAAGCACATCCTGGTCCACCAAGCCCCGAGGATGACGCTCCTGCTCAGAGCAGCCAAGGCACAGAGAGAATCGTAGGGCCGGCCCCACCATGAGTCACGACATCCCCTCACTGATCCACAGTGCTGCAGGGGACAGCACTGGAGACACAGTGTGAGAATTGTGCCCAGTCTGACTCCCCCCACTGCAAAACACACACACACACACACACACACACACACACACACACACACACACACACACCAGGGCCAAACAGGAAGGGAGCACAACAGACCAGCAAGGGGAGCAAAGCAACAAAGTCCCTGAGGAATCCCCCAAATAGACTTCAGACTCAGAGGGCTGGGCTTGGCATCTCATCAGACTCCATCGGAAAACATACATAAGCATCAGCAGACAGACCTGAAACTATTTACAGGCCCTTTTTTCCTTCTTCTTTTTTTCATGTCTGTCTATATAAGATAGGCAAGATAAACAATCCCGAGGGAAAAACAAGACTGATGGTTCCGGGGGGACAGGGCAGAGGGAAAAGTGAGGGGAAAGGAGGGGGAGCAACAAACCCAGGGACAAAGGAACAGCAAGAGATCTAAAATTGATGGTGAGGAGGGTGTAGGAGGTCTGGTGGGGTTCGATCAAGGGCAATGTAGCCAAGAGGAATTACTGAGAGCCCAGTGAAAGTCAACCATGATCATGGTACAGGAGGAAAGCAAAAAGCAACAGAGGAAAGAACTAGGAGGCAAAGGACATTTATCGAGGTCTAAATATAGGCACATATAAATAAATTAATATATGATGATAGGGATATAGGCCTATGTGCATATATTTATATGCTAAGTATTAAGGAAGCAGACAGACATTGGGCCTCTGCTCACATGCTCCCTCAATACAAGAACACTTTGTTCTAATAACCTGGCACTCTGTGACCTTCACCTTCCCAACACTTTCACTGAAGACCAAACGGGTGCATATGCAAATGTGTTGAAGAAAGCTGATGGTGACTGACTATTTAAAGATATAATGTCTGAGATCTTAAAGGTTTGATGTTAAACAAGCAGCTATCTAGCAGGGAAGCAACAAAGCCCACATGGAAGAAGCGCACCAGCCTGTGTGATCACGAGGTGTCGACAGGATCAGGTATCAGGCATCAGAAGATCCAAAACAATCATACCAATGCAAATGAGTGGGGTCAGAGTGGCGACCCAAAGCCCATCTGTAGACAATTGGACTTCCCCTCAGGAGGGTCACAAGGAAGGGACTAGTCAGTCAGAGTGCTGTATAGCACCGCAAAAACACACAGCATGCCTCTGGTTCTTTAATGCTTCCTTCCCCTCCCTGTCATGAATCCAGTTCTACCTTACAAACCTGGCTAGACTGGGGCATGTACACCAGTACAGATAAGATAAACCCCCCAGAAACAGCAATGGGAGTAGTGATATCTTGAGGGTAGGGGAAAGGTGGGAGAAAAAGGGGGAGAATAGGGGAACCGAACACAATGATTGACATATTGTCCAAGGGGCCGGATAACACAAACATGGGTGGTGTAATATATGAAAACAATTAATAATTTCTAAATTATCAAGGGTTCATGAGGGGGGAGGGGCAAGGAGGGAGGGAAAAAGAGGAGCTGATACCAAGGGTTCGAGTAGAAAGAAAATGTTTTGAAAATGATGATGGCAACATAGGTACAAATGTGCTTGATACAGTTGATGTATGGATTGTTATAAGACTTTTTACAAGAGCCCCCAATAAGATGATTTACTAAAAAAAGAAAACTGTCACAAACACATAGTTGGTAGCCGGTCACTACATCACAGTCACCAGAAGACCTCCTGAGCCGGCTGGGGGCCATGATTGGGACATGTGCATTATGTTACAGAGAGGGGCTCACAGTATTGGTCCAGCGGGGGTCCCTGAGGCAGTCAGGGCATGACTCGTGACTATGCGGTCCCCCGGGAAGGTGCTCTCCATTAAGGATGCACGCAGGTGAAGCCCTTAGGGAAAATTGCCTTTCCCTGGTCTGTTCAGAGCGTGGCCTGGTGCTATGTTGGGCTGCTAACCTCAAGGTCAGCAGTTCAAAACCATCAGCCACTCTGCAAGGGGAAAGATGAGGCTTTCTATTCCCTTAAAGACTGATAGCCTTGGAAACCCCAGAGAGGAGTTCTACTCTGACCTATAGCCTCGCTGTACATCAGAATACACTCGATGACAGTTGGATCTAGCAGCCGTTTCTACAGACACCTTGGTCCTATTTCTGGTCTTTGGGGAAAAGCGTGAGGGATGTTGTAAGCCAAGGATTTTTCATGGATTTTATCTGGCTTAGAATTCCTCTGATCTCTGTTTCTGTTGGGTGTTTTTCATCATGAAAAGGGTTGGAGTTGGTCAAATGCTCTTTGGGCCAAGGAATTTTGTGCCTGTATTCATATGGGATATTGGGTTTTTCTAGCTTTCGGCCCCAATGAGGCCTGTCCGGCGTGGGTGTCAGAGCAAGAGACGTCTTGTAAAATGAGCTGAGCTCTAGTCCGTCCTCTGTGATTGTGGCCCTTTATCATCACTGCACTTCCCAGGGGGTTGCTTCAGGTAACTTCCTGGTACAGTCTGTGCCCTGCCCTCACCCAGATCCCTGGCATCATAAAGCTCAAAGCCGTGGACAGCCGTTTGGAAGCGCCTCAAACAGGGAGTCGGGAGTTACCTGTGACCCAGCAATCCCCATTCCATCTCTCTCCCCCGCAAAGCCCCAAAAGCAGGAACTCCGACAGAAACGCGACACCCACGGGCATCACAATAATAGCTTCCAGTATCCGAAGTTGTCCATCGGCAGCTGGAGAGAAAAGCATGCGGCACTGCTATCTGCCACCGCGTGAATGAACATCGTGTGGCCTATTCAGATTAAGGTGGTTGTGCCTTGTTGCCCGTTAGTGCCCTGGATCGGTGCTGACCCACAGCCACCCTGTGCACAACAGAAGGAAACCCTGTCCAGTCCTGTGTCGTCCTCTCAAGGGTTCCTATGTGTGCCAGCCACGATGTCCATCCATCCATCGCCTTGAGAGCCTTCGGTCTGTTCGCAGTCTGGAAACTCGACTGAGACCCGTTCACATTGGGTGATCCTGCTGCCATATGAAATCCCGGTGACATAGCTTCCAGCGTCCCAGCAACACCCAGGCCACCACAGTCCAGCAAACTAACAGACCCATGGGAGCTTATAAAAGTTAAACCAAACCAAATTCACTGCCATTGACCCCTGTGAGTTTCTGAGACTATAACTGTTGCCAGGAGTAGAAAGCCCAGTCTTTCTCCTGAGGAGCAGCTGGTGGTTTCAAACTGCTGACCATGCAGATCTCAGCCCAACGGGGAACCACTACACCATCAGGTCTCCTAGGGCTCCTATATAAAGGTTTGTGGTAGTCACATAGTTTCATGTCAACTTGATCAATAAGTGCAGGGGTGGAGTCTAGCCTGTCAATCAGGTCACAGCCTAATGATGCCTCCTGAATGCGTGGCCTTCTCATGAGGATTCTGGGAACTTCCTCTCTTCTCCTTGGAATGGGCCACATTCTCTCTTTGTTGCCTGTTGAAGAGGCACACTCAGAGAGCTGGAGGAGCCACGTGAAGATCCGAGCCAGCGCTGAGATGCTTCCACAGCCATCGGATCCACAAGCCTTTCCACCCACCAGCCTGTGATCTTCCTGCATATGACTGTGAATCTGAAGGATTTTAGACCAGTATTGGACTTATGGTTTAATATCAGACTTATGGACTTGGTCTGGACTGAGCTGAGGTGTTTTCTTAATAGACAATTACTCTTTGATAGAGGTTCTTTCTCAGACATATATGAGTGTCCCTGGATTTGTTTCTCTACTCAACCCAGCCTAACACAAGTTTCCTCAGCCATAAAGAGAAATTAAGTCCTGGGACGTGCTATGGCATAGGAGAACTCCAAAGACATTATGGTGAATCTGATATTATACACGTCAGATTCAGAAAGAGAAATATCGTCGAATCCCATTCACATGAGGTCGTTAAATGGGGATCAAAGTTATTAGTTGTTCCCACGGCTGGGGAGCTCCTGGGGGTACATGGTTAACGCACTCGCCTGATGACCAAACATTTGGAGGCGAAGTTCACCCGAAGGTGCTTCAACCCAAAGTCCTAGTAATCTCCTTAGGGGAAAAAAATGTTACAGAGAACCCTATGAGAATAATCAACCATCTGAGACCAAAAGGTCATTATTTATTTATCTCAAAAAAATTTCAGATTGGTTAAGAAAGAAAAACCCCCAAATCAAATTCACTGTCATCGAGTTGATGCCAACTCACAGCGACCCTATAGGATGGGGTAGAACTGCCCTGATGAGTTTCCAAGACTATAATTCTTGATGGGAATAGAAAGCCCTGCTGTTCTCTTTCAGAGAAGCTGATGGTTTCGAACCGCTGACCTTGCAGTTAGCAGCCCAATGAGTGACCCCTACAACTCCACCAGGGCTCCCTTAGGAAGGAAGAAGGGATGTAAAAGGAAACACAAGGAGGACCTGGGATGAGGGTGCTCCATTGTACGGACTGCAATCAATGAGATGAAAGAAATACATCTGAAGTCCGGAATAGAACGGCTAACAGGTGGGAGAGAGGCATTGCCTAGGAAACACGGTGGGATGTTTTTGCAAAGGACAGTACTAACGGAGAGACCAGTACCTGGAGAAGCACACCATCCTTGGTAAAGAAGAGAGGTGGAGACGAAGAGGAGGGCTCTCAATGATACGGATTGACACCGTGGCTGCAACAATGGGCTCCCGCAGAGAGGCAATTATGCAGATGGCACGGGACTGGGCAGTGTTTTGTTCTGTTGTGCCAACAGTCCCGGTGGGTTGGAACCGATTCAATGGCACCTAACAACAATTGTCACACAACATGATACATGTAATCGATATCACTGAATTGTAGGCGTACAAATTGTTGAACTAGCAAAGGTTTTGTTACATGTCTTCTTTTTGCAACCCCCCCACCCCCCCACCCACCCCACACCCCACCCACACACAACCAGTGGCGCCTACCATGCTTGGCCTTAAATGTCCATTGCATGTTGATGCCTGTGAAAGAGAGGGTGGAAGTCCTTCTCTGGATAAACTAGAATTGGGAGTTGGTGAATAACGATACCAGTGCAAATCTTTCTTTGTAAAACTATCCCAGCTTCTCGATTCAAATGGCCTTTTTCTAGATTTACCTGACATTGGAGACAAAGGGCATCCAGTCAGTTATATTTAAGCAGCACAGGGGTAGGACACGGGAGCTGTTATCTGTTCCTCAAACTACCGGATATACTCGTGTATAAATAAGCACAAGTGCTGAAAAACTGGGGTTCATCTTATACACAGGTCAGTGGTAGTATTAGTAATGCTGTGGATGGCAGTGAAGACTGCGCTTCGTATGAAAATGACAGCAGTGATGGTGATGACGGCGATCTCAGTGAGGACAGTGTCTATGATGACCTCACACCAGCTGAAGCTCTGCACTGGGATGCGGATGATGATGAGGAATCCAGTTTTGAAGGATTTGAACTCTTTACATTTTAGCTTGGTTGCTGATTGAGCTCAGGGAACAGTACTCTTAAGGTCTCATTGTTGATACCTTATTGTTTTTGTTGAGCCTATTTTCCACTTACTGTGCTGGTTTACTAATTAAAAAAAATTTTTTTTTAGGAATTCCAGAACACTTCATTGTGCTTATTTGGAACTTGTACATAGATCAAGAGGCAGTTGTGAGACCAGAACAAGGGAATATTCATGGGTGAAGATCAGGAAAGGTGTACATCAGTGTTGTAGTCTCTGACATTCTTTTTGGTTTACTAATGTTAAATGACTTATTGTCCTTTTATTTATGTTTTTTATTTAAAATAAATATTTAAATACATTACCCCACTGATATCTCAATTTTTAGTCATTTTATTTTCATTTGTTTTTATTATTGAAACTCACCAATAACTTCTGCATTTTCCACCCTAGGCTTATACTCGAGTCAATCAGTTTTTCTGGTTTCCCAGGTAATAAATAATTAGGTACCTCGGCTCATACTCGGGTCGGCTTATATTCGAGTATGTACAGTAATATCAATCAACTATGGAAAGACTCCAGGGCCCAGCTCTCCAAGGGGCACCCTCTTGTCTAGGAACCCACCATCCCATTCCCAACCATTGAGTCAACAATGCCGATGCCGATGTAGCCCAGATTCAGTTCCAGGGATGACTTATCAAGTTGAAAACTCATCCCTGCAACATTCCCGAGGGATGGCTGCTGGGTTTTGATTTTCTTATGCTTGCTTCAGTCGCTGTCCTGTTGCTGTGAGCAGGTTGACCTCAACGTTTTTGAGAGCCGTGGAAACAGCGAAAGAATGAAGACCCCGGGCCCACCCCCTTCCCCGGGCTCAAGAATAGCTAAGTCTAAGTTGGGGTAGTGGTGATGGTTGCATGCTGGGGAACCACAGTTATGGTTTGGGCACCTGGCATGGAGTGTCCATTAATGGCCACAAGCAGGAGTCTGACCGGAACGCCAATGGCATTGTAGGTTCTAGATGGGCTCATGCTGGAGGGCCTAGAGCATTATCTGTGGGTGGAGATGCTGGTTGGCTGGTCCTCAGGAGCTAACTGCTCTCTTCCCACCATGTGATCTGACTTACAGCCATCCCATCGTTGTACCTGAGAGGTACAGGGAACACCCAGTTTGGGATGGAGGTGGGACCGGACGGTGCTCAGCTGGGTGTTGCATATGTGTAAAGGGGCGGGTTCACTGTGGTGTCTGTTGCCATAGAAAGTGAGTGGGCTCAGGAGTCCCAGACTGGTGCCTTAGTGCCCCCCCCCACTTCAACACACTCTGGTGACCCTGGACAAGCCGTTTATTTGCTGGGACATTTTTGTCCTTCTTGTTGTTAGGCGCCCTCTAGTAGGGTCCCACTCATAGCCACCCCAAGTACAACACCATGAAACGTGTCTGGTCCCACGCCATCCTCACAATTGTTCTTAGGTGCCAGCCCACTGGGTCAGCCACTGGGTCGATCCACCTTGTTGAGGGCCCTTCTTTTTCTCTCTCCCTGCCCCTCTACTTTGCCAAGCATGCTGTCCTTCTCCAGGGACTGGTCTGTGCTGATCATGACCTGGGGGCCTCTGGTCTTTACCTGGTGAGGCAGGTACCTGTGGACACGGGATGTGCTGGTGTCACTGCTGGGTGGAATCCAGATGAAGGGCTGGAAGATTAGGTCCCTATATGAGTTTCTGGGATCCTGGTCCAAGGTGGAAGTGAGGGCAGGGTGCAGCATGTGGGGCCTGGGTGGTGGTGAGGGGGTGGTACATGGGCAGGAGCCAGCTCTGGGGTAGGGGCTCAGGTAAGGAGCTCCAGGGTGGGATCCAGGGGCCCATGGGGGCCCAAGGTAGCCTCTAGAATGCAGGGCAGCCCACGGACAGTAACCAGTAGGTGGAGGAACTGAGTGCGTGCCAGTTCCTACAGAGGGTGTGCGATGCGGGGTGGGGGTGGTGAATCCAGGAGGTTGTGCGTGGGGGAGAGATCCAGGAAGGTGCGCTTGCAGGATCCGTAAGGGAGTGCGCGAAGGGGCGGGACCTGGGGGCGCGTGTGGGGGTTGGACCCAGGAGGGTTTGCGTGCCAGACCCGGGCGGGGGCACGTGCAGGATCTGGAGGGGGTGCGCGCAGGGGCGGTCCCTGCGCACTGTGGCTGCGAGCAGGAGAGGGGAGGGAGGAGCTGGAGCTGCGCACAGAGTGACCGCGGCGGTGGAGGCTGGGAAAGCGGCAGCAGGTGGGTCTTATCTGGTGGTTGGGGTGGGGGGGAAAGGGGCGGGGAGATCAAACACCTGGGAACCGGGCCGAGGTGGGATTGGCTCTGGCTGCGACAATATTTGATGGCTCCCGGTGCGTGGGATGCGCGGGGCTTGGGCCGCAGGGCGCTGGACCGGGGCTCCCGCTTCGCTGCCGGCTCGGCTCGCCCGGTCCGGTCCGGTCCTCACTGCCATCGGAGGCGGCAGGGAGGGGGTGCTCTGGTCGCTGTCTGAGGCCGGGTGGCGGCTGGGCCACGCCCTGGCCACAGAGCCACTCCCATTTCGGATCCAGGCCACTTGGCGGAGGCCCCAGGAAGCCTCGGGTTTCCCTGGACTGGTTCCTGGTCAGAGCTCCCCGAAGCTGCCCTCCCCACCCCCTGCCACTCTGCTCCCCTTCAGGTCCAGCTCCGACTGGCCCCCTCCCACTGCCCCGGGGTGGGCAGACACCACCTAGGGAGCTGCCCGGTGACCACCTGCCTGCAGGACCTACGGGCTCAGAGCGGACCAGGATGGAGATGGGCGGACCAGGAAGGGCCTGACAAGCTGGCCAAGCAGGCCAAACAGCCTCTCATTTTCCTCTGGCCCAGGCAGGTGCCATCTCGCTCTGTGCCCCTCTCTGCTGCCCACCATGGCCCGCGGACTGCCCAGCGCTGCCAGCCTAGCCCGCTTCTGCAAGAAGCTGAATCGCCTGAAGCCCCTGGAGGAGTCGACTATGGACACGTCGCTGCGGCGCTGCCTGTCCACGCTGGACTTGACCCTGCTGGGTGTGGGCGGCATGGTGGGGTCAGGCCTGTATGTCCTCACGGGCACGGTGGCCAAGGAGATGGCCGGCCCCGCAGTGCTAGTGTCCTTCGCCGTGGCTGCTGTGGCTTCCCTGCTCGCTGCCCTGTGCTATGCGGAGTTCGGGGCCCGGGTGCCCCGCACGGGCTCTGCCTACCTGTACACTTACGTGTCCATGGGGGAGCTGTGGGCCTTTCTCATTGGCTGGAATGTGCTTCTGGAGTACCTCATTGGGGGCGCTGCTGTGGCCCGCGCCTGGAGCGGCTACCTGGATGCCATCTTCAGCCACCAAATCCGAAACTTCACCGAGACTCACCTGGGCATCTGGGATGTGCCCTTGTTGGCCCGTTACCCAGATTTCCTGGCTGCAGGCATCCTGCTCCTGGCCTCCACTTTTGTCTCCTTCGGAGCCCGAGTTTCCTCCTGGGTCAACCACACGTTCTCGGCCATCAGCCTGGTGGTCATCGTCTTCATCATCATCCTGGGCTTCGTGTTGGCCCGCCCACACAACTGGAGCCAGGAGGAGGGGGGCTTTGCCCCCTTTGGCTTCTCAGGCATCATGGCTGGCACTGCCACCTGCTTCTACGCCTTCGTCGGCTTTGACGTCATTGCCACATCCAGCGAGGAAGCCCAGAACCCACGGAGGGCAGTGCCCTTGGCCATAGCCATCTCCCTCAGCCTGGCAGCTAGCGCCTACATCCTGGTTTCCACGGTGCTCACCCTCATGGTGCCCTGGCACAGCCTCGACCCGGACTCGGCGCTGGCCGATGCCTTCTTTCGGCGTGGCTACAGCTGGGCTGGGGTCATTGTGGCCGTCGGCTCCATCTGCGGTGAGTGGTCCAGAGGGCAGGATGGGGGCAGGTACAGGGAGGAAAGGAGGCCCCCATTGTACCAGCTGTACCCAGGTAACTATTAGAGACTCTCCACTAGACCTTCCTGGGAGGGACCCACTCACATGCCCATGCCCCACACTGTACTTTCTGGGTGCATGGTAGGTGCTCCAGTGTGTCCTAAACTAGACTTCTCTTTTCCTGGGTGGTGGTGGTCCTGCTCATGTGCCCAAGGGTCTGACTGCTTGTACCCTAATGCCTCCCCACCAGTGGTCCCTGGTAGGCCTCCCCACCATGCTGACCAGCCCCCCCCCCCCTTTTGCTGCAGCCATGAACACCGTCCTCCTTAGCAATCTCTTCTCCCTTCCGCGCATCGTCTACGCCATGGCCGCCGACGGGCTCTTCTTTCAAGTGTTTGCCCGCATCCACCCCCGGACACAGGTGCCCATGGTGGGCATCGTGGTGTTTGGGGTCCTCATGGCCCTCCTGGCACTACTGCTGGACCTCGAGGCACTGGTCCAGTTCCTGTCCATCGGCACGCTGCTGGCCTACACCTTCGTGGCCACCAGCATCATCGTGCTACGCTTCCAGAAGGCATCTCCACCCAGCTCCCCGAGCCCGCCCAGCCCAGGCCCCCTGAGCAAGGAGCACAACTCCTTCTCAGATCAGCTACAGCTAGTGAGCACCGGGTTAGCCTCAGCCACAGAGCCTGGGCAGCTACGACCTGCCTTTAGACGCTACCTGGGTTTCCTGGATCGCTGTGGCCCTGGAGCTGCCGTGACGTGGGCAGTCGGCATCCTGGTAGCCTCAGCCATCACCCTGGGTTGTGTGGTGGTCTTCGGTGACTCAGTCTTGTCTCTTCCGGGCTGGGCTTACATCCTGCTGATCCTGGTCAGCGGCAGCATGTTTCTGCTCAGTCTGCTGGTCCTGGCAGCCTACCAGCAACAGCACCAACAGGACACCTTCCGGGTATGTCTCCCAGCCAGCACGCACGTGCACTCAGCCCAGTCCCAAGCCCCGGGGTCTTGACCCCTCTCTCTTTTGCTGCTAGAGATGGAGCCAAGGCCCCAGAGGGGTAAGAGGCCAATATCAGCATCCCCCTGCCTTTCCGCATGGTGTGCTGAAGATCAACTCCAAATTGCCAAACCAGTTGCTATAGAATTGCTTCCGACTCATGGCCACTTCCTCTGTGTCCGGGTAGAATGGTGTTCTGTTTTTTAGGGAATGGCCTTTGGGAAGCTGACCACCAAACTTTTCTTCCTAGGCACCTCTAGGGGTGGGTTTCAATGGCTCATCTTCCTCGGTTAGCAACAAAGCACGCTGACTGTCTGCACCACCCGCGGACATCCTCATATTCTCCAGAACCCCAAACCCCACTGTTGTCGAGCGGATTCAGCTTCCCTGCGACCCCGTAGGTCAGAGTAGGACTGCCTGTGTGGGTTTCTGAGATTGTAAATGTTCACGGAACACACATGGAACAGCTGGTGGGGCTGAACCACTGACCGCTCACTCTGGGGCTTTCTGCCAAGTCAGGCTGCAGGGCTGGGAGATCTGTGTCGCAGCCCTGTCTAGCCCTGCCCTTGTCCCCTTAGATCCCCCTGGTGCCCCTGATTCCAGCTCTGAGCATCCTCCTCAACGTCTGTCTCATGTTGAAGTTGAGCTACTTGACTTGGCTCCGTTTCTGCATCTGGCTGCTGGTCGGTGAGTTGGGGACCCAAGGGGGGCCCTGGGGATCAGGACCCTGCATGATTGGAGCGGGAGGGGGAGGGAGGGGGTCTGCTCCTCAGGCTTGTTGTACCCCTGCAGGACTGACGGTGTATTTCGGCTATGGCATCGGACACAGTAAGGAGAATCTTCGGGAACCTCTGGGGCTGACGACCACGCGCTACGTGGTGTTTCCCAGCGGCAGCCTGGAGGGCACAGTGCAGGCGGTGCAGCCCACTGGCCAGGCACTAGGCACGGAGCCTGACTGCATGGAACGGCCAGCCAGCCCATGAAGTTGGGTCCTGAAGTTGGGAGCCTAGGACTTAAGCCACGTTGCTGAACTTTGGGTGTCAGAGAGCGGGGCTGTGAGGCGGTGGGCAGGCAGAAAAGTCCTGCGCCTCAGGGTTCACACAATAATAACTGATGGCCATCCACGTGGCCTACGGCGTGGTCACTGTGGCATCCTGTCTTCCCTCACCCACTGGGAACCTGGAGTTTGTCTTCGGCCCATAGCAATTAGATTCTAGAAGGGGAAAGTGACACTGGCTGGGCTCAGGGATTGGACACCTCCTGTCTGGCCAGGGCCCTCTGCTCAGCCCCATGCATGGAGGGGCCACCCCCCATGTGGATCAGCAGCAACCTACCTCCCCAGGAACGATGGGGGTTGGGGGTGGTATATAGAGGAGTTCCGGTGGGCATGGTGGTTACACATTGGGCTACTAACCATCATGCCAGCATTTGACACCACCCACAGGGCTTTCTGCTCCTGTCAAGGGTTCCAGTCTCGGAAACCCACAGGGGCCCTGCCCTATAAGGGTCGCTGTGAGTTGGCATCAACTCTATGGGAGTGCATTGGTTTTTTGTTTTTTCAGTTCTGTGACAGGATGGGCCGACTTTATCTCCAGGCCCTGTGTCTCATGGGGAGGGGGTGTGTGTCTGGGAAGGAGATGCTGGGATGCCCAATGGGGCCTTGGCATCAAGATCTCCCAGAGAACATGGCGTGCACCCAACCAAGGCCTGTCAGGAATACAGAAGCACACACACATACACACACACCCAGGCACGTGCATGGGCCACATGGCCAAATGCCTGGGTGTTTTCCACACGTGGATTTTCCAGGATTGGGTCGGTGTTCTGATTCTCCAGCACCCACGCTCCCAAGTGCTCCATCCACCCACACAGCCTGGAGGCGAAAGTGCACAGATGGAAAAAAGCACTCAAGACTAACTTTGCTCCCTCCCAGGCCCCTTGGAGGCTGGGGGTGGGGGGGTGTATCTCACCCAGTTCAGGGTCCCCCAGGAAGCCAAGACCCCTTCTGCACCCTGTGCATGTCTCCCCCACCCCCACCCCCCAACGGTGTCTCCCTGGCAGTGCTGCACAGGCCTGCTCATGTCCCCTCCTCCTTCCCATCCTGCTCAGCAAAGATGATGCAGGAAGCTGGTGACTGGCAGGCTCTACTCCAAGCCTAGCTGAGGCCCTGTGGCTCCGCAGGGCGCACCCGGCCTCCTGGCCACTCATCGAGCCCAGCTCTTCAGAGCCCACCTGGGCATCTTCCAGGGACTGAGTGGTAATGGGAACACAAGGATTTTATTGATCTACTGGGAGTGCCCGCCACTCTGTTTGCAAGCAGCCAGCACACATCAGGTTCCCAGGGGCCCAGCAGCCCCTCATCTCTCCGGCAGGGCTCTGTCCCTGCAGCTTACTCCCCTGCAGTCCTCCAGGCCTTGGGAATTCTCTGGATGATGAAACGGAGCCCGGGGGAGTTTGATGGCCAGCACCCCATAAGCAACTGGAGGCCAGCAGGGCCTCTTGTCCTTGGGTAGGACACTTCTAAACACTCCAGTAGCTTGCTCACAGCCACACCCCTCTGCTGAAGGTCAAGGACTCTGGGCAGGGATGGGGGTAGTGTGGGGGGTGGGGGTGGGGGGGTGAGGAGTCAGACAGTCCCCTGGGGTGGTAGTGAATTGCAGATGTACAGACTGTCCATTCCCAGAGTTCCTAGGGGGCTGGTGGGCTCCAACAATGAAGAGGCCCCGAGGGCTCATGGGATCTCAGCCCCGCCATCTAGTTCCCCCATCGTCACCTGAAGCTGTCACTGGGAAGTGGCTGGTGCTCAGGACCGAGCAGGCATGGCCGAGCGAGCGTAGTGGCCATGCCCTACCTGGGATCCTGAGACGCAGACCATCTGCCCCATTGTGCCTCTTTCCACTAATGAGACCCAGAGCTGCAGAGACAAGGGCCGTGGGTGGCCTAGCCTCCTAGGAGCAGTGGAAACCATCTCAGGGCTGCTGCTTGGGTTTCACAGAGCTCAGTAAAAGGGCTGTGAGCAGGGAGGGCAGGGAGGGATGGAGTGAGAACAAGCTGTCGCCCCCCCCCCCAACAGTCAGTGGGAGGTTCCCCCATTTCGGAAACCCTGGTACTAGCAGATCTGCACAAACCCCAGTGCTGCAGGGCCTCGTCCACAAAGTCTCCAAGAGCTGCCAGCCTCAAGCAGGAGTCTCAGGAAGCTTCTGGATTGCACCAACCAGGTGTCCGTGGGGCTGGGGCCAGGCCAGCCAAGGGGGGCATGAAAGCCAGCTCGCGGCACATAGAGTTGGCCGGTGCCTTTGGGGCCTTGGCCTGCAGGGGGGAAGACAGCAAAGTCAGAGCCGGGGCCGAGGGTTTGGGTGGGAATTGGAAATAGAACTTGGCCGCGAGGCCGACCACTGCTCACCTCCTCATACTTGGTCCTCCAGTAGGAATGAGCTTGTCCGTCCACGTACAAGAGCAGCAGGTCACAGAAGAATGTGACCTGGGAGAGGAGGGGAGACTCATGATCTGTCTCCTTCCCCCCCACCACCCCCCTTTCCCTACATCCACCGCTACCCTCTCTGACCATCCCCCAGCCCTCACCCTGAGGTTGGCCACACTCACCATGCCCAGCCACGCAGCTCCTGTGCCCAGGGTAATGAAGGTTGGGATAAGCCCGAACTTCCCTGCCTGAGAGAGCCCCGGCTGAGGCCCTTGTACCTTCCCAGGCCCGGTGGTCACCCTTCACCCCCCGCCCCCCCCCCCACCTCCCGGCCTGGCCCTACCTGCCCAGTGACAAGAATGTCAAACCGGATCCCATAGACTTTGAGCAGGCTCCAAGCTTCCACGCCAGGGGCCTCCCACCAGTGAGTGGCTGTCCTGGGGGAGAAGGAGACACTCAGGGCCTGCTCTGTCCTTTCCCTGGTTTTGCGGAGGTCAGGAAGTTCCAAGACAGAGCCTGGAGAACAGAGAGGTGGGGGGTGCAGGTCCGAGCAGGGAGTCGACCCTACATGGCTGCCAAGTAAAAACCATGTAGGCCGTCAGTTCTGGGCTCAGTGGATGTGCATGGCAGCTTGCAAGGAAGACCCGCCACACACACTGCCATCCAGTCTGTTCTCACAGAGACCCCATAGGATGGAGTAGAACTGCTCGCACGCTTTCCAAAACTATCCATCTTTATGGGCTTACAGGAGCTGAAAGAAGCCAGGGTCTTCCCTAGGCATCAGAGGAAGGCTCCCCCGAGAGCCAGCACCCTGCAATTGCATCTCTAACCTCCCAAACTGTGAGAGAAAAAAAAGTAAAGCTCTGTTCCTTACAGCCACCCGCTTGTGGTATTTCTGTGACAGTGGCGTCAGGAGATTACACGTGTGACACTAGTCAAGTCCCCACCTGGGGAAGGTTCTTGTCCTGGGGTGGGGGTTGTTGAAAGCGGTAATTGTCTGGGAGCCTGCCACTTCCGTTTAAACGCTCCCGTTGGAAATTCACACAGTAAGGCCTACTGCTCAGTCTGGGAGGGGGACGCACAGAGACAAACGGGGGGCGGGGGGAATGGGCCCACTCAGATGATGGGTATCTGTAGTTTGAGTCTGGAGTTTTTCTGCGTTTCCAGTAATTTTTTCCCACATAAAGGAAAGGCCCCTACAGAATGGAGGGGCAGGCTGGGAATAAGATGGGGTGCAGGGGAGTGCTGGTTGGGAGTCCAGGCAGGCAAGAGCATGGGAGGGAATGAGGGGGAGGTCCCAAGAGGGACCCTGAGCAAGAGAAAGTAACTGAGGCCATCCCTTCCTGCCCCTGCAGCCTCTTCCTGGGACTCTCACCCCGACTCAGGAGCCTTAGGCAATTGGACTATTAACCACAAGGCCCACGATTCAAGCCCACCAGCTGCACCAGCCTCAAAAGATGAGGCTGTCTGCTCCTGGAAAGACAACAGTCTCAGAAACTCTCTGTAACGGCCCTAGGAGTCTGGATGGTCTGGGTGGAGATGAGTTCTGCTTAGGGAGGCTGATGCACACAGCAGGAAGCACCCAGATGGCAGGCAGGGTGTGGTCTGCCCATGGGGGGATGGATGGGGGCAGATGCTGGCCAAGGTCTAGCAGCTCTGGTACAGGGCAGGGGTGGGGAGAGAGGGGCCACGCCCACCTGAAATTGTATCTCTTCTCCTGCAGCTGGAAGGAGTAGTGGGGGTGGCATCCAGAGCTGGCATCCAGGTTGCAATCCCACTGGATGCGGATGCCCACGGCGCCGCCCTGCACACATGGCACCGTTGCCCCACCAGCAGCGGGTCTGGGGCCTTCTGCCTGCACCCACTCAGGCCGCGCCCTGCAGACCCACCAGCAATGCCAGTTCTTCAAAGGACCCCCTGGCCGCCTGCACCAGGTCCCCGATGCGGAACACGGGGCAGAAGGGGCTGAAGTGCGGATCGTAGCGGCAGAGTTTAAAATAGGTGGCGTTCCAGGTCTCTAGAGCGTTGGATCTGGGTTGGAGCAGGGTGGACAGAGAGAGGGGTCAGATGCTGCGGGGGGCCTGGGCCTGGGCGGTGGGCCCCCGCGAGCGTCACCCAGGCCTACTTGGAGAAGTTGAACTTGCTGAAGGTGACGGTGTTCTTGATGAAGAGTGTGAAGTTTTCCGCCTGGGCCAGCAGGGGCTTCCTGTGGGTGGAGGGACTTGGTGAGGGCAGGCGTCCTGGGTTCTGGGGGTTCTTTCCAGGGGAGGGGGAGCGGGAAAACAACCTACCCTGGCACAGCACCGCTCTCCACGGGGCACCAGCCGTAGACCTCACAGGTGCTGTGGGTCGCGTTATACGCCACACACCGGCCTGTTTTGATTCCTTGGAAACAAGATAGACCCCAGAGCTCCGTGTGCCCACAGGCACTGGGGAAAGGGGTTGGGGAGACAGGGCACAGAGGCTGGGCCAAACCCACTCCACCCCCAGGAACCCAGCCCCTTGAGAAGGGTATGGGAAGCTAGAGACCCCAGTACCGTGGCTGTGCGTCCCTTTCTCCCCTGGAGGACAGTGCTCATCCGCCCAGCAGGCAGCGAGTGGAACTGAGGGGTGCTAGAAAAGTGGATGGAACAAAGTCACTGGACTGGCAGGGTGGGCACGGCCCTCCCTGGACCTGTCCTGCAGAGGGGACCACGGGGGGGGGGGTTGGAGGTGCAAAGGGGAGGCGTCAGTGAGGATGTGCTGTCTAGCTGTTGTCAGCACCACCTTTCAAAGTAAGACGATATCCCTTCTGTCCCTGAAGGCCCCAAGTCCCCCCGGCCCCCACCCCACTGCCATCCAGCCAATCCCAAAGACCATCTCATCTGCCCTGAACACCCCAGTTTCCCAGTTTCCCCTTTAACCTTTCCTCTCTTCCCCAACCCCGTATTATTTCTTTATTATTATTTTAAAAATCATTTTATTGGGGGCTCATACAACTCTTATCACTCCATACATACATCAATTGTGTAAAGCACATTTGTAAATCATTGCCCTCATCATTCTCAAAATATCTGCTCTCCACATAAGCCCCTGACATCAGCTCCTCATTTCCCCCCTTCTCTCCCCGCTGCCCCCTCCCTCATGAAGCCAGCCTTTCCTCTCTTTGCCGCCACTCAGCTCAAGGTCTAGGTGTGACGGTAAGGAATCCGTAGGGTCTCCAAGGCTAGGACCCTGATTGCTCCCTCTTTTTTTTCAAAAGGTTAGCTTTTTATTTATGTTTGTTTTTACTTATTTCTATACAGATTATATCCTTTCCCTCTGTTTAGTTTATTTTTTAAAATTTTTTCCCGCCCCGCCCCCGTCTAAGTTTATTATTTTTATTTAAATTTTATTTTATTTCCCCCCCATTGATTTCCATAGTTTTATTTTTCTAATGTTAATAAATCATTTTATCGGGGGCTCTTACAGCTCTTATAACAATCTAGACATCCATTGTATCAAGCACATTTGTACACATGTTGCCATCATCCTTTTCAAAACATTTTCTTTCTGCTTGTGCCCTTGGTATCAGCTCCTCTTTACCCCCTCTCCCCCACCCTCCCTTCCTTGTGAACCCTTGATAATTTAGAAATGATTTTACTTTCATATTTTACACCGTCCACTGTCTCCCTTCACCCATGTTTCTGTTGTTCATTCCCCTGGGAGTGGGGGTGGATGTCGATCATTTCAATCTGTTCCCCCTTATCTGTTCCCTCTTGCTTGTGGAATATCACAGTTAGTTACAGAGAAACACATGCTGAAGACTGAAGAAGACTTCAGCCCGAAAGACTGAAGAAGAAGAAGAAGCAGCGACCCGTTGAATTATGGCGCTGGCAAAGGATATTGGAAGTCCCACGGACAGCCCAAAAGACCACAGATCTGTCTGGGAAGAAGCCCAGCCAGAATGCTCCTTAGAGGCAAGCATGGCGGCGTGACGTCCTCTGACATCTTCTGGACGTGCTGGGAGGAGAACCCCGGCCCTGGGGAAGGTCATCATGACTGATAAGGTACAGGGGTAGGGAAAATGAGGAAGTACATCAAGACATGGGTTGTCACAGCGGCTGTAACAACGGGGTCAAGCATAGGCACAATTGTGCAGCCGGCGCGGGACCGGGCAGTGTTTTGTTCTGATGTGCGTGCATCCGGTCGCTGTGGGTCAGGATGGACTTCATGACACCTACCAACAACAAGGCGTCATGGGGGAGGAGTCCAGGCCTGGACTTGTCGCGGGGGCACCGATTCCATGGCCCCCGGCTGGACTTCACAACAGTCTGTACCTTGACCATCACCGCTAGGAAAGCGTTGAAAAGTTCGTGGGAAAATGGAATCCAAGAACAGGGCCTCTTTCCACACGTTTTTTGACGTCCTCTCCTAGAAGACCCCCGGGTGGTGCAAAGTGGCCTTAGAGTAGCAGCGGGTTAAGCGCTGAGTTGCTAAGTGGTTGGTGGTTCGACTCCACTCTCTGCCTCTTGGGAGGAAGACGGGGCAGTCTTCCCCTGTGAAGGCTGATGGTCTCAGAAACCCATGGCGCCATTCTACTCTGTCCTATGGGGCCACTGAGTCAGAAATGGCATGATGTCAGTGGGTTTGCTTGCTCTCTGCTCTGTCTGGGGCTGGTGTCAATTGTTGGTGCAGTTGACCGCTACCTGATAGGCCAGCCATTTGCGTGCACCCAGAGATGCTCAGAAGGAAGGCCTGGTCCTCCACTGCTGAAAGGTCAGTTCCTGAAAACCCTGTGAAGGTGGCCCATCCTGGATGAACCCAGGAGACAAGACGTGAAGGCTGACGGCAAACAGAAACCTGCCCAGGGGTCCATGGCGCAACCTTCTGTTAGAGTCCTCGGGTGGGAAATGCCTGGTTCTTTGGCTTCGCGTGAAAAAGAATTCACACTAAGCCTAGGTTGTGATCCAAGTGGGTTTTTATAAAGGATAGGAGAAGTTTCAGGCTTTATAGTAAGTGAACACAGACACCCGCGTGGCACTGCACACCCACACGTGGCAGCCTGAAGAGGAAGAATGAGAAAGAGATAGCGACAGAGATAGATAGATAGATAGATAGATAGATAGATAGATAGATAGATAGGTAGATAGGTAGATAGCCAGCGAGAGAGAGCACAGCTGGCCTCAGAAGGCCAAGGAGACTGGAAAAAGAGACTGGTGGCCTCTAGGTTCGGGCCTTTTAGGGCCTTCTGCTGGGAGACATGGTCGATGGTACTGGTTGACTCCATTGGCTGAATTAATCCCACCTAGCCTAGATTGGGCTAAGCCAGGTATGCCCCCCACCCCCACCACCTCAGGGCCTGGATTGGCGCGTGCCCAGTAGACACCCCTGGTCCTTGTTCTGCTACCTACACACACACACACACACACACACACACACACACACACACACGGAAACAATGAAAATGTGCAGCAGATGGACAGATCGACACCACGTGGGTCACACACGCAATGATCCAGCCCTACAGAGAGACCAAGTCCATCATCACACCACACAGGGAGTGTGGCAACGTCATGCTGACAAAACAGGCCAGTGGCTGATTGGATGGAGAGCGGTGGAGCTCCCCAGACTTAGTAACCCTTCAGGTTAATACCAGTTTGATACCTTTAATCAAGGGCAGACGTCGAACCCCGGTGGACAGGTTGTCAGGAGAGACCAGTCCCTGGAGAAGGGCACCGTGCTTGGGGAAGTGAAGGGAGGTGGAAAGAGAGGAAGGCCATCGAGGAGATGGACGGACAACGCAGCTGCAACCACGACAATCGCAAGGAAGGCGCAGGACTGAGCAGTGTCTTGTTCTGTGGCAGGTAGAGTCGCTACGGGCCAGAACTGACCCGGTGGCACCTAACCACTACAACTCTTCAGGTGTGAAACTCACCCCGCCTCCACGGGAGAATAGCTAACCACCAACATGGAAGGGCAGCGGTGACCCACGGACAGAGCCCAAACGGTCAGGTGAGAAGGAGACACGGGAGCAAGGAACATGGGATAAACACAAAGCACCATGAATGAACTGAAGCAAATTGAGTGTGAACTGTCGAATGTACAGCCGATGGTGTTGTCTGTAAACTTTCACATAATTCACAAGGAAAAACGTTTGTTTTTTTTAAGTGGTTGTGGATATGACATAAGCAGGACATGACATTAGCAGGGCTATGCTGTAGTCTTCGCTCTCTCTCTCTCACACACACACACACACACACACAACTGTGGACTTGGCCTTGGGACCTATTAACAGAGGCTGGACCCAGACAACCTTTGCTTTTTGTCAGAGCCCACCTGCTCTTCCTGATTGGGAGCAGGGTTTGAAGGGGGCCCAATGCCCTTTGGGGGTGTCACCCCGGGAGCCTGGGAGGCAGCACTCGGGGGGTCCAGTGCTGGAGTGCTGGCAACAGCAGAATGAAGCTTGCATACCAGGCCTGTCATCCATCCAAAGGTTGTCAAGCTTTGGGTGAGCTGCTCCACCTCTGAGCCCCGGTCCACTCATCTCAAATGGGGTGCATGTGAAACAGAAGGGAAAGGTTTCCGGGGTGGCAACGAGCTGACAGCGAGCTCTTGGCCCCCTGGGAAGGAGCAAGCAGAAGAAGTCCTGGCTGGTGAACCAGGAGGAACAGAGTGTCCAGGGCAGTGTAGCACCGATGAAACACACACTTTCCTTTAGTTCTTTAATGCTTGCCCCCCACTCCCACCATCATGACCCTAATTCTACCTTACAAATCCGGCTAGACCAGAGCATGTACACTGGTACAGGTAAGAGCTGGAAACACAGGGAATCCAGGGCAGATAAACCCCTCAGGACCAACAATGAGAGTAGTGATACCAGGAGGGGAAAGGGAAGGTTGGGGGGAAAGGGGGGAACCGATCACAATGATCTGCATATAAAGGGGGGGCAGATAACAGAAAAGTGGGTGAAGGGAGACATCGGTCAGTGTAAGACATGAAAAAATAATAATAATTTATAAATGATCAAGGGTTCAGGAGGGAGGGAGGGAGGGGAAAAATGAGGAGCTGATACGAAGGGCTCAAGTAGAAAGCAAATGTTTTGAAAATGATGATGGCGACATATGTACAAAAGTGCTTGACACAGTGGATGGATGGATGGATTGTGATAAGAGCTGTTTGAGCCCCCAATACTATGATTTTTTTTAAGTATCCAGAGACCTCCGGGCGGGGCGTGGGGGGGTGCAGTACTCCCAATGCCTTACCTCTGGGCACGTGCCTTGAACTTGGGTGGGAGTCACAAGGAAATTGGTCACCAAGAAGAACATGTTCTCCCCCTAGAAGGAAAGCCCAGGCATTAACCCTTGTCGGGCTGCTTTTGGTGGAGACTGAGAGGCAGGCAGCCTTGGGGATGAGGTCAGGGTAGGGGGTGGGGTGTCCCACCCAGCCCTAATGTCTGTTCAGAAAAATAGAGGCGGGGTGGGGGGCCGACTTGGTTTGCTGCTGCCATGTCTCAGTCTAGGGAGTCTCCATCCATGGCTAGCCCTTTGGGAGAAGGCTATTTCCCTCCCTCACACCCATTCATTCAAACGGAACTGTCCAGGAACCCCCCTTGTCCTTCTAGGAAACAACAGACCAGCCCACTGCTGTTGAACAATCCCGACACACAGCCACCCCTAGGACAGAGAACAACTGCACCCCTGGCGCTTCTGAAGTTGTCCAGGTTTTAAAGGGAAAAACGGCCTCATCTTTCCTCCACAGGACAAGAGGCTGGTGGGTTCGAACCACTGACCTTGTGCCGAGGGGGTCCCTTCCCAGGCCAGTGGGGGAGGTGAGCCCCTTATAACATACCCAGCCGGGCAGAAGGTGGCCAAGGACCCGGTTGTGTTGAGAGCTTTGTAGGGCTGGGGGATGAATGCATACTGGGAAGAGAGGCCTGAACTGGAGGAGGGCAGGGGGAGGTGTGGCAGTAGCCACACCTGGAGGGGCTTGAGGACCAATATCATGGAAGTGGGGGTGCAGGGGACCTTAGACGGGTGAAAGGAGGTGCTGCCAGGGTTCCAGCCAGGTCACTGAGGAAGGAGGGCCCAGCTGGAGCAGGAGTGAGCAAGAGCCTGCTGGGAGACCCAGGCTCATCCCAGGCTGGCTCATTAGGAGACAAGAATGGGTGGAGGCTGTGTGTAGACAGCTTTGGCACTGCCCTTGCTGGACCAGGAGGGGGCAGGGATTCCTCCGTGGGCTTTGGATGGATGCGCATCTGGGACAGTCTTGGGGGCCTGGGGCAGTCAGTTCAGGGGCTACACTTCGGGGATAGAGGCAGGAGGGGCCAACAGTGACAGAGAGGAGCACTAGCCCAAGTCCAGGACAGGAGAGTCAGAAGCCCAGCAGAAGCTCAAGCCCCAGCTGTTCTAGGAGATTCCAAACCCTTCCTGTGGCAGGCTTGGTCCGGGCAAGTCCTGCAACTCTTCTGCGTGCCTCTAAGCCCACTCCTGGGGAGTTCCCTTCCTCGGGCACACCTCCCTCAGACACACTGCATGCAAGAACACCCACAGGGAGCAGGGTCAGAGGGAGCCGAGGCAGCAGCTCCTGGCGGTCACCTGTGGAGGCTTCACAAAGTCGGCCGCGTCCCACAGGCGGTTCCCGAGCTCCTTGATCTGCGTCACGGAGACACCTTTGAGTTTGGTGATGACTGAGATCTGGGGGTCCAGGTCCCGCTCCTGGTAGCCTTTCTTGGCCACGAGGGCCCACCTGGCGAGGAGGAGATGGCCGATGAGGTCTGTGCCACCCACCTGTCTAGTGGGCACATCTTCCCCTGTCCCCTACCTAGTTTCCTTGCAGAGCCCTGTCCCAGAGTCCTGAGCCAAGGCTGAGATGCCCCCATCCCTACAGATACCTCACCTCTGCTAGACCTAGCTCTCTCCCAAAACTAGGAGGGGGAGGGGGAGACTAGCTAGAACTAGCCTTCTCTTTCTCCCTCTGCACATTGCTCTCTCTCTCTCTCCTTCCTCTCTTTCTGTCCTGACCCTCCTGCCCTCACAAGTGTCCAAAACTGCCCTTGTGCCCGCCCCCCCAAGAATGCCTCTGTGTTTAGGATTTGGGCAGATCCTGTTTTGCTTCCAGAGTCCCACATGGGGCTGGGGCAAGGCTCTTGCAGGACTAAACTCAGTTCGTCTATTCCTTCATCCCACCAACCTGTGGACAGAGGGAACCCCCTCCTCTAGCCTGCCCCCACTCTGTCCCTGCCTGCTCCTGCCCAGCCTAGCCCCTTGAAGAGTCCAGCCCTCCACCTTCCTGGTGAGCAGGCCCAATCGCCCCAACGTCTTACCCAACCACGTAAACCGCGACCCCCAGCTGCAGCAGCCTCTGCAAGACGCCCACCCGCCAGTTCCTGGTCATGACATACTTCTGGGTCTTGTAATCCAGAAGCCCCCAGCCAGCCAAGGCCCCTAGCACACCCATGCTGGTGGCTCCTGCTGTCTGCCGGGATGCGTGAGTCAGCAAGACAGCTGCAGTCACAGCCATGAGGCATCTAAGCCAGGCCGGGCCAGCAGCTATTAAAGGGACACATCCATCCTCTGTCCTGAACTCACAGCTGCCCAGCCCCCCATCCTCTGCAGAGCCCAGAGCGCCTGAGAGCAACCCTGCCCCTGCGCAGGAGGCCTGGCTCCTGGGCTGACTTCCTGTGGTTGGGGAAGGGCACCGGGGTTTTCACGGACTGCTGGCAGCTCAAGGTCCAGAAGTGACCTTGAGCGCGGACACTGGCAGTCTCTGAAGTTGAACACGCAGAGAGCACAGGGGAGAGGCTGTTTCTCTAGGAGCAGGGGTGATGACTGGCGAGCCATGGAAGGCTCTGGAGGGAGAGCTGACTCTGAGAAGTACTCCTGAGGGCCCAGACCTGGCGAGCAGGGCTCCAGGCAGAGTGAGCTAGCCAGTGGCTGTGTCTGCAGCCACCAACAGTACTGGTTGCCCCGGCGACACTTCCTGCAGAGCAGGCAGAGGCCCTTGGACACAGGGCCTTATCTGTGGGTGCAGCCCAAGCCAGCGCTGGGGGTGGAGGGCAGGAGTCTGTGGCACGAGCTTGGAGACTGGGGTTCTCTGCGCCATGTCTGCGGAGAACAGAAGTCCGGAGGAAGTGGAGGAGACCCCTAGACGTCCTACAGGAGTCAGGGATGAAGACACGGATTTGGACTCTGACCTGGAGACAGAAGGTGCCACTGGGCAGGGTGGGGCTGCTGCCAGGGAGGTGAGGGGCACAGGTTGTGCTGACCCCCTCAGCAGGGTGCCCTCTCCAACGCTCCGAGGACCCCAGGAGCCCAGCAGGGGAGTTTGATATCAGAATGAGAATAAAGTGCAAAAACTCTTAGGATCAGGGCAGACGGGGTACCCCAGCTTGAAATGAGTTGAGAGCTGGATTGGCCCACTTTTCTCACTGCCAGCGAGTGGATTCTGACTCACAGTGGCCCAATAGGGCAGGGTAGAGTTGCCCTGTGGAGACTAGCTCTTTCTGGAAGTAGAAAGTCTCATCTCTCTCCCGCCGAGCAGCTGGTGGGTTTCGAACTGCTGACCTTGCGGTTAGTAGACCAGCTTGAAACTGCTACGCCACCAGGGCCTCTTAGGGAGAGCTAAATTAATGAGTGTGGCACTACCAATCTACCACCATCGAGTTCATCCCCACTGGGGCAAACCCCGTAGGACAGAGTAGAACTGCTCCCTGGGGTTTTTGTCCATCCGTCCTAAGACTCTGCAGCTGTGGGTGGGTTTGAACTGCTGGCTGTTCAGTGAGCAGTCTGATGCACACTAGATTTCCTACATAGAGACTGTTGTTTCTTTTATTAACAGTTTTATTGACATACAATTCACATGTATAATTGAATAATTCAACCATCATAACCACCATCAATTTGATAATTTTTTTTGTCTTGTACTCCTTATTAGCCCCACTGCCCTTTCCCCCTCAACCTCCCAGGTCCAACCCACAAGAAACCATTAATCCAGTTACTATCTCTTTTGATGTACCTATCCTGGGTTTTATAGACAGAAAAACATTTTTAAAAAACAAACAATTCACCAGCAACGACCATAAAATAAAACAGAGGGGAAAACTCAGTTGAAAACAAAGGAGAAAAAAAAAGAAAACAAAGCAGAACATATTAAAAAACGGGAACAAATGCCCAAAGGGGTCACAGGGAGATCAAATGATAAGGTGTTACATTTAGCCCCACCGCATCTGCCCTCACCCACTTCCCATCCACGTGTGTTCTGCCTGATAGCAAGGCGGTTCACGTCCCGGCCTCTGGTCAGAGGGCCTGCACCGGGAGGGCTGCTGCTGCTGCTGCTGTTGTTAGAACCAGAGAGTGGATTCTGACTCAGAGTGACCCTGCAGAACTGCCCCCATCGGGTTCTCAAGACTGTACATCTTTTTTCTTTCTTTGTTTTAAAAAACTTTTTATGGCGAATTGAGTGACGATTTACAGATCCGATCACCAGTGGTACAGTCAGCAACCCAATGCACCCACCTTTTGCCTCCACTCATCACCTGTCCCACTGCCGGCCTATGTTCTCTGTTCCCATTTCTCCTTTCCCTACCTTCTAAACTTTGTCCTTGAATAGATGTTGCCTTTTTTTTTTTTTTGCATCTTAAATGGCTGATTCGTCTTGGGGGTTCCACCTGCCTCTGTCGAACCTGGAGGCCTGGTTTCTTTGATGATTTTGAGTTCTGGTCCACATTTTTCTCCCACCCTATCCAAGGTTGTCAACCTTCCTAATGCAGCGACCCTTTCATGCAGTTCTTCATGTTGTGATGACCCACCCCCAACCATAAAATTATTTTCATTAGTAGTTCTTCACTGTCATTTTGCTACTGTCATGAATCGGGTGACCCCTGTGAAAATGTCGTT
This sequence comes from Tenrec ecaudatus, assembly GCF_050624435.1. Lineage (NCBI taxonomy): Eukaryota > Metazoa > Chordata > Mammalia > Afrosoricida > Tenrecidae > Tenrec > Tenrec ecaudatus. Next base: position 19,656,930 of record NC_134545.1, read on the forward strand.
CGACCTCCAAAGGGCTTGGGACCCACAGGCTGAGAACCGCTGTTCTGCTGGGATCCTTTTCAGAGCAGTTGGAAGTGGTGGTTGGGCACCATCTAGCTCCTCTGGTCTCAGGGGAAAAGACTAAATCTTACAGAAACATACGGACACATCTTTCTCTCTGAAAGCAGCCAGTGGGTTCGAACCGCAGACTTCTCTTGGTGAGCAGTCGAGTGTTCCAACAAGGAATGTCTAGGGCTTCTCATTGGCTCCCCAACGCTGCAAAAGTTCACACCTCATCGGGGCCACTGTCACCTACTGACTGTTTGTGGCCTGTGGACAGAGTCTGCTTTCTCAGAGCCTTGATGCCCTTGGGACAATATGGAAATACTTTCCCTACTGGCAGGGGCCCTGGTGGCACAGTGGCTGATAACCAAAACAATGGTGGTGATCGAATCCACCAGCTGGGTCTTGGTAGAAAGCTGGGGCAGTGTGTTTGAGTAAAGACGTGGAGCCTCAGCCATCCTCTGGGGCACTTTGACTCTGCCCGACAGAGGCACTAGGAAATGGAATGGACTCAGCAGCAGAGGGGTGGGTGGTTTGGTGTCCCTACTGAGAAGGAGGCCTGGTGGTGCTGCAGTCAGGTGCTCGGCCATTCACGGAAAGGCCAGTGGTAGGAACCCACCGGCCCTCCGCAGAGGAAAGAGGAGGCAGTTTGAATCCATAAGAGTGTATGGTCTGGTGCATATGGGAGCTGGAGGCACAGGGAATCCAGGGTGGATGACACCTTCAGGACCAGGGGTGTGAGGGGCGAGGGGTTGGAAAGGGGGAACTGATTAAAAGGATCCACATGTGACCTCCTCCCTGGGAGATGGACGGCAAAGAAGGGGGGGAAGGGAGACTCCGGATAGGGCAAGATATGACAAAATAACAATCTGTGAATTATCAAGGGCTCATGAGGGAGGGGGCAGCGAGGAGGGAGGGGAAAAAAAGAGGACTTGATGCAGAGGACTTAAGTGGAGAGCAAATGCTTTGAGAGTGATTAGGGCAAAGAATGTACGGATGTGCTTTATACAATTGATGTATGTATGTGTGTGGATTGTGATAAGAGCTGTATGAGCCCCTAATAAAATGTAAAAAAAGAAGAAGAAAAATTTTTAAAAAGAGTGTATGGCCTTGGACAGCCTATGGGGCACGTCGACTCTGTCCTGTAAGAGCTCCAGGAAGTGAGATCACTTGGCTGCGCTGGGTTGATGGGTGTTCCTACAGGCACAGGAGAAACCACATCTAACGGAGGGGACCCAGAAGGGCTGGTGAGGAAAGGCGGATGAGGAGCAAGTGGCTGTGGCCTTCGGAGGAGCCCATACGTATCCTCTCCCTCCTGTCTCCTCACAGGCTCCCATGGGTGTGGACACCTTGTCAGGGACCCTTTGCACCCAGGATCTCGAAAGGCCCCCCACATCATTCCTACCTCCTGCTTTCGGCACCAAGGGAGTGGCCCAGAGCTGACCCTTCGGCACCGTGGCCTGGGGCCCCAGGTACCCTTGGAGGGACCCCAGGAGCTAGAACCCAAGGGGTAGCAACTCTGGGGGGGGGTTATTCCCTATATAAGGGCTTTACTCCTGGGGTGGTTGGTTAGGGTTGGCTGGGGGAAAACAAAGGGCTTTACTCTGTCCATCTCCGTCCCTGTGGTTCCTCTGTGCTGGCTTGAGCTATCCACTCCCCATATCTGGAGACATATAGGAGGGGTGTCACAGTAGAGGTAGGCACCAGGACCCCTCACTGCACTGGGGAGTGAGGGAGGAGGGTGAGGTGGACTTCCAGGTTGGTAGGAGCAGACCAGGTTGAACTTCAAGAACAAGAGACATGGCCACGCCCAACTGTGTCTCTTCCGATGCAGGGGGCTCAGGCTCTCGCATCCATCTTGGCTTCCAGTCCCCACATCAAGAAACTGGACCTTCGGGACAATGATCTGTGTGCAGCAGGAGTCGCAGTCCTGGAAGGGGCCCTGCGCAAAGGCAGCTGCATCTGTGGTGGGTGTTGAGCCTGGGACAGGTGGACAGACCTGAGCCCTCTGTCTCCTGACTAGACTGGGGTCTTCCTACCCAAGGTTTCTGAGTGTTAAAGGGAGAGGGGGCAGGTGTCTCATGACAGAGTGTGCCTGGGGGAGGAATGATAGCCTTAGATCCTCGGGGGGGGGGGGACATCCATTGCTGGACTCTGCTCCTCTCCTGACCCCTACCCTATCCCTGCGGCCACCCCACACTCCTCCCTCCAGCATGACCCTCCCTGGCGCCCTGTCCCAAGACTGGGGGAGCAGAGGAGGGCTACAGCCACAGGAAGGCTTTGTCCCTGAGTAGCAAGAGGGTGGCCTGGGGTCCATCCTCATTTCATGGAGCTTCAGCACCAACAGCACCCCTTCATCCTTGGGGGCCTGCTGAGGACTGAAGTCCACCAGAGGAAGTGTGTGTGCCGGGACAAGCCACCTGGATGTTGGCACCCGTCTTAAGAGCTGGGCACCGGGAGCTTTTTGGGGTGGGTTACATCAGAACCAGGCACCCATCTTCAAGGGGCACACTCCCTCCCCTCACAGAGGGTTGTCCAAAGCAGCCCTAGGTTGGTGGTTTGTCTTCTCAGAGCGGGGCATGGGCATATTGGGGTGGGGCAGCTGGAGAACTTGTTTGGGATGCAGCCCGTGGGGCAGAGCCAGAGGAGGTCTTAGACTGGGTGGGGAGGAAAGGGGCCAAGCCAATGACCAGAGTCCTCATGTCACCAAGGAAGCCTGAGCTGGAGGGAGGTGGAAGGCTGGGGCTTCCTCATCCTCTCCTTCCTGACAGAGGCAGGGGGAGCCCTTTTAGTGTAGTGCTTACACATTGGGCTGCCAACCTCAAGGTCAGCAGTTTGAAAACCCCAGCTCCTCTGCAAAAGAAAGATGAGGCTTTCTACTCCCATGAAGAGGCACACTCTTGGAAGCCTGCAGGGGTTGTTCTACCCTGGCCTGGAGGGTCGCGCTGAGTCGGCATGGGCTCAATGACTGTGCGTTTGGGGTTGGGGTTGTTTGACTGAAGCATGGTCCCGCCTCACAGATGTGGATCTGTCGGAGAACCAGCTGGGAGCAGAAGGGGTCCGGGTACTGTGCTCTGTCCTGGCGGCATGCCCAGCCATGCGGAAGGTGGTGCTGGCGGGGAACAGACTGGAGGAGCAGGCGGCCCTGCATCTGGCTGAGCTCCTGCTGCTCCAACCCAGCTTGCAGTCCCTGGACCTGAGCTACAACACGCTGAGTGATGAAGCAGGTACCACCAACCGCCCCCCCCATCCCACCCCCACCCCCAGCCCCTGGGCTTCCTCCAGCAAGGGGCCGGGCCGGGCAAACAAGACCACAGTGAGCTCCCCCACCCCACACACCCCCACCGCAGAAGGCATCTACACTCAGTCTGTTTTCAGCTCCCTATTTCCTCCCACGCAGAAACGCCTCATTTCCTTGTACGGAATACTCCCTGCCCTCGAGTCGACGCCGACTCACAGCGACCCTCTGGGACAGGGCAGAACAGCCCCTGTGGGTTTCCACGACTGTAACGCTTTTCAGGAGTAGAAAGTCTCGTCGTTCTCCCTGGGAGGGGTTGGGGGTTTTGAACTGCTGACCTTGTGGTTAGCAGCCCCGAACGCCACCAGGGTTCCAAGGACTACAGGCAGAACTCAAAGATACTGTCGACTCACTTCTAGGCCCCCTGTCACTCATGATAAAGCAAGTAGCACAATAAAGCCAGTCATGCATTTTTTTTTTTTTTTAGTTTCTGGTGGCTATAAAGGATATATTTATACAACATTGAGCCCCGATGGCACAGTGGTTACCAGACGGGCTGTGATCTGCAAGGTCAGCGGCTCGAAACCACCAGCTGCTCCTCAGGAGAAAGATGGGGTTTTCTACTCCCATTAAGAGTTTCAATGTTGGCAACCCACAGGCGCAGTGCTACTCTGTCCTACAAGGTTGCTGGGTCTGAATCGACTCTGGCAGTGAGTCTGTTTTTCCTTCCTTCTTTCCTTTTCTTGGCTTTGTAGTCTGCTCAGGGAGGCCTGGTGGGTGCGCACTGGACTTCTCACTGCCAGGTCAGTTATGGGACACTCCCCCGCCCAGCTTCTCCTAGGGTACTTGCTTCTGTAGAGATGTATAGTCTCAGAAACACATGGCGGCCGCTGAGTCGGACTGGACTCAAAATCAGTGGATCTGGTTTGATCTGGGTCATTCATAAAGTATGCGATGGCATTGTGAAACGTGTTTGAAATGTTCCAAGAATGACCAAGAGACGGTGCCACATCACCAAGTGCGCAAACGCTGTGGGGAAAATGGCACCAGTTGACTCTCTCAACACAGGTCGTCACAGGACCTCAGGGCGTAAAGACACGAGCGCTGACACGTGCAATGAATCAGGTGTGCCTGGCGACCTCTGAGCGCCATGGCCAGGGGGTGCTGGGGACGGAGTCCACCACCAGGGACCCTGCAAGACACAGAACAAAGTCCCTGCTCTCGAGGAACCCACATAAACAAGATAATCCTCAGTCCTTCGCTCCCTCGCTCATGCCCCAGAACCTTTGCACGGACTATATGAAAACGCAGACTAACTGCCCCCAAATGTCCCAAGCAACTATCAGAATCCCCTGGGAACCTGGGTCGGAAACCAGGCTCTTGAGGGGAGACCCAGGGATGACCGTAGCACCTAACAGGCTGGATAGAAAAAGATTTTTTAAAACGTGAACAGCAGAGCGAATGAACTGAGCAACCAGACAAGCCCTTCAGTCGGAAGCTCCCACGGCAGTGCTGCCTCTCAGCAGACAGCCCAGCACACTGGTCCACCCTGCAGCTGGGAGCTGCTGTTCTGTCTCCAGGTGCTTCAAGAGTGGGGTTGTCTGGGTCATCTGATTTTGGGGAAGACTGTGCAATGACAAAAAAGGCTAGTCAGCAAACAGTCTCCCATTCTCTGTCCCTTCTGAACCTTCCCAGTCAGAAGCAGGAGCCCAGGAGGCAGTGGGATGGAAGAGGCTGGCCACTGTGTTGGAGAGGGGAGTGTCTTTGGCTGGGCAGGGCTTCCTCCAGGGCTGTCCTCAGACTGGCCACGCTGTCTCTCTCCGTGGGCATCTGTGAGTGGAGCCAGCCCACGCTGAGGCGTGAAGGAGCTTGGGCCCATTTTCCTCACCGGACAGTGAGGATGCTTGCAGGAGTTTCTGAAACCAAAGGGGGGAGGCTATTTGAGGTGTGGAAATGGGAGCATCTTCTGACCTGCCACTGTTTCAGAAGTTGTGGGAAGACACCCTGCCCCAGAGAGGTCTCAGAAAGGAGGAAAATGCCAGAGCCTGAGCACTTGGGGGAGCCAGGTCAGTGCTGGGCTCTGAGTCCCATTCTCAGGGCAGCACAGCCAGCCTGCCACCAGGGAGCTCTCCGAGGTGCTGAGCACGTCAGCCAGCCCAGCACGTGCTGACCCAGCAGGCTTCTTCAGGGCACCTTCCTCTCTGCTCATTCAAACCAGCCTTACTAGAAGGAGCCCTGGGGGCGCCATTAGCTCATCTCAAGGTTGGTGGTTTGAAACCAGCAGTCTCTCCATTGGAGGCAGAGGAAGCCGTGTGCTTCTGTAAGACTGACTCTCAGAAATCTTAAGAAGCAGTTCTACTCTGGCCTATGGGATTGTCCTGAGTAACTTGACCCCCCGGTGTTGGGATCTGTGTTTGGTTTCCCCTGACTAGACCTGCTCCAGGTGCTGGAAGCCTGCAGAGGGGATCAGACCATCGAGGCTTCTGGGAGATAGGACAAGCAGGATGGACTCTCAAGTAGGCAGGAGGCCTCAAGGGGCTCATCTCAATGTCAGGTTCTGCCAGCTTCTGCCAGGTTTCCTGTCACTCATGAAAACAGACTAGAACAGCGGTTCTCAACCTGTGGGTCACTACCTTCACAGGGTCGCCTGATTCCTAACAGTAGCAAAATCACAGTGATGAAGTAGCAGTGAAAATAATTTTATGGTTGGGGGGGGGTCACCACAAATGAGGAACTGTATTAAGGGGTCGTGGCATTAGGGAGGTTGAGGACGACTGGGCTAGGAGGAGAAGCTAGTAGCTAAGTGAAGACGCGACCAGGTGAAGAAGTTCCTAATGGAGGAGAGCCCTGTAACAGCCCAGTGCTTGAAGGAAGTGGGAGCAGGTCAGACAGACCACCCAACTTCTTCCCTTTCTCCATCACGGCTAAATGAACATTTCAGTCATTTCCACCTCTTACCCACTGTGTGTAGTAGTGCAGGGAACATTGGAGTGTTAGGATGGGTTGACTGGAGATGCAAACCCAGTGACGCTCATCTATGTACAAAAAAGGGCTTTATATCCATAGGTAATTATATATCAAGAAGGCACTGCAGCCCAGTCCAACTCAAGTCTGTAAGTTGAATGTTAGTCCGTATGTATGTCCCTCTTCGGACTCGCAGAGCCACACGACAGTGACCCAGAATGATAAACCAGGGCGGTGAATACAAAGTCGCAGGATCTCAGAGTTGGTGGAAACACGGCAGGGAGCTGGCGGCTCTCAGCGTTAGGCAGCTCACCTGGGAGCAGCCCTCAAGACAGGCAGAGTTCCAGCAGGCAAGAAGGCAAAGCAGCAGAGAGAGAGAGAGCAATTCAGAGCCCCTCACCTCTTATACAAAAGGCTATGACTTGGAGAAGGTGTCATCAGGCTGCCACTTGATTGACAGGCTTGACTCCACCCCTAGCCAGCAGTGTCTAGCTGCCGTAATTGCTAACTACCACACTGGTGTCTAGGTTTCTGCCTATATTCCTAGGACTTCTCTGGTGACTGAACGAACAGCGTGAACGAGCTCTCTTTTGGTATTTCCAAAGGGAAGACTCTTGGACCAGCCCTGGCGGAAAACACAGGACTCTGTGAGCTGAACATGAGCTGGAATTGTCTTCGAGGCCCAGGAGCAGTGGCCTTTGCCAAGGGACTGGAGGTACAAAGTGCTCCACTCAATCGGCCCCTCAATCTGTACCCTGTGGGACAGGATCTCCCTGGTGCCCACACGCTGTCTTTGTAGCTCTTCATAACTGATACTTGGGTCTTTTAGGCGGATTTTAAAATATGTTTCTGTAGATGACCTCGTTTTCTCAACTCTACACAGTGATTTCCTCTCCTGTCACAGCTCTGAATGTCACATTCTTCCTGGGACATGACAGACACTCAGTTGGCCAGAGACATTTATGACCTCTAGAGACATGTTCTGATGCTTCCTGGAGATAGCCCTGCTTTATCGCCACAGAGAAAATGCCACCGGCTATTGAGAAAATGCCACCGGCTATTGAAAAGAGCCATAGATGAAGAGATGAGCTGTCAGAATTCAGGGTGTGGCTCTCAAGGGAGACTCTCCTTGGTATTTCAATTTTCTATCGACTCCAAACTAAAGTCTATTGGCATAGAATCAATTCCAACTCATGGAGACCCAATAGGACAGAGTAGCTAGGCTCTCTCAAGTTTTCAAGGATGTCAATCTTTTTTTAAAAATCAGTTTATTGGGGGCTCGTACAATTCTTATCACAATCCATCCACCCATCCGTTGCATCGAGCACATTTGTACATCTGTTGCCATCATCAATGTCAAAACTTTTGCTTTCTACTTGAGCCCCTAATATCGGCTCCTCATTTTTCCCCTCCCTCCAAGGCTGTCAATCTTTAAGGGAGTCGATTGTTTACGTATTCTTCTTCAGTAGATTTGAACACTTGATCTTTTGGAAAGCAGTCCCATGTTGAACACATTGTGCTACCTGAGCTCCCTATCTCAGCTTCCAGTGGCCCACAGTCTTGAGTTTGTAGATGTATCTACTGTGTGTGTGTGTGTGTGTCTTCCCATCGTCTCTCCTCACCCCACTCCAGTCTATTCTCCTCTTTTGTTAATAACTCAGAAGCGATTAGGGCCAGGATCCACCCCACTCTGGCTACATTAACAAAACAAAAGGGAAGCCCTTGTTTCCAAACAGGATTATAACCACAAATCAAGGAGTTATCCTAAACCCTTGGGTCCTAGAACATACTCTTAAACATCTCATTGGCCCCACTGGATGTTGAAGGTTTTAGGTCTCCAGAATGAGCGGTTGAAGCTCCTCTTTGGGTGGCACCAGGTGCCTGAAAATAGTCAGATGCCAGTTCCCTTTTGGGGTCCTCCTCTTGCAGAGAATGGCCTGGAGTTGGGTGCCAACCACCCCTGCCTCTCTCTCTCACCACAATCCACTGGGAAGATTTGGTCTCTGTCTTTGAGTGGTTCCCCACTGGGGTTGGTACCTGATTATTGCTGCATCCTGGCCAATTCCTGGCTCTGGAAGACCTCTCCTGAACCCTGCGCTGTTCAGTACACACACTCTGACCTCTTGTTGGTTCTGCCAGTCATCAGCATAACCATAGCTAGTGTGTCAGTCTGGGTTCACTAGAGAAACAAATTCACAGGGACACTCATATGTGTATAAGAAAGAGTTGTGTATACAAGAGCAATTGAATATTGAGAAAACATCCCAGCCCAGTCCAGATAAGTTCATAAGTTTGATGTTAGCCCATATGTCTGATACCAATCTATAAATTCCTCTTCAGACTCACGAAAAACATGCAATGACACCAAATGCAGGAAGATCACAGGCCCGTGGGTGGGAAGCCTTGTGGCTCCAGTGACAGTGGAAGCATCTCCATGTGGCTCCTTCAGCTCCCGGGCTCTACATTTGTTCCATGTGTCTTGTCCACTGGAGTGAGCATGTGTCCCACATCCAGCAAGCTTTTTATCTCCTTAGCGCCTCTCAAAGAAGCCATCAAGCTATGACCTGATTGACAGGTTGAACTCCACCCCTTTACTCTTAAGTCTCAAATTGACAACAGATTATGTAACTACCACAGCTAGTCAGGGAAATATTTATGGAAGTTGATTGTCTCATCTTTCTGTTGAGGCTGTTGGGGTCAAACCACATAGCACTTTTCTGATAACCTCTGCCCTTTGCCTCTTGGGCTTCTGAAATTCCAGGATGATGACCCCCTGGAACTCTCTACTCTCCATTGGAGCACTGGTAACCTGGCTCTTTTGTGTTCTAGGCAAATATCTTCCTGAAAGTTCTGGATGTCTCGTACAATGGTTTTGGGGACTCTGGAGCCTCAGCAGTGGGTGAGGCTCTCAGAGTCAACAACGTGCTGGAGGAACTCAATATGAGGTGAGGGGCACAGGGCCCCACAGGGTCACAGCCTCCAGGTCCACAGACATCCTGGGCCTCAGCCATCTGGTCAGCACTTGGATTTCTGAACCAAGGAGTTTATGAAAGATGGACCTTGTGAGGCTGTAACAGAAACACCACAAGCCTGTGGCCTTAATGAACAGGGTTGATTGTCTGATTGTACTGGTGGGTTAAAGTCCAAATCAGGATCTGAGTCATGTCGAGTCTTATAGGTTGTCCTGGTCCTTCATTGGTTGACCTATGCTCCACGTGTGGGTTGTTTTGTGTCAATTCTCTTCTTTTCCTAATTCCGAAGGCTCCTGGGACTGCCAAGTAGAAGGTGCCCTGGACACCTCTTTAAAGTGTAATGTTATAAAGCAAAGATGTAACTTTGATGTCACAGGCCTGCCTGGCCCATGCCAGGTGCACGTGAAAGGTGGACAATGCATAAGGAAGACTAGAGAAGCGTTTGAATTATGTGTTGGTGAAGAATATTGACTAGATCACGGACTGTGGAAGACTGAACTTTGAGCTGGGTTGAAAGGCCAAACTAAAACAACAAAACAAATCCACAGCCATTGAGTCGATTCTGACTCACAGTGATCCTATAGGACACTGTAGAACCATTCCCTAACATTTCCAAGGCTGTCCATCTCTATGGATGCAGACAGCCTCATCTTTCTCCCTTGGAGCAGTTTGGGGATTTGAACTACCAACCCTTGGGTTAGCAGTTCACTGCTGAGCTCATTGTGCTACCAGGGCTCCTAGTGTAAACTGTATCCACTGCCATTAAGTCAATTCCAATTCATAGCCATCCTATACGACAGAGTCGAAGCATCCTTCCTTACAGAAGCAGACTGCGGCATCTTTCTCCATGAGTGGCTGCTGGATTTGCTGCTGGGCTTCTAGCCTAGAGGGAAGGAAATGGGATAAGGCCAGGCAGGCCATGGGTAGCCGTGACTGAGCCCCTTCTAACCCAGAACATCATGCCCACCTTCCCTGTGGGTGGCAGACCCAAGGGGGTGCTGACAGGGGTCAGCTCAGTTAGTGCAGTCAGATGAGGGGTCAGACAGGAGTGGGACTGGCTGGGAGCTGGACCAGAGCTGAGGTCTTTGGGTCCAGTGAATGGGCTAGGAGGACAGGAGTGGTGAGGCTTCAGAACAAGGGCCACTATTGATGTAAGTGTGAGTTCTGGCTGGGACTGCCTGACCCCCATGGGGGCACTACTGAACCTGAAGGGTCAAGTGGGGAACAGCTAATGTCCCGTCGGGGTACAGACGACTTGGCAGGTGTGTTTGCTGAAGTCCACTGGACCACAGTGAGCTGGGGTCAGATCCCTGGGTGAAGTGGGTGGGCCAACCACTCCGGCTTCATCAGCGAGGGAGGCCAAGATGCATGAAGCCATATTTCTGTCGCAGCAACAACCGCATCTCGGCTGTGGGAGCCTTGAACCTGGGCCTGGGCCTCCGAGTCAACCAGACCCTGAGGCTTCTCCTGGTGAGTGATGGAGGGTGCCCTGTCCAGCCCAGCTACGTCTCCCTGCCTTCTATGCAGGCTGCACAGCGCAGACGGGAGGGTCAGGGCAGGTGTGACAAGAATAGAGTGTATGGGGGGTGGGTGCGGGGGGGTGTCAGTGAGGGACCTGCTGGCTTCCTTATGCGGTCACTCCTCTCTCTCTAACCTAATCTAAAAGCTTCTTCAGTTCAGACTCCTCCTCTCTGACCCTCCCCTCCCTTCCTCTCTCTGCCTGGCCCCCTGTCTACTGCTTCACTCAGGTGACTAGTACCCCTGATTTTCTTCCTGGTGGGGACCCAGGGTGCCCCCAGATGAACTGTTAGTCTCTGCTCAGATGTGCCCGAGGCAGCAGCCTCAGGTCAGAAGGCTCTTGTCTTCAGGGACTGCGGTGGGCTGCGGTGGGGAGGGGGCCCTGAGAGAGAGGAGAGGAAGCTGTGGAGGAGGTGAGGACATGGCAGGTCTCCCCTCACAGCCCCTTCCCCAGCCGGCAACCCACTGTCCCACCCTCGCTTCACACCCTGCTCCCAGGGCAGGCTCCCAGGAGGGCCCTGCACTCCCCTTGCTGACCGTCCAACCTGGCTCCCTCTGCTCTCACATGCGTGTGCTTCCTAGGTGGCCAGGAATCCCATTGGAAGGCACGGCTGCTGTGGCATCCTCAAGTCTGTCCGGGATAACCCGGCGTCTGCGCTGCAACTTCTCGACTTGTCCGTAAGAGCTTGCCTTTTCTAAAAGCGTGTAGTGGAATGAGTGCGTGTGGGTTTGCAGAGCAAATCTGTTTCCCCCTCAACCATTCTGAGGCACCTCGTCTCCTGGCCCTGGTTGCCACCCCCACACTGGGGCATTACTTCTTTCCACCTCCCTGTCTCCATTCTTACTTCTTCCCGCACCCTGTCTGCCTTCTGCACCTGGATAGACGCTCCTCTCTGGTCCCAGACGGTTGATGACTATAAGAAGTGAGAACAGCTGGAGCTTGATTGTGCCCTTTAGAGACGCGGGTGTTAGTTGGCTGAAGATTTAGCTGCGCAGGTGAAGGTCGTTCCAAGCCTTCCAGGTGACTAAGGGCTGTAACCTCAAGGGTTCCACCAGTCTCTCTCTGACCAGTAAGGCAGATCATATATATATATATATATATAGTTTTATTGGAATATACATCATATATCATATTATTAAATCATTCATTCATATTAAGAGAGTTTATGATCATCAACAAAATCCATGTCAGAACATTTTCTTCTTTTTAACATTTTTTAAATTTTTAATCATTTTATTGGGGGTTCTTACAATTCCTATCACAATCCATACATACATCAATTGTGTAAAACACGTTTGTACATTCACTGGCCTCATCATTCTCAATCCATTTGCTCTCCACTTAAGCCCTTGGCATCAGCTCCTCATTTTTCCCATCCCTCCCCACTCCCCTCTCCTTCATGAACCCTTGATAATTTATAAATTATTATTTTTTATATCTTACACTGTCCAACGTCTCCCTTCACCCACTTGTCGGTTGTCCATCCCCCAGGGAGGAGGTTATAGGTTGATTCTTGTAATCCATTCCCTTTTTCCACCCTACCCTCTCTCCACCCACCCAGTATCGCCACTCTCACCACTGGTCCTGAATGGATCATCTGCCCTGGATTCCCTGTGTTTCCAGTTCCTGTCTGTACCAGTGTGCATCCTCTGGTGTAGCCAGATTTGTAGGGTAGAAGTGGGATCATGATAGTGGGGGACAGGGGGAGAAAGCATTTAGGAACTAGAGGAAAGGTGTATGTTTCATCGGTGCTAGAACATTTTCTTCTTGTACTCATTGCTATTAGCTCCCTATTTACCCCGTCCTGCCTGCCATACCCCTAAGCAATTATCAATCCAGTTACTGTCTCTATAGACCAGCCTATCCTGGATTTCATATACCAGAAAATGATACAAAGCACAAATAGGAAACAAACAAAAAGTGACTAAACAAAACATGGAATATCCTCAATAAAAGAAAGCAGTAAATGTTAAGAACTGGAACAACTTTAAGCTGGGTTGAAAGGGAGATCGCATGATAAGGCAGTACACTGTGACCTAACTCCATGTGCCATAATCGACCTTATGGTGCTCTCTGTCTGATCGCAAGACTATTCACATCCCCCACTATGGCCAGAGAGGATTCGCCGGAGGTTTAATCCACGTGAGAACCTTGCAAATGGATTTTGGATTTCCACTGTCATCCATTGCCTTCTGCAAACAGGGTGCACATAACTTAAGCTTTGATACAGTTCCCTCCTTCGGATTTGGATTTTATTACTTAGAATCCTTGGATCACACAGACTGGTGTGCTTCTTCCATGTGGTCTTGGTTGACGCCTCACTTAGATGGCTGCTTGCTTGACGACTAGCCTGGTCTTCTTCTTAAGATTGTGTCCTTCATTCCAATGGAAGCATGGGATGAGATGTATACATCTCATCTTCGATCTTTATCTCCCGCCATTATCTTCATTGTGAAAAACAAAATCGAAGAATAAGGAAAGGTACAGGGTTTGGCCAAATCTATATGTGGAGAGCCCTCCATTCAGAAAAGCAGGGAAGCTCCTTGTAAGCTAGTGATAGTGAACTTTTGAGGGGGGAAGAGGAAATGATCCCTTTGGTTAGCAGGACACACTGCCGTGGATGGAGGAGCACTGCTCCCTAGGGCTTCCAAGGCTGTCTGCCTTTACAAAAACAGACCTGGTCATGAACTTGAACCACTGACCTTTCAGCTAGCAGCCCAATGCTTAATCCACTGTGCCACCAGGACTTCTTGTGAGGGAGAGTCACAAAATCCATTGTCCTTGAGTCTATTCTGATTTATAGTGACTCTATAGGACAGGGTAGAATTGTTCATCTGTTTCCAAGTCTATAACTCTTGACAGGAGTAGAAAGCCTCCTCTTTCTCCCATGGAGCTGCTGGTGGTTTCGAACTGCTAGTTTTGCAGTGAGCAGGTCACTAAAACCCAAGGGCTCCTTGAGAGAGCTTAAAAACTCAACTACTCACTGCCATTGAGTTGATTCCAACTCATAGCAATCGTATAGGACCACGTAGCCCTGCCTCTGTGAGTTTCCCAGACTGTACGTCTTTAAGGGAATAGAAAGCTTGATCTTTCTCTCGTGGTTTCGAACAGCTAACCTGGCAGCTAGTAGCCCATCTCATCATCCATGACACCATCAGGTCCCCTTTTTATTCAGTTTTGCTCTTTTAATATGAAAAAAGGACTCTTCTCAGAGAGTAAAACATTAAATATGAAAGTGAAAAATCTGAAATGCAAATCTAATTGCAAATCAAAATAAATTTGTGATCCTAACCCAGATTGATTTCAATGTAGGTTTGAGTCCAAAATTTTCCTAGAGATGGGATTTTATAAGTCCAATCCTTCAGGACTTGGGACAGCTGGGATCAAAGGTCCTGTTTCCTTCTGACTACCTGTTTCATCTCTACAACTCCAAAGGCAGGCATTAGCTTGCCGCTACCATGTTCATTCTATGCGAACATGTTCTGAAGCCCTGAATTGTATCCTTCCAAACAAAGTGGAATGAAAGACGAAATTACTCTGCCAAAGTATACCTCGATTCAATGCTGAAACCCAAAACCAAACCAGTTGCGAGGGAGTGGATTCTGACTCATGGTGACCCATGAATTCATTGTCAAAATAGACTGTCCTTCAGGGAGGTTTTCAGTGGCTGCAGTTTAGAAACTAGAATGCCCGGTTTTTCTTCCGTGGCACTTCTTTATGGACTTGAACATGCAATGTTTTAGTCAATAGCCAAATGCATTAACCGTTTTTTCTCTTCAATATCCAAAGTCTTCAATAACCAAATTCACTGCCATGAAGTCAATACTAACCTATAGTCACCCTATAAGACAGGGTAGAATTAACCCAGTGGGTTTCTAAGACTGTAATTTGTGTGGGTGAATTAAATGAAGGTTTCCTGAGCAGATCATGAGTTTTATTGTATTTTATTTTATTTATCCAAGACTGTAATTCTTTATGGGACTTGAAAGCCTCCTCTTCTCTTGAGGAGTGGCTGGTGGTTTCAAACTACTGACCTTGTGGATAGCATCCCACCAGGTCTCCTCTTCAATTCAGTGAGGGGCTATTATCAGAAGCTTCTAGTATAGTGGGAATACCATGTCCTTTTGAATCAAACAGGTTTAGGGTCTTGGAATCAATGACCAACACTAGACCAGATTTCATTTATTCTTTTCTGATTCCTTAGCTGTTTTCTTTAACACTAATAATACTTAGTGATCTTACTAGTCATCAGTCTTGAGGGAAATAGTTAAAAGCACTTATTTTGTCACAGAGCTGATATAGCGATGGAGACTCATGTCCCACAATGATGTCCACCCCTCCACCATCCCCCTGATTGGTTTCAGAGTAGAATCGTGTCTCCATAGGGTTTTCATTGAGTTTTGGAAGCAGATTGCCAGGCCTTTCTTTCTGGCTCCACCGAAACCTGGCATCCTACTAAAACATAAGCTCCCACTGACTGATGAGTGATGACTGTACATCAGGTACATTGGGCAGGAATCAAACCACAGAAGGCAATAATTCTGTCACTGAACCACCTTAGGAATCCTATAGTTCAGGTAAAAGCCCAGGCCATGAGCTGGTTCTGCCTCTTCAGGCATGGCCAACAACTTGAGATTGGAACAGATCCAAGTTTCTTAAATGGTGTTGAACCAGAATGAAAACTAAAGCAGGAAAAATCATTACAAGTTGAAAACTTGCTGGAAACTTAATCTCCCTCTTTGGAAACAAGGGCAGTTTACCTGTTTCATAGCAACCAAATCTCTTGACCGGCTGAGTGGAAAACAATGGTGTCCAGCTCAAAGATTACGACTGACCACTTCATTTTGAATGTGTTGTTCTCCCTGGTCCTGGAAATAATCAGACGTCACTCATTAGGCTCCGGAAAGGGCTTTTCTGAGAGTTCTATTCTAAGGCTTTGATCAGTCATTTTTTCCCACCACCACCCAACCCCCCATTCTAGTTAGCATACTAGATTACGCAGAATTTTAAAATTTGCATGTGCTCTGTTTTCTCTCACGCTGGCTGTGACTGAAAGGGATCCAACCAATTTGAAACCCTGGTAAAAAAAATTCTTCCCAGGGCTCAGCTTCATCTTTATGTAGAATGGGACTCACGGTTACCCATCTCCCAGAGTATTAACTGTGAAGACTGGATAATTTGATAGACTATGTGGAAAGGGCCTTCGGAGAAGAAAACCCAAATCATTGCTGACTCTTTTCTCCCCAGACCCTTGAATTTGAAATTGGCATTGAAGCATAAAATACAGACTGGCATAAACTGGGAATTCATCTAGATGAAGGGAAGTGTCACAAATGCCGAGGTGACCACTGCCAAGGCCAAGATGAAGTATGTCTACAACAGGAACAGCCCCTGCCTTCTCTGGGTTTTATTTGTATGGGGACAGTGGGGTTGTCATCCTCAGGGGAGAAGCTACTTTGAGGCATGTCTTCGAAACGTGTGTATGTGTGTGTGTGTGTGTATGTGTGTGTACTCATATATAGTTGTCGAACAATTGCCGTGTTTCCATATGCCGCTTTGTACTTTCTCCTCAGGATAACCAAGTGGACAAAGAGTTTGATGACCTTGCGAATACGGTGAAGGGAATCCGGCCGGGGCTGTACATCAAAACAGGTGCTCGCAGAGTGGAGTACAAGAAAGAGCTGCTGTCAGACGTCAGGGGACCACTGGCATCTGCCTGCGACTGACTTAGGTGTGTGGCGGCCTCGTTTCCATCAATCACTTGGGCACATCCTGCCTTCCACCTCTGTCTACACTGAATCCCTTCGTCACAGATAGAGCCACGTGGAGGTGGCCTTCACGATGTGTTGGGCAGTGTAGCCTCGGGTCTGAGTAATCATTTTCTTTCATTGGTCCATGAACCCTGTATTGAAGAGGCTGGAGATGCCCAAAGAAGGCCCCGTTCATGTTCCAGGGAACTAAATGCAACGAAAAGGTGTGTGTGGTGGGTAATCCACACACTCCCTTATCTTGTAATTGCTTGTATGAATGCGACCCAGCACCACCTTTTGGGAAGGCGATTTTTCATTATGCACCCAGAGCCTTAAAACGGCCTGTGTCTTTTGATCCAAACATTCAGTGACTTGGCTCTACAGAAATAAACCACGGGTGCATGAAATGATTGATTTCCAGAGATGTTTTTTTAAATGTTGTTTATACTAATGTTATCACCTAAAGGCTCAGTAACGGGGATTTGTTAGCTAAGCTTCGGAACTCTGCAGCCATTTCATGATTTAGGGAAACGTGTGCTTCATGTCAAATGAGACAATCAGGATCAAAGAAGCACACGGCTGGTGTGGCAGTGCTTCAGGTTTTCACATAGACTTACCATGTGACTCAGCAATTCCGCTCCCCGGTAGATATCAGACAGACATGAACATATTTGTATGCAAATGTCGATAGCAGTATTATTCGTAAAGACCCAAATGAGAAACAACCCAATGTCCATCAGTTGACAAAACATGATATAGCCATACTATTACTTAGCCAAAAAGAGAATCGAGTTTGGGGTGATGAAAATGTCCTAAACTTAATTGTATAATTCTGTCGTTCTTTCTTTTTGAAGTGGATGAAGATATTCTAAAATAGATTATGGTGATGATTGTGAAATTCTGTGAATTGACAAAAACAAACATATAATCTCACACTTTTAAATGGGTTAATCATATGGTACATCTTAATAAAACTGTTTCCAAATGTCAAATTGTTTCCAATAGTATTTTCTAAACTTTTTATTGTGAATTAGGTAGTTTACAGAGTAGATCACAATACCTTATTAATGTTATGTCATATAAATAGAAAATGATTTAATTATCAAATTATTAAAACAGCATATTTTATATCAATTTACATTTCTGGAAATACTTGTATAATTTTTATTTCTACAGATAGTATATTAAATGTATTTCATATAAAGATACATATTAAATGTTATGGAGGTATAATCTATAAAATATTATATTAAAAGTTTACAGACATTCTGACTCAATTTATCATCCATTGTAATTCCCTCAATGGACCATTGCTTATCCCACAATAGGATTTATTAATGTCTGAATATGTACACTCAGAAAAAAAGATTTCAGATTCACAGAACTCTTCATGTCCATCTGTAGGTTGTGGGTTTGTATGTGGCTTTTGCTTTCTTTTTCCTCATCTGCATTTTCCATACTTTCTCCTCTGCATATTCTTAAAGAATCATAGTCTGTTTAAGTAAAAGTACAGGTTTATCACGGCTCTATTGTGCGATTTGAACACCGGAAGTGAAACCAAGTAGCGCAGCTAGAACCACATTTTTATTAACTAAACCCAGGAATTTCTGTTACAATGATCAGAGACCAGGCCAGGGGAAAAGTGAGAGGTGGGACACCTCAACGCTAAGCTTTGCTTGTCTTCTCCTTTGTGGGTGGGCTCTGATTGGTTTAGTCTAAGCAAGTTTCAGTTAGAGGGCTAATTACAAAAATATGTGCTTTTTAGGCAATCTCAGGGAAGTCAACAACCCAATTCATTGCGAGTTAATTCTGACTCATAAACTGAGTTTCTGAGACTAACTCCTGACGGGGGTGGGGGGGTGGAGCAGAAAGCTGATGCTTTCAAACTGCTGACCTTGAGTTTAGCAGCCCGAGTAACCAGTATGCCACCAGGGTTCTCTCAATCCTAAATAAAGCGAAGACGATCTTTACAGAAAGACAGACTTGGGTCATGATTTGATCAAAGGCTCCCAAAATGGGCGCTGTGCTCCAGCCCAGCTTTGCCCTTCCTCCACCCCTAGGTGCCAGCCCAGCAATCTCCAGAAACCCACTCCTTCCAGTGAAGGCAGTGAAGGGATCAAGTCCTGCTTGGTTTCCAGGTGCTGGGTGGGGAAGTCCTTTCTTCACCCAGAAAGGGGCGCAAAAGGGAGCCCCTGGCCTTTGTGCAGGACGCCTCAAGGAAGCAATGGTATTTGCAAAGACATGAAGAAGGAGGGCGGAACGAAGGAGGTGTGGGCCCAAGTGAAGGCAATGGCTGTCCTGGAAGCCGCTCGCAAGGAGGGGAAGCCCGCGAAGGGGAGGAAGGGCACCGCAGTCAGACTGAAACATGGCGTCTGCAACCCCGGCCGCCGGCAACCTGGCAGCCTTCCCGCCAAACCCACATCCAATCAGAAAGCGCCGTCGCTCCATGGCTCAAGCGGCAGCCAATCGCGAGCGGCAGACCGACGTTCAGCCCGCCCCAGATATCCCTGGGCTAATGGAAGGTGAGCGGCGGCCAGCCAATCCCGGCGGGGCATGGAGCGGAGGCGGCAGGCAGTTGGGCGCAGTTGCAGTTGCGGCAGTTGAGTTGAAGCAGCAGAGTAGGAGGCAGTAGCGGCTTCAGCAGCGGCGGCAGAAAAGCTCACCATGGTAAGACCCCCGGGACCGAAGGCACTCGGTGGGCCCCCACTCGATGGCTGGACCCTGGGCATTCCTCCCAGGCGCCGGAGCGGGAGGGTGGAGGAGGTGACCTCGCGAGGTGACCAGAGCATCAAGCTCCTGAGGCCGCCTGCGCGGAAGGGACCGGCCTGCAAGCTGAGGAGCGGGGGTTGGGGCCTGGGAGGGCCTCGAGGCCTTTGAGCCCGTGGGGTGGGGGGAGGGGGGACAATTTCAGAGACATGGGGGCGGGGCACTGGGTGTAGCTGCAGCAAAATTGGGTCTGACGAGCCTGGGTGGAGACGGCGTGCAAAGAGAGAGTTCCCGTGGAAGACCTCCCCAATGGAGAACAGGAAGGACGGAGGGACCTGGCGGCAATCCAGAAGACGCCAACAGTTGCCTGCGCATTGTGAAAAGACTGCCCTGGCGGGGGAGCTGCCCACCATGGTGAAACATAGGCTTGCTGGAGGCCGTGGAGTCAATCCCCAAACGATAGAAAACTACATAGGGTTTTATACACTGGAGGAGACCTGGTGGTGCAAGTTGGTTCAGCAGTGAGATTCAAAGAGCAAAGTAGGCCATGGGAGAAAGAAGCCATTTGCTTTCCTAAAGATGATTGGAAACCGTATTGCTAGGAGGTAGAAGCCACTGAAGAGCAGTGGGTTTGGTTTGGAGTCGCCTGTACAGGGGCAGATTGCCAGGCCTTTCTCCTGTGGAGCAGCTGGGTACGGAGGGTTCGAACCACCTACCTTTGGGTTAGCTACCCAACCACTTAGCCACTGGGCTACCAGAGCACCTTCAAGGACCTCCAAAAGCTGCTGCTTATGTGGGTTACAGCTACCTATATTTGTATGCCTGGGAAATTAACAGAGGTGCCGTTTACTACATGAAAACTTGAGTGGTGGTTTATTAGGTATCCCCTCCAATCAAACATTCACAGAAATAGTCAAGATCCAGGACTGAACATGTTCCCAGTTATTCCTAACAAATGGTGTCCCTATATATTAATACAACTTTTTTTTTTTAAGGATACTCTTATATCCCCTTCCTCTACATCAGGCCCTTTAAGGAGGCCTGGTGACATTGTCTTTACACATAGACCTTTGATCCTCTACATCAGGCCCTGACAACCACTAAATTTGCTTTCTCCTGCTATGAATTTGCCTATTCCGGACATTTTATATAAGTGGAATAATAAAGATGCAGTCTTTTTCTTGCTTTTTTTAAAAAGGCATTTGCTGAAAAAACATGGCTAGTTCAGCTGGTAACTCAAACTACAAGTGCTTTGTTTGGGACAACTGTACTACTGGGTGTGGCCAAAGTGTTTTGTGTGTCCCTCCCATTTTGTCACAGTAGCCAAAGGTAGAGATTTATTTCTCTTTTAAATTTTGTGGTGGTTGACAATATACACAACACACATGATTCAAGTTTTCACCTGTAGAATTAGATGACATGGATAATACTCGTCAAGCTGTGCAACCGTCTTCACCTGCTTTCTGAGTTGCTCTTCCTCCATTAGCATAAACTCACTGACCCCTTAAGGTTCTGATCTACTCTGTTTTCTCTCAAGGTAGAGATTAAATAAAAACAATTTTATTGCTATCTGATGAATATCCTTAAGAGATGCTGATTTTGAGGGTATAGTAATAAAAATTCAGTGACCACTGTATAGTTTGGTAACAATAGTATGATTTTTTTTTTGTTTTGCATCATTACAACCTTTCAAACACAATGAAAAGGCCTGCTAACCTTCTAGTATTATAAAATGGGGTTTAGTCCTGGGTAAAAGCCTCTATATCCCCCAAGGTTTGGGAACCTCACTGTGATTAATTGTAGGAAGAGGGGCATTTTTGTGAGGAAGATGGATAAGAAGAATGAATCATTGAGGGGTGGAGACAGCTTTATTTGTACTGAAGAGTTAAAGGGGACAGACCTGATTGGAAATTTGGTGACAGGCAGTTGAGGCTCTGGGTAATTGGGGAACAAGGTCAACCTTCTAGAAGAAAATAAGTTGCTCTGAAATGTGAAAAGAAGAGGAAGTTTGGATTCCACCCACCCACCCAGACAGAGAGGAGAAAGAACCAACTAAATCTCAAAATGAGCAAACAAAAAACAGAAATACCTCACTTCTATTGTGGATCCTGGTATCATCAAGCCTCATCTTACTCCCTCAGACTACCTGGTGGGATTGAACTGATGTGGTGGTTAGCAGCCCACCACACCAGTAGGGCTCCCAAAGAAAAGTAAAATGTGATGATCCAGATGAGAGTGCAATGATGCATTTATAGTGGTTTTCTGTTAAGACTCTGGAACAAGATTGCCCTGTCCTATAGTGTCCCCATGAAGCAGAAACAGAGCAGCAGCGGTGGGCATAGGACTTGGGTTTTGACTAAAAGTAGGCCTGATTTTCCGGACTACTTTAATTAGTTTAATTGATTAGGGAATCAGAAATGGAAGTGGCCTTACCCCTGGTCTCCCCTACCTCCAATTTGCAAATGGAGACATTGAAGTCACAGAGCTAATTAATGGCCCTACCAGGGCTGGGAATACACTATCGCAAGTATCAAACCATACCCTTGTGAAATAGAGGAAAGAGATGAGGCTTTCTACCCACTTAAAGAGTTGGCCTCAGAAACCCACAGGGGCCATTCTGTTTGATAGGGTTGTTATGAGCCAGGGTTGACTCATTGGCAGTGGTGGTTTGGTTTTGGTTTGTGTGTTAAGTAGGACAAAATGAACATGGTTTTGAAAATTGGTTTGCTTCGATAGCATCCAAAGGACTTTTCCATGGTGTTGATGAGTTCTTTCCCTTGGGGAGCAGTGCATAAGTTCCTTGCCTTTGCAGAAGTAAGTTCCAGCTGGTACTGACTACTCTGGGATGCTGTTGGGGGCTTATGTTGAACTGTGGTCTTACTGCCAATTAGAGATTTGGTGCTTGTAGAAAACATGTCTTCAAATTCATGGGAGCATAGATTCGAATTTCAGAGCAGGTGGAGGACTTCAAATTTTATTTGATTTCCTTTTGATTTTGGTGATGACTTCCCTAACTTGGAACAAGTGGTTCATAGCAGTATTGTCAGGCTTCGAGCAGGAAAGAGGTGTGCATTTAAAATAGTTTGAGGACACTCTAAAAAAAAGTATATAAAGCTATTGGCAATGTTTAAGGATTAAGGAAACTGCCCCAAGGGATGTGTGGTAGCTCCCATTTGTGATGCTTGGGACAGAAGAGGTGGGCGGGAACCCTATTAGAAGCTGAAAGAAAGTAACTTTATGAAGACAACCCGCTGTCAGAAGTTGTGGCCCTGATTCAGGGAATCCACTGTCCCATGGCAGCTGGGCTCCCGTATCATCCCTGTCTCCTGGGGGGCCACCATGGTTTAAAGGCAGAAACCAGAGGGCCACAATTCTCAGTCGGCCTCCAAATCAGAGAACTGGGTGGCGAGAGGCGCTAGGGGCAGACAGAAGTCACACAGTAACCAGCAGGACGTTAGGCAGGGTGACCCAAAGCTGAGTTCACTTGGCCTAACCCACTCTATTATCTTGCCCAGATGCCAGGGCCCAGTAAAGTGCCATGTCAGTGTGTGCCACCACCCCAGAATGATTTTGGAACATGGGCGTCAGAGTACAGCCCTCATGACTCCACATTGTATCTAACATGGCAGCCAGGCTCTGACCTGCTTGACTGTCCTCTCCAACATGGGAAGCTGTCGATACTCATGTATGACCGTGCTTCAGTCCCATGGCTTTCCCAAACTTTCTTTCCCAAGGGACTCCGAGGGCCCTCTGTGTGGTTTTGTAAAGCAGCTTGTGATGTTCACACACTAGGCAGTAAGGGTTAATCCCAGAAGCCACACGAAGACGAAAGACCGTAGTTTCTAACTGCCTGGAAACGGACGATGTCCCTTTGGTTGTGGTTCACAGCGCGAGTGCATCTCCATCCACGTGGGGCAGGCTGGTGTCCAGATTGGCAATGCATGCTGGGAGCTGTACTGCCTGGAACATGGGATCCAGCCCGATGGACAGATGCCCAGTGACAAAACCATCGGCGGCGGGGATGACTCGTTCAACACGTTCTTCAGCGAGACCGGGGCTGGCAAGCACGTGCCCAGGGCGGTGTTTGTGGACCTGGAGCCCACCGTGGTTGGTGAGTCTGGGCAAGGGTTTGCACCAAAGCCCCACACAGGCCCCTGGGAGTCCCTGTGGAGAGGGCAGGACGCACAGCCCCGGCCGCGTGCTCAGCGTGGTCAGGGGAGAGGGTGAAAGTGGCAGTGATTGAAGAGTCCGTGGAGTATGGCTTCTCCCCTGCAGGAGGATGGGCTGACTGTGGGGTGGCTCCAGGCTGACTCCTGGGAGCTGGAAGTTGGCACGGGCGAGGCTGACCACTCTGGGTCTCTATGCAGATGAAGTGCGCACCGGGACCTACCGGCAGCTCTTCCACCCGGAGCAGCTCATCACCGGCAAGGAAGACGCAGCCAATAACTACGCCAGAGGCCACTACACCATCGGCAAAGAGATCGTCGACCTGGTGCTGGACCGGATCCGCAAGCTGGTGAGCGGAGGGTCCTGGAAGGCCCCTTGCGAGGGTGGCCCTGGACAGAAAGAGGTGGTGTGGGCAGCCTTGGGGCCGGGACTGAGTTCACGTGCGCTGCCTGCGGTCTCCCTTGCAGTGGGCCTTGGGAGTTGCGTCCCTGGGTCCCGGGGGTCCTCTTGTGCGTGCTCTGTTTGTGGCGCTGTTGGTGATCAGGGAGGCAGCAGTGTAGACCCTGCAGAGGGAAGCCAGCGACCTGGGCTGGATGGGCACTGACCATGCGCTCTCCCGCAGGCGGACCTGTGCACCGGCCTGCAGGGCTTCCTGATCTTCCACAGCTTTGGGGGCGGCACCGGCTCAGGCTTCGCCTCCCTGCTGATGGAGCGGCTCTCGGTGGACTACGGCAAGAAGTCCAAGCTGGAGTTCGCCATCTACCCGGCGCCCCAGGTCTCCACGGCCGTGGTCGAGCCCTACAACTCCATCCTGACCACCCACACCACCCTGGAGCACTCCGACTGCGCCTTCATGGTGGACAACGAGGCCATCTATGACATCTGTCGGCGCAACCTGGACATCGAGCGGCCCACCTACACCAACCTCAACCGTCTGATCGGGCAGATCGTGTCCTCCATCACGGCCTCGCTGCGCTTCGACGGCGCCCTGAACGTGGACTTGACTGAGTTCCAGACCAACCTGGTCCCCTACCCGCGCATCCACTTCCCCCTGGCCACGTACGCCCCGGTCATCTCGGCCGAGAAGGCCTACCACGAGCAGCTGTCCGTGGCCGAGATCACCAACGCCTGCTTTGAGCCGGCCAACCAGATGGTGAAGTGCGACCCTCGCCACGGCAAGTACATGGCCTGCTGCATGCTCTACCGGGGGGACGTGGTCCCCAAAGACGTCAACGCGGCCATCGCCACCATCAAGACCAAGCGCACCATCCAGTTTGTGGACTGGTGCCCAACTGGATTTAAGGTAGGAGTGGGTGGTTGGCGTTGGGACTGGCAGGAAGCAAGAGAGTCTGTGGAAACACAGAGTCCCTCAGGACTCCACTCTCCAAAAAGAAGGTCCCTGTTCACAGCAGCTAGACCGAAGGGAGAACCAATTCAGAAAACAGTTTATTAAGGGCCTGTTTTTGATCGATCACTCATCTCCCCCTGACTTCTTAAAAGTGTCCTGCACGGTTCACTGGGTGGTGAGACTTTACCTTAATTATCCTTAGATGACAGGTGGGATGTCTGTAAGGTCTGCATGTGGGAAATTGCTGTCTGTCCTCCACCTGGCTCCCCTGCTCTGCCTGTGGGCGGGTGTTAATGTGTTTCGCAGTGGTGTTTTTCAAGCACAGGTAGGCTTCTATAAAGAGACAGTCATTAATATTCATGGTGCAGACTTGCCTGAGGGTGAGGGACAGGTTGCTGCTGTTTCTTCACCCCGGCTGGGGACTGTCTTTTGCACAGCACAGCACACGCTATTTCGGGGGCTCCCTCAGGCATCTTTAGTCTCGCAGTCAAAGATCTACCAGTAGGAAAGTTCGTGCCTTGAAGACCCTCCACATTGTAGGCTGTCAGGCCCGTGGGACTTCTTGTGCTTATCAGGGGAAGTTCCTTCACCTTTCTGCCCTTCTTTGTGAAGAGCCCCTGTCCATACTGGCTGAGTGTGTTAGACAAAGCTTCCACATGGAGGGGAGCCGCTGAGCCTCATTGTTAGTAAACCTGGGAAATCCTCTGATGTTGGCAAGATGCTGAGGCCAGCCCATCCCATCATTCCAGATGGAAAAGGACAGGTGAGAAAGCAGGCCCACCTTAACCTCTATAGTTTTTCTTAAAATGTAAAGCAAAGCAATATAAACTGTCCAGTGTATTTAACTCTCCGGGAAGTATCCCCTAATTCTCACCGACCTGGGTAGGTTTCCATTCTCTGTCTCCATGTCTGAGTGGCCTCTGGACATAGAGCAGATACTTCCCATCCAGAAGCACTGTGTCTCTGTTACTCAGTTCACTTTTGAAAAACTAATTCCATAGAATGCACGTTGTTTTCCATCTATAACAGTCCTGAAGGCTAAGGCCTCTCCTGGTTTCTGATGTTTATGTGCCTGCTACCCTCGTCTCTCTGACTCTGGCTGATGTTAGTTTGTCCTTGAAACACCACTCAGAAGTGATGGGGTGTAGGACCCACCCTAATTAAAAAAAAAACAACCACCCCTATTTCCAAACATCCTATTTACAAATTCAGGGATTAGGATTTTTTTTTCCCCCAGGGATTAGGATTTCTGCGTGTAACTTTTGAGGGGAGAGTTGGGGTTGAGACAGGGATACCACGCATCCATAAACTTCGGTTGTAGAAGAGTGATGTGGTTATGTTTTTAAGTGCCGGTGTCTGGCCCCCAAGTCCCTGGCTGCTGGCTTGTCTTTCTTGAATCCAGTATAAAGTTGATCTTCCTCTTGTCTGACAGGTGGGCATCAACTACCAGCCCCCCACCGTGGTCCCCGGGGGAGACCTGGCCAAGGTACAGCGTGCCGTGTGTATGTTGAGCAACACCACAGCCATCGCCGAGGCCTGGGCTCGCCTGGACCACAAGTTCGACCTCATGTATGCCAAGCGCGCCTTCGTGCACTGGTACGTGGGCGAAGGCATGGAGGAAGGGGAGTTCTCCGAGGCCCGGGAGGACCTGGCTGCGCTGGAGAAGGATTACGAAGAGGTGGGCGTGGACTCCGTGGAAGCAGAGGCCGAGGAAGGAGAAGAGTACTAGGTGCAGTGGCCTCCAGCCCTTTGTCCCCCACTCCCTGTAAGATGACAGATTCACCTATTAAAGTTTCTGTATCAAAACAACCTCTGTCTTTTGTGTGTCATTTGGGCCAAGTGTCCAATCCAGGAAGGAAAACACCATCACATCTCAGAACAAACATGATAAGCACGTTGCTTACTGCAGTACTTTTTAAGGTGACCAGATTTTAACATTGGAAAAGTGGGACACCAGCAGGACACCATTGATAAAACTCATCCTTGTGAAATAGCCACATGGCAGCCAAAAACTGTATACCCTAGCTTGTGCATTCTTTCCAAAAATCAGGGCTTTATTAAAATGCCGTGGAACTCAGGAAAAATTTTTAAAAATCAGTATGTCTGGTCACTTTACTGGCTCAGGAGGACACAAAAAAACTTTATTTCAAATCATTTAAACGTGAAATCTAACTTTCCAGGCTCAGTGACCTTTGGTGAGATAGTCCCATTCGTTTTGCCCAGAGAGGGAGCTGACAGTGTGGAGTTCACCCCTTTTTTGTCAGATGGGGACAGTGGGGACCACTTCTGAGACTTCCTGAAAGCTCAGTGTTCCTGTCTCAGGCTGCCACTGCAGGGTCTCTGAGCATGTGGCTCAGTGTCCCCTAAACTGGCCTGCAGAGACCAAGAAAGTACCTGCCGCCTCCCAGAGCCCCACGTTCACACAGCCTGGCAGGTTTAGAGGTCACGATATTCTGTGAGGAGGCACACTGGCTGCCTGTACCTTGGAGTGTGGCTGGGACCTTGGAAAGCGGGCGTGGTGTTTACTGCTTTGGGTGACTTGGTGACCCATGCACAAGGGAAGACTGTCTTGAACCCCACCTCGTGGGCCTGTGCCTAGCTGGGGTGCAGGGCAAGTGGGATTTCTCACTGGCCTGGAGAAAATGCTCAGGCTTGAAGCACAGCCGCACCAGATGCAAAGCAAAGCAAAGCACGTTGGTTTTCTCCCATCAATTGGTCGTTTCTCCTGATGCCCTGGCTCCATGTAACCAAAGCGTGCTTTTTAAAGCCACTCCCGTGGGGGTCAATTGGCCACGCAGCCACGTCCCGTTGTACAGGGGACGGTCCCCAGGGTTCCTGGGGCTGGGTTTTTCCGACAGCATCTATTCTGCAAGGAAAACAAGCGGCACTTGCCCCCAGCACAGCCCCCCAGGACCGCTCTCGCCCCGCCCAGCGCCGGGCACCGCGCGCACCGGCGTCTCGCTCGTCTCAACTTCCGCCGCGCGCCACTCCTCGCGAGACTTCGGCGGCACAGCAATGGCGAGATCGTGAGGACGGCAGACGGGGTTCCGGAGGCCGGACAGTGGCGCGACCGGGCCCGGGGGGACCCCCGACCAGCTAGAGCCCCTGGAGCGGGGCGGCGGCCGGGGCGCGAGGCCCTGGGGACCCGAACGGGCGCCCTTACCCCGCCCCCGCCGCTCCCCCAGATGCCGCGTCACTGCTCGGCCGCCGGCTGCTGCACACGGGACACGCGCGAAACGCGCAACCGCGGCATCTCCTTCCACAGGTCAGCGCGCGTGCGTGCTGGCGCGCCCGAGGCCCACAGGCGCATGCGCCGGCTCGGACGCCCGCCCTCTCCGGTGGGGGCGGGCCTCGAACCCGCGGGGAGGGGAGGGGGCGGGAGCGCGGAGGCGGCGGTGTCCTCGGGTCCCGGAGCGAGCGCTGGGGAAGGGCGGAGTGCGAGGTGGGCCGGCTGGACCCCCCCCCCCCCCACGTCCCCGCGACCCATGCCGCCGCGCCGGCCGCTGCCCCCCTCGAGGACTCTCTGCTCGGGGCCCCGGCCGGCGCTCAGGGCTGTGTGGCCCCGCAGGCTCCCCAAGAAGGACAACCCGCGGCGAGGCCTGTGGTTGGCCAACTGCCAGCGGCTGGACCCCAGCGGCCAGGGCCTTTGGGACCCGGCGTCCGAGTACATCTACTTCTGCTCCAAGCACTTCGAAGACAACTGTTTCGAGCTGGTGGGAATCAGGTGCGAGGCCGTACGGGGGTGGGCGGGAGGTGATGGGGGACGGGTTACGGCCTGGTGCAGTGAACAAGCGAGGACCACCCCCCCTCCCTTCCAAGCCACGAGGCTGTCTGCCCAGCACACCTATAAAGGCAGCAACCCTGGTAGCACAATGAGTTAAGTACTGCTCACTAATTGCTTTGTAGAACAAATTTAGGCTGTCTGCCCCTATCAAGGTTTACCACCTGGGAAACCCCAGGAAGTCGTTCTGCCCTGTCCTGGGTCAGAGCGCATTGGACTTGCAGCGTCTATTAGGGTGCTTCAGGTGGTCCACTGCCACATGAGTCCCGAAGAGACTTACAGGGCAGAGCCGATCCCATTGCCTGACCCTGTGTCCCCCAGGCTCCTTTCTGCAGGCCACCTTGCACCCGCCACCCTGGGCCAGGGTGCTGGCAGATGCCCCCGTAAGCATGCCCAGGACTGGTCTGCCTCAGGTATCTGCTCGCCACTCATTCAGGCTGTTTCACCCCCAGTGGGTATCACAGGCTGAAGGAGGGGGCGGTGCCCACCATATTCAACTCTTTCTCCAAGTCACGCCGGGCCTGCAAGACCAAGGCCCGAAGTTACTCCCTTGGCCCTCTTGACCTCAGCCGGCTCCAGCTATGCAGGAAACGGTATGTGCCACTTGACCACCGGTCTCCAGAGATGGGGTTTAGGGGTCCATGCCTGTGTGACAAGAATAGTGTTCTGGGCCTGAGTGTGTAGGGGGCCTTCCTGGAAGGCTGGTGAAGTGGGTGTTGGCACAGCCTTCACTTGGCCTGTCAGGCTCCCTCTCGCTCTCATCCAGGTGCTCTGAGAGCCGGGGACCCACAGCTCCGTTTTCTCCGCCCCCTCCTGTGGACGTCCCTTGCTTCCCTGTGGAAGAGGCCTCTGCTCCGGCAGCTCTGCCGGCCTCCCCCGCTGGAAGGCTGGAGCCAGGCCTCAGCAGCCCCTTCTCAGACCTCCTGGGACCCGTGGGCGCCCAGGCAGATGAAGCTGGCTGCAGCACCCAGCCCTCTCCAGAGCGTGAGCCGGAGCGGCAGCCCTCCCCTCTGGAGCCTCGGCCGGTCTCCCCCTCGGCCTACATGCTGCGCCTGCCACCCCCTGCAGGGGCCTACATCCAGAGTGAACACAGCTACCAAGTGGGCAGTGCCCTCCTCTGGAAGCGGCGGGCAGAGGCAGCCCTCGATGCCCTGGACAAGGCCCAGCGCCAGCTGCAAGCCTGTAAGCGGCGGGAGCAGCGGCTACGGCTGCGACTGACCAAGCTGCAGCAAGAGCGGGCTCGGGAGAAGCGGGCCCAGGCAGACGCCCGAGAGACTCTGAAGGAGCACGTGCAGGACTTCGCCATGCAGCTGGGCAGCAGCGTGGCCTGAGACGGGCAGTAAGCCTTCGGCCAACAGGCAACATCTACCAGGGCCTGCATTTCCGCCCAGAGGAACCTGAACTGAGCTGTGTCCCCCAGACTTGGCCAGACACCACAATAAAGTGGCTGCTTGTGAGAGGCCCACTGTCTGGCTCTGATGGGGCTGCACCTCCACAATCACCAGTCCCATTCATTCCCTAGATAATGGAGGGGCTGGAGCACAGGCCACCAAGACCAGAAACAAACACACACACATACACACACACACACCTCCCCACCCCCTACCTCTGTTATATTGCTGCTTGTTCTTGGTACTGCATGGGCGGGAGGCCAGCATGTGCTCAGAAGGAGAGGGCTCCAGGGTGGAGACTGGTACCTGCCCTGCAGGAATCTGAAGACTAAAAGTTACAAAACAAAGCCAGTTCCTTCAAGCCGGTTCCCACTCAGTCACCGGACAGCAGAGACCAGTCCGACAGTTTCAGAAGCTGTCAGTGTTCCCAGCAGCAGCCAGCCTCGGGTCACAAGGAGCAGCTTGTGGTTGGTAGCCCAACACTTTAACCAGTGGGCCACCAGGGCTCCTGGAGGAGGACAGGGTGGTGGTATGGCCAAAGCAGCCACAGACACCCTGTCCTTGGGGTGGGGAATGGCCTTGACTGAAACAAGCTGGCTCTCTGGAAGCACTCCCAGAGCCCAGGCCTGACTGCCCATGGCACGTGTGCCCCCTTTCTAACAAGCCAGTCTGTGGGGCAGTCCAAGTGGGCCCTACACAACTGGGTCCCAGCCTCTAGTCCCCATGGGGCGGGGCAGTCTCCACCTGAGACACAAGCCCCAAAGGCTGCACTCTGGTGGTGGGGTAGACAGTGGTGGGAGCACACACGCAGTTCTAGACTCCTGGAAATGGGCTGGTGGGGGTGGGGTAATCTTGGTGGGTCTCTATTGAGTCACCTCTAGACGGGCTTGAGGGTCCCCTGAGTGTAAACTTTGAGGGTGGGTACAGCTTCCAGGTGCCTTCTGGAAAGGGTAAGGTGTGGAGACCAGTATCCTGTAGGGTCCTGGGTGCAGGGCATGATGTATAATCCCCTCTCCTCCATGAAGGACCCATGCTGGGCCCCTGCATGTACCCCCTCCTGAGCGATCATCCCCCCCATCACCTTTTGTGCTTGCCGCTGCCCACCAGAGCTCCCCCAGTGAATAGCGTACCACAGCACCTCCTGCTGGCTACCTCGTCTCCCCTAGCTCATCGTTTTGGCTCCAGGCTGTGTCCCAACTTGCTTGGCCAGAGAATCTTGCACACAACTGTCAGGACCCAGAGGGACTAGTCAGACTTTGCTGGGTCTACTTCTTGAACACTCCCAAGGCCTCTGCAAGGTACTGGTGGAGGGGAGGGGCTGTGCCCCACTTCTCAGCTGGGTCAATGCCAGCCTGTCTACATCAGGCCCTGCTGAGCTGACCCTCCAGGGGTGGGCACAGGTGGAGACAGACGCGGTGAAGTGGGTGTTCAGCTCTGCTGGTCTTTACTGTGGCATTCCAGTGACAAGTGAACACTGGGGGGGGGGGGGGGGGGAAGGTGCAAAGCAAGTCCCCCTGGAGCCAGTCCCCAACCACCTGCAGTTCATCTCTGGATCACTGGTCCCGTCAGACTTGGGGTGGGTGGCCATGCACAGACCACCCCTACCCTGCCTCCTCTCAGGGTCTGCAAGACCAACAACACACTCTTCCCCCCGAGTGGACAACGGCCAGGAGGACCCTCAGCTGAGCATGGCTCAGCATGGGACCTGGGACCATGTCCTCAGCAGCGGAATGTGGTTTCTGACACCCACACACCCCTCAGCTCTCTTCAGGGTCTCTGGGCCACTCTCGCCCCATAGGCTGGTGCCTGCCGCCTGGGGGCCTCAGATGTCCGCGCCCAGCTCTGCACACTGCTTGTCAGAGATGTGAGAAGCCAGGGAGTCGAGGATGTCAATCAGCAATTGCTGGCTCAGCAACCGTAGCGTGGGCAGCTTGGAGACCTGCAGGAGTGACCGCGGGGAAGGTTCAGGAGAGCCCCCAGGGCAGGCCACGGGGTGCAGGAACTGCCTGTCCCAGGGCCCGCCCCACTGCGCCACTGCCAGGCTGACCTTGGTGAACTGGTGCACGATGATGTGTAGGCAGTGGCGCTTCATGTCCAGTGCCTGAGTCTTGTCGGCAGCCTCCAGGATCTGGAAGAGCAGGTGCCTGAGCCTCAAACTCTAGCAGCACTGGGAAGAGGGGTGACCCTGGCCAGCGGGCGGCTTACCTGCAGCACATTCTCCACCGTCACGTTCATCTCCAGGTTCTGCTTGCAGTAAGCCTGCAACCGGTTGTTGTAGAAGCCGTAGTAGTAGGGAGCAGCAAACAGGTAGCTGGGGCAGGTTAAGGAGCTGCCAAAAAGGGGCCCTTCCTTGCCGTCCCTCCCCTGGACCATCAATAAAGAGCATCCCAGAACCAGGGTGATGGCCCCAGACCATGGAAGGGGCTGGCCCAGGGCCTGGGGGAGTAGGGGTTGAGTTTAAATCTTAGCTGAGTCCATCTTCTGAAAGCAAAGGTTCTGATCCACTTAGTGGCACAGAACCCTCCCTTCAGAAGCAGGTCGTTACGCCTTGGCCCCCTGCGGGATGTCCTGGGGAGTTCATGCCTGGAGCCCCACTAAATGCCTGCAAGGCCACATCCTGTGCTTGGCCATGGGCTCCCAGCCGTCTCCCAACTGCAAAGCCCCCTGCAGCCCCCTCTGGGCACCAGGGTGGGGTGGGGGTAGGGCTGGGGACCAAGTAAGGATGCAGCGAGTCCTCTGGTGGCATGTTGACCTCGCCGTAGTAGATGTAGCGCAACATGGACTCGAAGGCCTGCCTGCTGGGCACCATCTCCCCGATGGAGATGTTCACCTGCCCATCCTCGGGCATGAAGGAGCGGAACATGGCCTCAAAGTAGCTGCGGGCAGGGTGCCAGCTGGGGGCTCAGCTAGCGGGGCCAGAGGCCAGTCCCCAGCCCACCCTTGCCTACCCTGCCCCGTACCTACCTGGAGCGGGCAGCCAGGATGGCCTTATGTGCTGGCCTCGGGGACCCATCCAGCAGCAGCGTGATGTCACAAAACTCCGCCCCTGCCCCCTCCAAGTAGGCCTTCATGTCCTGGATCAGTGATGTGCCTAAGGGTGGGGCCACAGGTCTGAGCAGACCTCCAGCCAGCCCACTTCCTCCTGGGCCTGCTCAGGCTCTGTGTCCCTGCACAGCTGTCCACCCCATCCCCGGCACGAGGCCACCACAGGCCCTGGACTTCTCAGTCCTCACATGTGCTCTGGGGACCCACAGTTGACTTTGCACTCTCCTTGCCTGGCTGTGCAGCTCACGGCCCCTGGCTGTGGCCAGCATGGGAATCCCTGGGGCCCAGAGAGCTCAGAGCCTACAATTGTCACAGGTCAGGAGGGGCCGGTGTGGGTGGGATCTGCAGCCTGTACCTCTCACTGGGCCCCCAAAAGATGACTCGTGCCCTCGTTTCCCACATCACCAAGCTTGGAAGCCATCAGATCTGACCCCGCCCACCAGCCGGAGTGGGCCCTGTCTCCACCCCAGCCAACGGCTCAAGACTCACTATATCCACCCCCCCACCCTACCCCCCACCTGCTAGGGCCAGCCCTGTGGCCAGGCGGGGCCGTGGGCATGCTGGGGAGACATCTGTGGTTCCACTGTTGCTCCGTCATCTGAGGGCCCCCATGGTAACTAGGCAGGCCAGGCCCCACCCCGGGAAGGGGAGAAGGAGTGGAGGGGGGCGGTACCCCTACCTATGTCCACAGGCTGATCTGAAGGGGCCCGTGAGGGCGCCTGCTGCTTCCGCCGCACGATCTCCACGATGAGCGGGGACGCGAGGCCCTCGAACTCCTTCATCATGATCACCTGGTTGAAGTGGGACTCCTTCACCACGAAGTTCAGGCAGTGCTCCTGGAGATGGGGGAAAGTGGTGAGGCCCAGCTGGGACCGTGCAGACAGGGGTGGGGTGTCCCCTCCCGGGCCCCCAGCACCTTTAGCTGGCCCAGCTGCAACCTGGCGGCGCTCTCGCACACAAGCAGCACGTTCTGCAGGTCCACGGAGGCCTCGATGTACTGCCGGCACAGCTGCTCCAGCCGGCACAGCTGGAAGCCCAGGGCCAGCTTGTACACGTCCATGATGAGCAGCACGTCTTCCACGTGACCTGCACACAGGCCCCGCCCCGGGGGTCTGTCAGGTGGCCCTGGCCTCGCCCTGTGGCCCCGCCCGCCCCGGCCCGCCCGGACCTTTCCGCGGGTACTGGATCTTGTCCGTGTAGAGGAACTGCATGAGCACCTCGAAGGGTCGAGCCTCAGCCTCCGGGATGGCCACAGGCAGCAGCGGGGGCCGGCCGCCCCCCGAGACCCCGCCAGCGGCCTCCCCGGGACCCAGGGCGGCTTCCTCTTCTAGCTTCTGTCGGGAGGAGAGGGAGGTCCAGAGTCCTGCAGGTGGGCTTGGGGGCAGGCCATGGGGCAGGGCGAGGGCCCCCCCAGAATCTCACCTGAGCCAGCCTCTCTCGAGCCTGCGCAATCTTCCTGCGCAGCCAGCGGCTCCTGGCCGTGACGATGGCCACGTGGCCCTGCACACACTCCTCCTTCTGAAACACAAGCGGGCTTTGGTGGAGGATGCCCCAGCACAGGCTCCTTACCCCCGCCCCCAAACTGGCTGGGCACCCACCTCACCCAGGACGAACTCCACGTCGCAGAACTGACGGCTCTCCCACAGTCGCCCATAGTCCTCATGCAGGGTGCATTTGGGGTAACACGAAAACTGGGGGCAAGGGGGGGGTTGGCAGTGCCAGAGTTAGCCAAGCTGTCCCTCGGCTGGCACTGGCCCCCAAACAGCTAGCTCCCCTTAACAAATAGGGGCACCCCAAGGCCTCAGGTCCAAGGGTCTACAGCCGCCGGCCTCCTTCTCGCCTGTCCCAGGGCTGGTACCACCACTCTGGCCTGCATCCCGGACCACCGCACGCCCAGCAGGCCCCACGCCCGCACCTGGAACCTGTACATCTCCCCGCTGCGGATGTTGTTGTCCATGGTGCCCCCGAAGATATACATGGCATCAGAGATGACAGCGGCTGCATGGAAGAGCCTCCCGCTAGGGAGCTGGGGCAGGGAGCAAGTTGATTACGAATTGGGTTGCTAACTGCAATGTCAGCAGTTCGAAACCACCAGCCCCTCCGAGGGAGGCAGATCCGGCCTTCTGGTGTAAAGAGTACCAGTCTCGGAAACCCACAGGGGCAGTTCTACCCTGTCCTGCAGGGTCCCCATGAGTCAGCATCAACTCCATAGCAGTGATTTTTTTTTTTTAAGTTTGGGAGTGAACTAATAGACTCTGCCAGGGGGTTGGGGTGTTGGGGCCCAGGGACACCTCACCTCCGACGCAGGCTGGGTGGGCTGCTTGGCTGTCATAGGGCCAAAGTCCAGGCCGAACACATCGCGGGACTTCTTAAAGCCGCCACGCTCCTCGGGAGCCAGGGCCGAGGCCTCCTCAGAGGCGGACGCTCGCTCTGGCAGCTCCGCCCCGCCAACCTTGGGAGAGAGGGGCAGGAGCGTGAGACCAGCCCAGTGCCAAGCAGCACGCTGTGGTTCTGGGGCAGGGGGTGGGTACAGTCTGTGGCTGAGGACCAGCACAGAGGAGACCTGGCACATGAGGAAAGGCCAGTGGGCGCTCTGAGACGGGCCAGGCTAGCACCCACCTCGCTGTCAGAGCTGGGCTGCACCACCTCCCAGGTCTGGAAGTCCACGTCATAGCAGTGCAGCTCGTTGGGCAGCTTGTTGTCGGCCGCACCCCCAAACACATAGAGGTGGCGGTCAAAGGCCACCATGGTATGCCCATAGCGCCGCTGTGGGGGTGGCGGGGAGCCCCGGAGCAGGTGTTCTGTGGGGATCCGAGTCCACCTGGGGGGACAGAGTCCTGCAGGCATGGGCGGCTGCAGACCTACCCGCAATGCAATGCCCACAACACTCCTACCCAGAAAGCCTAACTTCAGGTTCAGAGTGGCTGTCGTGGGTTCTGGAGCCTATGCGCTGCCCATCTCGGGCACTGCCCACACAGTACTGACAGCCTAGTCAACTGTCCTGGATGCCCACTCGGCTGACCCCGGCCCTCTGGATTTCTTGGTCACAGCAGAGAAAAAATTGAGTACAGTCCTGGGGGCCGGGGGACAAGGGAATGTGTATCCAGCAGTCTGGGGTGGGCTGGGGCAGCGATGCCTGCGACTGGGTCACCCACCTACGACTGCCCAGGGTCCCCACTCAACAAGGTGCCACACCCACCGGCGCACTCACGTCTTGTCCTTGAATTCAAACTGGAAGAGGTTGTTGGTGATCTTAGCCCCGCTCTGGCCCGAAAACACGAACATCTTGTCTCGACACACGGCCACAGGGAAGTTACAGCAGGAAGGGGGGATCTCCCCGCTCTGGGCCACCTGCGGGTGGGGGGAGGGGAACATGGGCCTGCTCAGCCTGGGCCCTTCCAGGACGGGGCTCCGATGGTGGCATGGAGGCGGCCCTGGGTAAGACCACTCAAACCCATGGCCACCAAGGCCAGCCAGACTCAAAACAACCCTGCAGGGCAGATGGAGCCGCCCCCTGGGGTTTCTGAGCCTGCAGCACTTTCCAAGGACCCGCCAGCCTCAGCTTTCCCTTCCAAGTTCAGGGGGCCACGCTTAACCCGCAGTGTCACCAGGGACCCCTCTCCTCGGATGAAGGCTGGCCCATGAATGTTCTTCAAGGCAAGTTCCTAGATGGGGGAAGAGCTCACAGGCAGGGGAGTCTGAAGTCAGCCCAGGTACACATCACCTGTAGGCCCACAGGAGCAGGTTTGGGCTCCACAGGGTTCCCAGGGGCTGGGGGGATTGGGGGGAGAGCAGATTACCAGGCACCACTAGGTGGAGTCTAAGTCCTAACCTTTCAGTGGGCGGCTGGGTGTGTTTGCCCTCTGGCCACAGGGTGGCTGCAGGTGTGGCCTGCGGGGGGCTGACCTCATGGCTAGGAGGAGAAGGAACATTGCTGGCCCGTCCAGAACAATGGTGCTACAGGCTAAGGGACTTGGGGACACCAGTGACCAGGACATTGGAAAATAGAGGTTAGGCACAAATGGTGTGTTTGAGCACAGCCAGAGGAGGGGGCTGGGAAGGGACTAGGCTTAGGGGTGGAGGCAGCCAGCCTGGTCCCCCCGACCCGCGGCACTCTTACCTCCTCCCAGCATGTGAGCTCCCGGTCCTGGAGGCCGACGGTCCACATGTCGTTCAATCTGGATTGGGGCGGAAAGTGACCATCACCACTGGGTGGCCATCACTGCTGGCTGGCCCTCACCACTGAAGCTGGTTGTCAGGGAGGGAGTAGGAGGCGCTCGGAAGAAGCTTCCACCGAAGAGGGCTATTGTCCCCTTGGGCTGTGACATGTTCACAGGAGCCACCTGCAGCAGGGGATCCTTCGATGCTACGGTTTGGGGACCATGCGGCAGATCATTCACTCGTGGGCAGAGTGCAGGAGCACAAGGAAGGGACAAGGAATGGGGGCCCGGGGTTATGGAAGGTTGAACAGGTTGTCACGGTTGGTGATCCCTCCAGTGGCCTTAAATGGACTGTCAGTGTCCTCAGTGACAAGTCATCAACAACAACAACAAATATATATATATACATACACACACATATGTAACACTTTAATAAGGTAACTAAACAAGCCAATAAACATAAATTAAATGCAGGGGGAGGGGAACAAATGGGAAACTCAGGGAGGCGGGGATGAACCATGTACCATGGTGGGGACTTCGATCGGTGACAAAAAACAAGATGCGTTTGAACCATTCGATGGAAACTCATCTGCTGTGTCACCTTGTACCCCAAGACCCAAGCTCACGGCCATCAGGCAGGCCGACTGAGTGACCCCATAGGGCAGAGTAGAACGGTGAGTCTACAGCTCAGACGGCCTCCTCTTTCTCCCTCCAAGTGGCTGGTGGGTTTGAACGAGCAGCCTTGCAGCAAGCAACCCAGTGCTTAACCCACAGTGCTACGAGGGCTCGGTAACCGTCCCCCAGTTCACAGTCAGGTTACAAATCATAAGCACAATGAGAAGGGCAGCAAAGTCGGTTTTCTATAACAAGGAGGGGAGTCCTTGGGGCAGAAGCAGGGCTCCAGAGGCTGCCTACTGCCCACCAGCCCTCAGGGCCCGTCCTTGATGGGACCTTAACTGTCCTTGCTCTCTCTCTCTCTCTCTCTCTCTCTGAAACTCTGTTGGGTTCTGGCCCCTTTGAGCTAGGGCCACGCACCCCCTCGGACCAAGACATACACACAGGCTGGCCTCAATGCCCTCCCGTCAGGGGACTGAAGGGGCCCAGCCCTGCTGATCTCGGTGGCATCGGGTGGGGATCCTTTCAGCCTGCCAAGAGAGTCGAGTGCCACCCCACCCTCCCCAAAAACCCCTGGGCAGGCCAAGTGTCATTCAAACCCCAAGCCCACAGGGTTGCCCATGGCCTGTCCCACTCCTCTACCCTCGGTGGCCGAGCAGAAGCAAGGCACACAGGGCAAGTCCCTACCTGGCGTTGCCGTCATAGCCGGCGAAGATCCAGAGCTTGTCATTGTACACGGTGGCGCCATGTGCGGATCTAGCAACTGGCAACCTAGGTTATGGGGGGAGGGGGACAGGAGTGAGGGAGCCAGGCTGCCCATGCACCCCACCCTCACAGCCTCACCTCCCAGCATGCTGTGCAAGACCCTGCCTGGGACCTCATGGTGCCTGACCCCCAGGCTCTGAGGGCGCCCTCAGACTGGGCCTGGGAGACGGCACAGGTGGTACCACGACCTGCCACTCTGGATGATGAAGGATGTTCCTTCACTTTTTGGTCATTGACACACTGTTCTAGAGCAGCAGTTCTCAACCTGTGGGTCGTGACCCCTTTGGGGGCCAAATGACCCTTTTACAGGGGTCGTCCAATTCAAAGCAGTAGCAACATGGCAGTGATGAAGTAGCAACAAAAATAATTTTGTGGTTGGGAGGTCACCACCACATGAGGAACTGTATGAAAGGGTCTCGGCATTAGGAAGGTTGAGAACCGCTGTTTTAGAGCAATCTGGGCATCCTGGCAGCTCCAGAACCCCCTCCACATGGCTAAGAACGACGCAGGGGGGAGCTTGCAGCAGGCAGGACTGGGGGTACCCATCAGTGACCTGTCTCTTCTAGTCTCTGGAGAGAGGCAGGCCTTGGGAGCCAGGGATTTCCCAGGTGGTGTGGGCAGGGAACAAGCTCAGCGGCTACCCAGATGGGCAGCACCCTGAGTCCACCCAGGGGCCCGTCAGAAGCATGGCCTGGAGAGCCACTACCCGAAAACTTGCTCCCGGTCGAGTGGCCACCGACTCATAGTGACCCCACAGGACAGGGCAGAACTGTCCCTGTGAGTTTCCGAGACAAGAACACTTTACAGGAATGCAGAGCCTGTCTTCTCCCCAAGGAGCGGTTTGGTGGTTTTGAACTGCCAACTTTGTGGATAGCGGCCCCATGAATTCCCCATTACATCAACCAGGCTCCTCCTCCAGAGAACTAGCCATGGAAAACTATGGGGTACACGTCAGCCCTGACAGCAACTAGTTCCATTTGTTTTCAACCAAGTTCCAGTCAGCCTCCGCCTGTGATACTCAGGGTAGCAGGGGGGTTTGGGGGGGGTGGGGGGCAGCTCCCCTGCTCCTTAGGGCCCAGAGGAGTCTTTGGTGAACTGCTTACCGTCCTTCAATCTTCCACTCCGTCCACTGGCCAGTTGCAAACTTGTATTCAAACAGGTCGTTTTTATTTTTCAAGTTGGAATTTGAGTAAATGTCTCCGGTGTAGCCCCCTGGGCAGAGAGGAGAAACAGTTTTGCCCAAAGGTAGCGGCACCAAAGAGCCTTCAGGCCCCCTGGAGATGGGGGTCAGGGGGCCTCGGGGGACACATGGAGCCTGCTGAGATGCTCCTCCACAAGGGTGGGGGGGGACACCAATTGCCTGTCTAGGGTCCAGGAAAGGCAGCCCACTGTCCCCTGACCCTGCAGAGAGCAGGCCAACTAACCCCAGATCATCCCATCTTTTGAGAGCCCAGGGGTCAGGAGAGCGTGTGGGCAGGGCCCGCAGGTTGCTTACCGAAGACAAACATGCTACTCCCATAGACGACGGCCGAGTGGTGGTAGCGGGGAGCTGGCGGGGTCCCAGTCGTGAAAGCTCTAGGATCAGAGGTGGGGAATGGGTGATGGTAGGCTTGGCACACACCAGCCCCCCAAGTCCCCAGGCATCCTCTCATGCTTTGGACTTCTGGGGTACTGCCTGGGACATGATAGAAGTTTTTTATTTTTTTAAATCACCAAGAATTGTGAGTGAAAAATGGAACCAAAAGATAAGTGAATGTTGCCAGCACCTTCTGGAAACATCCTCTAGAAAGAACACTGTCTTTGTGAACTATCATGTCCACTGGCTGAGGGCTCGGTCAGTCTGCCATGTGGGCAGAACAGGGGCTCCTGGCACCATGGAGCCAGCATGGAGCTAAGGGGCACAAACATACAAGGCCCAGGAAGGGCAGGTGTATGGGCCACGCCACCCATCTGTCTGAGGGAGCCCACCAGAGGCCAGGTCTCCTACAAAGGGTGAAGGGAGCCCAGAGGAACCACCAGCCGGCCTTCGCCCAAAGGACCCCTGGGAGAGAAGTGAGGGGCCCGAACTGCTCCCTGACATGCCCTGTTGTGACTTAGGCAACATTGTCCTGGAGGGTCAGGGGAGAGCTGGAAGGCGCTCTGCAACCGTGGGCTGCCCAGCTCCGAGAGGCTTCTGGCATTTCCGGGGCTGTATGAGGGACGGCGGGGACCTGGAGCCAAGGACTCCCACCTGCACCAGGAGCAGTCCTTCACGTCGAAACGCAGCAGGTCATTCAGCATCGTCTTCCTGTACCGAGCCAGAAAGAGAGTGAGTGTGTGCGTGTGCATGAGAGTCAGCCCTGCCCCAGGAACTTCAGGACGCACAGCGGGTGGGGGAAGAGGCTACTCTGAGGGCTGGCTGAACCCTCTGGAAGGCACCCCAGGGGGGCCAGGGCCAGCCTGCCCAGGGCCATGACTCAAGTGTGATCACGACACCCCCCCACCCAGGTGCTAAATGTAGTGGCCATGGGACAGAGTCACACCCCTTACATGCTCTGGCCCCAGTGTCCACCCCGCTCCCAGGTTGCTCCACTACTGGGGGATGCTCCACCCCGGGGCTGATCCATCTGCCTCCCTTCACTGGAGAAGCACATTCCACCCACCAAGCATCAAGAGCCCACACAGCAAAAAGCAAGCTCCTGGTTCATGGCAGCCCCAGTCAGGCGTCCGGGCCCCTCCTCATGGCGCCACCCAGACAGAGTGTTAGTTGCGAGATTCAGCCGGCTGCCTTGGCCCCAGATGCACAACAGGGGCGCAAGAGCAGGAAACAGCGCCATCCGAGGAGGGGCTGCAGGCAGAACCCCTGTGATCCAGAGGCTGACTGCCAGGCAGTTCTTCCTCTCTTGTTTAGGTCAAGAAGCTCTGCTGAAACCTCTTCAGCAGCTTAGCCCCACACAAGGCTCCCCAGAGAGAGGCGAGGGTGAAGAGGGTGGCAGTATTTCCAGGGAGCTGCCAGGAATCCAACCCAGGTCACCCACAGGTGGTGGTTGTCAGGTGCTGTTGGTCAGTGCAGGCTCACAGCACCCTGATGCACAACAGAAAGAAACAGCGTCCAGTCCTGTGCCATCCTCCCATTGTTCTGAGGCTGAAAGCCATGGATCAGCCACGGGGTCTGTCCAACTCATTCAGGGCCTTCCTCTTTTCCGTTGCCCCTCCACTTGACCAAGCGTGATGTCCTTCTCCAGGGACTGGTCTCTCCTGACAACACGTCCAAACGGAGAGCAAGAATTCTGCCACACGGAGAGCAATGAATTCTGCCATTCGGCCACCAATGCTTTGCACAACTGCCCCTGACCCTCTAGGATAGAACATGCCCCCCCGAAAAAAATAGGTTCTGAGAAAGACGTCTTTGCCGGAATTCTCAAAACTCACTGCCATCCAATTGATCCCTATAGAGCAGGGTAGATCTGCCCCTATGGGTTTCTGAGATTCTCTTTATGGGAGTTTTTACTCCCCCATCTTTCTCCTGCAGAGCTGCTGGTGGTTTCGAACTGCTGACCTTAAGGTTAGCAGCCCAACACATAACCACTATGCAGGAGTAGACAAACTTATCTTTCTCTCTCAGAACAGCTGATGGATTTAAACCCCAGTGTGGGAGTTACATCATCTGGTGTCAATTTGCGACTTGAGAGGATTAAGAGTGAAGGGGGTGGAGTCTGGTCTGTCAATCAGGTGATAGCCAATGGGGCCTCTGTGTGGGCATAGCCTTCTCCTGAGAATTCTGGGAATTCCTGAATTTCCTCCTTGGAGGTAGGAGAGTGTCTCTCTCTCTCTTTCTCTTCTCCTCTCCTCTCCTCTCCTCTCCTCTCCTCTCCTCTCCTCTCCTCTCCTCTCCTCTCCTCTTCTCTTCTCTTCTCTCTCTCTCTCTCTCTCTCTCTCTCTCTCTCTCTCTCTCTCTCGGCTCACTCCCTTGGAGACTCTACTGACAACGCTCACTCTCTGTGAGACATTCAGAGGAGAAGCCACATAAAGCTACCCTGTGACAGTCCGTTTAGAAGCTGAAGGAACCATGTAGAGACCCCTGCCAGTGCCGAGATGCTTACACTGCCACTGGATCCAGAAGACTTTCCACCCACTGGCCTGTGATCTTCCTGCATTCGGCATCATTGCATGTGTTTCATGAGTCAGAGAGGACTTTGTAGATTGGTATTGGACATATAGGCTAATATTAGACTTATGGACTTGATCTGGGCTGGGCTCCGATGTTTTCTCAATATTCAAATGCTCTTAAATATAAAATTCTTTCTTATACACATGTGTGTTTATGAATTTATTTCTCTGGTATACCCAAAGTAACACACCAGGGTTCACTGCCATTGAGTTGATGCCAATTCACAGTGACCCTCCAGGACAGGACTGAACTGCCCCAATGAGATTCCGAGACTATAATTCTTCAGAGGAGCAGGTGATTGTTTCAAACTACTGACCTTGTGGTTAGCAGCCCACTGTGTAACCACTAGGCCAGTAGGACTCCTTTAACCCACGGTAAGGCACTGGAAGGTGCCATGTACGTGGGAGAAAAGCAAGGCAGTCAGGCTGGTTAAACTGCCTGCTGGAGCCCAGCACCATAGAGGGCAGGGGTCCACACTTCAGCCATACCTCCTGCTGGCTGCCCACCCTTCCAGAGCCCCCAAGCAATGAGGGAGGGAGCCCAGCAGCACACCAGACGTGCCCAGTTCTGCCCAGGTCCTCACCTGTGCCCATCCTCTCTTCCTCTCCTGGATCACTCCAACTCCTCTCTCAGATCAGTCCTGCCTAAGCGGACATACCCACTGCCCCACCTCCCCATCCCCGCCCAGGCTCAGGCATGGTCTTAGTCACCCTCACAGAGCCCTTTCAGAGAAGCATCTGCCACCCCTTAGAAACCTAACTAGGGATAGTTAGGAACCCGGTGTAGTGGTTATCTGTTGTGCTGCTAAGCCCAAGGTCAGTAGTTCGAAACCACCAGCCGCTCCGAGGGAGAAAGACAAGGCTTTCTACTCCCGTAAAGATGGACAGTCCCAGAATCTACCCTGGCCTGCAGGGTTGTCTTATATGAGTCAGACTGCACTTGATGGCAGTGAGTGTGGCCTGTGTTTGGGGATGGTTTGAGTCATGGGTGTGTGCTGCCAGCTGGGCATGGGGTATTTGCCAGGAGTCAACAGCAGATTGGGAAAGGTCTTCACAAATCAGGTGAGGCACAGGAACTAAATAAAACCAGGCCTTCTCTGGTGCCAAGCACCCACAGGCAAGGCCCGGGAGGGCAGCGCTGGTAACTGCCTGGCATGGGAGGCAGCAAGGAAAGCTGTGTTATTTTCAAAACTTCATTGGTCTGCTTGCTCAGAATGCGAAGGCCAGCTATCTCTCTTAGCTCCCCCACCACAAGGTGTGCTGCGGGGTTCTCTGTAACCACTCAGGGCTTCCCCTGAGGAAGTCCAGAGCAGCTATGTGAGGCCCAGAAATCCAGCATGCCTGCCTCACCAACACACAGCCAACCAACTGCCCTCAAGGTCAATGCTGACTCACAACAACCCTACAGCACAGAGCAAGATTGCCCTGGTGGATTTCCAAGACCGTCACTCTTTCCGGGAGTAGAAAGCCTCATGTTTCTCCCGAGGAGTGGCTGTGGGTTTCAATCTGCTGACCTTGTAGTTAGCAACCCAACACAAAGCCACTATGCCACCAGGGCTCCTCCAGTCTTCAGAGGCCTGCGTGAGTACAGAGGGTCTGACTTCTTTGAGTCAGTTCTGACTCCGAGGCACCCCCTAGAGCAGGGTAAAAAAAGGACTCCCTGGGATTTCCCATCCTCTCACCTAGTGGGAGCTGACTCCCTCATCTCTCTCCTGTAGCTCAGTTTGTGGGGGGGGGGATATTGTGCACCCTAAGTCCCAGAATTCCTGTTGCTGGAATAATAGTCAGCCCACATTCCCCCTAACAAATAAACAACAACAAAATCCACTACCAGGGAGTCCATTCTAACTCATAACGGACCCTCCCAACCAACAACCCTCACCAGTGTTGGGGAAGATAAATGCGGGGGGCAGGGGGTGTCACACCCTTACAGGTGGGGAAACTGAGGCATAGGGTGTCCAGCAAACACCTGGGAGGGCAGTC
Organism: Tenrec ecaudatus; assembly: GCF_050624435.1. Lineage (NCBI taxonomy): Eukaryota > Metazoa > Chordata > Mammalia > Afrosoricida > Tenrecidae > Tenrec > Tenrec ecaudatus. The sequence continues at coordinate 19,701,525 of NC_134545.1, forward strand.
GTGTCCCTACAGAGGTGGGCGCCCCTGCTAAGCTTCTATGTATCTCCCGGTACCGGCTAGCTCATGATCAGACTCACTCACCCGTTGTCGCCTCCAAAAACATAGATGGCATCTTTATAGGCTACCACGGTGTGCTTGCTGCGCCTGGAGAGAAGGGAGTGGGGTGGCCAGAAGAGAAGACTCAGAACAGCCACAGAAATAAGACCACCAAGTTCTCCCAGTACCCCCTGACTCCGCCCACAAGAGCACCCGGAGCCTTGGTCTGAACCCCTCATATCATTTCGCCCTAAGACCGCAGCCCAGGTCACCCTGCTCTGGGGCCCCTGAACCCCTTAAGCGCCTCTCCCCCTTGATCAGCTTCCACCCCAGGAACTGCATCCCAGCCTCGCCCCTGGATCCCGCAATAGGACACCGAACCCCAGCGTACCTAGCGCCCACGAACTCATCGCAGGGCGGGAGGCGCCGCCAACGATGCACAGTCTCGAAGGGCCCGAAATTAAGCGTCAGGTACTCAACGCTGTCGGAGCAACTGTGATCAAAGTCTACGTTTGGGGCCACTTTGGACCGCACGCCGCCTACCAGGGCTCCGGCCCCAATCGGGCCCCCAGAGCCGCCTGGCCCGGCCATCTCTGCACTGCCGCTGGGTCTGGGACGCGCGGCCACCGCCCCAAGTTGCCCAAGACTACATTTCCCGGCGACCCTTGTGCCGGCGGCGCGACACTTCCGGGTTCGCCACGTTTCCGCTCGCAGCCGCTTCCGGATTGGCCCACGCAACACGTGACATGGCGGGATTCTGGGCCCAACTTCCCGAAGGAGCGTCTATCTCGTCGAGACGCGTTTTCCGGCGGAGTACGCACTCGGTTCCCGTCGCCAAGGGCCACGCCGCACGGGAATGTTTCGCGTCCGGCCTGCATTACCCAGCATGCTACGTGCTTGCGTGGCTCCTGCTGTTACTGTCTCCCGCGCCCGCGACCCCAGAGGGGAGGCCTCCGCACATGACCTGGGCGTCCCCGTCCTGCTTGCACCCTGAGCCCTGGCCACGTAGATTCTTGGTGGAGCTCCAAGGGCCCATTCTCATTGCACCCTTCTACTTGGGTACTTTTGAGCTCACCGCAAGGTCGGGAGTTCAAAACCACCTGCTGCCCGGTGGGAGAAAGATGAGACATCTGCTTCCATTAAGATTTACAGCCTCCCCTTACGGAAGGGTCTCCGGGTGGAGATGAGTCAGTCGGTGGGCAGAGTGGCAACGATGAAATATACAACTTTCCCCTAGTTCTTAAATGCTTCCTTCCTCCCCCCCCCCCCCATCATGATCCCAATTCTACCTTACAAATCCGGCTAGACCGGAGGATGTACACTGGTACAGATAGGAACTGGAAACACGGGGAATCCAGGACAGATGATCTCTTCAGGACCAGTGGTGAGAGTGGGGATACCGGGAAGATGGGGTAGAAAGGGGGAACCAAGTACAAGGATCTACATATAACCCCCTCTCCGGGGGATGGACAACAGAAAAGTGGGTGAAGGGAGACGTAAGGTATGACAAAATAATAATAATTTATAACTTATCAAGGATTCATGAGGGAGTGGAGAAGAAATGAGCTGTTACCAAGGGCTCAAGTAGAAAACAAATGTTTTGAGAATGATGATGGCAACAAATGTACAAATGTGCTGGACACAATGAATGGGTATATGGATTGTGATGAGTTGTATGAGCCCCCAATAAAATGATTTTTTTTTTTAAGATTTACAGCTTCAGAAACCCACAGGAGCAGTTCTACCCTGCCCTATAGGGTCACTGAGTCTGAATCGCCTTGAAGGCAGTGAATTTGGTTTGGGTTTTCCTTTTTTGACAGCTTATGTATTCCAAACTACCCGCCGCCGAGAGAGAAAGAAGTGTCTTTCTACTCCTGTAAAGGCTTACAGCCTCTGGAACTCACCAGGGCAGCTCTACAGTGATCTATTGGGCTAATGAGTTAAGTCAATGGCCGTGAGTCTGGTTTGTTTCTTAGAGGTAATAGCAGAACTCACACTTCTTCCCCTCACTGGAAGCATTTCCTGTCTGGAGGCCTGTGCACCTGCTGCCGGTACTATCTGGTTGGTGTCGGGTCCTGTGGAAAGTCTTAGCAACAGGAGGAAACATGGAAACACTCCCCCCCACCCCCACTCTCACCCCCATCTTAGGCCATCGTCACTGTCTTTCCGATGTATGAGCCATTCAAAATCCAGCTCCCAAGCACTCTTTGGAAACTTACCCTGACCCCAGAAACAGACTACATCACTCCCTCTTCAGCAGTGCCCACCAGCTGAACTTGGTGGGTGTGGCACTAAGCATTCCCCACCCCCGCCACGTCTTGTCCCAATCATCCTGGGAGTCACACAGATCTACAAATGTGTGCGTTTTAATTTTAAGATCATATCTAAGATGTTGCAAGGAGCCAGTGCCCCAAAGGGGGAAGCAGCAGGGCCTGTCTGGCCTCCAGTGTCAGCCCCCACTGCATCTGGAAACTCAAGCCTCTCAACCAGAGATCTGGGCCATGAAAGGTGAGTGGTGAGAGGGCTCAGATTCTGCTCAGGGCAATCCTGGAAAATTGAAGGTTGGCACCTGCCCCCTGGGCATGTGGGCTCTGTCCTCAGCGCTCCAGACAGTCTGCCCAGGTCTGCTTCCTGTGAGCTCAAGATCCTTTGCCTGTGAGCCAGGACATGTCACCAGTCCTGCAGGAATGTGAGAAAGTGGGGTAGAGGGTTGTCTTAGGGTAGAAGAAGAAGAGAACAAGTGCCCCCCCTTGCCCAGAATGGCTGGCCCATCAGGATGAAGGGGGACCCCACTACATGCCATGGCCGCCATGAGAAAATACACATACTTGCTTTGCAGCATAAACAGCCTTTTGGAAGGCAAGAGAGAAAGACAGAGAAAGCCAGGTCCTGTCATTCAGTGGTCCCTCATTGCTTCCAGCTGTGGCCACTGGAGCCCCTGCCCCTTGCCCCTCAGTGGCCTGCAGGCTTTCCCTAGCCCCTCATGATTATCCACAAACCACCCATCATTCCCACCCTACTGCACCCCACCTCTAACAGCCCCCTTTCACGCTAGCCTCCCTTGAACAAGTAGGTTAGCCGCCTCCCACATTGCAGCCCATACCCCACACACCCTGGGTCTAAAGCGGGAGGAGTCCTTCACGGTTTCCTTCCAGGCCTCACCCCCCCACACACACAACTTACTCCACTTCTCGCTTCCGGATGGCTCGGCCCGAGGCCAGCACCTCGGCCACCTTGGACACGATGGGGTCATAGTTCATGCTGGCCACAGCGATCACCTCATCACCTCTGAGGGGAAGGTGGCCAAGCCTGAGGACCAGCTGGCCATAGCCCCTTCCCAGAGGACCCTGACGGGCTGTTGTCCACCTGGGATAGGGACAGTGGGTGGGATCTTGCCCACCCACTGGTGAGGCAGCTGCTATGTGGAAAGGACCCGCATTTCCCTGTTTCTGTGTGCCGCTCAAGGCTAGGTTGAGTTCCTTCCCTACCTGTGTGACATCCCCAAAGCAGCGGCCAACATCTACTTCCAAGGACTGCAATGTACGTGCCACCTTTTGCAGCCACTCACCAATTCCGTCCCGTGCCCATCCCTTGGTGCCCCCCCCTACCCCCATCCCTCACTCCATCAGAGTGCTTTCTCACTTGGTGTAAAAAGCCACAAACTTCAGCTCTTCCAGGTCCCCCTGAATGATGACATCGTCGAATCCTTCGCCGTAACCTGGAACAGGTGGATACATGGATTGGGTGGGCTCTATGCCCTGGGTTGTTGTAATTCCTCCTTGCTAAAGTCCCCACTGCCCGGCTCCCCAAGTTCTTAGGTTCCTCCTCACCCAGCCCCCAGCAAGTTCCTCACTACTTATTCCCAGGGCAGTCACAGCCCCACCTCTCAGCCTCACCTCTGCTCCCCACTGACACTTGACCTAAACCTGCCCACTATCTTCCCAGCATCACCTGCCTCCCCTCCCCACCCCAAACTCCCCAGCATGCACTTGCACATTCAACACCACTGCCGCCCCCACCTCCACCTCTACCTCCTCTACCACCACCTCCACCATCACCTCCATCACCACCACCCTCACCACCATTACCAGCATAACGAAGGCTCTTGCCGAACATGGCTGTCCAGAGGTAGGGCACTGTGCCGATCTCAGCCTCTTGTGCAAGCATGTTCTGGGCCGCCACCCGCCCTGCAAGACTCGAGCCTGTGAGGACGCAGCTCTGATCTCCACACACACCCCACCTACCCTGGGAGCCATCCCCTTGTTCAACCTCTACCATCCTCTGTTGTAGCCCATGGGTGAAGAGGGAAACGATGCCTGGCCCTATGTCACCCACTGCAATTGAGTCATAAGGACCCTACAGGACAAAGTAGAACTGCCCTCTGGGGTTTCTAAGGTTCTCAGTCTGTATGGGAACCTACTGTCTCATCTTTGGTCCAGGGAGTGGCTAGTGGGTTTGAACCACCACCCTTAATCCCAGGGTCCCATAAGCTTGGAGTCCATTCCTACAAGACAGACTCATAGTAATCCTACAGGACAGAGTGGAAGTGCCCCCCGGGGCTCTCAAGGCTGTCAATCTTTCCCATGGCATGGTATCCATTGGGAACAGCAGCCCAATGCTTAAGTCACCAGGGTCTCATCAGCTGGCTGCTTCTCCTGGAGAATTTGAAATGAAATGGCCGGGCCTGGAAGGGCTGCCTGCTTGCTGGGGCTGTGTGGCCCAAGTGGACCATCCCAGGAAAACCCTTTGCTAAATGAGGGACTTCAAAAAGTTTATGGGAAAATCCCAGAATCTTTTCATCCTCTTTTCCCATGAACTTTTTGAAGCTTCCATGTATGTGCAACAGGAGTCCTGGGAGTGTAGTGGAGGTGAGTTGACAGATTCAATGGCAGCGAAATTGGATTGGATGTGTAGGTATCCCTGGTGGCGCTTTGGGTTAAGCCAGCGGTTCTCAACCTGTAAGTCGAGACCCCTTTGGGGGGTCGAACAATCCTTTCACTGGGGTCGCCCAATTCATCACAGTAGCAAAATGACAGTGACGAAGAAGCAACAAAAATAAGTTTATGATTGGAGGGTCACCACAACATGAGGAACTTATTAAAGGGTCACGGCATTAGGAAGGTTGAGAACCGCTGGGTTAAGCATTGGGCTGCTAGTATAGGGTCTCTGAGGCTGCACATCTTAAAAACCTTAATGGAAACCCATAGTCTCATCTTCCTCCCTTGGGGTGGCTGGTGGATTTGAACTGCCAACCTGGTGGTTAGCAGCTCAGCGCTAAATCCCTACACCATTGGGGCTCTTCGTCAGTGACAGATAAGTCCTCAACCTAATCGCTTTTGAGTTTTAAGAAGGGTAGATTAGCCCCAGGAGGGAGTACAAATCCAGGAAGACAGAGGCCATGTGAAGATGGCCAAGGAGCGAGCAAACGCTGGCACCAGAGAAGCTGAGACAAGATCTCTCCCCAGAGCCACGGCCCTGCACTTGGCACTATGAGAACAGAAATCTCTGTCCTTGGAGGACACCCACTGGTGGGGTTTCAGTAGTGCTAGAAGACTGCAGGGCACTCCCACTCAAACTCACTGACACTGAGTCCAGGCCACTCAGCAACAGGACTCAGCGACCCTACAGGACAGGGCAGAACGAGCCCTGTGAGTTTCTGAGACTGTGCCTCTCTGGGAGAGTCGAGAGCCCCATCTTTCTTCCAGCTGCTGCCCTTGAGATTACAGCCTGGACACACAAGCGCTGCATCACCAGGGCACCTGACACAGCACTATCAAAAACGGTTGGGGCACACAGCGACCTTGTACAGGGTTTCCAAGACTGGTCCATCTTCACAGGAGCAGGCAGCCTCCCACTGGCTCCCCAGGAGGAGCTGGTGGCCTTGAACTGTCAACCTTGTGGTGAGTAGCCAAATCCATGTCCAACCCACAGCACCATGGGCCCACCAGATGGTACCCACTGAGCCCAAGCCTCTAAGGCTGGATGGCCACCCCTCCCGATCTGTCAGGGGCAAATGAGCTAGCTGTGGCCCAAGGGAGGCGTAGACCCGGGCCCTCGGTAGACAGTCTTGGGAGGACGGGCAGGCCAGTCGGAGGCACACCGCAGGGCGTTTGTCCCCAGGACACACAGGACCAGGCGCGTGATGAGCTGAACAGGGTATTTGGTGTCTGGAGGGAAGGTCCCAAGGATGGGCTCACTGAATCCCCGACGGAGGCTGGAAGTCAGCCCTAAGCGGTGCCTTCAGGTGGACAGGGGTGGGCACCGCGGCGTGGGGGCGTGGCCGGGCGGTGGCCGTACCCTGCACATGCGCCATCTGCCAGTGTGGGATGTTGACCCTGCGGTTGTTCCTCCAGGCCAGCGGGAAGGTGACGGCGTCGCCGGCCGCAAACACACCTGGGACACTGGTCTGCATCATCTGTGCAGAGAACCGAACCGGGTGCCCGGGGTGGCCGGGGGTGGGGGTGTCAGGCTCCCGCGCAGACTGCACCGCCCCCTGACGCCCCCCCCCAATCTCTCCACAGCGCAGCCCCACCTTGTTGACTGGGATGAAGCCTCGGGAGTCCAGAGAGATGCCACTCTGCTTCAGAAAGCCCGTGGCAGGCACAGCGCCTGGGGACACGGAGGCCACGTTCTGGCCTGGCCCCGCCCACTCATCCCACGGAAGCCCCGCCACTGCCCCCCCACACCCCCGGGTGCGGCTGGGCAAGCCACAGCCTCTAGCCCCTGAACTGCTGTTTCTCAGCTCTGCCCTCAATAGGGGCACAAGGCTGGGCGTGGAAGGGGAGCGGGCAGTGGGCAGCGGGCACTGGGCAGCCTTCCTCATACCTGGCCCTAGGCACTCTCTCACTATGATTAAGTCCATTCGGACTCTTAAGGAGCCTCTAGGACAGTGCAGACCTGCCCCTGTGGGTTTCTGAGGCTGTGACTCAATGGGAGTAGAAAGGCCCCCGCCCCCGGAGCCACGGTTGGTTTCAAACTGTGGACCTCGCAGATCACAGCCCAGCGTGTAACCACTACCCCATCAGTGACGGTCCCATTTTACAGAAGTGGAATCGGAGGGTCAGGACGAGCTCCAAGTCACCAGAGTGTGTGTGTGTGTGCGGGGGGCGGGGGTGCTCGGCTTCCTGATGGGCACCCACTCACCAATGCCCACCACGCAGACATCAGCCCGCACGACCTTGCTGCTCTTCAACACGACCTCCTTCAGCTGGGGGGGTGGGGGGACAGGGAGGTGGGAAGGTTTGAGCAGGTGGGCCCGGTTCTGGGCCCAGAGGAGGCAGGCAGAGGGGACTGGGGACGGTGGCTCCCACCTTTCCCTCCTGAGCCCGAAGTTCCGACACCTCCGTCTGCATGTAGAACTTCACCCGGTAGTTCTCAAACATCTGTGGGGCAGGGGGCCCTGTGAGGGGCGCTCTCGGGGTCCCAGGGCCAGGCATGTGCTACATGGACTTGCCTTCATGAGGGCCCGGCCAACCCGCTCCCCCAGAAATCTCCTGAAGGGGGTTTCTTCCAACTCCACCACGGACACCGAGTGAGCTTTCTCCGACAGGTAGGCAGCCACCTCCATCCCTGTAGACGTGGGCAGGACAGCAGGCAGGCTGGCACCCTGTGCCTCCCCTGGCAGCTGGGCCACCCCATCCTTCCCCAGGACACCCCCCTCCCCAAGCTGCTCACCCAGGAAGCCAGCTCCCACGACAACAGCGTTGCGGCCCCGGGCCAGCCTCACCACGCGGTTGGCATCCTCCGGCGTACGGATGGTGAATACGTGCTCCACCTCTTTGCCTTTGCAGCTCAGGGTCTTGGGACTGAGGCGCTGGCCAGGTTGGTGAGGGGTACCCCACCCCTCACCCCAACCCTCCCTGCCTAGCCCAAGTACCCTGCCCTGCTGGGGTCCCACCTGCTTCCGGGTGCCAGCAACAGCTTGCTGTATTCCAGCTTGAAGCCGTCCTTGAAGACTACCTTCTTGTTCTTCACGTCCACGGTGACCACCTGCGATCCGCCAGGCAGGGCGTGGGCCTGGGCACCTGCCTCCATTGGTACCCCTTCAGTCCTCTGGCTACCCACACTGGCTTCCTTCCACTTCTACCTGCTGAGTCGTCCTTGCTCCCTGCCCTGAGCAAATTGGCTGTGTCCCCACAAGCAAGCCCCAGTGCCACCCCCAGGGCAAGCACCGAGATCACCTTTAGACCCGGGCCTGAACAACTCCCGCTGGGCTGAGGGACCCATGCAGCTCACACTGTCCACCTGGGCCTCAGTTTCTCCAGCCTGGGCCACTGACCTGCGCCTCTGTGAGCACTTCAATGCCGTAGGCTCGGAAGAACTCCTTGGGCCGGAGGGTGAGCTGCTCAGGCTGTGCCTCCAGGGACTGCAAGAGACACTGGGTTCAAGACGGGGCTGGGCAGCAGCTGCTTGGCTTTACAGTGGAGGGCCAGAGCCCCGGGAAGCCTGGGCCTGGGGCCTGGGTCCCTTGAAGGTGGCAGACAGGATTCAACAAACCACCAGACTTTCTGGGCCCCGTAAGGGGTGTGGAGTAGCCAGATCCCCAGGGGGCCAGTCAAGTAAGAACGACGCCTGGGTGGGCCTGACTGGGATGGCAGGACGGGAGGTCGGCCCTGCCCAGTCTTCAGCACCCCCTGTTCCCCACCTTGCTGAGCTTGGGCCGGTCGTAGGGGAGGTGTCGGTCCAAAGTGCACAGGACGATCCGATCGGAGAAGCCCTCTTGCCGCAGTGTCTCTGCACACACAAGGCCAGCTGCCCCTGCGAGGAGAGGCTGTGGGCCAAGGGACCCTCCCCAAGCCCCTCCCACCCGGCACCCACAGTCCGTCTCCCAACCTGCGCCCACAATGAGCACGTTGGTGCTGCCGCTGTGGCCCAGGCTCGGGGAGATACACTTGGCCATCACCTTGGTCCTCCGCTGCAGTTGCAGGGCCTGGGAGTGGAGGCAAGGGGTGGGAGGAACGGGCCCATTCATGCAGGTTCCCAGCCCACCCCACCCCCCAGGAACCAGCTGCCCTCCCTGCCTCTCCCTGGAGCCTCCGCCCTCACCTGCTTGCTGGCCCGGACGTACACCTTCTCCTTCTCCACCTTCACCTGCAAGGGTCGCATTGCTTAGCACCAGGCTCCGAGTCCAGCCCTGAGGCCAGCCACAGCCCATCTCGCACCCGGCCCCACCTGGAACTTGGGCAGACTATCCAGGCCTGGGAAGTCCTCTAGGTCCCCAGTGCTGATGTTGAAGCAGGCGCCATGCCAAGGGCAGCGTACTCGGCCTCGGGACAGCACCCCTGTGAGGGAAGATGCTAGGCTGGGGCCCCCACACTTGGAGGCTGACCCAGGGGGCAGCGTGGTCCCACCCCACCTCCCACACTCACCTTTCACCAGGGGCGCCCCATAGTGTGGACACTTGTGTCCCAGGGCATGGAATTCACCGGCCTCCTTCACCAGTAGTACCTTCCCCCAGCCCAGCTCCACCTCACGCATCCTGGGGAGGGTGGGCCTCAAAGGTCAAGTCAGAGCCAGGCACCTGCCAGCCAGGGGGCCAGTGGGGAGCTGCCCTGCCCTCCCAAATCCCTGCCCTCTGCCCCTACCCCACCCCTGAACCCTGGCGGGCCCAGCACCCACTGGCCATTCTCCAAGTCCTTGAAGTGGCAGACAGCAGCCTCCAGGTAGTCCTGGGCGCTGGGGTAGGGGTGGGAGGTGGGCAGGCGCTCCTCAGAGTGGAAGTGGCGGGCTGTGCCATTGCCCGGGTAAGCCCGGGGGCTGCTCTTGGCACTGGCTGACAGCTCTTCCTTGGCACGTTCCTTCTCGGGCAACACCACCTCAATCTTGAGCTCCACTGTGGACAGAGAGGCACCTGAGCAGGGCAGCCAGGCCCCCAAGTTCCACCCCACCTGCCCTGACACGGGCATCTCCTACCAAGAGCCCGAGAACAGACAAGCAGCAGGGTCAGCTGGGGGCTGTCTAATGCATGTCTTCCCCCCCCCCAATCACACAATTTGGAGGGAGACTGCAGGAGGTTTCAGCAGACCGTCAGGTGGAGGGTTGGGGTGGCAGTGGACACACTCCACTGCTAAGCAAAAGGGTAGAAATTCAAGTTCACCCGAAGGTGCACCTTTTGAAGAAAGGCCTGCCACCCCATTCCTGGAAAATCTGTCACAGAAGACCCTAAGGAGCCCAATTCTGCTCAGATGCACACAGGAGTGTCAGGAGGCAGCATTCACAGCAGGGCCTTTTCCAACCCTGCAATGGCTCAAGATAAATCGAGAAAAGACGGAGGCTGTCGAGGACCCACCATCAATACTCACAGAAGCAGCATCCAAGAGACCAAAAGCCACGGTGCATCGAAGAAATGAGAATGCAGAATGAGGCCGCTTCCCAATAGAAATGAACTCACTGCCACAGGGTCGATGCCAACTCAGAGCAGCCCTGTGGGGCAGGGTGGAACTGCCCCCTGGGAGTTTGCAAGAATGTAACTCTTGACAGGAGTTTAGAACCCCGTTCTCCTGTGGAGCGGCTGGTGGCTTCAAACTGCCAACCGGGTGGATGGCAGCCCACTGCATAGCCGTTACACTCCCACGGCTCCTTAAGACCTCTTTAGAGTATTGAAAAACAAGGATGCTACTTTGAGGACTGCTGAAAGGACACACTGATCTGTCTTGGAAGAAGTACAGTCAGAGTGCTCCTGAGAGGCCAGGATGACGAGAGTTGGTCTCATGTACTTTGGCCGTGCTGTCAGGAGAGACCAGTCCCTGGAGAAGGACATCCTGCTTGGTGAAGTGGAGGGGCAGCAGAAAGAGAAGGCCCTTAAGGTGATGGCTGTGTGGCTGCGAGGATGGATTCAAGCACAGGAATAATTGCCAGAGTGGAGCAGAACTGGGCAGTGCTCTGTTCAATTGTGCACGGGCTCGCTATAGGTTGAACAGACACAGTGGCACCTGAAAACATCCCCACTGCCTCCGAATGATGGTGCCGGCAAAGGAGACCGAATCTCCATCGGGGAGCCAAATGAACAAACAAATCTGTCTCTGGAGAAGCAAAGCCAGCGTGAGCTTTAGAAGTGAGGGCGGGAGACTTGGTCTCATGCACCAGACGATATTCCTGCTCAGAGCAGTCAATGCACAGAGAGGACCATAGGGCCAGCCCCACCGCGAAACAAGATGTCCCTCAGGGACTCATAGGGCTATGGGGGACAACACTGGAGGCACAGTGTGGGAATTGTGCCCGATCTGACCCCACCACACCAGGGCAAAAAGCTAAGGGGTGCAACAGAACAGCAAGGGGAGCAAAGCAATGAAGTCTGGGGAATACAAAAAATAGACTTTGGGGCCAGGGGGTGGCACCCCATTAGACTCGACCAAAAAACACTCCTAAATTGACCTGGAACTATTTATAGGCGTGTTTGTTTTTTGTCGTTGGTTTTGTTGTTGTTGTTTGGTGTTTTGCTTTTCTTTTGTGCTCTGCCATGTATTTGTGCTTATTATTGTCTCTGTAGGTCTATCTAGATAAGATAGGTGGGATAAACAATTTGGAGGAGAAAACAACCAAACTGATGGTTCCAGGCAGGGGTGGTGGGGGAGGAGAGACATGGAAGAAGGAAGGCAGTGAAAGGAAGTGGGTGTAAACAAACCCCAGAGGTGGTTGGGTGGTGGTGCAGGAAGTGGTGTTAACAACTCCGGGGACTAGGGAACAACAAGTGATCTAAAATCAATGGTGAGGAGGCCGTAGGATGCCTGGTAGGGCTTGATCAAGGGCAATGTAAACAAGTGAAGGTTGAACATGATAGTGGATGAAAGAACTAGGAGACAAAGGGAATTTATAGAGGTCTAAATACAATCATGTACATATGTAAATATATTTATAAATGGTGGAGAAATAGATCTATGTACATATATTTATATGTTAAGTATCAAGGTAACAGACAGACATTGGGCCTCTGCTCAAGTACTCCCTCAACACAAGAATACTTTGTTCTAATAACCAGCATTCTGTGATGCTCACCTCCCCAACACGATCGTTGAAGACAAAATGGGTGCATAGCAAATGTGGTGAAGAAGGCTGATAGTGCACGGCTTTCAAAAGATACAGTGTTTGGGGTCTTAAAGGCTTGAAGATAAACAAGCGGCCACCTAGCTGAGAAGCAACAAAGTCTACCAGCCTGTGTGATCATGAAGTGTCCATAGAATCAGGTATGGCATCAAAGACCCAGAACAAAAAATCATATCTTTGTGAATGAAGGGGAGTTTGGAGTGGAGACTCAAAGCCCATCTGTAGACAAGTGGACATCCCCTTACAGAAGGGTCACAAGGAAGAGACGAGCCAGTCAGGGTGCAGTATAGATAGCCCTGACGAAACACACAATATTCCTCTAGTTCTTTAATGCTTACCCCCCCCATTATCATGATCCCAATTCTACCTTACAAATCCAGCTAGACCAGAGCATGTACATGGGTACAGATAAGAGCTGGAAACACAGGGAATCTGGGACAGATAAACCCCTCAGGACCAATAATGAGAGTAGGAGGGGAAGGGGAAGGTGGGGAGGAGAAAGGGGGAACTGATCACAATGATCTACATGTAGCCCCCTCCCTGGGAGACGGACAACCAAAAAGTGGGTGAATGGAGACATATGTCAGTGTAAGACATGAAAAAACAATAACAATTTAAAATTTATCAAGGGTGAGGGAGGGAGGAGGGAAAATGAGGAGCTGATAACAAGGGCTCAAGTAGAAAGAAAATGTTTTGAAAATGATGATGGCAACAAATGTACAAATGTGCTTGACACAAAGGATGGATGTATGGATTGTGATAAGAGCTGTATGAGCCCCCAATAAAATGATTTAAAAAATAAGACGGTGTTTCTAATGTCTGAGTGTGCAATGAAACCTTAAAGGTGCACACAAGTTTGTGCAAGAGAGTGTATCTACATGTGTATATATAGGTGTTTCTATAAGTGCTTGTGTTTATATAAGTATGTGTCTGTGTGTGTGTGTGTTTGCATGTCTGCGTGTTGCATGGGTGTACGTGCATATTTATGTCTTTCTGTGGGTGTCTGTCTATGTATATAAGCATCTGTGTATATATATTTGTGTCTGTGTCCCTATGAACATGCCTGTGTGTCTGTGTGCACATCTGTCTATGTACATGTCTGTGTGTCTATGTATGTACACATCTGTGTATGTATATATGTCTGTGTGCCTATGAACATGTCTGTGTGCATCTCTCTATGTACATGTCTGTGTGTCTGTGTCTAGGTATGTACTTATCTGTGTTGACATGTGTGTGTCTGCGTGTGTATGCAGAGCATGTAGAAGGGGTCCGAGGCTCCCCACCGAAGCTCTCTCCCCAGCAGCACCTCTACACGGGCAAGAGTAGTGAACTGGAGACAAGCAATCTCTCCTTTCTACTTGTCTGCATTCTCCAAATTCCCTACCTCGTGCTGGGACTATTTTCCTCATTAGAAGGGAACAATAAACAGAATTTGAGCAGTGATAATCCGGACTCCTGGGTTGCTGCTGCGCGGGGAGGAGGGTAGAGCAGGAAGCTGAGCCCCGGTGCAGTGGGGCCTAAGTGGGGAGTGGAAGTCCCCCTCCAATGTCCCTAAGCCCACAGGCCACCCCTGTTCTACTTCCAACTCAACCCCAGCCAGATAACCCCAAAACAGAGAACCCCAAGTGTGGCAGCTGAGTCTCAACCTGGCCTTGTCCTTCCTGGCTTTGGCCAACACCACCCTGTCCACCGTCACACAGGCCCCTGCCTGGTCACCTCACTCTGGTCTACCCTGGCTGCTACACCTTCTTCTCAGCTCATCTCCCAACAACGGAGGCCCAGACCCCACAGGGGGCTCTCTGAGCCCACCCAGGCGGAGGGAGCACACGTGGATACACGTGGATACACGTGGTGATGGCGGGGGCAAGTGGGAGACGAGGAGGGGCTTCCTCCCACACAGACACTTTATGTCATCGCCTTACAATGTTTGCAGAAGAAATAAAAAGAAACACACTCTGGACTCCGCTGACATCAGCTGTGTGAACTGTGGCGAAGGCACTCGCAGGGGCGGCCTGGCGGGAGGCCAGAGAATAGTCAAGCCAGGCTGTCCTCATCTTGCACCTCCTTCCAGAAGATTCTACACTCCCAGATGCAGTCTCATAAATTCCCCAAGTCAAGCCTGCTGCCATCGAGTCAATTAAGTGGGTCCCTCTGCTCACCCTTCAGAACCCCATCAACCTGGTTTCCCGTCTCCCCGCTCCATTGGTGTCAGGACCCACTTTCAGCTCTGAGGCTCAGCTGCCTCTGATAAAAACAGGAGGGGGGGGGGGAGAAACAGCATGTGCCTGGATGATGATAATGAGTCTGAAGGAGACCATCTATGTCAGTAGTTCTCAACCTTCCTAATGCATGACCCTTTCATACAGTTCCTCATGTTGGGGTGACCTGCAACCATAAAATTATTTTCATTGCTTCTTCATAACTATAATTTTGCTACTGCTATGAATCAGGTGACCCCTGTGAAAGGGTCATTCGACCCCCAAAGGGCTCGAGACCCACAGGTTGAGAAGTGTTGATCTATGTGAACGTAGACTAGAAGCTCCAATTGAGGGTGCTCTGTCTCAGCTCTGAGCTTCCTAGCAGCTATGGGGAGGAGGGAAAGCCTTGAGATAGCCCTTGAGGCCTGGCAGGAAGCCCTGCAAACACTGAAGGCGTTGGCTGCTAAAGGCAGGCTTGCAGTTCGAGGTCTCCCAGAGGCACAGTGAGAGAAAGCCTTAGAGATCTTCTGATCCGTCCAAACCAGACTCTTTTCCATCAAGTCCATGCTGACCCAGAGCGACCCTACAGGATAGGGTAAAACTGCTCATGTGGGTTCTCGAGAGTAACTCTTTACGGGAGTAGAAAGCCTCTTCTTTCTCCCAAGGAGGATCTGATGGTTTTCAACCGCCGACCTTGGAGGATGGCGGCCCCACACATCATCATCGTGCCACCAGGCCTCTGAAAATGCTAACGGAGCATGCAGTTCCATCCTGGGACACCTGGGGTCCCCGCGAGTAAGAATGGACCCAACAGCCACTGATGGGCTTTGTGTGGCCGATGAAAAAGAAGATGATCAAATGCCAGGGAGGCACCTCCTCTGAGCGTGGAGCTCAGCAAAGGGCTGGCTGCGGGTTTGCTGTGAGAAGCCAGAGTCACTGGAGCCCTGGAGTGGGGGGGAGGGCTAGAGTCACTGGAGCCCTGGAGTGGGGGGGGGCTAAAAGGAGAGCTTCCAGAGTGGGGTAGCGGGGTGGCGCTGTAATTTCTCCCAATCACAGAATTGAAGAGAGGAGAAAGTGAATTCTGTCCCACTCTCCCCACCTCCTCCCGGCCGGCCCTCATTTCCTGTCTCACTCCCCAGCCTGCTCTGCCTGGGCACCTAACACTGACAGTCTCCCACAGGAGTCCTAAGGGGAGCTTTCTCCAGGGCTGGTCATGTCCCTTACTGGGGTGGACATGACCCCCTGGCCCCATTGTACACAGGAAGAACTGGAAGTTCAGAAGTGAAAAATCACCTGCCCCAGGCCTGGTGACCTAGTGATGATGCATTATGTTACACTAGCCACAAGGTCAGCAGTTCGAAACCACCACAAGAGACAGATGGGCTTTCTACTCCATACTCCAGTCAAGAGTTACCAAACCCATAAACAAAAACAACAATAACAAAAAACCCCTCACTGCCATTGGGTTGATGCTGACTCATAGCGACCCTATGGGACAGGGCATACCTACCCTTGTGAAATTCTGAGACTGTGACCCTTTATGGAGGTAGAAAGCCCTATCTTTCTCCCACGGAGCAGCTGGTGGTTTAAAACTGCTGACCTTGTGGTTCGCAGCCCAACATATAACCATGATGCCACCAGGACTCCTCTAACGAGTTACAGGCTCAAAAATTCACAGGGGTCAGTTCTGCCCTGCCATAGAGGGTCACTGTGAGTCAGAATTGACTCGATGGCAGTGAGTTTAGTTTGGGGAGGCCAGACAGCCAGGAGGGGGCAGCCCTGGGTTCGGGCTCAAGCACCTGCGTTCTTACACCACCTATGGAGTGATCAGCGTAGTCAGGCTTGATGGTGTCATGGGTAAAGCGCTGGGCTGTTAACCATAAGATTGGGAGTTCAAACCTACCAGTCGGTCCAAGGGAGAATGAGGAGGCTGCTTCCTAAAAGAGTCTGAAAAAGTCTCGGGAGCCATTCCCCCTGCCCTTTAGGGTCACCATGAGCGGAAATGGACTTGACAGCAGTGGGGGAGTGGGGGAGTGTCTCCACGAAAGCTGATGCAGGTACGAAAGCCAATGCAGGTGGCAGAGTTTCCTGCCAGCCCATCAGTCCTGCAGGCACCTGGCCAGTGCCAGCTGGCCTCCTCCTGGCACTGTCTCAGGGAGAAGGCTAGAGTCAGAACAATGAATGGCCTGAACCCCCAGAGACAGGAGGGCAGCAGGATTCACTGAGGTCAAGCAGCGCACAGCTCAGGAGTCAGGGAAGATGGACAGGCCTGGGCTCCCCCTGCTTCACTGGGTTCCCACGCAGACTCAGGAAAAGAAAGAGACAGCTGACAGGTTCCAAGGTAATGGAGCCCGATGGGTATCAGGTAAGGGGAGCTGGGGTGAACTGGCTGGGCGGGGCAGACCAAGCGGGGGCCCTGGAGGGGTGCTGGGCACCCTTGCCTCTCTGCTTGTCACGAGGAAGGAAAGTGGGGTCCACAGGAAGTTCCCAGTAGAGACGGGTCTCCAGTAAGGAGTGGGTCTGGTTCTCAGGACGTACATCCCCACCCCTGGCCAGAGGCAGCAGGGTCAGGCCAAGGGAAGGGTTTCCTGTGCACATGGGGAAATCTGCCCAGCAAGGCCAAGCTGGAGGCTCAAGGTCACACAGGAAGTCAGAAGAGCAGAACCCTGGGAGCCAATTTAAAGACAGGGAAACTGAGGCACAGATAGGTAACTTGAGTGTCCTGGGTCACACAGCCACTGAGGGAGGCTCTCCAGCCCTGGGGGGTTGGGGGACATAGCCCCCACCTCCACCCCTGGGCAGAAGGCATTCTCATCTCCCCTTTCCAAGAAGGTTCCAGCTACTACCTCATCAGCACCCAAAGCCCCAAACAAAAGAGGGGGGCCCACTTGAAGGGAGCAAAGCGAACAGCTCCAAGCCCCTCCCTGCTGGCTCCCATCTTGGGCACATTAACATTCCTAGCTGCTCCAGTCTGGCTTGACCTACTTCAAGTCCCACGGAGTGCAAAGCTGGGGCGGGGGAGGGGAAGGAGGGAGGAGAGGGAGCAGGTACCTGGCTTGGGCTTGGAGAAGCAGCCACCCATGGCGAGTGGCCTGGGGATGCAAGGTGGGCAGGCGTACAGGTGGTGGGCTGTCAAGCTGAGGCCAGACCCCTTGTGGAACCTTCAGGATGCCATCCTTGCTGGAGTGGCCACCAAGACCTGGAAAGGAGAGGGGCAGATGGGAATCAGGACTGGAGCTTCGATGGGGTTAGGAGGTGGGGAGAGACCTAGATAGACTATCCCACTTTGGAGCTGAAAGGCCCCCTCCCGTAAAGACAGGTCTCAGAGAAACCCTGTCGGCCCTGCCCCCCAGCAGCACTACCGTATCTCAGGTGCGTGCCTCTTCCCTGCACGCGTGTACACACACACACACACACACACACACACACACACACACACACACTTGCCTCTGACCCTCTGCGTGGGAGCAGGGGATACCCCTTGCCTTCTGTTGCTGCTTGATTTCCCCTTCCAGACTCCTAGAGCACCATTCCTAGGGCCCAATCCCAGGCTACCTTGGGCCGGTCAGCACCCTCCTGTCCTTGATTTCTCCTACCTACAAACAAGGAGGGGATTTGGGTCTCCCCCACCCCACCCATTGAGTCCCACTGGCTGACAGTCCCTGGGTACCCACCTTCTCAGAGGGCAGCCAAGGTTCTTCTAGCCCAGCCGGGGACTGAGTAGACCTGCGGAGGGCTGGGGTCCAGGAGGCAGTCCTGCCTTGGCCCTTCCCCCTGATTGAAACTGTGGCCAGGAAGGACTGGGAGGCTGGGCCGTTTCCCTGGTCCCCCAGGAAACCCAGTTCAGCGGGGAATAAAAGCTGCCTGCCAGCCAGGGCCCCATGGGGTGGGAGAGAGGATGGCAGTCACTGAGCCCTGCTACAGCCCATGCCCAGCTGTCTGGGCTGCCACCCCCCAACCCTGGTTCATCACAAATGCCCACTCCAGGAATGAGCAGATGGGAAACCTGAGGACCACAGGCTCGCTGAAGTCACACAGTTGGTGGGGTGATCCCACATGGCCGCTCCCTTTTTCCTGAGTTCTAAGATGGGAAAGGGTCCAGAAAGGCCCTCCCCACTCACTCTGAAGGCCCTGCCTGCAGGCCACCTGGTTGGGAGACAGGCCTTCGGATGGAAAGCCCAGGACAAAGGTTTGACCACCTTCTTTACAAGTGACCTCCTCCCAGCCCATCCACTGGCCCCTCTGTTTCCCCTGAAAGGTCTTCCTAAAATCTACTTTGAATGAGGCTGAATCTTACTAAGGGAGCCCTGGTGGCATAGGGGTTATGTGTGGGTCTGCTAACCACAAGGTTAGCAATTCAAAACCACCAGCCCCTCCTCAGGAGAAAGATTGGGCTTTCTATGCCTGTGAAGAGTTAGAGTCTTGGAAACCCACAGGGACAGTTCTACTCTGCCCTATAGGTTTGTCATGCAATGAGGTGAGGCTTATCCAGGCCGATTCCAGGCAGAACACTGGGAGTGGGCAGGGTGCCTCAGAGTCAAGGGGGCAGAGAAAGAGAAAGAGAAGTTGGGGAAGGGCCATTTCTCATCTCACCCGTACAGGTGGGCAAGTGGTGGTTCAGAGGCCACTGAGCAAGCCCACACTCTCCCCTTGGTGAGCCAGGCTCTATCAAACTTGGTCACCACCTACCCTACCAGCTGCTATGCCCCCACCCCCTAGGGGCTCCCCTCCACACCCAGGGCTTCCGGCTCCCCTCTGGCTCAACCCTGAATTCCTTCTGGCCAGTCTCAGGCAGTTGAAAGGTCAAGCCTGGGCAGAACCATCAGCTGCCCCCTCCCTTCCTGGGGACCCCTTTTGTGTAACCCCTTCCAAGACAAGCTGCAGACACATCTTCCCGTGGGCCCTACGGTGTGCCAGGCGGGCTGGGAGCCCCAACTTGGAGGCAAAAGTCCTCACTTGGGAGGGGCCCCCAAGTCTTCGCAGTCCTGATCTAACCACTGCTACTCACAGTCTTAACAGCAGTGGTCCTGGCAGAAGCGAGCCACCCCCACAGGACCCCGGTGCGGATCGATCGTCCCCTCACAGATAGGGAAACTGGGGGGCATACAGCTTCCCCAGACCCCGCTCCTGGTGCAGACAGAGCAGGAGCTCACTGGGGGTCTCGGACAGAAGTCTCTGGCCCATCTTCAACCTCTGCCTCCCAGGCATGATTCTCCACCAAGGATCGAGGGGGTCTATCCTATGCCTTTCTTCGGGGCTGCTGAGGACTTGGGGGGTGGAGTGCAGGGGTGGGGGTGGGGGGTCGCTGGATTCAGAGCTCCTCAGCCCCCTGCCCAGTGCGCTCTCAAGCTTTGGCACTTGGATGCCCCATCTGCTCCGAAGCTGGTCCTCGGCATCCAGCGTCCCCCCGCCCCCCTCGAAGGAGGGGCTGGCACCCCGGGACCCCCCCCGCCCCCCCCGCTCTTTCTCCCCTCCCCCGACAGCTCGCCCATCCCCACCCGGCCCGCCCAGGGTCAGGTCCGATCCTAGCGAGCACGCGCGTTGCTCTGGGGCGCGCAGGGGACGGGGTCGGCCCCGAGGAGCCTGGGTCCCGGGGGCCAGAGTCCCCCCGGGGCAGGCGCTCACCTGAGTTGGGCGCCGCTCAGAGCCGCTCCGAGGCGCTCGGGGCCGCGGCCACCGGGGCAGGGGGGGCGGGGCGGGGCGGGCGCTGCGGCGACACTGCGGTTGGGAAGCCCGCGGCGCCCAATTCCGCCTTTGGGGTCGGGCAAACCGAACTCGGGGTCCCAATGGGAGTCCGGGGCGCAGGGTGATCATCGAGGCTCCCTGGCTGATCCTGGGTGCCCCCGGTGTGGCAGGCACCCTGGACTCACGGGCGTCCTGTTCAATAAAGTTCAGGGGCGCAGGCTGCGGAGTGCCACGGACCGGGGTCCTGCTTGCTTGCTTTCCAAAGTCCCGGAACCATCCGTGGGTGGGAGGGCGGGGAGCTCAATCGGTTGGGGGAACCTTCCTGAGAAAGAGAAAGCCGAATCATGCCCAACCTACCTGGGCCAGCTTTGGGGATTCGGTATCCTAGCCCCCTTTGCCTTCTCCGTATACAACAGGATCTTTTGGGGGGGGGGCGCTCACCTCAAGGTCAGCAGTCTGGAACCCATAGCCGTTCCAAGGGAGAATGAAGAGGTTTTCTACTGCTGAAAAGAGTTAAGAGTCTCTGAAATGCCCACGGGCAGCCCTAGGCTGTCTGATAGGGTCGCTACGAGTTGGAATCCACTTGCTCCACGCAGAGAGTTTGGTTTGGCTGGTAGTACAAGATCCCTAACATCAATTTTTATCATGTGAGTCATTTTTTGAGTGAACCAGTCAGTGAACAAGTGCAGTCATAACGGTAACCATCATCAACTTCTACATCCAGATTTTAAAAAAATCAATTTATTGGGGGCTCGTATAGCTCTTATCACAATCCATCCATGGATCCATTGTGTCAAGCACATTTGTACATTTGCTGCCATCATCATTCTCAAAAACATTTGCTTTCCACTTGAGCCCTTGGTATCACTCCTTATTTTTCTCTCCCTCCCCCCCTCCCTCCTTCAGGAAGCCTGATCAATGCATTGTTATTTTTTCATGTCTTTTTCATGTCCAGGTTCTGCTTGAGTACAATGACGACTCCTGGAATTCCCATTTTCCTCAAGGTTATCCATAGCTTGTTATGATTCTCACGGGCATATGCCTTGGCACAGCCAATGAAACACCAGGAAGCATCTTTCTGGAATTCTCGGCTTTCAGCCAACATCCTTCTGACGTCAGCAATGATATCCCTGGTTCCATGTCCTCTTCTGAATCCAGCCCGAACCTCTGGCAACCCCCTGTGCATATACTGCTGCAATCGTTGGATGATCTTCAGCAAGATTGTACTTGCATGTGATATCCATGATATTGTTCCATAATTTGTGGGTTCAGTTGGACCACCTTTTTGGAGAATATATACAAATATGAATTTCTTCCAGTCAGTTGGCCAAGTAACTGTCTTCCAGTTTTCCTGGCATAGATGAGTGAGTGCTTCCAGTGTTTCCTCAGCTTGTTGAAACACTGCTATCGATATTCCCCTGATTCCTGGAGCCTTGTTTTTGACTAATGCTTTCAGTGCAGCTTGAACACCTTCCTTCAGCACCATTGGTTCTTGATCATATGCTACCTCCTGAAACGGTGGAATGGTGACTAGATTTTTGGGGTACAGTGTGTGTATTCTTTCCATCTTCTTTTGCTGCTTCCTGCACCCTTCGATATTTTGCCCATAGAATCTGTCAATATTGCAACTCGAGACTTGAATTTTTTCTTGAGTCCTTTCATTCTAAGGTATTCTGAGTGTGTTTTTCCTTTTTGGTTTTCTAACTCTAGGTCTTGGCAGATTTAATATAATATTTTACTTTGCCCGCTCACACTGCCCTTGGAAATGTTCAGTTCAGCTCTTGACTTCATCATTTCTTCCATTTGCCTTCACGACTTTAGGAGTAAGAGCAAGTTTCAGTATCTCCCCTGACATTCACTTTGATCTTTTCTTTCTTGTCTTTTTAGTGATCTTTTCAAAGTTTTCTTCCTGTATGATATTCTTGATGTCATCTCAGAGCTTATCAGGTCTTCTATCATTAGTGTTCAATGCATCACTGTTCTTGAGATGGTCTCAAAATTCAGGTGGGCTGTCCTAAGGTCATATTTTGGCTTTCATAGACGTTAAAGAGTTTTCTTCAACTTCAACCTGAACTGACATATGAGCAATTAATGGTCTGTTTCACAGTCAGCCCCTGGCCTTGTTTGAGCTGCCAATATCCTGCTTCTCCATCAGCTTTTCCAGAAGATAGAGTCCATTTGATTTCTGTGTCTTCCATCGGGAGTAGTACACATGCGTGGTGGACACCATTTGTGTTGTTGGAAAATGGTATTTGTGATGAACAAGTCATTGGTCATGTGATCTCCACCTCCATTTCTATCATCAAGGCCCTATTTTCCAACTACGATTCCTTCTTCTTTGTTTCTGACCTTGGCATTCCAATGACCAATAATTCAGAACGTATCTTGAGTACATGTTTAGAATTCCCCAATTTCTGCACCACTAGCTTTCGTGGTTGGTGCATACATTTGAATAATAGTTGTATTGTTTGTATTTTCTCTTCGATAGGCCTTACCTTATCACAGACAGCATTGCACTTCAAGACAGATCTTGAAATGCCCTTTTTGACAATGAATCCATCACCATTCCTTTGGACTGTGTCCTTCTCAGCATAATAAACCATCTGATTTGCTGATTCAAAATAACCAATACCAGTCCAATTCAGGTTGGTAATGCCTAGAACATAGATCTTTATGCATTCTCTTTCATTTTTAATAACTTCCAATGTTCCTAGATTCATATTTCACACATTCCAAGTTCCGAGTACTAACTGATGTTTGTAGCTGTGTTGGTTTTGTTGTTGTTGTTTTCTCATTTTGAGTCATGCCCCATCAACAACTGAAGGTCCTGAAGGCTTTACTCCATCCATGTCACCATGCTGGACTCTATTGGAGAAGGCAGCTCTTCCTCAGTCATATTTTAAGTGCCTTCCAACCTGAGGGAGAAAGAGGACACTTTCTGCTTCCATATAGAGTTACAATCCCCCCACCAAAAAAATAAATAAAAGAGTTACAGTCCCAGAAACCTGCGGGCCAGTTCTACGCTGTCCAATGAGTTGCTGTGAGTTGACATCAGCGACTTTCCGAACTGAAGTGCTCACTTTCTGGCCCTGTCTCTGACTCAAAATGTCTAGCCTCTATTCATCAGGTTTTCAGTAACTGACAATGTTTTTTAAACTATCCACAGGGCTTCGCATAGCTAATTCCGCTGAAATGGGCAGCCCATTCCTACTTTGTAGTCTGCTCTTAGTCTGGAAGCGCTGCTGAAACCTATTCCCTTGGGACGACACTGGCGGGATTTGAAATGCCAGTGACACGGTCAGCAGCACACACCCTATCACAGTAGGACAATGACAGGCATATGGTGGTGATGGACTGTAGCCCAATACTGTCCTCACGGCCGATGGAGGCTTATTTCTTTGCAGTCACTCTGTTCCTTCCATTTTATTTCCTATGGTAATTGTTTTGCGTTTCCTTGATGTATCACCAACGTTTGCATCCGACTTACCCTTTGGGAGCCTGCTTACAAGGATAAGTAAGAGGAAAATGTAGGCCAGTTGTCGAGTCAGCCTAAGTTTACAATCAGCACCGTATTGTGAGCAGCACCATGCGACCGAAAAGGTGGCCTGTGTTCCCGTGAGCCGAGGAGCGGCTGCAGCTGCAGCACCCTGGTTGAATGAGCATCAGAACGTGATGAGTGTGTCCCGTATCACAAACCATTGTATTCAACTCAAACATTCAATACAAGAACCTCTGGCCTTAAGTAGATGCCTGCTGAAAGCCAGCCATGCTTAACCTGGGACTTTAAAGGTTTTGCCCTTCCTTAATAGATTCCTAAGTATTTTATTCTTTTTGATATGACCGTGAATGAAATTGTTTTCTGATTTCCGTTCCAGTGTACTTGTATATAGAAACACAACTAATTTTTAAAAAGCCTTTTATTTGAGTCTTCCTTTGCTGAAATCTGGGGGTGCGCTGGGGAGATGCTCACAAAAGGCAAGTCAGACATTGGGTCTGACTATCCCAGTTCATTAATCCTAAGAGAAGCACCTTTTTGCATTTTAACATCTCTTGATTAGGAATGTATGTTTCAGTCGATGCCATGCCACAGCGAAATTGGCAGCATATTTTTTTTCCCACAACCTATTTTTTGGTGCTATCTTTAAAAAAAAACGTTTTATTATCATTTCATCCACATACCATACAATTCAAT
Source organism: Tenrec ecaudatus (assembly GCF_050624435.1). NCBI lineage: Eukaryota > Metazoa > Chordata > Mammalia > Afrosoricida > Tenrecidae > Tenrec > Tenrec ecaudatus. Next base: position 19,725,678 of record NC_134545.1, read on the forward strand.
AATTCCATCATATCAGGAAGAGCTGTTTAATCATCACCATAATCAATTCTAGAACATTTTCTTCTTTCTTGTACTCATTTTATTCATGTACTGATATTTTTTAATTGTGACAAATTCCATGTATAATTCAGTACCATCGATTGTACTCTTCGGTTTGTACAACCGTTACTGAGTTCCTTGTCCAACACCATTCACATAACCTCAATGCCCGCTAAGCAAAACTCATCTTCCTTCACCCATGATAACCATTGGTCAAATTTGGTTTGTTTGTTTGTTCCTAATCATTTTATTGGGGGCTCATACAGCTCATCTAACAATCCATATATTCATTGTGTCAAGCACATTTGTACATATGTTGTCATCATCCTTTTCAAAACATTTTCTTTCTACTTGAGCCCTTGATATCAGCTCCTCACTTTTTTCTTCCCTAGCCTACCCTCCCTCCTTCCCGTCTTCCTTCCCTCCCTCCCTCATGAACCCTTGATAATTTATAAATTATTATTATTTTCATTACATAGAACTGTTGTCCCCCTTAACACACGTTTCTGTTGTTCATCCTTGTGGTAGTTACATAATCTGGTGTCAACTTGCAAAGGGGTGAAGCCTAGCCGGTCAATCGGGTCACATCTTGATGACCTCATTTAGAGGTGCCACGGAGATAAATACCAGGAGCTCACTGGAGGCTAGATACGCACAAACTCTCTGCTCGTCTTCTTGCTGACGAGCCAGATGTTCTATGCTGATGGAACCAGGATCCTTGGGCTGGAGGAGCCACATGGAGACTCACGCCACACTGAGATGGTTCCACGGCCACTGCATTCACAAGACTTTCCACCCACAGGCCTGTGATCTTCCTGCATTTGGCATCATTGCACGGCTGTGCGAGTCTAAAGAGGAATTTATGGACTAATATTGACATATGGCGTAATATTGGACTTATGGACTTGATCTGGATTGGGCTGCGATGTTTTCTCAATATTCAATTGCTCTTGTATATAAAGCTCTGTCTTATAAATATATGAGTGTCATGAATTTGTTTCTCTAGTCAATTGGTGTGTGTGTGTGTGTGTATGTTTATACGTCAATCATTGTGATAAATTCCTGTTTCTTTTTGTAAATAGTTTTCTTGATATAGTATTCACTAGTTAAATTGCTTTTTTAAAGAGTTGTATAGAAAAAAAAATAAAGAGTTGTATAGATAGCATCTAAATCAGTTCTATTGCTCCCGCATTTATTGTTTGCTCCCCAAATCCCCTTCCCCACCCGCTCCCGTCCAGGATAAACCCATCAGCTAATGTCTCTATGCATCCACTCCTTCTGTGCTTCACAAACTCAGAAACACCACAAAAAGAAAACAACTGCAAGAACATAATAGTTAAAAGATGAAAATAAAAATAAAGAGTAAGTAAGACAGAAAAGACCACCATCAGTATTTTAAAAGCCAGAGCAGAAATTTGTGTTTTAGAACAAGCGAGAAATATTTGAGCCGAGACTCAGCAAGTTGGGTCAAGAGGGAGGTCAACTGACCGAGTAGCCTATTGTACCATGGTTCTACCCCCCATCATTACATCAAGCTGACGATCATCTCTGTCTGATAGGGAAGCTGTCCCAGTCCCGTGCCTGAGGCTCGAGGGGATCTGCCAGAGGCTGACGCTGACTGCAGGTGGGTTTGGGTTCCCGCTGTCCTCTGCAGCCTTCTACAAAGTAGGTAGTCACAATTTAAGCTCTGATATTTCCCCCCACATCACTTTCGGATTTTGTTATCATCATCTTTGGATCACACAGCCTGGTTGTGTTGACTTTTTACCACGTAACTTTGACGGGTTTTCTTTTTTGTTTTTATTTTTATTTTTTGGATGGGTTTTCGCATTAGCTCGTTACACTTGTTTTGTGTTTTGTTTTGTAAATTCTGCAGGGTTTCCTACATGGACGATCATGTCATCTGCAAGCAAAGATAGTTTTTACTTTTCCCTTGGCGATTTAAATACCGCTTCCTTCCTTTTTCTTTACCTCCTTGCTCTGGCTATAACTTCTAGTACGATGTTGAATTGAAGCGGAGAAAATGGGCATTCTTGTATTGTTTCTTATTTTAAGGCAGTGGTTCTCAACCTTCCTAATGCCGTGACCTTCAATCCAGTTCTTCATGTTGTGGCGACCCCCCCAAGCATAAAATTATTTTCGTTGCTACTTCAGAACTGTAATTTTGCTACTGTTATGAATCAGGTGACCCCTGTAAAAGGGTCATTTGACCCCCAAAAGGGTCGCAAAACACAGTTTGAGAATCACTGTTTTAAGGGAAAAGCTTTCCGTCTCGAACCGTTGATCATGTGTTTCCTGTGGGTTTTGCACATGTGGGCTTTATTGTGTTAAGAGGTTTCTTACTCTTCCCCGTTTATTGTGATTTAAAAAAATATATAATGAAAGGATGTTGAAATTTATTGACTACTTTTTCAGTATCAATTTAGATGCTCTTGTCCCCTTGTATTAATGTGGTGTGTGAGGGGGCTTTAAAAAGCTTAGACAGTAATCACTCATTTCCACTTCTCATACAAACATTCAAATAAAACATAATGGGGGGAATAGGGAGCTAACAACAATGAGCAGCAGAAGAAAACATTCTGAAATTGATGGAGGGGATGATCGCACACGTTCTTAAAATGACTGCATGTTTACATTGTATGACATGTGAAGTATATGCCGATAAAATGTTGTTGTTTTAAGCCTGGTCATGGCGTCTATACTGTTACGTTTGGCCTGGCTTTGGCATCAAGGTAATGGTGGACCTCTAAGGTCAGTTAACAAGTGACCCCCCTCCTCCTTCTTTTTGGAAAGAAAAAGCTGGAGAAGGGATGGGGTTAGTTCCTCTTTAATTTTCTCTACCCTAAAACGATTGAGACCTGGATTTTTCTTCTCTGGGAAGTTTATGGTTTTTTGTTGTCAAGTGTGATTGTAATCCATTTAAGTTAAGATCAGATAATTCCATTACACAAGCAGGTAACTCTAAAGCTGCTGTGAAAAATCTGGACAATCAAGAAGGATTTCTTTGGAGACTCTGCCCTTAGTCCTCTGTTACAGGAAATGTAAGATAGTTGTCCTCACAGGACATATGGACCATTGATAATTAATCATTAAAGTGGTGCGTGCTCTATTCTTTGGGAAAATGCTGGAAAAACTAACCCATCGACTCTACCAAGCATAATGTCCTTCTTCAGGGACTGGTCTCTCTTGACAACATGTCCAAAGTAGGTGAGTCGCAGTCTCTCCATCCCTGCCTCTAGGGAGGACTCTGGCCATCAGTCTTCCAAGACAGATGGGTTTGTCCTTTCACAGTCCCTAACTACTATGAAAATATTTTGTTTCTCTCCTTTCTTGTTGCTGCTTTTTGTTGATTAGTTTATGTTTCTCCCTACCTTTTAAAAGTGTTTTGTTGGGCATACAACTTTCCTCTAGTTCCTAAATGCTTCCTTCCCCCCGCCGCCCCCGCCAACTATCATGAGCCCAATTCTCCCTTGCAAGTCTGGATAGAGCAGAGGATGTACACTGGTACAGATAGGAGCTGGAAACACAAGGAATCCAGGGCGGAAGATCCCTTCAGGACCAGTGGTGAGAGTGGCGATACTGGGAGGGTGGAGGGAGGGTGGGGTGGAAAGGGGGAACTGATTACAAGGATCTACATGTGACCTCCTCCCTGGGGGATGGACAACAGAAAAGGGGGTGATGGGAGACATCGGACAGGGCAAGATATGACAAAAATAATAACTTATAAATTATTAAGGGCTCATGAGGGAGGGGGGAGTGAGGAGGGAGGGGAAAATGAGGAGCTGATGCCAGGAGCTTAAGTGGAGAGCAAATGTTTTGAGAATGAGGAGGGCAATGAATGTACAAATGTGCTTTACACAATTGATTTATGTATGGATTGTGATAAGAGTTGTATGAGCCACTAATAAAATGATTTAAAAGAATATTTTGTTGGGAATTGGCTATGAGTTGGAAGGGTGTGTGTGTAACAGGCTTCGCCACGGCCCCAGGGTTCTCCGTGCAGAGTCTAAGTTCTGCTCTACTGCTTATCTGCTCTGTGACCCAGCCGTCTGGAAACTCCTCTGACCTATATTCCCTGAGACAGGTGAGGGTCGCTTCATGGCCTCCCTCCTGGGATGCCACCAGGACCCCCTGACAGGTGCAAAGGCGAAAGAGCATTAGGAGGTGGAAGCAGAGGGGAGCTGCTGGAATTTGGTGTGAGAGACAAGACAGGGGTGACAGAGCAGTGTGGGAGAGCTTTGGAGAAGCAGGTAACCTGGGAAATGTCTGACACAAGTACATTTCTAGTGCCACCCTTGGCCTTAAAACTGGGCTCGGGGCTCCTGATGACCTTGGTGGAGCAAAACAAAAACCAAAAAAACCAACCAACCTCACTGAGGTCAATCCAACTCACAGCGACCCTGGAGGACAGGGTAGAACTGGACCTGGTGGCTTTCCGAGACCGTCTCTCTTCACTGGAGTAGAGAGCCTCGTCTTCCTCCTGCGGAGCGACTGATGGTTTCAAACTGCTGGCCTTGTGGTTCGCAGCCCACTGTGCCACCAGGGCTCGTCCTTGGTGAGGCATCAATGACATCATGAAGTAAGAGTTTTTAAAAGAGAGGCATGAGTTTAAAAACAAACCCAACGGGAGGCTGGGAGTGCAGCCTCCCTGCGGGCCCTGAGACCTGGGAGAGAGTTGATGTGGAGAAGGGGCTCAAGCAGAGTAGGGAAACCCCGGGAGGCGCACTGAGCCTTGACCTGCCTGAGGTCTTGATATTGTTCCAAAGATGATTCTACCAACGCAGGAACCATTCCAGCAGTCTTGACAATACAGCCAGGGTTTGGGCAAAGTGGGGGAAATCATGGCCCAGTCGGGAGGTGGTGTGGTGACCAGGGTGGCTGAGGACCCTCCAGTTCCAAGAGACAGCTCTGAAGCTGGGGTGACTGAAGTCTGAGAAGATGAGGAAGACAGGGAGCAAGGAGTCTGAAGCTGAGAGAGGGCTGGGTCCCTGAGTCTTCCTAGTTCTGCACCTTCCCAATCCTACATCAAGGCATCCCCTGCCTTCCCACCCGTCCTGAGAGCATCCCTCGGTCCCCACTCACCTGAGCTCAGGTTCTCCATGCCATCAGAAGCAGGTGGTTTTGTTGTTTTTTTTTTTAGTAAGTGAGAAAGCGGGGCTCTGCTTCAATCCCTAACACAGGCCAGACACTGTCGCCCTCTGGAGGCCATTCGGGATCCTGCGTGGAAGGGTTAGGTTACCGGAGGAGTTTCATTCCAGTTGGGGAAGAAATGGGAGGGGCTCAGTTTTCCTAACTGACACCAGGCATGTTGAGGAGCGTGACTCAACAGAGTCAAGATTTTAAACAGGGGCCAGAAGGGTTAGGGGGCCTGGCCCAGGACAGGGTACTGAGGCAGGTGGGAGAGAGGCAGCAGCTGCAGAGCGGTGTGTGCAATGGAAGCCTATGCCAGGCTCCTTTCCAAGTGCTTGACTGCAGCCCAGCCTGTCCCCAGATAGACATGTCGACATGGGTCCGGCCACTGTGTCCCCGTGACCCTCTGGAGTCTCTGGGGCTCCTAGCTCCTACGGACGTCTTAGGTCAGGATGATGAGCTGCTGCTACCTGTAGGTCCTGGTTCCTGGCTCTCGGGGGGCTTTGCACAGGTGGTGACAAAGCTGAGAGCAGATGGGCTGGAAGGAGCTTACCAAGGGGGGAGCGCCCAGACAGATGGAGCAACGTGTGGCCAGTCTGGAGGATGCAGCATAGGCCAGACCATGTAGCTCCAGTGCCGGATCTGGGCAGGGATCTCACACGGGGACAGACTGGCATGTCAATGCCAGGGAGGGTCATCGGGTGAGGGGTGGGCTGTCATCACAAGCATGTTTAGGCAAAAGACACAGCAGTAGTTAGATGGTGAAGTTAGGTCCTGATGGATTGGGAGAGGGCAGCAGGGCATAAAGGTGGCCATGACCTTCTGAGAAATTGCTGTCCTCAAACGTTTGGAAGCCCTGGTGGTGTAGTGGTTACACATTGGGCTGCTATCCTCAAGTCCCTTGTTCAAAACCACCAGCTGCTCCAAGGAAGAAAGACGGGGCTTTCAATTCCCTTAAAGAGTGACAGTCTCAGAAACTCACAGGGGCAGTTCTACCCTGTCCTGTAAGGTCGCTATGAATTGGCATCAATTTGACAGCAGTGAGTGAGTCTCCAAAGCCCAGCGACAGCTTGGTTGGTGTGAGCTGCCAAGGTATCTACGGGTTTGTAATAACACAGTGTTTTCTTTCTTTTTTTAAAAAAATGGAAACCCAAAGGATTATTTGGTATTATAAAGACATCAGATGGAAATTCACCAAGATTTATATGGGTGACAACAGGATGGCTTCAGAGAGTACATCCCAAGTGGGGCAATACAGGACAAGAAACAAAGACATTACAATAAGATTATTGATTGGTTTGTCTTTGATTGACGGGACACACACACATACACACGCACACACACACACACTCAAAAACTCACTGCCATAGACTTGATACCAATTCATAGGGACCCTATAAAGCAGGGTAGGAACTGCCCCTGTGGGTTTCCAAGACCTTATTTCTTCATGAGAGTAGAAAGCCTCATCTTTCTCCCAAGGAGCAGTTAGTGGCTTCAAACTGCTGACCTTGTGGTTAGCAGCCAAACCAGTGTTCTTTTCAAGAGGGAGGGCTAAAGCAGAGGACCACTTCTAGTGGGTACTGATGCTTACATATGTTGGGGTGGGCATAAACATGTTCTTATACATCACTGGTCAAATTATAAATTAAGGCAATCCCCAGGGAGGGAAATTTGACAATAGCTACTGTTATGGATTGAATTGTGCTCCCCCAAGTAAGGGCTAAGGAACGAGCCTGGTCGAGTAGTGGTTATAAGTTGAGCTGCGATGATCCACAGTTGGCAGTTTGAAACCACCAGAAGCTCCGAGAGAAAAGTTAGTGTCGAAAACCTACGGTGGGAGGGATGAGGGAGACCTCACTATGAGTCAGCATTGACTCAGTGGCAGTTTTTTTTAATTAAATACTTTTATTGGCAGTTCTTACATCTCTTATCACAATCCATACATCCGTCCAGTGTGTCAAGCACATTTGCACATATGCTGCCATCATCATTTTCAGAGCATTCTCTTCCCATGTGAGCTCCTGATATCAGCTCCCTAATTCTTCCCCCGCCTACCTTCCATCATGAACCCTTGATAAGTTCTACAATTTTTATTTTCATATCTTACATCATCCTCCGTCACCCCTCACCCACTTGTTCTGGGTCTTTGATGCCTGATACCTGATTCCATTGACACCTCGTGATCACACAAGCTGGTGTGCTTCTTCCATGTGGCCTTTGTTACTTCTCAGCTTGTTGTTACTTCTCAGCTTGTTGGCCGCTTGTTTATCTTCAAGCCTTTAAGACCCCAGATGCTGCATCTTTTGATAGCTGAACACCATCAGCTTTTAACACTTGCTCTAGCAGGGCAGAGGCCAAGAGGTTGTGTGACCGAGAGACTGAGGATCAGGGAGAGACGTGGCTGGGAAGAGGAGGTACAGACAAAAGAACTGTAGCCTTAATGTTTTCTGATCCTGATTTGTAACCTCTTAACTTCCCTAATGAACCTCCATACTTGTAAGTATTGTCTGTGAGTTCTGTATGGTCATTGCAATGGACGATCAAACCCAACAGTGAAGCAAGAGTGCTGTGGGAGAGGCAGTAAGCGTTAGAATAAGGCATTGGTGGGATTCAGAATTGATAGCTAATTTTGTATTGAGTTTGGCAAACGGGTTGTTAAAATGGCACTTGTAATCTGGGGTCTCTCGCAAATGCACATCCCTTACTCTGACTTAATGTCCATTTGTGCAACAGCTTAGTACAAGCACCCCTCGTAATGTTCATTCCATCCATAGGTATGAAAGATTAGATAGAACTATGCTTGTAATACTTATTTATGCATTTCATAAAACTTGTGATACTTTTGATGAAACACTGCATTTTTATTTCCCTGTGTTTGTTACTTCTGTAAACAAACATATAACTTTAAACGCCAGACAACCAGAGGGTGACGTGCCGTCATTTGCTTCAGCTTTCGGTAACGCCCCAAATTTCCACAAGACCTCACGAGTGCGTTAGTATCCCCCCAATTGGTAAAACCAATAAAAAGCTAGGGCACAATGAACCAAAAGAAATGTTAAGGGTCTATACAAAACCAAAGTTGCTGAGTTAATTACTTCAGACACATTCAAAAATATAAAACCATCAATTTGTCGGGCATCCCTGGGAACAACTTTTGGAAAACACTGTAAAGAGTCTGAAAAAAAGACTCATAGATTGTGAATATTTAAAAGCATGTTGTAACCAATTTCAAGACAGGAATGAACTATAATTTCTCAATTTTTTGAAACCAGATTACTGGACTATCAAAGAAGTATTAGTTCTATGGAAAGTAACTAAAGAACAATTGGTTGTATCTAAGTTGACATTTTTTAACTACCAAATCGAGTTAATGATTATTGAGATTTCATGGAAAACATTCTAAAAATTCCCGGAATTATGCAGTCCAGAATGTGTTCAAAGAGCCAAAAACATTGTCAGAACAACGGCTGTTACAGTGCACAGAAGCAGAAAGAGCTTTTTCAAAGATGAACTTATTATGTTCAGAGAAGAGAAGCCGCCTGCTTCTAATCGATCGAACACAATGACCATTCATCTCCCTGGTCTACCGTGAAGGAATGGGACCCTACTCCTACAGCACAAAGTTGGTTACAGGTAAGTCACACAGACCATGATGCTCAGATAAAAGGGAGGAATACTGCAAGTGAGGACGCCAATCAGGAAGCAGGATGAACACGAGGGAGGGAAGGGGGAGGGAACATCAAAAGAGGAGCAGAGACTAAGGGCTCAAATAGAAAGGAAATGTTTAGAAAATAATGATGGCAACCTATGTACACATATGCCTGATACAATTGATGTATGGACTGTTGTCCGAGCTGTAAGAACCCCCAATAAAATGATCTTTAAAAAAAAAAAGTATCTTAAATAAGTTTTATTATTTTTTGGTCAGGTATTATGTACTCCTTTTTCATTCATATCTTGAAATTATTCCTTATAATCTAGTTTTGTGTGCCTCTTTCTTTGTTCTCATTTCGGTATTATCTGTATGAAATAATAAACTACCTTTAGCTTTCTTTTTTATGTCCTCAAAATGGTCCCGAGGGCAGGAAACTGGTTGTGAAGTTATTCACGTCCTACCACTGGGATGAGGTAAAGGAGGTTCGAGGGTCTTTCTCTTTTTCACTGCCTCTCTACTTCACCGAACATGATGTCTTCCTTTTCGGGTTTCTAACTGCAGCGCTTGTGTTCCTCAAACGATGAATGGATAGACAAAGTGTGGGTCACACACACCAACGGAACCAGCCAGTCAGTGGAGCTTGGAAGATGTCATGGTGAGGGGAATAATCCAATCACAAAAGGACAATTGTTGGAGGAGCTCAACTATATAAGAAGAAAAGAGAAGGCCAATGCACAGAGTGTAGAGACCAACGTTTACTGGTAATTACCAGGAGCAGAAGGAGTTTATGGGAGTGGAATAATTGCACAGCTGTCGATGGACTGTAGGCCAATGTCAATATGGCATGGGTGTGGTGGCGGACTCCTCTGCCTTCCCACGGGGAAGACGACGGTTTAACTGCATCCGCTGCCCAGTTTCTATGTGGCTGAGATCAGACACATCTCTTTGCAACCTTTTTAGCAGCCAGCTGTTCCTCCATGGCATTCTTGACCGGGCTTGACTAAATGTTGCAATGGCCATACAGAACTTACAGACCATAGTATGGCTTATTATAGGAAGGCAACAGGTTATAATTCAGGATCAAGGACATCCAGATCTGGTCATTACCAAGGCTTTTAGAATGTGGTTTCTGATTTGCTGTGGACATGATCATAGACAATTTCCCAGGAGGTTTTTGTCTTTGCTACCTTGCTAGCAAATAACCGATTGGGGACATTGCTGAGATACAATACAAGAAATATTGAAGCTTCACACATTTCCTCTAAGTTTTATCTTATACTCAGTAAACGTTTGTTTCTGCTTTTTCAAGATCTGTGATAAATGCCTACTGGACGACGGTGGCGCCTTGAAAAGGGCTACCTTGAAGATGAACTTTTACAAGATTTTGAGCCAACTAACAACAGATGGATGACAAAGACATGGAGAGAGACTTGAGTTTTCAGAGGATTTGCAGAAGAGCCTGAGAGAATACATTATGTTAGAGCCATTTTTAACTGAGAAAAGCCCTTAGGACAAGAACCTCGCTGGAACATACCTGTAGGCTTCACAACCACTGGAGGGTTTCCAGTGACTCTTACACCACGCTCCTTTATCCCTTTCTGTCTCAGGGTCGATCTTGCAATAAATGGTTTTTTCCTTTTTAAAAAAAAAAAAAAAAAAAAAGAACATCCAGATCACAGCTCTTCAATCAGGATCTTTTCCTAGCTGTGCTGGCAGCTGGCCACTCTCTAGCCCTGGACCACACGGACCCTTTTGGCCTATGCTCTGCTGGACGAGCGTTACAAAATTCCTTTATCATCCACCAATAAATGCTTGTTGTTAAGTGCCATCGAATTGGTTCCGATTCATAGCAACCCTGTGTACGACAGCACAAAGCATTGCCCGGTCCTGCGCCAGCCTCACAATTGTTCTGATGTTGGAGCCCATCAATGCAGCTACTCTGCTGATCTATCTTGTCGAAGGATTTGCTCTTTTCTGCTGCCCGCTACTTTACCAAGCTTGACGTCCTTCTCCAGGGACTAGCCTCTTCAGACAACTTATGCAAAGTATGTGAGAAGTCTCGTCTTACTTGCCTCTAAGGAGCACTCTGGCTGTACTTCCTGGAATACAGATCCGTTTGTCATTTTAGCAGTCCGTGGCACTTTGAATATTCATCTCCAGCTCAATTCAAAGGCACTGATTCTTCTTCAGTCTTCCTTATTCAGTGTCCAACTTTCACATACATATGATTGAAAAGACCATGGCTGGGGTTAACCTCACCTTAGTCCTCAAAGTCACTCACCTCCCTCTGCCTAGACCTTCCCCTGCTTGGCATCTGCCTTTGCCTGAAAGGGTATCCACTAGACCGATCAACTACCAATTTTACTCCCTCTGGCCCCTAGTTCCTTTTCTTGGGTACGTAGGGCCTGGATGGGCAAGTGAAATCTTTGGAGCTATGTGATTACATGCCATGGGGGCATCTCACACCTGGACTCCCTAAGCTGGGCACTGGTGACAGACGGGGTCTTGGGCCAACTGATAACATGGCTCCAGTCTGGTGACTGAGAGGACGGCCTGCAAGGCAGGAGGATGAGTGGCAAAACACCAGAGATGTCCTAGGTCCGAGAATGGGACAAGACAGGGCATCAATGTTCTAAAGGGGGCTATAGGTAAGCCTGCAACAGGGGAGGGGCCCCAGGAAGTCAGTGTCATGTTTGCCAATGGTAGGTGTTTCCAGGCCTGGCCAGTGGCCTCCAGCGACCCGATAAGCAGTCCCACAACCTAAGGTCACATTTCTGAAGGGTTCTGAGCTCTGCCCAGCACTGCTGACTAACACACCTACCTTTTCAGACTGAGTTTTCAAAGGCATCTCTGGGGAAGTTCTCTCCCCCATCTCTGGGCCCTGTGAACATCCCCTGGTCCTATTTTCATATCAAAGTGTTGTCTTTCAAATTCAAGATCATCATGATGCTCCTAAGGTTTAGGCTTCCACAAGAACACTTGGCCCTATCAGCACACATAGGTGTGAAACAGGTACAGGTGAGACCAGTTATGTGTAGAGGGTTGAGGGCAAGAGGCAAAGGCCCTGGGTGAGAGACCCCCTGCAGGCCTCCCCAGGAGCCTCTCAAGCTAATTCTACTAGAGGGCCATCCAGAATTCAGTACAAGGGCATCCATGAGGGGGCTTCAAAAAGTCCTTGGACAAATGCAACTAAAAGTTAAATGGGATTTTTCCAGCAACTTTTTGAAGGTCCTGCATAGACTCGGATTATGGAAACCAATAGATGCCATCCCCTAGCCTAAGCTGGGATGAGGTAGCCTACATGCCCATGACTCCCACTCAAATCAGACTATGAAGGAAGACATGCAATTCAAACCCATCAGCCACTCCTCGGGAGAAACATGAGGCAGCTTCAGAAACCTCATGTTACGAATTAGAATCGGCTCGAAGGCGGTGAGTTAGGAAGAAACCCCAAGTTCTCCTTGGTGATGCAACATGTGGGAACTAGGGCTTCATCCTCAAGCCCCTGAAGGCCAACGCTGAGTGCCAGACTCCCCTGGAGTCACTCCCACCCCCAGGGAGCTTGGAACCAGCTGCTCTTTCTTTTCTAAGGAGGCAGTATGTGGTTCTTTGGGTGCCTGAGTGACAGAAGGGGCCACACAACCCCATCCTCTGAGAAACACCAGTGGTCCCAGGGCTGGCCAAAGCTTGGGAGAGGCTAGAGCTGGAGACTGCTGGGAGCACTGTGCAGACACGGAAACACCACAGGCGCTGTCATCGCCACCGCCGGCTGATGTGAGTTTTATTGAGACAATGTACAAACAGGCCATGGAAAACAAGGGTCTTGGCGCCAGGACCAGTAACGCAAAATGGAATACAAAAATAAAAAGGCACTGATCTGTTAAGAAAAAGACACTCGATGGATTCTAAGAATATAAGTCATTTAATACTGTTAATCTTATAGCACAAAATAAAACAAGCTATGATCCCCAAAAATAATTTTAACAGCATAACACAGAAAATATTATTGCCTGAAATTGCTGATCTTTTAAGTTACAGGTCAAAGGGTTTTGTGGTGCGATGATGGTGTCGGTTGAGAACACACAGTGAAGATCGTCTCAGAAGCAAGGCCACGGCGCCTCCTGTCCCAGGGAACCGCCTCTGCTCCAGCTCAGTGGCCACACTGACAGCAGTTACCAGGGACAAGGCTCTCCAGTCCCCGTGGGTGGGTCCTGAGGCAGAGCTCAGTGGAGTCCACAGAAGCATTAGTCTGAGGTCTTGGGTTAAAACACTTGAGAAGTCACTCGTCTGAAGAGGTTAATGAACATACTGTTAAAGGGTTAAATTAAACACACCTGGCACAAAGACACAGCATCCCTTTTCCCAAACAGATGTTCATATTCCTCTGAGCCAATGTGACAAGGGCAGTGGCCTGGGGCCCGACCGTCCTGTCTGTAAACAGCTGTGCAGTGCCATGTCGGGTGGGTGCTTGGGCTCCAGCTGTCCTTTCCTGTGAGTCAGCGCTCTGGCCCTGGGCACAGCAGGGGTCCATTCTGGTATCCCCAATGGGTCAAGTAATGGGTCCTTCCCGTGGGTTGTGCCACATGATAAGACCACCCAGCTCAGAAGCAACCCAGATGACTCCCATGGGAAGGGTCCTTCCCAGGGGAAACAAGTTTTGATTCAAATGATCAAGGGCCTTTAAGTCCATGATTTATTTTCTTCCCAAGTTAAAAAGACAACAACAAACAATCAACAGCCACACTCATCTTTTAAGTGATGTACAGAGGAAAGAGCACAGTGACCAGTCACAAGATGGCCCCCTTGGCAGCGCTGCGTTGTGAGGCGCAGGTGGCAGCTCCAGGCAGGTGGGGGACCTGGGCACACTGCCGCTCTTCCCAATCAGGGTGGAGTGGAGGTGAAGAAGAAAGCAGATCTCCTGGCCTGAGTGAGAATGACGGGTACCCAATAAGAAGTCCCTCCTTTTGGCACAGATACCTGGTTTGGGCTGAGACCTGTGGGTGGTTCTGGAAAGGCCCTTGTGGGTGAGAGCCCCGAGCTGACTCGCTTTGGGATTGACCCTACATTAGAAAGGGGGTGGGCTCTGAAGGACTCCGCTTGAGGTGGGTACTGCCAACAAGGCTGAAAGGAACGCTGGCATTTCCTACACATGGAGATGGCAGTTCCCAAGCTCATACCTGCTAAGCCCCTCGGCACAAGTGGCTTTAAACAGCCTGAGGGCTTGTACCCTCTTTGAACAAAGCAGCATTTTCTGCCCTCTATGGAACCGCTACTGCCAAGGGTGGAGTGGAGCCCACTCAAGGCCGACATGGTGGGCGAGCAAGTTCGTTGGGTGGGCTCACAGGGAGATATGTCACAGGCAGGCACCATCAGAGCAGAAGGCAGCCATCGTTCTCACTGGGCAGGGAGGGCTGATTGCTGTTTTCTAGGATATCCATGGCCAAGGTGATTATTTTCCCAATGAACCATGAGTTTTGTCACAGGTTCAGGAGTCTTTGCTGTAGCCTGATGGGATAACTGCTGCAGAGAGAAATGGAAGAACAGCTGCTTGGCGGTTCTGTCACCAACATATGGTCAACACTGCCAACCCCTCTAAGTGACAGGGCTATGGTGCCAGTCTCAAGTCAGCAAACAGCACTGAATAACCTCTCTGTAGGTTGGTGTGACTCTGCGGAGTGGCTGAGAGGGAACGGACGGTCCTGGACCCTTTGTCTGTTCTGTGCACTAGACTTGGGCATGGGCACGCATCTGTACTCGCTGACAGGTGTAAGCCAACAGGGTAAAGTTTACAACCATACTGGCAGATGGGTTAAGGGTTCGCTTCAGTCACTACTATGTGTTAATGTCAAAGGCATTGGCTGATTTCCAGAACATGCTTTCCCGCTGGCCTGAGAACTTAGTGGATGTTAAGACTCAGGAGCCAGGAGTAGGAGCAGGAGCAGGAGCAGGAGCAGCAGGAGCAGCAGCAACAGCAGTGCCCGGCCTGGCCAACCTCAAGAGAGCTAAAACAAATGCAACAATCCTGCAAACCACTTTACTCTCCAAAGAAATGTTAAACTCCAGACCATAAAGGAAGGCATCCACTGGAAAGGGGGGCAGAAAACACCTTACTTGTGATAAACGACTCAGTCCCCAGCAACGTAAGAAACCGTTTCCCCTATCAAGGCTTTTGAGGACAATGCAATAATCCAAGAGGCTGTGCACACACACTGCAAGCCATGTTGATGGGTTCTGGTTTGTTAGGGTTTGCTAGGTGTCAGAAGGAAGTGCGATGGCACCACCAGGACAGTGAAGGCCCAGGCCCCGCTGCAGCAGCCCCCTGCCCCCAACCCCAGTTACAGCAGCCTCTCTGGAAGCTCAGAGGCACATGGCATCCTTTGTGATGTCCCGAAAACCTAACCTGCTGCTTCTCTGCCTGTTTAGAACTCACACACACACACACACACACACACACACATCTAACTAATCAGTCTTCCCAAACCAAACCAAAAGCAAAACCAAGCCAGATTTGGGGAGCTTAGGTCAAAATCCTCTCGTCTTTCAAGTAAACGTCCTCTGTTTACCAAAGGGACAAGATGACGGCAGCTGGGTCCGGTCCGTTTGGTGGACCCCACCTTCAAATGTCCGCCAGACTCGAGAGCATCGGTCACAGTACCATCAGGAGAGGGAGCGCCTCTCCTTGTCAATACCCCTTCACTTCTGTGAGCTTCCACTCGGATTTCCAGTTTCTGATCCAAAAGAACTCTAAAATTGGCTACTCGTTGACAGTACTATTATACAAATACCAGGAGGCAGCAGCCTGCTGTGTGCATTCCAAATGTGAGAGAGAGAGCGCCCATCTGCAGAGAGCACAGAAGGGCGTTGCGATGCAGTGGGGCAGGCCCATGAGAGAGGAGGTGTTCCCACTTGGAAGGAGACTGTGACAGGCAGAACATGAAGCAACTGGAACAGGCAGAGGCCATCATTCATTTTCGTCTGGGTTTTGAGGGTCAAAGATTTTGACATGCGTAAAGGGGAAGAGCCCTTTGCGCCCATTCACCTCGCCTTCCCATTGGCCATTTATATTCATCCTTGTGACCTTCACAATGTCACCAACCTGCAGGGATGGAAAGAGAGGACAGTTAGCACTGTTTCTGCCACACAAAAAAAATGAAAAGCCAGTTCGTACAAGGTTACAGACACCTAGAAACGGTTTTTGGAGGGTCTGTCGTTCTCGCCCCGTCAGTGCTCAGATGTAAAGGTGACCTCACTGATGGCACCTCTGATGGTAAGCACAGCCGCCTTCTCCTCTTTCTTTCTCATATGAGCTGTTCACGTCTACAGGATGAAAAGGGACATCTGACTCACTGAGGATGGTTCACTCTGCCTAAGAAGGGAACTGCTATCACAGAGACCTCCCACACGTGCTACCTACAAGCTGCTGCCTGTCTTCCTGCTCTGTGCAGCTTTTTGCATCTACTTGTAACTGGAAAAAACAAATCAAACTCACTGCCATCGAGTCAATGCTACCTTATAGGAAGAAATGAGCAGAAATGCAGCTGTGGGCTTCCAAGACTGTAACTCTTTATAGGAATGGTGCTTGGCCAACCTTACTGAATGTTTGGATCATAAAAATCTATAGGAGCAAAAAAATTCTATAGGTGCAAACAAAGAGGGAAGGAGAGAGAGTGGAACACATCCTGGCCCACCAAACCCTGAGGACAATATTCTTTCTCAGAGCAGCCAATGCAGAGAGGACCAGAGGGCCAGCCCCACCACAGGACACAACATACCTCACTGACCCATAGTGCTTCAAGGGATAACACTGGAGGCACAGTGCAGGAATTGTGCCCCATCTGACCTCACCACACCAGTCGGGGCTGAAACGCTAAGGGCGTACAACAGAGCAGCAAGGGGAGCAATGAAGCCCCTGGGTAATACCAAAAATAGACTTGGGGCCCAGGGCGTGGCAACCCATCAGACCTTGAACTATTTATAGGCTTTTTGTTGTTGTTGAATTTTTGGTTGTTGTTTCTGTTGTTCTGCTCTTTTTTTGTGTGTGCTTATTATTGTCTCTGCATGTCTATCTAGATAAAATAGGTGGGGGATAAACAACCCGGAGGAGAAAACAACAGAACCAACAGTTCTGGAGGAACACAGGAGAGGGAGAGATGGGGGAAAGGAAGTGGGTGTTAACAAACCCAGGGACAAGGGAACAAGTGATCTAAAATTGATGGTGAGGAGGGCATAGGATGTCTGGTAGGACTTGATCAAGGACAATGTAACCCAGAGGAATTACTGAAGCCCGAACATGGTGAGTCAAAAGTAAAAGAAACAGAAAAGAAAGAACTAAGAGGCAAAGGGCGTTTATAGAGACCTAAATACAGGTATATACATATGTAAATATATTTACCACATATACTCGAATATAAACTGACCCGAGTATAAGCCAAGGTACCTAATTGTAACCTGGGAAACCAGAAAAAATGATTGACTCGAGTATAAGCCTAGAGTGAAAAATTCAGAAGCTATTGGTGAGTTTCAATCAAAACAAATGAAAATAAAATTACTAAAAGTTCAGACATCAGTGGGGTAATATATTTAAATATTTATTTTAAATAAAAACATAAATAAAAGGACAAGTCATTTCACATTAGTAAGCCAGCAAAGTGGAAAATAGGTTCAACAAAAACAATAAGGTATCAACAATGAAACCTTAAGAGTATTATTCCCTGAGCTCAATCAGCAACCAAGCTAAAATGTAGAGTTAAAATCCTTCAAAACTGGATTCCTCATCATCATCCGTATCCCAGTGCAGAGCTTCAGCTGGTGTGAGGTCATCATAGACGCTGTCCTCACTGAGATCGCCGTCATCACCATCACTGCTGTCATTTTCATACAAAGCGCAGTCTTCACTGCCATCTATAGCATTACTAATACTACATTTCTGGAAAGCACATCGCACCATGTCTTCTGGAATGTCTTCCCATGCATCTCGAACCCACTTTGCTATTGACTCTATGTCAGGCTTCATGAGATTTCCTCCTTTTGTTAGTCAGGCTTGACCAGATGACATCCATTCATGCCACATCCTTCAGACACGGTCTTTAAAAGGCTTATTCAAAGATACACGTCATAGGACGGCTCTGATTAGTTAGATAAGAGTAAACACATTCAAAGCCCTGCAGTGTCAGCAGGTCTTCGAATGAACAGTGGAGAAATGGCAATCACCTGCGAGATAACGGGTGCTCGTCCAGTTATGGAGGGTGGGGTGGAAGCAAGATGCTACACCTCGCTGGGGTACCACTGACCCATGTATATGCCGAACCCCAGTTTTTCAGCACATTTTTTGTGCTGTAAAAAACTCGGCTTATACACGAGTATATACGGTACATATAATGATAGGGAAATCAATCTATGTACATGTATTTATGTTAAGTATTAAGGTAGCAGACAGACATTGGGCCTCTTCTCAAGTACTCCCTTAGTGCAAGAACACTTTCTATTAAACTGGCATTCTACAATGCTCACCTTCCCGACATGATTGCTGAGGACAAAGTGGGTGTGTAAGCAAATGTGGTGAAGAAAGGTGATGGTGCCCGGCTATCAGAAGATATAGTCTAGGGTCTTAAAGGCTTGAAAATAAACAAGCAGCCATCTAGCTAAGAAGAACAAAGCCCACAAGGAAGAAGCACACAAGCCTGTGTGATCATGAGGTGTCAATGAGATCAGATTATCAGGCATCAAAGGACAAAAAGATCTTATCATTGTGAATGAGGAGTGTAGAGTAGAGATGAGCTAGTAAGGGTGCAGTATAGCAATGATGAAGCATACAACTTTCCTCTAGTTCTTTAATGCTTCCTCCCCACCACTATCATGATCCCAATTCTACCTTACAAATCCAGCTAGACCAGAGCATGTACACGGGTACAACTAAGAACTGGAAACAGAGGGAATCCAGGACAGATAAACCCCTCAGGACCAATATTGAGAGTAGGGATAGCAGAAGAATAAGGGGAAGGTGGGGGGAGGAAAAGGGAACCAATCTCAGTGATCTACATATAACCCCCTCCCTGGGGGACAGACAACAAAAAAGTGAGTGAAGGGAAACATCGGTCAGTTTAAGACATGAAAAAAAAAAAGTAGGGCAGGGAAAAAAAATGAGGAGCTGATACCAACGGTTCAAGTAGAAAGAAAATGTTTTCAAATGATGATGGCAACAAATGTACAAATGTGCTGACACAATGGATGTATTTGAGCATTGTGGTAAGAGTTGTGCGAGCCCCCAGTAAAATGATTTTAAAAAAATCTATAGGCGAATCCACACAAAAAAAGGAGGAAATACAAAACGGAATTTCAAAGTCTCATGGAGTCCAAACTTTCTGGAGCCATGGTGAAACCCTAAATGAACCTCTGAAACTATTGCCGTGAGTTCATCTTTAAAACCCAAGCCAACAATATGACCCCAAAGTCTTCTTTAATCCAAACAACTATTTAGCTTAAATAGTAAAGAAGTCTGCCTTAAACATTACACTTTTAAAAGAAATATTTACCAAGGAACATCAAAAAATCCCCGGAAAAATTCTATAATCTTTTTTCATTGTCCCTGAACCTTTAGTAGTCCCCTCAAATATACAAGGCTGCAAATGCTGTTACTTTTTAAACATAGTCAAGTACTCCATGAGAATTGTTTTCTTGGTTTGAAAACTTAGAGGACTAAGTTTTGGGGACTGACATAATTAGTTCATAGGAAAGTTTATGTTGTACATTTTCATTTGGTGATTAATGTCCCAGGGGTCTGAAAAGTGTGGGAGTGGCCATTTCAGACACGACTACTGCTCTTTATTTATCTGCAACAAGACAGAAAGAAATCCAAGAATCAGAGAAGGAACTGTTCTACATAATGAAATGTCTCTATGAACCATGGCTTCCTCTACCTTGAGACCAAAATAACTAGATGGTGCCCAGCTACAGCTACATTCTGTTCAGGAGCATATTCCACAGATTATGGAACCATGGAGACAAGGAAATCCCCAAGACTACTGCCCCAAGACACTCTTTAATCCTTGAACTTGAATGATACATTATCAAAAGCATGACTGCTGAAAGAACAGTTCTTCACTAAATGAAAGAACTTCTGCTCTGTGAAGAGACTGAAATGAGACTGGCAAGGGGGGAGTCCTCTGAAAACAAAAATCTTAATTCAGGATGCTGAGACTATGTCCATAGTGGCTTATCAAATGTAACAAATGTCAAAAGAGGAAACTGGTGAGGAGAGAGAAGAGGCATGAGGGCACTTCAAAAAGTTTGTGGGAAAATGGAATTGAGAGAGTGCATTTTCCCACAAACTTTCTGAAGCCCCGCATATGTAGAAACCTCCTACACTTTCTGTAAACTAAATTTTTAGGGGTGCATGCATCAGAGGCTTCCAAGGTCTGATGCCTTTGTTTTGTTCACTGCTGTATCCTCAGCCCCACTACCAGCCAAGCAAGCAAGATCAGAGACATGTTTTTGGAGATGTCCAAGTTGAGAAAAGAGGCCCAATGGATTTGGACACCACAAAAAGCTAAGAGCATTGGAAAGATGGCCTGATGAAATGCCCCAGCTTATCCTTATGGCTTGTCTTACTCTTAGATTTATAGCAATTCCACCCTAAATCGATTCAAGCCTCACTTGTGATCTGAGACCTTATTCTTTTCCCCCACAATATATTTCACAGGAACTCTGGTTCCCCACCCATCCTAGGTATCCCCACCACTACCTCCAGCTTCCAAAACATCTCCAAATGTCTTCTTAACCCATTCCAGGGAAAAATGTGCAACTGCAGCTCCACAGAGTACCCAATTTCACGCATCTAATACTCCCGACTATGTGTATTCTGGGTTAAGCACCATTCGGAAGGTGCTAAGAAATTTCCTTCCTCCCCTTTCCAGTTGAGACCATGTACTGGAATTCAAGTGTTATGAAAATGTTTAAAAAAGAGGACCTGATGCAAGGGGCTTAAGTGGAGAGCAAATGCCTTGAGAATGATTGGGGCAGGGAATGTATGGATATTGATAAGAGTTGTGTGAGTCCCTAATAAAATGTAAAAAAAGAAAAGAGGAGAAAAAAATGATTAGGGCAAAGACTGTACAGATGTGTTTTATACAATTGATGTATGTATATGTATGAACTGTGATAAGAATTGTATGAGCCCCTAATAAATTGTTAAAATTTAAAAAAAAGAAAATGTTAGAGGGAGAATGAAAAATATGTTCTAAATGATTTAAAAATCCACTGCTTATGGGACAAGGCAAGTCCCATGTTCCCAATGAATGGAGCCGGTAAATTCTTCACTTAGTCCTCTGTAGATGGTGGAAGCCCACCATCTCTCTCCGTGTCCTTTTGCCCAGCATGCCCAGTGCTTTCATTTTCCTGCAGCAGTGCATGGGTGTTCTCTCATTCACACAACCTTCTCTGACAGCCTCACCTTCTCCCACTTCACTAAGCTAACTTCTGTTTATTCTTTAAGACTCAGTTCACGGATTACCTCCTCCCAGCTTTCCTGATCTGCAGTGCCCACCTACTCTCAACAACTCCCTCAACCTTTCTCCTAACCTCTGATCATAGCACTCACAACAGATTGTCTTGGTTTACTCGTTCTTTTATGGTCAAACTCCTAGGGAGCAGGATGCAACAGGGCACACCCAAGAGGGCTGTGGGAATGGGCGATGAAAAACAAATTCTCAGCAACTTTCAGAGCCAGGATGTAAAAACTAAGACTTGACTGCAGGCTCACCATCTTTCTGGAATCACACCAAGTCTCAATGGTGTCATAGAACGCAACTCTGACCACATGTGCTGTTTTCCTAACGACTCCCTTCTGGTCTGCTCTGCTCCAAACAATCTCTTCTGGTCAATGACCTATTTTGGAAAAGAGCTACCTTGCCTCCCTGAACCTGAGAATGTTCCAGTGGGGCAACTTGTTCCACATGGCCCTCACAAGCCAGGCACCCGGAACACAGAGAGCTATGCTAGTCTCTGGGTATAGGGACATGCATTATCACTCATTATGATTCACAAGACCAGAGTTCCCTGTCTCCTCACTTCTGAGAGAAGAGCGGTCAATGAGAAAGAAAGAATAACTCAACACAGATCTATTTTAAATTCTCTCTTCACGTGCAGGAATGCCCCTTAGAGAACCAGGCTTTATGAAGAAAACAAAACCACTTGTCAAATAATTTCAAGGCACAAACCTCCTATGTGCTACTGTCCAGGGGCCTTGTTACTGGCACATTTTGTCCTACTTGTTTCACTGTTTCTCATTTTAATTAGAATACTTTCCTTAGTAACCTAATTGCAATAGTCCCAGAGGAAGAGTTGTTTTTAACATGATCTGACAGGCAGGCAGCGGTGTTCTAGCAATTTTAGAAGATAAATAGATTCAGAATGCTGAACCACTTACCTACACTACAGTCAAAAGTCCGCCTGCATACAGACTAAAGAAGGCGAGTGAGAGGAGTGGAGCCCAGGTCTACCTCTTGGGCCCCATCCTCACTCTGTGAGCTCTGTGAGCTAAACAACGCCTCTGGTGAGATTCAGATAGATGGGTTGGCATCACAATGAGGCTTTGGGTGTGACATCCCCTGGGGTTTAGAGAGAGAAAACGGGTAGAATGGCCAATTCAGTGCCCTCTGGAGTACCTTCGGGCCTTTAAGTGGCTCTGCTACAGAAACTGAGGTCCTTCTGAGCACTCTCCAGACCCCACCCAGAAGACAGGAGTTTTTTCAACACACACTATAGAGCCAGAATCTGCAGACAAGAGCCCTCAATGGAGTCTGGTTTTAAACCTGACTACCACTAGCCACTCCATGGGAGAAAGATGAGGCTTTTTACTCCTGTAAAGAATTAGTCTTGGAAACCCACAGGAGCAGCAGTGTCCTGTCCTGTAGGGTCAATATGAACTGGCATGGACTTGATGGCAGTGAGACTCAAATGACAACTCCATTCCAGATATCTTGACTGGGAGGGGACTCAAGACCCGATGCTTGCCATTGCTCTGACAGGGTTGTGTCAGTGAGTTATGACTAGTTATAGTTATATCTATATCTATGAGTTAGTTACAAATAGTTATGACTCGTGCAAGTCATTCCAACCCTGGTTTAGCCACCCTAGTGCCCACCCTGCACTGAGGTGGCAGACATCAGCTAAAGGCTGAAAATTTTTGGAGAAAAATGCCATCAAGTTGATTGTGATTCATAGTGACCTTGTAGAACAACAGATGGAGCTGCCAGTGTGGTTCCAAGATCGTAACTCTTTATGGGAGTAGGAAAAACCTTTATCTTTCTGGTGGTTTCAAACTGATGATCTTGTGCAGGGGTCCTCAAACTTTTTAAACAGGGGGCCAGTTCATTGTCCCTCAGACCCGTTAGAGCGCCAGACTATAGTTTTAAAAAAAAAACCATAAACAAATTCCTATGCACACTGCACATATCTTATTTTGAAGTAAAAAAACCCAAATGGGGCAAAAACACCCGGTGGGCTGGATAAATGTCCTCAGCAGGCCGCATGTGGCCCGCGGGCTGTAGTTTGAGGACGCCTGATTCTTGTGGTTAGTAGCCCAACTCATAACCCTTAAGGCTGGAACCCACTGTGTAAATCGGAGGGCCCCAAGTGTTCAAAGTACCCAAACTGTTTGACAGCACTGAGATGTGCACTGGGGGGTGCTTGTGTGGGGGAAAAGGTGGGCTTGGCTAGAGTTCTTTTAGGCACTGCCTCTGCCTGTGTGCCTGTTCTTCATAAAAGTCACAAGCCTTAGGGTTTCACTCTCCCCTTCCCCCCAACATGAGAGGGAGAAGCAACTGCAGACTGAGACAGACCTTCAACTGATAATTCACTTAGGCAGTTTACCTCAGGCTCAAAGACAACTGGGGACAACCAGAGGGGAAACCCACAAAGAATAAATCACAGCTGCCCTCTTATTGGTTAGGCTGCGTGTCCTGTGGTGAGATTTGCTCTTTGAAAACAACAGCATTAGTTACATCAACCTTCTGTATGAACCTGGGTTATCTCGCAACCCTCCCCAGCTCCAACTGAACAGTCAGACAGTCACCAACCTCATCTGAGTTTCTGTCACATGAGGGTTCAAACCTTGTGGTTAGCAGCCCAACGTATAAACACCCCTCTATGCCACCAGAGCTCCTTAGGGGATCTGTGAGGCCAGTTAAAATCATAGTAGGGAGATCAGCTCAAAAGGTTATGGTACCCCACTATCATGATCCCAATACCACCTTGCAAATCTGGCTAGACCAGAGGATGTACATAGGCAGATAGCAACTGGAAACACGGGAATCCAGGGCAGATGACTCCTCCAGAACCAGTGATGAGAGTGGTGATGCCTGGAGGGTAGAGAGAATGTGGACTAGAAAGGGGGAACTGATTACAGGAATCTACGTATAGCCTCCTCCCTGGGGGAGGGACAGCAGAGAAGTGGGCAAGGGGGAGATGTCAGACAGTGTAATATATGACAAAATAATAATAATTTATGAATGACGAAGGGTTCATGAGGTAGGGGGAAAATGAGCAGCAGATATTAAGGGTTCAAGTAGAAGGCAAATGTTTTGAGAATGATGATGGCAACAAATGTACATATGTTCTTGACACAATGGATGGATGTATGGATGGTGATAAGAATTGTATGAGCCCCCAATAAAATTATTTAAAACAAAGGTTATGGCAAAGGGGTCACACTTTGATGGATTTTCCTGATCTATCAAGGGGTGATCAGAGGCTTGTTTTAAGAAAACAGAAAACTGCAGGGGTGAGATAAAAGGCCAGTAAAGTTGCACCATGGGATCCACCCACCACCCCACCCCAATCACAGCAATGCACTTGATTGTTCTTTGCAACAAGGGCTTACCCTATCCACTCTACACTCCTGATCTGGACCCTGAAGGTGGCTTTTTGTTCCCCAAACTCAAAGGACATTTCAAAGGAACATGATTTGAGTCCCTAAAAGATGTCAAAGTCATTGTTTTGATGTAATGCAAATTGAAGAACACAGAATTCCTCAGGGAAAGGTTAGAGATGGAAACACCATTTTCAAATGTGCACAGATGTAGATGGAGGCTGTCAAGAACAGTAACTTCCTTTGGCTGTTTCTGTGATCTTGGAGCCAATATATTTTGAGTCACCCTCATATACAGACACTGATTTCCGCAGAAAGAATATTAAGTTTGCTACTGAGTGACACTTCCACGACAGTTTATGGTTTAGAAAGTATTTCCATAAATGGAATTTCGTTTGGCCTTCCCAAAAGCCAGTGAAGGCAAAACAGAGACATTCACTTTACAGGTAAAGGCAGAGAAGCTCAGCGGTTAAGTGGCTGTTCTTGGGGGCACACAAGAAATGACAGAGAGGGGAGCGGGGAGGGAGGGGCAAAAAATGAAGAGCTGATACCAAGGGTTTAAGTGGAGAGCAAATGTTTTGTTGAGAATAATTAGGGAAAGGAATGTACAAATGTGCTTTACACAATTGATGTATGTATGGATTGTGGTAAGAGTTGTATGAGTCCCCAATAAAATGATTAAATAATAATAAATTTAAATTACAAAAAAAAAAAGAAATGACAGAGCTGGGACATCTTGGACAACCCCCCCCCCCCCTTACTAACAGGCTGGGCTCACCTCATTGTGTGCACCTCACAGTGCAGTTAGAAAGAAAGCATATGGAACATTCTCCTAGCACTCAGAACCGTAAAACAAACCCCAACTTTTTATTTTATTATCAGCTTCTGCCATCCCTGCCCACTCAAGTCTTCGCTACCATGGAGCCTGTTGTTTCTGGTCATCTGAACTTAGCAAATGTCTCCCTAAACATCAACATGCTTTTATAAGCAAGAGGTTCACCAACACTCATCTTTAGGACTGGTGTGCCTTTCAGGATGCCATGCTAACAGGTTAATCTCTGGAAAGTTTATTTTTGCTGTTTTTTTTCCCCTTAATTTAGTTAATGCATAGCTAGAGGACAATGATTTAGGGATTGAAATACCCACGTTCTCTCACATGCTATTATAATTCATAAAAAAATCCAATAAGCTAAGCCTATTATTTTACACCCACTCTGCCTACCTGTAAAGAAATTCTAGCCATTCAGTACTATTTCTCTTCAACTGGTCATAGAGTTAGAAATACAAACGCTAATAAACAAACAAACAAATAAATAAATAAATAAATAAAAGGAAATACAAAAGTGTACAAGTGGCTATTTTTGAATGTGAATTTCCCTCTGAGTCCTGTGTCCTTCTGAACCCCCTTCTGTTGCTGGGATGAAAAGCAGCTACCGTTTGCTTTCAAACGTGGGTAAGTACTGCACGGGTTCACTTTCAAGCATATCTTTCCCCTTTTTGTTAGGGCAGTATGTTCAGGTGTTGCGAGTACTCATCTCAACCGACACTGCTGCGTGGTCCTCATCCTATCCATGTGAGCACCCAAGAACCTTAAACCCCTCACCTTCCTCGAGAGGAACTAACTGCTCGTGCAGAGTTCTCAGTAGATACCCAAACCACCTGAAATCACTCTCTCTCTCTCTCTCTCTCACACACACACACACACACACACACACACACACACACACACACACACACACGGGTAGGTGGGCCTTGGGTAGGTGAGCCTTCACAATTCAAAGCTGTATTGTTTGAGGGTCAACTATATTACTGTATATACTCATGTATAAGCCAAGTTTTTCAACACATTTTTAATGCAGTTTTTGTGTTAATTAGGTGCCTCAACTGATATTTGGGTCAGCTTATATTCGAGTATATATGGTAAAATGTGGATTTTTTTTCCCCACTGTGCAGGAGGTTCTCTGATGCTTTGGAAGAAGGAAAGAGAGCAGGCTGAGAGCCTAGAAGAAAAACCAAGGATCAGGCAATCCCTTCATGACAAAAGCATTCTGTGATCTCCCTAGATCACTTGGTTGTCACAGCCCTGTGAATATAACCTGAAATCAGCAGCCACCACTGAGCAAACACTCAACTAGAACTAAAAACCAAATGTCGAAGGGCCACCCCACAAGCCATCTTTACTTTACCTCTAAGGCCAAGGCGGTCTTGTCATAAGCACAGGGCACTCTTTTCTGGATTGCTTTCGCAAAGACAGGTCCATTCTGTGTGGATGGCAAAGGGTTGATGGCTGCCCCAGGAGTACTGGGAACCGCAGGTAGAGGCGTTGTGGTCTGAGGTTGAGCGTAGGCATGGGCAGGTTCTGGAATTCCGTAACTGTTGGAATTCCGGTTTCCGTGTTTCCCGTGTGGGGAAGACCTCACCAACTTTTCGACATAAGGGACAGGGATCATGCCGACCCGGCCGTCCTTGTTGCGGGCGCTCCACCACTGTTCTTCAGGCTTCTCGATGATCACGAGGATCTCGCCCTTCTTAAAGGGCAGGTCTTCTGCATCATTCCCAAGAAAATCATAGAGAGTCCGCACATACTCCAGGTTTTCTTCTGCGGCCGGCAGGTTAGGGGCGGTCACTGATGCCAGGAGTGGGCTTGGATACCTTAAGTGAGACAGAAAAATCACTTTTGAGAGAAAAATCTTTTCACATTAAGATTTCACAAACTTTTAAATAAACCACTCTTCCCTAAGTACCCTGGGTAGTACAGCAGCTTGGGCTCTGGGCTATTAACTAAAAGTTCAGTTGTTTGACTTCCTTGGTAGAAAGATGAGTTGGCCCCATAAAAACAGAGCCTTGAAGACCCTTTTCCTATAGATTCGAGGAGTCTGAATCCGTGGATTTGGTGTTCTCTGCGACAATGAGTCAGATACCTTTCTGTAGTCTCAGTTCTGCCACATCACTTTACTTTATGCAATCCAGAATATGTCTTTTTAAAAGACATGCTAAATGCATTCATACACCTTTCCATTTCTCTTTCACAAGACTGTCTTATTTACATAGAGATACCTGGTCTGAAGTTACTCTTTCAATCTCAAGTTCAATCTAATGGCCCCTTCCTTAAAAGGTCATTCCAAGACCTCAGCATACCCTGGCTCCCTGCCCTGATCTGTGGCACATCTGCCCCTTTCCCCAGGGAGGGGAAAAGAGGCACACAGGGTTCTGTCACTGACTGGACATTAAGATCATGCTGAGGGCCTATGAGAGAGGTCTTGTGTCTCTCCAGATAGGAAAACCAGAAAAGCGCTTATCTACTTCCCAGAATTAAAAATAAAATAAATAACAGAAAACCCACAGTGCACAGCTCATCACGAACCTCTTTCCTCTTTGGGCTAAAAGACAATTCTTAGAGCCATGTGCAAACCAAAGATGAACCACCTGTCAGCTTGGGTATGCATACTTTTTCAATTTAAAATCTCAATTGTGTTTAAGAACTGATATGCTCAATATCCAGTGAGATGAGACATTCTGTGAAAAGATATAAAAACAAACATCCGGGAGATGATAGTCTATTCTTTTTACATGGGTGCATGCATACTGAAAAGTATTCTGAGCAGCGTTTTATCCTGTTGTATACAGGGATGCTATGACATGGTACCTAATAACAGCAATAAGCATGCTCTTTTGTAAGCATGAAATTGTTCAGAGTAAAATTTACATGCACGCATAGAAGAATCAGTTCTCTAGTGGGACTGTCTTGGGTCTGGTGACCATTCTTTATCAGCCAGGCATTTTATAGTGGGGACCTCTCTCTCTCTCTCTCACCATCACTCAAAGTTCTTTTAAGCTGCCTCACTGCTTGCTCCCACAGCACCTCTCCCTCTGGTCACACCTTTATTATTAGACTTGAAAATGTTCAAGCCTCGTCTCTCTCAGGATAGCACACCCATTTGATGACTGACCACTACCAGGCTGTCAAGGGGCGCCTATTAAAAAGGATTCTTTGTTTTCCTCACCCTGGATCCTCTCTCAATTAAAGGCCCACAGGCTGCTACTCTCTACCTTGATCCAGATTCTTTAGGTTGCTCTCCAGTAGCGACCCTTCAGGTTCTTGTTCCACAAGCCTAACCAGAGCTGTTGCTGACCAGCAAATCTTCACTGGCAAGGCATTCTAATTTGTACAATACCCTGACTGTCTCAAAGGCAAGGAGAAAAACAAACACTAGGTAGTCCATTCTGATGGAGGGAGACCCCATAAGATCTTAGCAGCTGTAGTCTTTCAGCAGCAGATTGCCAGACCTTGCTTCTGTGTTGGCTATGGGTGGATTTGCACCTCCAATGCTTTTGGCTAACGGCCAAATGCTTAACTGTTCCCTGGGACTGCTTCATGTTGTGTTCCCATTAGATGCTGTGAGTCTAGCACTCTGGTATGAGACACATTAAGTCTTGAAGTTCCTGCTAATTGGATAGAAAATTGCAAAGACAAATGGAAACAATACACATTTACAGCTCTAGTCTTCTTTTCATCCTGAAAACATTCAGTCTAATTTCCCCAAACAGCATTAATTCTGTTAAACAGACCAGGAGAGAGCCTGTGTCCCACCTGACTCACTCTTGCTCCGATTTCACTGCTCCCCCTTCAAAAATTGTAATAAGACAGCCAACTCTGGAATCACTGACATTCCCACTAGTAAGGGGGTGGCCCCTGTTATATATTAGAAGGAATTCAATGTTTCAAGAAGCCACGGTGGTATAGTGATTATGAATTGTGCTACAATTCACAAGGTCAACTGCTCAACACTACCTGCCACACCCCAGGAGAAAGATGAAGCTTTTTATTCCCATAACAGTTACAGTCTTGGAACTTCACAGGGGCAGTTCTACCCTGTCCTATAGGGTCACCAGGAGTTGGCATCAACTTGATGGCAGTGAGTTTAGTTTTATAAAAATGGTTTCAGCCTCAAGGTCCTGTAGAAATCATTTTATTTGACTTACTGGCCCCTTTTCGGGAAAAAAAAAAAAAATTTACTCAGCGCCCCACCCCCAACCCAGCAATGAAGTATTTTTGTACTATAGCCCATATTCCAAGATAAAGTATAAGTATCTGCTTTTGAAGCCTCCCCGGGTTGTTCCAGTATCACCCACCACTTTGGAAAAAACACTGATCTAGTCTACTTGGCTCATAAAGACAATTCTTACATAGGCGAACATTTTGTGGAGGTGAGCCTTAAAACACAAGAGAAAAGTTGCACATCAAATTGCTAGTGGTCGTTTTCAGGTGAGAGGGGCATAGACAAAAACTGCCATAGACAACAAAACATATTTCTTGTATCATATCTGAATCCACTTCAGATAATTTAAACTACTGATCAAAAGCAAGTCTAGGGTTTACTGACGGAGTTGAATTTTATGCTGATCAAAGTTCCTGGTAACGCTTCTCTCATTCTCCTCATCATTAAATACCAGGTCTGAGTTCCCTTAAACACTGATGAAGGGGAGGGGGAGACAGTGTAACAAGAGACAGCCCCGTGGTTCCCCTCTGTACTCTCAGAGGTATGAAGCCTAGAGTCTCTTTCTTGCTCTGGTCAGCTGGAGCATCTTTTCTGCTTTACAGCACGGTTGTTGTTTTTTTAAAAAAGGTGGGTTGGAGGGAATGAAGAATAGAATTTCCAATTCTCAGAGACTAAACTTTCTGGGTGAGCCCAGGAAACAACTATCCTGAGAAAATCTTTAAACGATAAAACCAAAGTATCCCCTGAAGCCATCTCAAAACTCATCAACAGTCTAGCTAACCACTGAGCTTTATGCTCTTTGATGAACTTTGTATACGGTGTCAAACTGATAAAAATAACTCAGCAGATTTGATTGGAACCTTAAGGAGAAGTGAGTTTATGTTAATTGGGAAGAGGCAATTCAGAAAAACAGTAAAAACAGCTCAAAGAATGTAGTCCAACTGAAAGTTATAAACAACTCAAAAGAATGTCACTGACTTAAAGGCAGGAGAGAATTTTTTCAAGAGTGAAAAAAAGCAAAGAATATCACTGACTTACACATGTAGAAACTTGAACTGGCAGATAGCTTGCCACGTCTATTCTCAACAACGAAATAAATGAAATTGTCCCGAGAATAAAGATTACTGTCAAGAAACCCAATGAAGCTCTTTTATTCTATAACACATAGGGGTTTTTTCATGCATTAGAATGAAAAAGAGAAACAAAGAAAAGAATGGAATATTCCACAGAATTGAAAATGCAGAAATAAACTCACACGTTTGATTTCGGACAAAGAAAACAGTCTCTTCCAACAAGTGGTGCTAGGACAACTGGACCTCCACAAAAGAAAAGAATGACGCTGAGCCCCTATTTCACGTAAATCCATTGCCACTCACAGAGATCCAAGGCAGGGTAGAATTGTCCGAACGGGCTAATGCTGAAATATTTGCAGAAGACCAAAAAACCAAACTCACTGTCATTGGGTTGGTTCTGACTCATGGTGACCATGGAGGACATGGAAGAACTGACCCCTGTGGGTTTCTAAGACTGGAACTCCTTGCAGAGTAGAAAGCCTGATCAGTCTTCTGCAGAGAGGATGGTGATTTTGAACTGCTGACCTTGTGGTTAGCGGCACAATGCGTGACCATTGTGTCACCAGGACTTCAGTCTGATTCCTGCAGAGCGGGCTTGTGAGTTTAAACTGCCGATCTTTCTGTTAACAGACAAACTTAGCCATGGAGTCGTACACATGTGAAAATTAACTCAAACTGGATCAAGGACCTAAAAGAGAACTAAAGGACTAATTATAAGGACTAAAAAAACTCAGAAAACAAGGAAACGCTTCAAGACCTTGTGTTTGATGGTATGAACAAACACATGCACACCCATGTTCATCAGGACACTGTTCACAAAAGCCAGAAGATGCAAACAACCTAAATGGCCACCGGTGGAAGAAGGTACTGCACAGCTTAAAGAATGATGATTAGTACCTTAAATGACATAAATTTGAAGGATGTTATGCTAAGTGAAGTAAACCAAAACACAAAAGGACAAATAGTGTATGTGATCACTGATAGATTAAACTCTCAGCTAATTAAAAGTAAAAAATTGGTGGGAGGGAGGGCCTGTGTGAAACTTTGCTTTTGACAATAGATTTTCTTAAATAACACCAAAAGCATGAACACAGAATAGATGAAAAGAATCCATACAACGCAACAAAAACAAAGAGCTTGAATGGCCATTTCCCCAAAGAAACCTACAAATGGCCTTTGTGCCCACGGAAAGATTCTCATTACACATAACCCATAACCATCCGGTTAATTCCACCTTAGAGTTTGAGACCATTATGAGAGCAGACTGTCTCACCTTTTACCCTAAAGAGCAGCCAAGAGGTTCAAATTGTTGACCTTGTAGTTAGCAGCCCAACACTTAACCCACAGTATTTGTGTGTGTGTGCTTCTTTTTAAAAAACATCATTTTATTGGGGGCTCTTACAGCTCATATAACATTCCATACATCAATTGTATCAAGCACATTTGTACACATGTTGCCGTGATCATTTTCTAAACATTTACTTTGTATCTGAGTCCTTGGTATCAGCTTCGTGACCCCTTGATAAATTATACGTTATTATAGTTTTCATATATTTTTTCTTTTTTAAATCATTTACTGGGGGCTCGTACAACTCTTATCACAACCCATAATACATACATCCATCGTGTCAAGCACATTTGTACATTGGTTGCCCTCATCATTCTCAAAACATTTTCTTTCTACTTGAGCCCTTGGTATCAGCTCAATTTTCCCCTCCTTCCCCACCACGCCTCCCTCACAAACCCTTGATAATTTATAAATTTTTTTTTGTCTTACACTGTCTGACGTCTCCCTTCACCCACTTTTCTGTTGTCCGTGCCCCAGGGAGAGGGTTATATGTAGATCCCGCTTTCTACCCCATCTTCCCTTACCCTCCTGGTATCACTGCTCTCATTATTGGTCCTGAGGGGTTTTTCTGTCCTAGATTCCCTGTGTTTCCAGTTCTTATCTGTACCAGTGTGCATCCTCTGGTCTAGCTGGATTTGTAAGGTAGAAGTGGGATCATGATGGGGAGATGGGGAGGAGAAACATTAAAGAACTAGAGGAAAGTTGTAATGTTTCATCATTGCTATACTGTACCCTTATGGCTCAACTCCTCCCCACGACCCTCTGTAAGGGGATGTCCAGTTGCCTACAGATAGGCTTTGGGTCTCCACTCCGTACTCCCCCTCATTCACAATATGATTTTTTTGTTCTTTGATGCCTGATATCTGATCCCATCACCACCTGTGATCACACAGGCTGGTGTGGTTCTTCCATGTGGGCTTTGTTGCTTCTCAGATGGCCGCTTGTGTAACTTCAACCCGTTAAGACCCCTGACGCTGTATCTTTCGATTGCCAGGCACCATCAGCTTTCTTCATCACATTTGCTTATGCACCCGTTTTGTCTTTAGCAATCATGTAGGGAAGGTGAGCATCATGGAATGTCAGGTTAATAGAACAAAGTGTTCTTACACTGAGTAACCCACAGTATTAACAGGGTTCCTTTTCATTCTTTGTTACAGATACAAATGAAAACAACTAAGAAATCCCATTTCACACCCACCAGAATGGATTGTTTTGGGGCGGGGTGTGTGTGTAATTTGCACTACATTATCACTGTGGGTTCAGTGTTGGAAGCAGTTCCTGAAGAAGGGTAAAGCAGCGAGTCAATGAAAAAGAGGAAGCCCTCTGTGTAATAGACTGACTCAGTGACTGCAACAATGGGCTCAAACATGGCAACAATAATGATGCTACAGGGCACTCCGGGTGCTTCCTTCTGTTGGACACAGGGTTGCTGTGAGTTAGAACCAACTTGATGGCGCCAAACAACAGAATAACAACTATTTTCCAGAAAAACAAACAAACTTGAAAACAAGTGGTGTCCCAGAAACTGCAGTGGTGATGTAGACTAGACATTGGACTGCTAACTTCAAGGCTGGCTGGCTGCCCACCAGCTGCTCCACAGCAAGCAGATGAGGAAGATTTACAAACTGAGGAAAACCCTGAGGTACAGTTCTACTGAGCTGTACAAGGTCACTATGTACCCGAATCAATTCAATGGCATTGGGTTTGGGCTTTTGGGGGGATGGGGGTGGGGGAAGGGAACCCTTTTGCATTGCTAGCGGGAATGTATACTGATGTTGCTTCTGTGGAAACCATTTGGGTAGTTCCTCAAAGTTACACACACTCCTGGGTACATACCAGTACTTAAAAGACACAAGGGCAGAGGCTCAGCTACTTATACACCACTATTCACTGCAGTGGTATTATTAACAGTCATCTAAGTGTCCAATGGAGGAATAAACATAAGGTGGTATATAGGACGTTTCCAAAAGTTCATAGGAAAATGCCATATTATCTGTCAATTCCATTTTTCCACGAGCCTTTTGAAGCCCCTTTGCATGTACAATGGCGTATTATTCAGTCATGAAGAGAAACAAAGCTAGGGCATCAATGACCTTTGAACACAGGCCGAGTGAGAGGACTCTGACATTAAAGAGCAAATACTGCAGGATTCCACTTAAGAGTTATGTGAAATAGGTAAAGGAGACAAAAGTCTATTAGTGGTTACAATGTGTTAGCAATGGGGTGAGGAATTGAGCACACCGTTCCTGTTTGACTTAATGGGAAAACAAATTTTTTAACGAATAGTGGTGATGCTTGCACAACGTGGTGAATGTATCAAATGTTACCGCACATATCTGAGAAGCCCTGGCCTGTGGTGGGTTACCTGTTGGGACACTAATTGTGTGGTCAGCAGTTCAAAACCAAAAGCCGCTTCATCTGGGGAAAGGCGCAATTTTCTACTCCTCAAGAGTTACAATTTGGGAAACCCATCACACAGGGCCGCTATGAGTCGGAACCAACTCAATGGCAGTGGGTCTGGGTATATATTAAAAAAATGGTTAAAATGGCAAATTGCTAAATATATTTCACCACAATAAAGTTTTAAGAAATTGTCCAATATTAAAACAACAAAACTAGAGAACAAAACAGGCACCAGGCCTTAAATCCAGAGGTAGACACTACAGTTAGGCACGTTACTTCAGCAAAAAAAAAGAACCATGAACCAAGAAGCACGAAACACAGGCTTCAGGGGTCAATTCAACCAACTTCATTTATTCTGTTTGGAGCACAAATCAGCATCGCCTGTTTAACAATGGGCCAAGGCTCTTCTAGCTGTCCAAAGATAATTTTTTGTCAAAGGCTACTGACATGTCAAACCCCTAATGTCAAATAGACCATCTGGAATTTCTCACACGGGAGAGAAGAAATTAGAGATAACAAAGTACATCTGGCCAGGACGCACTCTGGTGTGTGCACTGTGACTGCTCTGAGATTAATCGAGAAAGCACACCTCTTATTGACGGCAATAGGCTAGGGGTGACAGCAGAAAGCAAGCAAGCTGACCGTGAGAGGGAAGGCAGGTAAGCGAAGGAACTACACTGGTGTGATTTCCACAGAGGAAGTTAAAGGCATTCAGTGAGGAATCCAAAACCTGGAACAAAGTTGTAAAGGGATGGCAACCAGGGGACAAGGGAGCAGATTCATGGGGCTGCACAGAAGGATGGGAGGAGTTGGGCAAGCCAGGGTGACAGAAAGATCCATGTTGCATCTAGGAGGGCGCCTGTATGAAAAATGTGGCTCTCAATTTTGTGGGGAGTGGAAGCCACTGGCCCATACTTTCCCTTCTAGAAAGGATCGCCCTATTAGCATCAACTTTTTGAAACACTGTACATGATAGAACCTGCCACCTCAAATGTGAGCACAAAACTTTGCCTATAACATCGCTTAATGAACGCTTGAAATCAATTATAAAAGTCACCATCTCAAATTAGGGCAGTAATTTATTATTACAATCTCATTACAGTGGCTCTAATATTCTGCCCAACCTCTCCTACTAAAATTGCATATGCTCCAAGTTAACAGCATCTGTAGCACTGGGTGATGGCAAGGGTTAACTAAGTGTTGAGAGCTGCTCACCTCAGGCTTGAACCCAGTAACTGCTCTTTGGGAGAAAGAGTGAGTCTGCCTCCATCAAGATGGACACCCTCGGAAACCGTAGGTGGCAGTTCTATTTGAGTATGAGTAGGGCTATGAGTTGGCATGGACTTGATAACCATGGTTAGGCTTGCAGGGTATTTGGGGGGTGGGGTGGGTAGGGTGATGGTGACAGGGGCCAGAGTTGAACATTTCCCCAACCCCAATACAGTTCATTATATAGTATTTGAGCAATGTATTCTGATCATGCTTCCTCTGTCCACTTAAGTTATTACACTGTCCTGGCTTTATTTTGTGTTCCTCTAGTCAACAGGAGAAAAATATGCTCCAGTTGGTGCTTCATTTACTATCATCTCTCTCTCACTGCCATCAAGTCAATTCTGGCTCATAGCAACTCTACGCTAGCGCTTAACATTTATAGTGCATTGGTAAGTTACCTATGAAAACTCAGAAATGTAAACAAACTCAGAAATGTCTTATCTCGAAAAATCTGTCCCAATGATCTGTCCTCTTAAAATAGATACAAGAAACTAACTAGACACTGAGAAACTTAAAAGAATTCTAGGTAACTTCTTCAGCTTATATTTGGCATACTTTAAAAACTATCTACTTAAAAAAAAACTACTTCTCAGGCAACCTGATAAAATACAAGGGACTTCAAAAAGTTCATGGAAAATGGAAATGATATAGGCATAGTCCCACCTACATTTTTAAGCTACTCCCCTCCATTCAGCACTTATTATATAGCAAAGTAGAGCAAACAGTTGAATACTGTTTTACTTGGAAAGCAGTTCAGATGGTGTAGAGGACTAAAGTTGGGGTGCAAACCACAAGGTCAGCATTGGAAACCACTGCTCCTAAGGAGAAAGGCTTTCTATTCTTGTGAAGTTACATTCTGGGACACCCACAGGGGTAGTTCCACCCTGTTCTATAGGGTCACTGCCAGTCAGAATCGAGTGGATGGCAGTGAGTTTGGATTCGGTTTACTTGGAAAAGTGGACAGCAGATGCTCGAGTGACACTGTGGGTTTCTAACTTTAAAGCAGATAGTGAAATCATCAGCCTGAAAACAAAAACATTGGAAATTGTGCACAGATAGAATTTAGACAAGTGCCAATCTAAATCTCCCTTATGCTAGACTTCCTCCACCTTAGGGAGGGTAAACAAAATACCAAATGGTTCTCTAGTTTAATCAAGGTCCCAATGCGAAGAGAGAATGCAGTAAAAAGAAGAAAAAAAAGATCTTCATCCTTGGTGAAGCCAACTAACTTTTATTTCTTGGTAATTTATACATTACTGGACTAGGCTTGGAACCATAAGTCTGTGGCTCAGACCCACCAGGATGTTCCACGGGAGAAATGTGTGGCTGGCTTCTTCCATAAAGATGAAACAGGCTTACTATGAGTCAGAATCCACTTGATGGCAGTGGATAAAATCTATAAGGGGCCTTTAGTGGCACAGAGGGTTAAGCGTAAGGATGCTAACAGTGGTTCAAATTCACTAATGGGTGAGTATATGGAGAGGGGGTGGTGTTAAGTGTGTTTGAGGCTGGCCGCTGCTTTAAAGATTCAGTCTGGAAAACCCTGGAGAGCAAATCTACTCTGTCCTGCAGTGGCGCCGTGAGTCGGAATCCACTTTATGGCAGTGGGTTGGGCTTGGGGCTTATTAACTAGATGAAGCCTGGTTCCCGTCAAACTTAGCGGCAGAGTGATCAAAGCCTGTTCCGAAGATTTCCACCAGAAGATCGGAGACCTATAATCGCTAAGGCTGCACGTTACTTGTCAGCTTAGTTCCACAGACTGAAATTCGGAGTTCGGAACCTGGGGCGGTGAGATCGGCGGGGTGCCCCCCAAATCCGATGTTACGGCGGGGGTCCAAAAAAAAAAAGACCAAAAACCCGCACACCGACAAGAACCCTGCATCCGCATGAATGCCACAGAGCGCAAGTGACAAAAAGGCACAAAGCAAACCTTTTACACTAGGCACTGGCTCTCACCCACAGTGACCCAAGAAGACCCTGACGGAGCCTAGCCTTCCCTTTCGAACGCGTTCGGGAAGCGAATCTGGTTCCGGATGAGGGGCCCCGCCCCTCCCCACCCCAGCGCGTCCCCGCCACCTCCCGGGTCCCGTACCTGGACGCGGGCTCGATCAGGGTGGTGGTGTCCAGGTAGTGGATCTTGTAGAACTCCAGCAGGGCCGGCAGGTGGTCGAACTCCTGGTCCCCGATCTTAAAGCGGCGGTTGGGCAGGGAGTTGATGATGTAGTGGGAGACGCGTGAGTTCTCGGACACGGACAGCACGTAGTCCCCCGGGCAGGTGGACGAGTCGCGGACGAGGAACATGCCGTGGCGCTGGCCTTGGAGCCGGGTCTGCGCCTCCTGGCGAGACACCGGCCCCATGTACCAGGCTGAGCGATCCGAAGAGTCGAAGCGGGCGGAGGACATGGTGTCGGGCTGGGCGCTCGCTGGCGGGTCCGGGCGGCGGTTCTGGAAGCCTTTGCCCTGCAGATGGCTGAGGGGCCCCGGCAGGGCCTCCGGGCACAGCTCGCGGCGCGCTCACTGGGCTGACCCAGCACCTTCCCCGCGGCACCGGGCCCGCAGCATCCTCCGCCGCCGCTTGCCTCACGGAGGGCGCCGGCCCGGGGAAGGCGGAGCGGGCAAAGACGATACCCGGCGGAGGCCGCTCTGGGGGGTCTCTGGCCGGCTGGTGGACCGGGCGTGGCTCCAGTGACTCCCAGCCTGGAACAACGCGGCACTGCACCCCTAAAGTCGCGCACTGACCCCCGCCGCCGTGCGAAGGACCAGAATCCGAGGAACGTCGCGCCTCCGGGCCGCTTTGGCCCCGACCGTTCCCAAGAGCCACAGCAACAAAATGGCGGACGCGGGAGAAGCGGCCAGCCACCTCCCCCTTCCCTCAGCGCGCTCGCTCTGCGCACGCGCAGCCCTCGCGCCGCGCCGGGGCCCCTCGCACGGCGCAGCCAATCAGGAGCGTGGTCACGGCGCTCCGTGGTCTGCGTCGCCCGCGCCTGCTCCCGCGTCCCCCGAGCGAAGGAAGGCGGCGACGGCGGCAGGGGCGACGGCGCCGGAGCCGCAGCGGCGGGCGGCACTCCCTTCCTGGGCCGCGGAACGCCTAAGGGGCCGCTGCCATCACGGCGCTTGACGCTGGCAGCAAGACTGCTGGAAGTCTGAGGAGCGGCATGCCGAAAACCGTCTTCTCGGGAACAAAGAGTAACGTGCCGAAGCGAAGGCGAGAGATAGAGCGGATCGTTGAGGTGACCAGGCGCCCCTCAAGGGTCCCCCCACAACGAGGGCCTGGCCGACCGGGCCAGTGGGACTGAGGTGGTCTCCAAGTAGGGGGATTGGTGGCTCAGACCCGACGTGCTAGTTAGGCTTCTTTACGGAGGACCGTGATGGGGCAGTGGGTGAAGTGATAGGCTGCCAATCGCAAGATCCGCGGTTCAAACCCACCAGCCTCATCTATAGCCTCAGATCCCCTATGGGGCAGTTCTCCTGTGTCCCACTAGGTCCCCGTGAATGGAATTCAACTTGACAGCAAGTACCAAGGTGGGTGTGAAGGTTGGGTTGTCTGGAAAGCTATCCATCACAAGTAGGAGGGAGCATTTTAAAATCGTGGACAAATTCTATTATCTTTCCATTCATCTCCCCACGAACTTTTTGAAGCCACCTCTGGTACAGTGGTTACTCCTTCCAGCCTGATGATACGACCGCATCACCGACCCCTTGCCCTTTGGTTACTTTTCCAGCTTTTGATTATTTCCACCCCAGCTCAAACACCCATTTCAGGACAGCAGGTGTTTTGTCTGCTGTGTGTACACCTGTGGCTTGGAGTTGACTCAGATATTTGTGGCCTGAATTACGAAAACACAGCGACTGCCTGAGATCCCGTTCGTGCTAGCACTATTCCTGGAACTGAACAAGCAAGAAAGGCCGCCCCAATGGTCCCTGTGCCAATGGAATTTTACTTGGCTCTGTGCACCCTTCAGGTTAAACATACCCTAGTCTGGTCATGAGTGGAGTAATGCCCTAGATACAGTGAAGGCCAAGGTCTAGTGCCTTCTATGACTCAGCATCTGTAAATTTTCATCTTCCCCAAAGAGACATGCAAATTGTATGGCTCCCAGGTTCAATTTTAGTAGCACAAAATTTGAAACATTAAATTCACTTCTATAATTTAGGCTATGGCTACCGGTTTATGTTTGCCCTCTCCCCCTTTGGGAAGAGGCAAGGAGAGAGACACTAATTTTCTTCCTGCCTCCTAATATAGATCGTGTCTCTGCCTCTATTCCCTGGTGGTGTAATGGTTACACACTGGGCTGTGATTCACAAGGTCAACAATCCAAACCTACCTACCACCAGCTCCTTGGGCTTTCTACTCCCTTAAACAGTTATAGTCTTGGAAACTCTCAAGGACAGTTCTACCCTGTCCTATAAAGTAGCATCAACTCAATATCAGGGAGTTTGTTTTTCTTTTAAAAAAAATTGTTTTAGCCTCAAGGTCCTGTAGAAATCGTCTTACTTGGCCTACTGTTCCCTTTTCAGGAAAAAACAATTACTTGGGCAGTTCTACCCTGTCCTGTTGGGTCACTATGAGCCAGCACTGACTTGATGGCAGTGAGCAAGTCATTTGTCTTTAGCTTCTAAATGCAGAAGCTCAGTCCTTCCTTTGTCTCTCTAGCTTTTCCACTGTTAGCCTACTCATCATGATGGCATTAGGGCTCACCTCCCTGTTGGTAACTCCAAAACACGTATTCTAAAAATGGATCCAAAAAAAGGCCACATCCTATGATTACCATGTAAACCCCGCAATTCCAGCCTAATATAATACTTATCACATTCTATTGTAGGTGTTTATAAGTGTCAGTTCCTCCCTAATGTAAGAGCATCTTAGAAGCTGTCAAATTCGTTTTGTTTTCCCAGTGCCCACATATAATACATAGGTATACTTAATTTTTAAGAATTAATGGTTTTAAATGTTGTCTAAAGTATATGATAGGGGAAACATGTGCTTTAATTAAATAAACATTATACCAGTGCTGCTGGCAAAGTTGAAGATTACGCCGAAAGTCTATAGGAATAAAAGCCAACTTGTCCATGAAAAGACAGTGAGGGGAAAAAAACCGATCCCTTTGAAACAGCTACAAAGAACAAAGCAGGTTCACAGTGGTTTGTATCAACAGTATGCATTTTATGACAACCCAAGGTCATCAAGTACCCTCATCCAGAGGCTCAGAGGGATTGAGTGACTTGCTTCAAGCTACGTAATTTGTGAGAGTCAAGCCATCATTCCTTTTTTTTTTTCCCCCATCATTCCTTCATGTATTTTTCCCTCGTTGGTTGCAGCTTATAAGCGCTCTTCAAACTGTTCGTGGGACAACGGAATTAAAACAAAATAGAATTTTTCCTGAAATGTTTTGAAGTCCCTTCATACACAACCACACACATCTGTTTAGTTTCTACACAAACAGTTCTGTGACACTGGTTACATCATATTGCGTCACCTCTTAATACGTCTACCTGTGTTGTCTCAGTAAAGTAAATCACCTGATGTCAGTGTGAACTCAGAGCACAATGCACAGGTAAACATTCTTAATTAGGTTAAACTGGTACTTAGTTTAACAGTGGCTTAATGGGATAGATTTGGTCAAGGTTGAAAGATTTTTTTCCCCTGGTATTCAGGGGCTCCTGTCAATGGATCTAGGGAGTCTGGTTTCCTATAAGCTGGAAATTCTGCTTCATGCTCTTTCTCTTTGTGATCTCTTGGATTCTTCATCACAACGGTCTGTAATGGTAGCTGGACACGGTTCCTCCTGCTCTCATGCTAATGGAGGTAGTAGTTTATGGAGGTAATTAAACCTCAGATAATTTTCTTTGCCAACTCTTGGGTCTCTTACTTTGCTATTACAGCCCCGTAGAGGCCAGTTATATTTGACCACTCATAAGCTTTTTTTTAAAAATCATTTATTGGGAGCTCTTACAACTCTTATTAAAATTCATACATCAACTGTATCAGGCATGTTTGTACATATATTGCCATCAATCTTTTCTAGACATTTACTTTCTATTGAGCCCTTAGTATCAGCTCCTCTCCCCCCTGCCTCGTGGCCCCTT
The DNA here is from genome assembly GCF_050624435.1 of Tenrec ecaudatus. Classification (NCBI taxonomy): domain Eukaryota; kingdom Metazoa; phylum Chordata; class Mammalia; order Afrosoricida; family Tenrecidae; genus Tenrec; species Tenrec ecaudatus. The sequence continues at coordinate 19,767,550 of NC_134545.1, forward strand.
GATAGATTTTAAATTATTATTTTCATATCTCACACCAACTGCTGTCTCCCCCCATGGTTTCTGTTCTTCCCGCTGGAGGGGGTGTGTGTGGTTATGTGACAAACATTGTGATTGGGTTCCCCTTCCCTCCTCTCCCCACCTTCCTCCTACCCTTCTGGTATCTCTATTCCCATTCCTATTCCTGGATTCCATGTGTCATGAGCTTTATTTCTTATCTATACCTGTGTATATGCTCTGGTCCAGTCCAGAGTGAGAAGCAGCACTAGTAATGACGGGGGTGAGGAAGCCTCAAGGAACCAGAGGAATATTGTGTGATCTATTGGTGCTCTTCTGCACCCTGGTTAACTCATCCCTTCCCTGTGACCCCTCTGGGGGGATGTGCCATTGTCTATAGATGGGCTTTGGATCTCTGCTCTGCCCCCCTTTTTCTCAACAATGTGTTTTTGTTTGTGTGTTTGTTAAGAATCTTCCGATGCCTGTTATCCCATCCCGATGACACCTCATGATCGCATTGGCTGGTATGCTGCTTCCATGTGGGCTTGGTGCTTCACTGCTGGTTGGCTGCTTGTTTAACTTAAGACCCCAGATGCTATATTTTTAATAGCTGGGCACCATCCACTTTCTTCACCACATTTGCGTATGCACCCATTTTGTCTTCAGCAGTTATTGGGGGGAAGGAGGGGTGAGCATCACAAAATGCCAGTTTGTTAGAACAAAGTGTTCTTGTATTGATGGAGGGTAACTCATAAGCTTTTAAGACCCTGTGTTAGCCTGGGTTGTCTAGACAAACAAACCAGTAACACTCATCTATGCACAGGAAATAATTTTATATCAAGAAGCAACTTAGATCAAGAAGGTACTCCAGCCCAGTTCAACTCAAGTCCATAGGTCCAATGCTAGTCAGGGCCCTTGTCCGTAGCTACAGGCTGATAACAGAAAGATGAAGCGGGAAGCAGGGAGTTCTCAGGCTGGTGAGTGCAGAGTCATGTGGATCCAAGGTCAGTGGAAGCATGGCAGGGCTCTGACAGCTCTCAGGGTCCCTACTTGGGGCCACCCCTGGAAGCAGACACAGATTCCCAGTGAAGTCCCAGCAAGGAGGAAGGCAAAAGGGCACAGTGGAATCCTCTCTGTTTGATCTTGCTCTTTATTTTTATCTTGCTTTTATACAAAAGGCCACGCCCACAGGGAACTGTCATCAACTTGATTGACAAACTGAACTCAACCCGCAGTCAGGAGTGTCTAGTTGGCATAATATCTAGGTACCACAGACCCCTTGTACTACTCATCAGATAGAAGAGAAACTTAAAAACCAAGTTAGGCCAGTTGACTAAAAAGACTGACGAAGCTTTTCTAGGCCATCTTGGTCTGGAAGTTCTCTTGAAACTTGATCAGCATCAGAGAAAAACACAAACTTACACTGACAGATGGGTAGTAGCAACACATGTACATTGGCTGGGATTTAACCTCATGCATTCACTCATTTACTGTCATTGAGTGGGGTCCGACTCAGCAACCCTATAGGACAGAGTAGAATTGTACCTGTTGGTTTCCAAGACTAGCTCATTATGAGAGTAGAAATCCTCATCTTTCTCCCATGGAGTATCTGGTTGTTTCAAACTGCTGACACTGTGGTTAGCAGCCTACTGTGTAACCCCACTATACCACCAGATGCTTAACCTAGGTCTCCCTACCAGTGAGCCATCACTGGCCCCATGGGGTATAGGTTGTGTGGACAAAGATGACACAGGATTGGCCATTGTTGATATTTGTTGGGAGCTAGGTTATGTGATGTGTGTAGGGGTGTTTAATTGTATTATACTTTTGTGTATGTTTGGAATTTCTCATAATAAAATTTGTTTCAAAAAGTCCATTTTAGAAATTCCTTTAGCACAAGTGTACCATTTTTACTAAAAATGTTTCTTAATGCCATAATACATTAAAATTGAAATGCATGGAGAAACAACAAGAAAGCTTTATTTATATTTTTTTGTTTTGCTTTTTATTTACATTTAAAAAGTCATTTTATTGGGCTCTTATGACAGTCCATACATCCATTGTGTCAAGCATATCTGTACATATGTTGCCAGTATCCTTTTCAAAAACATTTTCTTTCTACTTGAGCCCTTGGTATGAGCGCCTGATTTTTTCCTCCATTTCTCACTGCCCCACCCTCATGAACCCTTGATAAATTATAAATTATTATTATTTTCATATCTTACACCGGCTGCTGTCACCCTTTACCCATGTTTGTGTTGTTCAAGGAAGCATATTCTAAAGGGATTTCTTTCTTCACTTGTACAATATCATGGTTTCCATATAGTCACACTTTTTTTTAAACGTTTTATTAGGGGCTCATACAACTCTTATCACAATCCAACATATATCAATTGTGTAAAGCACATCCGTACATTCATTGCCCTCATCATCCTCAAAGAATTTGCTCTCCACTTAAGCCCTTTGCATCAGGTCCTCTTTTTTTACCCCCTACCCCCTCCGTCATGAGCCCTTGATAATTTATTAATTATTATTTTGTCATATCTTTCCCTGTCCGATGTCTCCCTTCACCCCCTTTTCTGTGGTCCATCCCCCAGGGAGGAGGTCACATGTAGATCCTTGTAATTTGTTCCCTCTTTCCAACCCACTCTCCCTCTACCCTCCCATTATCGCCACTCACACCCCTGGTCCTGAAGGGATAATCTGCCCTGGATTCCCTGTGTTTCCAGTTCCTATCTGCACCAGTGTACTTCCTCTGGTCTAGCCAGACTTGCAAGGGAGAATTCAGATCATGATAGTGGGGGGGAAGGGGAGGAAGCATTTTGGAACTAGAGGAAAGCTGTATTCTTCATTGGTGCTACTTCGCACCCTGACTCATCTCCCCTAGACCCTTCTGCAAGGGGATCTCTAGTGGCTGACAACTGGGCTTTGGGTCTCCACTCTGCACTTCCCCCTTCATTCACTATGGTATGATTTTTTTGTTCTGATGATGCCTTATTACCTGATCCCTTTGACACCTCGTGGTCTCACAGGCTGGTGTGCTTCTTCCATGTGGGCTTTGTTGCTTCTGAGCTAGATGGCCGCTTGTTTACCTTCAAGCCTTTAAGACCCCAGATGCTATCTCTTGATAGCCAGGAGTCTTACACTTTTTAAATTTTTGTTATGTATCATTGAGATGGTTCCACCACATGGGTGTCCAACAGAATGAAGCTCTGCCCCACCAGCACCAGCCTCACAATCATTGCTCTGAGCCCATTCTTGCAGTCATTGTGTCAGCCCATCTTGTTCAGGGCCTTCCTCGTTTTCAGTGGCCACCACATGTATACTTTACTAAGCATGATGTCTTTTTCCACAAACTGGCCACACCTGATAACTAGTCTAACGTATGTCAAATGAAGTCTTACCATCCACACACCTAAGGAACATTCTGGCTTTACTTTGTTCTGGTATATTTAACACTAAATTTAAGAACATTTTTAATATCTCTACTACCTATCTAACAGTTTTGACACATGAGTGGAACTGCACCTTTAAAAACCAACTTAAAAACAATAATTATACATTACTAACATAAGTGAAACAATGTAGAGAATATATGTAATATATACTATTAGAGAACTTGTAATGTTTAACATTTGCTATAATGGATTTGCTGTAAGAGTTGTTTGGGTCAGTTAGTATGACTGTCTTCACTGCATTATTTGTCTTTACATTTGATGTTTACTTTCTAAGAACTTTTGACTATGCTTATTATTAAAATAATGCTTTCATGAATAAAACCAATATACTGGAATTAATATTCCATTTATATTCATGTCAAATTGACATGTGTCCATAGAGAGATATATCACACAAGTTCAAGATTAGAAGGATTAGAAGAAATTAAATTTGAGTTTTTATTTGAATTGTTAAATGGATAAAAGTCAGCCTAAATAAATATGCTTGAAATAATTGATGTATGGAATGTTACAAGAGCTGTAAGAGCCCCCAATAAAGTGATTTAAAAAACAAAACAAGTCAGCATAAATAGTAAGCAAACAGTCTCTAATTTCCGTTGAAGAAATCGAAATGCGTCAAAAATGACATGTCCTGTAACTCTAGTGTTAATATTCTTTGCCCGTATTCACCACCACCTAATTTAAATGCATCAATTTTCTCCAGTATTCCTTATTCATTTTCTAGCTTTCGCATGCTTATGAGATGATGGAAAATACTATAGCTTGAGTCAGATACACCTTAAAATCTCTGAAATCAAACTTACAGCCTTTGCATCAATTTGAACTCATAGCAACTCAGTAGGGCAGAAGAGAACTGCTCCTCAGCGTTTTCAAAGCTATAAATCTTTACAGTAGGAGAAAACCTCATCTTTTTCCCAGGAAAAAGTGGGTTTGAACTGCTAACCATACCACCAAGGCTACTAGGCCAGGTGCACTTTACTACTATGACATCTTTTTTACACTTTAAAGAGCTTTTGTGCAGCAGATTGGCCCAATGCAATTATGTCATTTGATTTCTTGACTGTTGCTTCTTTGATAACTGCAACTTTTCTATCTTTATCATGATGCTGTTTTCTATTCAGTTGTAAGGAGGTTGCTTTCTTTGTGTTAAATTAAAATTCATATTGAAGGCACTAAGGAGTCTTTGATCTTCATCAGCAAGCTCTTCAAGTCCTGTTCATGCTCAGCAATCAAGATTGCGTCACTTGCATATTGAAGGTTGTTAATGAGCCTTCCACCAATCTTCATGCAAGTTCTTAATTACATAGCCTAGCTTCTCAGATTATTCAGCAGACAAACTGAAAAAGTATGTTGAAAGGATCCAAGCCAGGCACATACCTTTCCTTATTTTAAACCATGTACTCTCCTCTTGTTGTTTAATGACCTCATGTTCTATGTATACATTCCACATGAGCATAATTTAGTGTGGAATTCCTACTCTTCATAATATTATTCATAGTCTAATGCACAGTGGAATGCCTCTGTGTAGTCGGTGAAGCACAAATACTTTTCTTGCATTCTTTCAACTAAGGCAAATCTGATGTCAGCAATGCTATCCTACTTCAAAGTACATATACAGCCATTATGGGAAACAATGTAGTGCTACCTAAAAGGTGAAAAGAAATACGAGGTGGCACAGCAATCTTGGCATATACCCCAAAGAAGTAAAGAATACTCACAGAAAGATCACAGGGAAGGGATGGGGCAGCCAGAGTGCAGTATAGCACTGACTGAACACACAACATTCCTCTAGTTCTTTAATGCTTCTTCCTCCGCTATCATGACCCCAGTTCTACCTTACAAACCCGGCTAGACCGGAGCATGTATACTGGTACAATAAGAGCTCTCACACTCACTCACTCCACAACTCACTCACTCCACAGCTCACTCTCTACAACTCACTCACTCACTCCACAACTCACTCACTCCACAGCTCACTCACTCACTCCACAGCTCACTCACTCATTCACTCCACAACTCACTCACTCCACAACTCACTCACTCTACAACTCACTCACTCCACAACTCACTCTACAACTCACTCCACAACTCACTCTACAACTCACTCACTCACTCCACAACTCACTCACTCTACAACTCACTCACTCACTCCACAGCTCACTCACCCATTCACTCCACAACTCACTCACTCCACAACTCACTCACTCTACAACTCACTCACTCCACAACTCACTCACTCTACAACTCACTCACTCCACAACTCACTCTACAACTCACTCCACAACTCACTCTACAACTCACTCACTCACTCCACAACTCACTCACTCTACAACTCACTCACTCCACAACTCCACAACTCACTCACTCTACAACTCACTCACTCCACAACTCACTCTACAACTCACTCACTCACTCCACAACTCACTCACTCCACAGCTCACTCACTCCACAGCTCACTTACTCCACAGCTCACTCACTCCACAACTCACTCATTCACTCCACAACTCACTCACTCTACAACTCACTCACTCCACAACTCACTCACTCTACAACTCACTCACTCACTCCACAACTCACTCACTCCACAGCTCACTCACTCACTCACTCCACAGCTCACTTACTCCACAGCTCACTCACTCCACAACTCACTCCACAACTCACTCACTCCACAACTCACTCACTCTACAACTCACTCACTCTACAACTCACTCACTCCACAACTCACTCACTCCACAACTCACTCACTCTACAACTCACTCCACAACTCACTCTACAACTCACTCACTCCACAACTCACTCCACAGCTCACTTACTCCACAGCTCACTCACTCCACAACTCACTCACTCACTCCACAACTCACTCTACAACTCACTCACTCCACAACTCACTCACTCCACAACTCACTCACTCTAATTCACTCACTCACTCCACAGCTGACTCACTCCACAACTCACTCACTCTACAATTCACTCACTCCACAGCTCACTCACTCACTCATTCCATAACTCACTCACTCCACAGCTCACTCACTCACTCCACAACTCACTCACTCACTCCATAACTCACTCCACAATTCACTCACCACAACTCACTCCACAGCTCGCTCACTCACTCACTCATTCACTCCATAACTCTCACTTCACAACTCACTCACTCTACAACTCACTCACTCACTCCACAACTCACTCCACAGCTCACTCACTCTACAACTCACTCCACAGCTCACTTACTCCACAGCTCACTCACTCCACAACTCACTCACTCTACAACTCACTCCACAACTCACTCACTCTACAACTCACTCACTCCACAACTCACTCACTCACTCCACAACTCACTCACTCTATAATTCACTCACTCACTCCACAGCTGACTCACTCCACAACTCACTCACTCTACAATTCACTCACTCCACAGCTCACTCACTCAATCACTCATTCCATAACTCACTCACTCCACAGCTCACTCACTCACTCCACAGCTCACTCACTCCACAACTCACTCACTCACTCCATAACTCACTCACTCCACAGCTCACTCACTCCACAGCTCACTCACTCCACAACTCACTTACTCACTCCATAACTCACTCACTCCACAATTCACTCACCACAACTCACTCCATAGCTCGCTCGCTCACTCACTCATTCACTCCATAACTCTCACTTCACAACTCACTCACACACACACACACACAAAAAGCTTTCAACACATTGACTCCAGGACAATTAAACCACCCAAGAATCGACTTGTAACCTACACCCCCAAGGGACGAACAACAGAAACGTGGGTGAAGGGAGAAAGCAGAAGGTGTTAGATATGAAAACAATAATTTATCAAGGGTTCATGAAGGGAGGGGCAGAAAAAGCTGATACCAAGGGCTCGAGTAGAAAGAATTTTTTTTAATGATGTCAACATGTGTACAAATATAATTGATACAATTGATGTATGGATTGTTATAGGAGCCCCCAATAAAACAATTTCTAAACACAAAAAAGTAAAACAATATAAGAACAGATATGCCCATCCACGTTTACCATGGTGCTATCCACAATAGCATAAAGATGGAAACAACCAAAGGGCTTACCAGTGGAGGACTGGATAAGTAAACTCTGGTACATACACGATATAATACTATGCGTCTCTTAAAAACAGAATGGTGGCACAGTAATGTGTTGGGCTGCCAGCCACAGGTCATCAGTTCAAAACCACAGCTGCTCTTTGGGAGAAAAATAGGCTTTCTACTCCATAAAGAGCAAAGAGTCTGAAAAAAAAAAAAGAAGAGTGAAGGTGGAAAAAAAAAAGAGTGAAGATGCAAAACCCACAGTACCCTGCACTATAGGGTTGCTATGAATCAGAATGGACTCCATCATGGCAACGGATTGTTTATTTTTTGTTGTTTTGTTTTTAACTATGAAGCTGTCCATAACCTCATGACATGGACAAAATAAAAAGACATACTCAGCAAAGTTAGTCTATCTTATAAAGACAAATAGTATATGACACCTATTATACTTTTTTAAATTATCTACACCAAAAGAATCCCACTTTGGAAAAAAAAAAGAATTACACTTTGAATACTGTAGGGAGGCTAGGGGAGGGAGGTAGATAAGAAGAAAGGGAGTGGGGCATGGGAGAAATATATTATCATTTCAACATATGATCAATTAAAAAAACAAATGTCAACCAATTTTTTGTACCACTAATGATGTTTTATTCTCATCTTTTTTTTTCCAGTATGATTTTTAATTGTAAATGAAGTGAGGGTTTACATTTCATATCACCAATTTTGTTTTCAGTTTAAACTACTTATCAACCTCCCCAAAAGCTTACCCTCTGAGTTTTCTTTCATGCATTACTACTTTCTCCTTGATTCAAGTGAGTACTAGTCAACTCTCTAGTCTATTGTTTTATCTTCCCTCCCTTGCCCTCTCCCCCTTAGTTACCTCCAAAATCCTTTCCCTTTGGTATAAAAGTCTTTGACTCACTATGCCTGTCTATCTGGACAAGATAGGTGGGATGAACAATAGGAGGAGAGAACAATGGGACCAATTGTTCCAGGGGGGACAAGGAAGAGGGAGAGCTGGGGGGAAAGGAGGGAGGTGCCAATAAACCCAGGGACAAGGGTGTCAGGGGAAGCCAGCCCCTAACACATCATTACGGGTCCGGTAGGCGCAATTGTACAGCGATAATAAGTAAAGATCATAGTAAAGTTATTGAGAGCATGAGAGATAGAAGTGAAGTACTGAAATAAATGGAGTCAGACACCATTCATAGTAGCATGCTCACCTCTGCCCCACTCGATGGCCCACGTGGAGAGAGGGAGAGAGAGATCTTTAATGCTAGCCCAGGCTTTTTATATTCTCTGGGGACGTGCAAGCCCCCTAATTACAGGTGAGGACATATGTCCCAGGAAGGAGATGTGCTATAATAGGAAGAGGAGGGATTGGGGATATACATGTGACAAGATGGGCGGATCCTAGGTTTAGGATGGTGGCTTAACTTTGACCTATTCTCTAGATCTCCATAGGAACCATTATCAGTAGGGTGTAAACCCTACCAAATAGATGACTGCAGGTGTCCATTGTCCTTAACAGCAGGGAGTGGGACCTACAGCCAGACTGGCAACTGATGGCCCTCAGGGAGGATGCCTGTGAGCATCTGACCTCCCCCCACACAAGGGAAGAGTAAGTGATCTAAAATTGATGGTGAGCAGGGCATAGGATTCTTTGGGGGTGGGGTGAGAGGGAGGACTCAATCAAGGGCATTGTAGCCAAGAGGAATTACCCAAACCCGAATGCGAATGGAGGCCAAGCATGATAGTGGGATGGGAGGAAAGTAAAAGGAAATAGAGGAAAAAACTAGGAAGCATTTCCCAGTTCATTTATAGAGGTCTAAATATAGGCACATATATATGTAAATGGATTTATATACAATGATGGGAATAAAACTATGTACATATATTTATTTATAAAGTATTACGGTAGCGGATGGGCATTGGACCTCCACCCAGGTACTCCCTCAACCCAACAACAATTTGTTCCACTAACATGGCACTCTGTAATTTTCATCTTCCCTGACATGATTGCTGAAGACAAAATGGGTGCATAAGCAAATGTGGCAAAAAAAGCTGATGGTGCCCCGCTATCAAAAGATAAAGCATCTGGGGTCTTAAAGACTTGAAGATAAATAAGCAGCCATCTAGCTAAGAAGCAACAAAGAAGCACACCAGCTAGCGTGATTACGAGGTATCGATGGGATCAGGTATCAGGCATCAAAGACCCAAAATAAAACAAGCAAAAAGCATATCAATTCCCATGAGGGGGAGGGCAGAGTGGAGACCCAAAGCCCATCTGTAGTCAATTGACATTCTGACAGGGAATGGCCACAAGAAAGAGAAGAGCCAGTCAGGGTGAGTATAGCACCGATGAAACACAACCTTCCTCTAGCTCTTTAATGCCGCCCCCACTGCCTCACTACTATGACCCCAACTCTATCTTACAAATCTGGCTAGACCAGAACATGTATACCGGTACAGATAAGAGCTCGCAACACAGAACAGATAAACCCTTCAGGACCAATACAGGGAGCAGTCATACTAGGAGGGTAAGGGAAAGTGGGGGCAGTACGGGGGGAACCCATCACAATGATCCACATATGGCCCCCATCCCAGGGGGACAGGCAGCAGAAAATGGGTGAAATGAGACAGCAGTCAGGACATGAAAGAAAAAAAAAGAACTTATAAATTATCAAGGGGGCATGGTGGGGGGAGGGAGGGAGAGTGGGGGAAAAATGAGGAGCTGATGCCAGGGGCTCAAGTAAAAAGAAATGTTTTGAAAAAGATGATGACAAAACATATGTGCAAATGTGTTTGATATAATTCATGGGTGAATTGTTACAAGAACTGTAAGAGCCCCCAATAAAATTAGTTCTTAATAAAAAATCAATATGAGATATCGCTGTGTGTTGAATGTAAATTCTTTATTAAGGCTTAAGTTGTACTTCAGTATCTTCCAAACAACTATTCAAAACCGCATAAGACTGAAAATAATATCAGTTTGTGAATAAAGCTGCTGGGCTCTGTCCAGAGCCAGAGACCACAGTCCCTTTATGGGGAGTTGGGTTATTCGAACTTTAATGTGGCCACAAGGAGCTGGGAAGAGGTGGGATGGGCAAACAAAAACCAAGCTTCCCTGCTGTTAGTTGTTGCTCGCTGTCCATTCAATTGGTCCCGATGCATGGTGACTTCATGAACAAATAAATGAAACACTGCTTTGTCTTGTACCGTCCCCCTGATTGCTTATGGATTGGACGGTATTCTGTTGTCAGCCACAGGCTTTCCAGTGGCTGACATTTTGGAAGTAGGCCATCAGGCCTCTCTTCCTAGCTTGTCTTTGTCTGGAAACACAGCTGAAACCTGTTCAGAACTAGCACTATATAAGCCTCCCAAGGAGCTCTGATGGCCTTGTCAGGTAAGCACTGGACTGCTAACCACACCAAGCCTCCTCTGACAGAAGAGATAGCTGTGCGTGAGGTGGATTGGCCAGGAATCAAACTCACGTCTCCCGCATGCCAAGCGAGAATTCTATTGAACCACAAATGCCTTTCCGACTGCTTAGATGCTGCCATTTTCTTGATTCGGCGTTTGCCGAGTTGCTGGAATCCTTTGGTTTCCAGAGTTTTGACAAAGGTGGTTCTACTAATTTCTGCTCGCTCTTCGTTGGTGTTTTTTGGAGCACAGAAGAATGCTGCTGCTCACAGTGCTGTCTTGTTCTGGATTTCATTCTCTGTTCTTGCACCAAAGGAAGTATGAAGTCCATTCTTCTGTGTCTTACTTAAAAAAAATGTTCTAATATACCACACATTTCTATAACCAAACCCAAAACCAAGCTTACTGTGTGTCTGTACCAGTTTATTTCTCCATTGTTGGACATTTTGGCTATTTCCATCTTTTTGCTATTGTGACTAGCACTGCAATAAACATGGTGTGCACGTGTCTGTTCCTGTTTTATTCTGTCCCTTTCTTTGGGACATACAGCAGGTGGAGATATCGCTGGGTCATATGGTATTTCTATTCCCATTTGCTTAAGGAAGCACTATTCTGGTTTCCATAGTGGCTGTACAATTATGCAATCCCACCAGCAATGTATGATCTTGGCCTGGATGTCACCTTTAGTAAATTGTTCATGTATTGTGCCCATTTTTTATTGGGTTATTTGTGCTTTTACTATTAACGTGTTGTTTTTCTATAGATTCTTTAAAATTAGTCCTGATTTGATGTATTACTGCCAAATATGTTTTCCCAGTTTGTGGGTTTTATTTTTACTCTCTTAATGGAGGCTTTTCATGTACCTAAATGCAGTATTTTTAGAAGATCCTGCTCCTTTGTTCTCTGTAGTGTGAGCATTTTTCATTATGTTTGGTAATATATTTATGCCCTGTATCAGGGTCGTTAAGTTTGTCCCTATTTTTCACTGGTGATCCTTATATTTAGGTCTTTAATCCATCTTGAGTTCATTTTTGTACATAGTGTGAGGTATGGGTCCTGTTTAATTTCTTGCAGGTGGAGGTGCATTTATTCCAGTACCATTTATTGAAAAAGCTACTTCTTTTCACTTAAGGTGTTTTAGTCCTTTATAAAAAATCAGGTGTTTAGAGGTGCCCTGGTTTTATTTCTAGTTTCTCTATAAATCCATTGGTGATCATATCTCTCATTGTAGCAATACCAATCTATTTTGATTACTGTGATTATATAGTACAGCGGTTCTCAAACTGTGGGTCACGTCACGACCCATTTGGGGGTCAAATGACCCTTTCACAGGGGTCGCCCGATTCATAACAGTAACAAAATCACAGTGATGACATAGCAAAGGAAATAATTTGATGGTTGGGGGGGGGGTCACCACAACATGAGGAACTGTATTAAAGGGTTGCGGCATTAGGAAGATTGAGAGCCACTGGTATAGTAGGATTTGAAATTAGGGAGTGAGAGGCCTGTTAGTTAGCTTTTGTTTGTTTGTTTGTTTAATATGTGATATTAATTCCTTTTTTTAGCTATGTAATTCCTTTAGAGATCTCTTCCTTTATACCACCCAGATCATTTCACCCAAGTCTCTTGTCTCTCTCATCAGCAATGGTGAGGCGACACCCTTCCCTTGGGCAAAAGAAATCCATGGTTTGTTGCCTTTACCAATAACAGAAACATTGGAAAGCCAGGTGGCAAACCTTTGCCATTGGCATCTTTCACATGAACCATATCTAAAGAGCCAGGATCTCTCTCTATATATTGGTGATCATATCTGTTCTTCCCAGGTTAGCACCTACAGTCACCATACACACCTGACCAGTACTGAACTTGATGAACTCTTTCCAGTCTCCAAATCCATCTGAACGGTGTCATTCACCCTGATGAGGGGATCAGGGTAGCACATGGTGGGAACATCATGAGTCCCCAGGTGAGGGATTCCTTTTGTGTGTCCACAAAGATCTTTCTCACTTTGCACAACTTGTACTTCATCTCCTCAGGTTTAATACGATCAACAGCCAAGCAATCCTTGGTGCCATAGATCAGACAGAAATTCTCCCCAGTTTTGTCAATGCTGATGACAGCCATAAAACCAGCAAGGTAGTTTATATCAGTTCAGACCTAGCCATCAAATTTTTAAAAATCATTTTATTGGGGGCTCATACAGCTCTTATCACAGTCTGTCCATCCATCCATTGTGTCAAGCACATTTGCGCATGTGTTGCCATCATCATTTTCAAAACATTTTCTTTCTACTTGAGCCCTTGGTATCAGCTCAATTTCCCCCTCCCCCACCGCATGAACCCTTGATAATTTATGGATTTGTTTTTCATGTCTTACACTGACTGATGTCTCCCTTCACCCACTTTTCTGTTGTCCATCCTCCTGGGAGGGGGTTATATATAGATCATTTTGATCGGTTCCACCTTTCTGCCCTACCTTCCCTTACCCTCCTGGTATCGCTACTCTCATTATTGGTCCTGAGGGGTTCATCTGTCCTGGATTCCCTGTGTTTCCAGTTCCTATCTGTACCAGTGTACATCCTCTAGTCTAGCCGGATTTGTAAGGTAGAATTGGGGTCATGGTTGTGGGGAGAGGGGAGCATTAAAGAACTAGAGGAAAGTTGCATGTTTGATCGGTGCTGTACCGCACCCTGGCTGATTCGTCTTTTCTTTGTGACCCTTCTGTAAGGGGATGTCCAATTGTCTACAGGCCATCAATCTTCATGAACCACTGCATATAAAAATTTTTTTAACTTAATTTCCTGTCAGAGCATACTTAAATCGATTTAAAAAATTAGCAGCGGGAGACATTCTCAGCTTGTGGGGAGCAGTGGATGGACGAGGAGAAAACACAGCAGTGAGTTTGTCCAGCATCCAATGCTCTGGAACAGCTATGTGCTTAAGATGCTTCTCAGGACCACGAGCCATGGCTGCATTGAGTACCAGCTTTAGTTTTTTAGTAGTGTTTTGCTGATCCTGTGTTTCTTTCCTTTCCATATGAATTGTTTTAGGTTTTCCATTTCTTAGAAGAATTATACTGGGACTTGGATCAGAACTGCATTGACTTTATAGTGTTTTCAGTAATACAGAGTCACTGTGAGTCAGAATGGACTCATTCCAGCAGTTTTTTATTTTAGTATTAGGGCTTTTCTATCTGTAGGATTATGTCCTGTGAAAATAAGGAGAGTTTGGTTTCTTCTTTGTCAGTTTGGATGCCTTTGATAGCTTTTTGATGCCTTATAGCTTTGGCTAAGACTTCTAGGACTATATTAAATAAGAGTGGTGATAAAAGGCAAACCTTTTATGTGTTTGGTTCCTGTTTAGAGGGGCAATGTTTTCAATTTCTCTCCATTAAGTAAGAAGCTGGCTGTGGTTTGCAATATGTTGCCTTTATTATTTTGAGGAATTTCCCTTCTATTCCTATTTTATTAAGTGTTTTTGTCAAGAAGAGATGTTGAATTTTTATTAAGTGCCCTTTCTGCCTCTGTAGGTATAATCTTATGGTTCTTTTATTTTGTTTATATTGTGGGTTAAATTGGTGATTTTTCTAATGTTGAACCATCCTTGCATACCTGGTGTGAATCCCCCTTGATCATGTATTTTTAAAAAATGTTTTGCTTAATTCTGCTAGCTAGAATTTTGTTAAAATGTTTGGTATCTATATTCAGCTACAATGTTCAATTCTGGTGATATCTATGTCTGGCTTAGGTATCAGGGTTATACTTGTTTCATAAAATGAATTTTGTAGTATATTATCCCTTTCTATATTCTGAAATAGTTTATGTAGGATAGGTGTTAACTCTTCTCTAACTGATTAGAATTTCCCAGTAAAACATCTAGTCTTGGACTTTTTGATGTTGGGAGCTTTTAAGTGACTAGATCTATTTCTGCTGTGTTATAGGCCACGTAAGGTTTCCCACATCAATTTGTTATTTAGACAGGTACTGTGTCTCAAGAAAAATTTCCATTTCTTGTAGGTTGCATGGGGTGAGAGGTATGCTGGTTTTTGCCCCAAACTGGCACACTGAGATGGCTGGTGAGCAGGTGCATGATCGTGGTGGCAAAACCAATCCCCGTCTACCATAATCAGGCCTTTTTGGTCACACACTGTTACATAATCTTTTCAGAACCTCTAAATAGAAAGCTTGATTAACAGTCTGACCTGGTGGCATGAAGTCCAAATACACTATGAGTCGGCCTTTTCATCCATTTGAGAAGTTGATGGAAGTCCAGAACAAGGTTAATCATCAATTGACATTTCACTTTTTTTGAAACAAGGGAGTACTTGAGTAGAGGCTCAATGTCCATCTGCTACCTTAATACTAAACCTTTAAATATATGAACATAGATCTATTTCCCCATCATCATATATAAAAATATTTACATATGTACAGGCCTGTATCTAGACCTCTATAAATACCCTTTGCCTCCTAGTTCTTTCCTCTATTTCCTTTTACTTTCCTCTTGTCCCACTATCATGCTCAGCCTTCATTTGGGTTTCAGTCATTCTTCTTAGTTACATTTTCCTTGATCAGACCCTACCAGGCCTCCATTTCCCTCCTCACCATTGATTTTAAATCACTTATTATTCCCTTGTCCTTGGGTTTATTAACACCACTTCTTTTCTCCCGCCTACCCCTCTCCCATGTCCCCCCCAGAACTGGGGGTCTCGTTTTCTCCTCCAGATTATTTATCCCATCTATCTTATCTAGATAGACACGCAGAGATAATAATGCACAAAAACAAGACAGAGCAAAACAAATCAACAAGATGAAACAAAACAACAAAAAACCCATGACAAAAAAAGCGCCTATAAATAGTTCAAGGTCTTTTTTTGTTGGTTTGTTTTTGTTTTAGTTTTTTTTTTTTTTAGTTCAAGGTCTTTGTTGGTCTTTAGGAGTGTTTTCCCCAGTTGAGTCTGATGGAGTGCCACGCCTTGGCCCCAAAGTCTATTTTTGGTACTTCCTGGGACTTCCTTGCTCTGCTCCCCTTGCTGTTCTGTTGCACGCCCTTAGTGTTTTGCCTTGGTGTGGTGGGGTCAGAACAGGCACCATTCCCACACTGTGTCTCCAGTGTTGTCCCCTGTAGGGATATGGATCAGTGAGGGATGTCGTGTCTCATAGTGGGGCTGGCCATATGGTCTTCTCTGTAGATTGCCTGCTCTGAGCTTCGTGCCGGTATGTTGTATTCACGTCTTGGTCTTGGAGCACTGGGTTGAAGTCTGGTCCCTCTTTTCCTGTAGACATATAAACAACACCCTCCCCTTGGGTGGATTAGTGTTGTTCCCCCACTACCCATGTCTTTCCCCTCCCCCTCCTTTTTAGTTGGCTACCATATGTACCCTGGATTTGGTCTGGCCCCTGCCATACTACCTGGACCTCATCCCAGGAATGTATGTATACAGTAGCTTTTTCCCTATGCCCTTTTGCTTTGTTAAACTTACTTCAGCGGACTCATGTTGTACTTTTGTCTTTTTGTGCTTGGCTTACTTTGCTTAGCATGATCTCCTCCAGTTCTTCCAATGCAGTGCTGTGGTTCATGGGTCCATCCCTGCTTTTTAGGGCTGCGTACTACTACATTGTATGTATGTAGCACACTTTTTAATCCATTTGTCTGGTCCCCATCTTGCCCCTCCCATCAAATCTTCCTGTTTCATTTCACTCTGTGTATTGCTTAAGTAATTTAACATTATCATTATTTATCAATAATGAAGTCTTATATGACTATTTTAGGTCGCTGCTGTTATTGATACTTCCCTTAGTATATTTTTAATGCTGACGTTGTTTCTACAAATTTCTTTTAGTTTTTCCTTTTCTGAAAATTATTTTATTTCTCCCTCACATTGAGGGATACTTTTGCTGGGTACAGGATTCATGATTGGCAGTTTTTCTCTCTCAATATTTTGACTATATCATTCCATTGCCTCCTTGCTTACATGGTTTCCATAGAAAACATGAGCTTATTATTATTGTTGTGTGTGATCCATTGAGGTTTTACATCACCTTGCTGGCCCCGGAGTGGCCAGGGGTTTTGAACAACTGCCCTTGCAGTTTCCAGCCAAGGAGTCAGCTGCCACGCCATGGCAGCTCCTGCTCCATAGAGCTTTTTATTAGCTGATTTTTGTAAATAAATAAGATCACCCGGCCGTGCTTTCTGAGATTACAGGTTGTTATTCTTTTTACCCTGTGTTGCTCTCAGGATTATTTCCTTTTCTTTGATGTTAGAAAATTTAACTGTGATGTGTTATGATAATTTTCTTTGGGGTCAATTCCATTTGGGGTTCTCTGGGACTCTTGGAAAGTTATTTTCTATTTGATAATAAGGTTAGGAAAATTCTTTTAAAATATTCCTTCAACTATTTTCTTCTTTTTGTTCTATATTGTTTATCAAGCATAAGTTGTTTCTTTTGATGGTGTCCCATAGGATTCTTAGTTTTTGGTCTGTTTCTTAATAGTTTGACAGGTTGACTAGAGAAATAAATCCAGGGACACTCATATTGGTGTAATAGTGAGCTTTGTATAAAAACATAATTATATATCAAGCAAACATTCCAATCCAGTCTAGATCAAGTTGATAAGTCTGATACTAGTCCATAAATCCCTCTTCAGACTCATGCAGCCACACACAATGATGCTGAATGCAGGAAGATCACAGGCCACTGGATACAAAGTCTTGTAGATCCAACGGTGGTGGATGTATCTCCAGTGCTCTGGCTGCCATCAGTGTGGCTCAAAGTGGCTCGTCCACAGGAAGGTGAAGCAGAGAGAGGGGCAGCAAGCCATTTATTTCAGTAGCCTGCCAATCAAGCTGTGACCTGATTGACAGACTAAACTCTGCCCACATATTCCTACAGTGGCCTCAAAAAGCTAATTATCACACCATTGTTTCAATGTTTCTTTCAAACTATTTTCCAAGGTGAACAAGCGGCCATCTAGCTCAGAAGCAATAAAGCCCACATGGAAGAAGCACACCAGCCGGTGCGATCACGAGGTGCCAAAGGGACCAGGTATAAGGCATCATGCAAAAAAAAAAAAAGAATATATATATATATATGTGTGTGTGTGTGTGTAGGTATATGTTTATATATATATGTATGTATGTGTGTGTGTGTGTGTGTATATATATATATACCATAGTGAATGAAGGGGAAAGTGCAGAGTGGAGACCCGAGGCCCAAGTGTCAACCACTGGAGATCCCCTCATAGAGGGGTTTAGGAGAGGAGACGGGTCAGTCAGGGTACAATGTAGTACCGACGAAGAACACAGCTTTCCCCCAGATCCTGGATGCTTCCTCCCCCCAACTACCATGATCCGAATTCTACCTTGCAGGACTGGATAGGGCAGAGATTGTATGGGAGCTAAGGCGCAGGGAATTCAGGGTGGACGATACCTTCAGGACCAGGGGTGTGAAGGGCAAGGCTGGGAGAGTGGAGGGTGAGTGGGTTGGAAAGGGGGAACTGATTACAAGGATCCACATGTGACCTCCTCCCTGGGAGATGGATGGCAGAGAAGGGTGGGAAGGGGGATTCCGGATAGGGCAAGATATGACAAAATAACAATCTGTGGATTATCAAGGGCTCATGAGGGAGGAGGGAGCGGGGAGGGAGGGGAAAAAAAAGAGGACCTGATGCAGAGGGCTTAAGTGGAGAGCAAATGCTTTGAGAGTGATTAGGGCAAAGAATGTACGGATGTGCTTTATACAATTGATGTATGTATATGTGTGGATTGAGATAAGAGTTGTATGAGCCCCTAATAAAATGTTTAAAAAAATATTCTGATAAACACTAAAAAAAAACCTGTTTTCCAATTCTAATATCTTAGTTTTTGCTTTTTATATTAGCATTATTAGTTGTCAAATTATTCCTAGTTTTTTATTTTGTCAGATTGCTCTGGTGCTTTCCTGAATTCTTCTATCTTCTGTTTTGTCTGCATTTCTGTCGATTTTCCCCCTCCATTTGTTTAAGACAGCTGAAGATCATTCTCCTAGATTTCTTCATGGGTACATCTAAAGCCTTCACATCTTCCAAGACTTCCTCTATATCCAAACCTCTATATAGTCCCCTCAATTGCCATTTCCCCCCTTGGTTTCACATGTGCACAGAAATTGGTTATTACCTTGGAGATATATCTCTTTAAGTATTTATTCCCGCAAAGAACAGCACTCCCTGAGCATTTGGGGTGGCTCTTGAAGAGCAAGAGTGGCTAGGTCACTCGGCGCTAACCTGTCCTGAGCATGGATTTATGGCAGGAAATAGTTGAACACTGCCCATCAAAATCCTGGTCCTGAGTTTGACTCCTGACTTTTCAACGAGGGTAATCCAATGACTAAGAACAACTGACATGAAGTGGGAGAGAAGAGAAAGCCACTTTCTTGGACTGATCACCTGCCCAAGCTGCGTCCCCTAAGTCTGTACATCAGAACGAGTCCCAGGGTCTATTTCAATTAATCCTCTCCGAGTGTGCACCAACGGGCAGGCTATGTCTCTCTAAACCAGGCGTCCTCAAACTATGGCCTGTGGGCCACATGCGGCCTGCTGAGGACATTTATCTGGCCTGCCGGGTGTTTTGCTAGTTTGCTTTTTTTTACTTCAAAATAAGATACATGCAGTGTGCATAGGAATTTGTTCATAGTTTTTTTGAGTCCGGTCCTCCAATGGGTCTGAGGGACAGTGAACTGGCCCCCTGCTTAAAACGTTTTAGGACCCCTGCCTAAACTTTGGGTCCTTAGAGAGATGAAGTTTAAACTCTCCAATGCTACTTTTACCTCAATGCAGGTCGTCTATTTTGCATTCCCCTGCATTGGCTAGTTCCTTTGGTATGCCTGTTAGGTTTTGAAAGTAAGCCTTCAGCTGATTTGAATCATTCCTATCTGTCAGGAATGCAGTGAGTGGACTGTGACTTTTTCAACTGGAGAGCTGGAAGAATATGTGAATTTTCTCACCAAGTTCAATCCCCTTTGCTCTTCCCCACTGTGGACTTGACTCTCCCTGCCCAAATTCATTGGGAGAGAAGTACTACTGTCCCTCTTTGTGGTGTTAATACTGGGGTGGATGTGGAGACATCAGACAGCTCTTTTCCCTCTCTTTCTCTGAGTGCTGGGTAGAGAGGCAGCTGCTTGGTCACCCTTTCAGGACAGCATAGAATCATCCATAGCTTTTTAAAGGGTTGTTCTTTGCTCTGTCCGCCTCCCTCTGAAATACCAGGTTGTAATTGGTAGAGTTTTCTGTTCGTCTGAGAAGGTTTAGAAATCAGGGTCTTGAGTTTTTCCTTATTTTTTAAATTCAAATTTTGTGTGAAGAGCCTCTAGCTATGCACCCATAGTTCCCCCAAGATTCCAAGACCAACCCCCTGCTTCCTGTCAATTGATTGGATCAGGATTGTGATCTGCATCCCACCCTGATCTTTAAACTGATTGGCTGCTCATAGCTGATTCCATTATGGAGGAGATTACATTGTGTTACATCATATCACGGGGAAATCCTAGCTCTTAACTGCCCAACCACTGATAATCCCAGCTCAACTAACCTGACACCATTTTTTTTTTTTGGACACAAAATCGTAACTACCACAACCCGTATTTTTTAAAGCTTCAAAACTAGTTTGCTATGGCGACTTTCTTACTCAGTTTAGAATTTCTATCTGGGAGATAAATCTTTTCTCCTTCAGGGTAGAAGAATAGTGGTGATTGACCTTGTGAAAACCCATTTACAGCCAAGACCTTGATGACTTTTTAAGGAATAGCAATAGTTTGAGTCTCCTTATAAAATGCTTTTCAAACAATAACTTTAGTATTAGTGCTACATAACTTATGTACTATAGTGGGAAGCAAGATGATCATTTTGTAATAGACCAGACTAGAAGTTCAGGATTAGTCCATGTGGCTACCATCTGTTTTAGGATGGGTTTTCTAGAGGAGCAAAACTAGTGAAGTACATATAGAGAGATTTATTTAAAGAAAACGGCTCATGTAATTGTGAAAATTGGCAAGTCCAAAATCTGTGGATCAGGTGTCAGGATGGAGGCTTCTTCTGATTTGTGTGGGTGCAGAGGCTGATGAACCCAAAATCTGTAGGTCAGATGGGAGGCAGATGTAGTTAAAATCTGATTTTTAAGGCTGCTGGCTGACGTTTCCTCCAAGAACCAGAGGTCAGACTATAAGATAAATGCACATTAATAGAGACTTGCGAGCTTTGCCAGAACATCCATATATATTGGATGCAGGCCACACCCCCAAGCAAACTACTGGTCCTTTGATTGGCTGCTCACATCAGATCACTTAAAAGGGAGGATGCTTACATAATACCTGCCAAACCACTGAGAACCATGGCCTAGCCAAGTTGACACATAGCCTTAATCATTATGTCATCTGTTGAAAGGTGTAAGGTCATTTTAATGATACAGAAAGTGGGCAGAAGACTGCAATCTAAAAAAAAAAAAAGACTGCAATCTAATGTCCTCATTTGCTTTTTTTTTCTGGATGAAATTTACATTTATTTAGCACTTTATATTGATGTCCTCATTTGCTAACACAACACCAAAACATAAAAACCCAGTATACTTTCAACTTCTCTTTTCTTCCTAGTCGGGTTCCTGTTTCCACATTTCCCTTCCAAAATAGGGCAGTTTCTCTGGACACATTTCCTTCTTAAACCTAAGACTTTGTTTAAACCTCAAGATCAACTAGGGTACTTCCATTCAAATCCTACTCCAGAATCTGTGCAAAAAGTCGTCGCGACTGAGGTCAGGATCTAACTCATCTTGGATCAGGCAATCAGATCGGTCTGTGTCTGCAGCACATGAGTGACTTGATTATCTTGCACACCATGGATTCACAATATAAAAGTTTTAACCATCCAAGCAAGATTAGCATACTTCCTCTGCAATATTAGAAAACACAGTTCAAAATGGTTGTGCCAAAGAGATTGGTTATTTCCTTTGCCATCCAGCTCCAGATACAGGATGTCCAGAACTTATGTCTGCTTCTCTGTGATGCTCTTGGTTCGAGTTTCCTTCAGACTTTGGTTTCATCCTGTCTGGTCGCTAGAGGGCTGTAGCCGTGCCCAGCATTACATCCAGGCAAGACAGTGTCCAGTGGGAGAAGGGAACTGTCATTTTCTTTCGCCCCTTTTTGAAAGCAAGGTGTACTTCTTCTAAAAACCTTCTGGAAAATACTCCGCCAGAATCAGGTCTCATGCCCATTCCTAAAATAAGCACCCACAAGTATGAGGCTGGCATGATTGAGTTTGCTTCCCCCGGGGAGCACTGGAATGATCCAGAGGGGGCTGCAAAGGCAAATACCTACACTTTATCTGGGATTTTAAATCGCTAGGCGGGTGCTGAGTAATTTTTTTTTTCAGAAGAGGGGGTTGTATGCTAGTTTGGGAATGTATGACTTAGCCCAAAGAAGATTGTGGCTTTACCATAAAAAAATAAAAATATGACTGCGGGATGGACAGTTGAGCCAACACGGACTAACAAGGCTCCTGTTTGCTAACTCAGGAAAGGTTCTTTCTAAGATCCTGAGATACCGAACCCTTCATTGAGGAATAAACTCAGCAAATAATGGATGACTTCTGTGAGCTAGGGCTGGAGAAGCACAGGTGGGGTCATGGTACTCAATCCAGGGGAGATATGAGCACCAAGCATCTCTTGGCTCCTCAAGTAGCCTTCCTATAAATGAGGGTCCATGCTTGCCACTGTGATGAGAATTTCAGTTTCTAGCCCTCTTCTTACCATTCACTCAACAGGAGGCCACCGAGCACGTACTGTTTGCCAGACATCATGCTCTGGGGTGACATCGTCAGAAAGCTGAGGTCCCGGCTTTGATTTGAAAATTATATTTCTCCTAGTCAGTGAGTAACTACAGCTTTCTTATTTTTGCATGGATTGTGATTTTTGTTAGTGTGATAGTTAGATTGTGTGTCAATTTGGCTGCACCTGTAGGAGGATGGAAGTGGAGTGCAACTTCTCACACTGGTCACAGGCTGATGATGGCTCCTTGGGAAGGTGGCCTATTAGATAGCTACAAAGAAATGTTCTCCTTCCTGCAGGCATGGATCGTGCATCTGGGTCCTGGGCTGGCAGCCATCATGTGCCATGCCACCCCTGGGAGCTGCTGGTGGTCTGCCATGTTCCCTGCCACGAATCCACTTGACTCTTTCTCTATTAACCTATAGTCTTCCCACCTTCTGTTTCATTTTCCTGAAGCTGCATGAGTTGGGTAGGGCCTCCCACCGTGAGCCTTGGATTTGACTCCGACTGGGTTGGTCTGCTCTACAGCAGTGATGTTTGCTTTTATTTATTTACTTACTATAATTTTTTTTTGGTGTGTGTGTGGTTTTGCTTTCTTGATATAAATGTCTTTCTTGAGCATTTGTAAGTGTCCTGATTTTCACTCTTCTAGAAAACCCAGCCTAACACAGGGAGCCACCTTTTGGCCTGTGGGCCTAGGACTGCCACAATTTGGACCATGGAAGTCATGCCATGTGCTGCCCAAACTGGCCAACTGGCTTCCCTAAATGACACTTCTGTCACAACCACCATCAGCGCCAACAGAAGTCACTAAGTGGTGGCACAGTATGGTCAGCACTAGCCCATTGCAGCGAACTCCAATTTTAGAATAAAACAAACTAGCGGGAGTGGGAAGGGAGGGGGGAAATGAGCAGCAGATATTAAGGGCTCAAGTAGAAGGCAAATGTTTTGAGAATGATGATGGCAACAAATGTACATATGTTCTTGACACAATGGATGGATGGATGGATGGATGGATGGATGGTGATAAGAATTGTACGAGCCCCCAATACAATGATTAAAAAATCAAAATAAATAAATAAAACATTGAAAAACAAACCAGAAGGAAACAAGGCCCATTCTGTGGACGGCAGAAGCTGGTTTTGTCTTCATTTCTAAATGGCCTGGAGGAGCTCTGGGGCCTTTGTGGTTTTGTCTCCGACCTCAGCGGGTACTGCACCCTTCATGTGTTACCCCTGTGGGTGAACAGCTTCTTTTCACACCTAAGAGGACTAGTTTCACACCCTGCTCTGACATCACTTTCAAGTCAAGTCATTTGGGATGTTCTTCTGGGAAGGTTTAGCGCATTCAAAGGCAAACAGCAGCAGCAAGTCACTTTTGCTTCCAGTCCTCCTCTGAGCTGAGCTCCTTCTAGCACCTAGACCTCACCTTGGACCCTGGTCAAGGAACCAAATGCTTGTCCTAGGCCTTCGGCCAGGCTGCTGACTTCTAATCCGCCTTCACTGGCTTTCTTAACCAGCCCAGTGCCAGGGGATCTACTTTGGAGATCCAGCTGCTTTGGAGGGGATCATCATCTGCTTTCTGCTAAGCAGCCAGGAAACCAACTGAGGTTATGAGGCTAAGCCCCTGTTACTCTGAGGATTAAAAAAAAAGATGCAATGTGTTTCTTGTTAGTCATTCCAAGTCCTTCATCTCATCTGGCATGGTGACAGTCCTTTCCTTGGCCGTCTTTCATGATCAGTTTCCACTAGCCTCTCAGCCTCATGAAGATAGATGTTGTCAGAGGTCAACTCCTTACCAGCTACAGACTTACTTGCATTGGTACCCACATCCTCTTTACTTCTTTTTCTCAGAAAGAGGTAGCTCTTCTGGGGTCAGAGGCTGATACGTCTTCTTCTAGAGTAGACTTCTCTTCTTCCCTGCTCTTTCCCCTTAGCCTTTATATAAGGTCCAGTCTATCCTGTGATCCAGTGTCCCACATTCATAGCTGCATCTTTTCTTTCACAGCCGAGCTAAGAGAATGATCTCCTCTTCCTGACTTCACATTCCCTCTGCAGCCCTTATAATCTGGAGTCCAGTTAGAATGGCTCCTCTGCCTTCACTGTGTTTTCCCGACCGTACTTGAGGACGTTGATCACTCTCTCCTTGTAACTTTGCCTTTTACTTTCCGATCACTGCTTTCTCCTTATGTCTTGAATAGGGTTCTTCCTGGGCATTGCTTCTGGCTGTCATTGCCTTCCCAGGGCTATGTTTTGACTCTCCTGTTACTGCCCCTGTGTGGTTTCCTACACTCATATGACTTAACTCCCACCTATACAGTCAGTTCTTAAGAGGACAAAGGCGCATCTCACCCAAGCCATTGCCTTCCCTGTTGGTGGAAGCTGGGCAATAAATAAGGAAGACCAGAGAATGATGCATTTGAATTATGGTGTTGGCAAAGAATATTGCCCAAAAAAGGGAACAAATTAGTTTTGGGGAGCAGCATAGGCAGGATGCTCCTTACAAGCGAGGATGGTGAGCCTTTGTCTCATGTACTTGGGACATGTTATCAGGAGCGACCCGACTCTTCAAAGTGACGTCATGCGAGGCCAAGTAGAGGGCCAGCAAAAGAGAGGGAGATCCTCCACGAAATGAGATGGATTGACACAATGGCTGCAACAACGGGCTCAAAGATAGGAACGATTATGGCTGCAACAACGGGCTCAAAGATAGGAACGATTATGAAGGTGATGCGGAAGCTGAAGGAGCCAAGGATCTTCTTTCCGAGCTTGACTAAGTAAGTCTTTCCCTGGAGTTGGCACCTGACTTGGGACTTCTAGCCTCACCTTTGGACACATACATTTGTTGGTGAGAGCCACTCACTTGTAGTTTTATTTGGCTAGCACTACGTTACTAGGGCACCAATAAAAATATCAGGGACATAGTGCAGGACTAGGCAACTTTTTGTTGTGTGTGATGCAGGTTTGCCATGAGTGCGAGCCAATGTGATGGCAACTAACAACATAACAATGACTGGCCAGGACTGACTGAGGTTCTGGTGGTGTAGTGGACGACACATTGCGCTGCTAGACACACGGTCAGTGGTTTGAAATCACCACGTGGCTCTGCAGGAAAAGATGAGGCTGTCTACTCCTGTGAAGGTTTAAAGTCTCAGGAAAAGTAGACGTTCTACTCTGTCTTGTAAGGTTAGAGTCAGAATCACCCCATGGCAGTGTTTGGGTTTTGGCCAGAATCATCAGTATTATCTTCATCTCCTCCCACTCCTTCATCCCTCACTGGAAAATCCGCCATTAAAGTCTGCCTGATTGTGAAGATTGATTCAAAATCAACAACCATGGTAGTGGCAGTCAAGACATCAACCGAGTCTAAAATCACTTATGGCACTAATGATTGTACAACTTCTTGGTATGATTGAACTATTGAATTGGATGATATGTGGATGAAGTGCCAATAAAAGTGTTAAAGAGAGAAAACTTAAAAAAAAAAAGAGAAAACTTATTTTTAACCTCAAGTGTTCAGAATTTCCCTCAGAATTAAAATTTTAATCTCAAAAACAAAATCAACCAATGCATTGGATTGGACAAATCTCTAAAGTGCTCGAGAGCAAATATGTCACTTTGAAAACCAAGGTGTGCCTAACCCAAGCCATGGTATTTTAATTTCCTGTACATGTGAAAGGCGGGCCAATGAATAAAGACGACTAAGGTAAGAATCGATGCATTTGAATTATGGTACTACTGAAGAATATCGAATTTAGAACAGATGGCCAGAAAAAAAGAACAAAGTACCGTGGAAGGATCACAGCTAGAGTGGTTCTCAGAAGCAAGGATGGAGCGGCTTCATGACACATACTTTGAATACATTATCTGGAAGGGCCAGCTATCATGCTTGGTAGAGGGTAGGGGAAAAAGAGGAAGGTGCTCAACCAGATTAATAGACACAGCGGCTGCAACAATGGCCTTAAATCTACCAATGATCGTAAGGGTAAAGCAGAACTGGGCGCAGTGTTTTGCTCGGTTTATACTGGGTCACTGTGATAGGCTCAACAGCAAGTACCAACACAGCCTGCCCCATCCAGTGGTTTCTGGAACCCACCGCCCGTCCGCGCCTGGCCTGGAATCGCTCACAGTTGAGCCTCTGCAGTTCTTGCTTGGACCATTACAGAACTTTTCATGTTCGTCTCCTCCCAGGTCCCAGCTTGTCTTCTTCACCAGTGTAAGGGTGGTTTTTCCTTTTTAAAATACATATATGTATCTTCTCTAAATAATTCGAACATACTGTATAGAAGTCTTTTTTTTTTTAAATAGTTCAAGGTCTGTTTGTTGGCCTTTACGAATTTTTTTCCAGTCGAGTCTGATGGGGTGCTACACTCTATCCAAAGCCTATTTTTCTTGGTATTCCCTGGGGATTTCATTACTTTGACCCCCTTGCTGCTCTGTTGTTTGTCCTTAGTGTTTTGCTCCAGCGTGATGGGGGTCAGATTGTGCATAATTCTTGCACTGGGTCTCCAGTGTTGTCCCCCGCAGTGCTATGGTTTAGTGAGGGACGTCGTGTCTTGTGGTAGGGTTGGCCCTATGGTCCTCTCTGTGTGTTGGCTGCTCTGAGCAGGAATATTGTCTTCAGGGCTTGGTGGGCCAGGATGTCCTCCCCTCCCTCTCCATCCCTTTTCATTTCTCCCGTGTGTTCTAATCAGATGCGCCCCTCCCCCAAGCTGTAGCCCCAGAGCTGCCCTCTGAAATGCATTCTTCTGCAGGTGTGTATAGTAGTCTATGTCCATTCTCCCCTCCACTGATCTTGCAAGCACAATACGGTAAGTTCGTTGAAACAGTTTTTCATTGCCGCAGCTGTATGGGTAAATCATCACTTATTCTATCATTACCTGAGTTATGTTGTTTCTTTCTTTTTTTAATTAATTAATCTTTTTATTGGGGCTCATACAACTCTTATCACAATCTGTACATACATCAATTGAGCAAAGCACCCTTATACATTCGTTGCACTCGTCATTCTCAAAATTCACCTTCCACTTGGGTTCCTGGAATCAGCTCGCTTTCCCTTTTTTCCCCTCCCCCTCCCTCCCCCCGGTCCCTTGATAGTTTATAAATAATTATTATATCTTATCTTACACTCCCCGGCATCTCCCCTCACCCACCTCCCCATTTCCCATCTCCCAAGATTGGTAGTTATGTTGTTTCTAGGTTTGTGGGGTTCCCCCCACCCCCTCTTAGACACAAGGCTCTCACAACCAATCTTAGAGATCCGTGTCTGCTTCTTTATGTCTTTCCAAACTGCCAAACGGGGGACCATGTCACTTTCTTGCCTGCCTCTAGAGGAGACGTTCATCTTGAAGCTTTCCTATCAGGACCTATTTTCCTTTCTAGAACCATCACTCTCCCACAAGCCTTCCCCCACTGAGAACCACCTTCGATGGTTTGGTTCATGGTTCTGCCTATAGAGTATCTTCCCTTTGTAACCCCAGAAAAGTTTGCTGCCCAAGTTCAAGCTCCCGGCTTTTCTCATCACAGTTCAAGCTCCTGAAATCATGAGTGCCCACTGGGTCCACTGATGGAGAAAATGCTCTTGCTGGATACTGTGGTTTTACTAGGTCTGGTCCAGCCCAGCTGTCCGGCGCTTCCTCAGAACTGTCAGATCTTGAAGCAATTCCAAGGCAGGAGGTCAGATGTGAAGACAAGGGCAGGCAGGACAGTGCAGCCAGAGTCTGGAATGGCCTGCTCTCTTTCTCAGTGGGCTACAATACTGCCCTGTTGCAGGGGCGGGGCCGTTGGCGGGAAACCAGTTTGCAGAGTAGAGTGGCCTGAGGACTTCTCCCTGTGCCCCTAGGTGTATCTTTGAGCAGTCTACACAGAGGATGGCCATCTGTGGCTTCCAGGACAAAGGTGACTGCCAGAGGGCCTCCCATGAACGAAGTAGCATTTACATTTTCAAATGGTTCTAAAACAATCAAGAGTATTCCATGACATAAAAATGCTACGAAATTCAACTCTCAGTGTCCATAAAGTGGACTGTGTTGGATGACTGCCATCATCACTTGTTTACATACCATCTCTGGCTTCTGTGATGGGAGTGAGTAGTTGCCAGGCACTGTGTGGCCTGTGAGCCTAGAGGGTTTATTCCCTGACCCTTTACCCAAGTGTACTGAGCCCTGGCTTGGGTGGTGCTCCAGAGTGGGCTGGAAGGCATGGAGAGACCTGAGGAGCACGCTGATGAGGATGCCGGACAAAGGTGGTATTTGGTGCCAGATGTGGCCACGAGGACCAGACACCAGAGTCCACCAAGATGAGCTTGTCGAGTCCACCCTTTGAAAATGACTCTATAGGAGACAGAATCTGATTTAAAAAACAATTTCACATTTTATTTTATGGAGTCTAGTCATTTGTTGGGTTGAAAGCAATATGATTAAGTTCTGATACAGATGCCAAATAAATGCACCGCCCGCCCCACACAGCACAAGGAGCACTTGCCATGGACGTAATTTATCAGTTAAAGGTGATTAGCAGCGCTGGTCAACCGAGAAGAGGAAGTCCCTCATCAAGGCGAGTGACGCAGTGGCTGCCCAGTGGGCTCAGCCTTATAGCTGTGGGGATGGCGGAGGGCCGGGCAGTGCTTCACTCTGTTGGACACAGGGTTATGTGAGTGAAAACCAACGTCGCAGCACCTAATAGCAGTAGCAACAGCACTGGCAGCTTACAGGGGCTCCACAGCAAAAGACCTGGCTAGACAAAATGACGAGCTTTTTACTTAACTGGTGTATTATCTACTTTACATAGATAAATGAGAAAGAAATGCTAGAAAGGGTTCTAAGTAACTTATTCCCACCCACCCCCAAACACAGCAAAAAAATTGAGTTCTACTCAGGTCTTCTTACAGAATGAAATAAACACCCCACCCCAAAAAAAAAAAACACCCATCCAGGAGACACCCTCACGATGGCTGCTCAGTCACAACTGCTGTTAGAAATGGTTTCCTATGAAGGAGAATGCACTTGTTCTTAGGTTAGTAGCACACGTAATAATGCATCATCTAAAGGCAGAAAAGTCACCTTTTGGAAGGCACAGCTTGTGTCCAGCTCCCCAGTGGAAATCAAAGTCTGTGTTACAGGCTATAACGCCTGGCCAGGAGGAGCCCGTGCCCGGAGCCAACCCCAGCCTGGGCACCTTTGTGGCGTGTCCCCATGAGGTGTGCCTGGGTAAGAGGCTATAGGATGTTTTCTTTCTGATTTCAATCATCAGGTGAAACTGCAAGCAACTTCGCTTTATAAAGCAGCACCTGGAACCAATCACTGATGGCAGGAGAGCACAGTGAAGACAGAGCAGAACAAGATGGCATGGCATGCAGGAGCTAAGGAGTGCCTTGGCTAAGGCCTTAGAATGAGAACAAAACAAAACAGGAGCCCTCAGGCATGTCACCGGACACATTTCTAGGAAAATGAGGGTAAAGCTTTTTCCACATGCTTGTGGAGAAGAAAGATTGGGTTAGGGGGTCGGATATTGGCTACATCAACGTAACAAATGCAGGGAGGGTACAATGTCAGTTGGCTTCCAGTCAGTTACATCACAAATGCAACTTGGCGTCGTTCGCTAGGGAGACCGCCCAAGACTCTTCGTTGGGGACCTTGAAAGTGCATTCAGTTGACAAAACAGGTTCAGGTCTAGGTAGTTTCCCAAGAGTATATCTGATGGTGGAGCCTTGGTGGCCCAGTGAGTTAGGCATTGGGCTACTAATCACAAGGTCGGTAGTTTGAATCCATCAGTTGATTCATAGGAGAAAGTAAGACCTACAACCTTGGAAACCCTACATGGGGTCACTAGCGTTAGAGAGAGCCAAGCCACGGTATTTTCCATCACTGCATATACTTGAGCATAAGCCTACCGGAATCAGCTGGGCTTACAGAGTATATACAGCACCTCATATGCATATGAAAATTAGACACCGAATGAGGAAGACCAGAGAAGAATTAATGTGTTTGAATTGTGGTGCTGGTGAAGAATATTGAAAATACCATGGGCTGCCAAAAGGGCAAAGAAATCTGTCATGGAAAAACGTATGACCAGGGCGCACCTAAGAGCTAAGGATGGTGAGACGTCACCTCAGACTTTGGACATGCTGTCAGGAGAGATCTTGTTTAGTAAAGTAGAGGGGCAGCGACAGAGGAAGGTCCTCGACAAGATGGACTGACACCTTGGCTGCAACAATTGTGAGGACCGGGCAGTGCTTCGTTGCGTTGCGCAGAGGGTGGCTATGGTTGGAGCCGACTTGATGGCACCTACTGGCGACAACATGAGTTGGAGTCAACACAGTGGTAATGGGTGGTGGGTATGGTAGAGGAGGAACACGTTGTGACAGATGAGGGGGTTTCCAAATTCTCTTAGGCAAACGGCATCAAGCAATCATGGAATCGCTCCACCAACTTTTGGAAGACTCGTTGGACATGAAAGCAGGTCTTGGAGGAAGAAACAGGAATGGAGGGGGATGCTTGTTTGCACTGGTTTCAGACACTGGAAAGTAGTATTTGCCCAAATTCCCTCTGACTAGGGCTAGGCCGAGCTGATGTTGAAAGGGTTCCTTTTCTCGGTAATCCAAGAAACACTAACTGTGAGCCCATCGGATGAACAAGCCTACAATGAGACTATCTAGGCTATTCAGAAAATCCCCGGTGGCAGCGGGAGCTAGGGACTGGGCTGCTACCCGCAATGGAGGCATTCAAATGCGCCAGCCTCTCCTTGGGAGAAAAACGAGGTAGCCTGCTCCTGTCAAGACAGACCATCTGGGAAACCTTGGACGAGATGGAATCAACTCTATGGGTTTGGGAGTGACTCCCTGGGGCACTGTCAGTGTCAGGGAGCCTGTGTCGGCCGATGAGAACTGTCAGTACGATTAGGGGAGCCTGCATCCTGAGAGGGGCCTGAATCAAACAAGCTGCCCCAGAGAGATGGGTGGCCAAAGGCCTTTTGTGTGTCGCACAGCGGGCAAAATGACCAGCACGGTGCTGTGGGGTTGTCCTGCTCTCAAAACCAGTCCCTCTCATCTTACCACTTCTAGATTATTCTAATTATTTTTCTCTTTAAAAAAAAAAAAGAAAGAAAAGGCCCAAACCCCAAAGACCAGAGCCTTGTGGTGTCATTTCACTGGAAGTCACAAAGAAACCCATCTCCGAGAAGCCAAATGACAATGCCTGGAAATGATCCTTTTTGTGAAATAAAGCCAGCTGGAAGGGCTGGCATGGATTCCCTGTGCATGTGTGTGTCTGCGCAGCGTTGGGATCGTTTATGGCACGCAAAGCTCTAGTCCTGAAACTGGGTGACAGAGCAATGGGGTGATTCTGGTCACCGTGGCTCACCTCTCAGCAAGCGTTGTGATGGGGGGGTCCTGGAGAAGTCAGAAGACCCCAGAGACTACTAAATATACACTGGCCACAGACCAGACTCAGTCAGAAGGATGTGCCTCCCAAGAGGGTGGGTGCTCAGTGGAGGGAGAATCCTGAATGGTCTTTAGGCTTCAAGTCATGTTTATGGATTCTTTGTTCCCACACATTCTAGTAGGTCAGCCA
Organism: Tenrec ecaudatus; assembly: GCF_050624435.1. Lineage (NCBI taxonomy): Eukaryota > Metazoa > Chordata > Mammalia > Afrosoricida > Tenrecidae > Tenrec > Tenrec ecaudatus. Next base: position 19,799,849 of record NC_134545.1, read on the forward strand.
GGCAGCCGTGACCAATCCAGACTGTTGCTAAGCCCAGAGGGGAGCACTAGAGATGGCCATGTGGGGTCCCCACTGTACTGAGCCCTGCCAGCGATGGTGCGAATGGGGCAACAGTGATGGAAAGTAGCCAAGGGTGCTCTGCCATAGTCCATTCCAAAATCTAACAGTCTTCTCTGGGGAGGAGGCTGAGGATCACGATTTGGGTGGGGAGGCTGCTCAACAAGGTGTGTATAAGTGTGTGTGGGGGGCCCTCTCTGCTCCTTCCCTCGCTCCTGCACACATGGCCCCCTCAGCACTCGGCTGAGGAATGAGAGTTACAGTCAACAGAGGAAGCGACTTGGGGTTTCCGAGATTGAAACCTTTCCCACAATCTCTCCCACTCCAGCCTGGTAAACATAGGCCCAGGGCATTCAGGGCCAGGTGACTGCACATGGGCCAAAACACTAGGTGTTCTGTGGACAGACCGCAGATATTGACCCCCAAGAAAAAGTGGAGACGCAGTTCCTTATAACCACACAATCTCTTATGACCCATGCTGGCACATCAGCAAAAAACAGAGTGCAAATCACATAATCAAATAGTCCATGAAATTTCCTGGGCGTTTCCAAAAAAAAAAAAAGAATTTCTCCACCCCATGCAGTGGACGCCTGGTTTTAAAGTTGCCGGACTTGCTTTTCTGTGCTTTTTATATTCACGTCTAACTTATCCACTTTGGTGGTGAGCCGGTCCAGGATGTCATCTTGCTCTTCCAGCTCCGTCTGCATCCCCAGAGCTATGTCCTTCAGGCGGCCCAGTCCCACCGACAGCTCTCCTGCAGGGGAAGGACGATACACAGGCCTCAGCACACAGTTACATCACTGGGTCTGCTTCTTCTAACACCGGCTCTGGTTACACGTCCCAAAATGGGTCCAAGTGAAAGGCTATGTGCTCAAGAAAAGGTAATTCCCACTTTTATAGACCCTTCGGGCCTCCTGCAGGGAGACCTACTGCTAGTACTTCGAGGTCTCCTGGTAGAAGCCTTGCTGGCACACTGGGTTAGGTGGTGGGTTGCTCGCTGCAAAGCTGGGTGCCCCTGCACAGACTTACCGTCTCAACAAAACCTCAACAGCACGGGTAGAGCATGTCTTAAGTCCCACGGAATCAATACCAGCTAACATCACATGCCTTGCCTAAGAGACGCAGTTCTAACCATCGCATTCTCCCTCACTGCCACTGAGTCAATGCTGACTCACAGTGACCCCAGCGGGTTTCTCCATGCGGATGGCAGCCCAACATGTAACCACTACATCACCGGGCTGCTAGCCATCACATTAGGGGCGAGTTAATTAAACGTTGACCCAATAGAGCAGGCTGGTGGTGCGATGGTTAGGCATTGGGCCGTGATTCACATGGTTGCCAGTTCAAAATCACCAGCAGCTCCTTGGGAAAAAGACTAGACTTTCTACTCCCAGAAACAGCGACAGTCTCAGAAAACCACAGGGGGTTGCTATGAGTTAGCACGGACTGGACGGACTGGACGGCAGTGAGAGTGAGTGTCTAAGTTGATCATTTTGTATGGCCCGCAAATGTTACAAATATCCAAATAGCTCTTGCCAGAATAAAGGTTCCCCACCCCTGCTGACTCCGTGGCCGTGGGTTGGGTGTCTTTGGTTCTGGCCTCTTGGTAGAGGTCTTGGGAGTGGTGCCAGTGGCCTGCATCTGAGTGTCCCCAGTTGTTCTGTAGCAGGAAGGCCTGGAGATCCACTTCTATCAAGATGACAGCCAAGAACCCCCCATGGGACAGTTCTCCTTTGTAACACAAGGGGTTGCCAAGAGTTGGAGCTGACCTAATGGCAATGGGATTTGGTTTTTTGGTCCTCCCCATTTTTCCAGAAACCCATCCAGATCCACACTGGTTTCTGGCTGCCTTGTAACCTCCTAGCAGGTTGTGGCACAGCACACGCTCTTTGTAAGGGAGAGCTGGCTGGCCACAGCCAGCCTGATCTGCTGCCCCTAAGCCCCATCTCCATGGACAGAACCCAACAGCGCCTCCCTTCCTGGCTCCCAGAGGTGAATCAAACCTGTGGGCATCTAAGAGGCAGGCCTGCAAGCTGGAACCCAAACTGAGCTACCACTGGGCCAAACTGTCCACTCACCAACCTCCGAGGGTGGCCGGAGTAGGGAGCCCATCCTGCCCTTGGGTTTGGGCTACCCTCCCAGGTCACACCAGAATGCTACCAAGACTCTCACTATGCTGCTGAAAGCCACTCACTCACCACTGCCACTCCCGAGACCCAAACACAGATCAGTGCTGGGAACAGCAGTCAGCTCACAGTTCCCACCACCTCCCGGTTCCACGTGTCCAGGAGCAGGCTCCCTGTGTGTGTCAGAGTATACATGTGTCTGTGGGTTTTCATGGCTGAAGCTGGAGAAGGTAGCCAGGCCTTGATCCTGAGGCACCTCTGGGTGGATTCAAACCTTCAACCTCTGAAGCTTGATTCTGATTTGAGCCCCTAACTTATCTGTACCACCCAGGGCTTTCTTGAAAAGAGTCAAAGGGAAAGAGAAGAGCTGGAGACTTGGAGCCACTCCCCTCAGGAAGTCAGAATACCCAGATACAAGAACCTGAGACCCCAAATCCCTCACTGACCCACAGCCCTACAGGGGACAACACTGGAGACACAGTGTGGGAATTGTGCCTGATCTGACCCCACCACACCGAGGCAAAACACTAAGGGCGTGCAACAGAACAGCAAGGGGAGCAGAGCCCGGAAGTCCCGAGAGAGTACCAAAAATAGACTTTGGGGGCAGGGTGTGGCACCCCATCAGACTCAACTGGGAAACACTCCTAAAGGTTGACAAACACACCTTGAACTATTTACAGGCGCTTTTTTTTGTCATTGATTTTTGTTGTTTTGTTTTCTTTTGTTGCTTTGTTTTGCTGTGTCTTATTTTTATGCATATTATTATCTCTGCAGGTCTATCTAGGTAAGATAGGTTGGATAAACAATCTGGAGGAGAAAACAACAGGACCAACGGTTCTGGGGGCATATGGGAGAGGGGAAGGTGGGGGAAAGGAAGCAGTGTTAAGAAACCCTGGGACAAGGGGACAAGTGATCAAAAATCAGTGGCAAGGAGAGGGTAGGAGGCCTGGCAGGGCTTGATCAAGGGTATGGTAACTTAGAGGAATTACTGAAACTAGATGAAGGCTGAGCATGAAAGTGGGACAAGAGGAAAGTAAAAGGAAATAGAGGCAAGAACTAGGAAGCAAAGAGCATTTATAGAGGTCTAAATACAGGCATGTACATATGTAAATACCTATATATGATAGGGAAATAGATCTATGTGCATATATAGTTTTAGTATCTATGTGCATGGATAGGTTTAGTATTAAGGTAGCAGATGGACTTGAGCCTCCACTCAAGCACTCCCTCAATGCAGGAGCACTTTGTTCTATTAAACTGGCATTCCATAATGATCACCTTCCCGACACGATCACTGAAGACAAACGGGTGCATAAGCAAATGTGGTGAAGAAAGCTGATGGAGCCTAGCTATCAAAAGAGATAGCGTCTGGGGTCTTAAAGGCTTGAAGGTAAACAAGCAGCCATCTAGCTGAGAAGCAAGAAAGTCCACATGGAAGAAGCACACCAGCCTCTGTGATCACGATGTATCAATGGGATCAGGTATCAGGCATCAAAGAACAAAAAAATCATATCATTGTGAATGAAGGGGAGTGCGGAGTGAGAACCCACAGCCCATCTGCAAGCAACTGGACATCCCCTTACAGAAGAGTCTTGGGGAAGAGACAAGCCAGTCAGGGTGCAGTGTAGCAATGATGAAACATACAACTTTCCTCTAGTTCTTAAATGCTTCCCCCCTCCCACTATCATGATCCCGATTCTACCTTACAAATCCGGCTAGACCAGAGGATGTCTGGTACAGATAAGAACTGGAAACACAGGGAATCCAGGAAAATGATCCCTCAGGACCAGTGGTGAGAGGTGGTGGTACAGGGAGGATGGAGGGAAGGTAGGGTAGAAAGGGGAAACCAATTATAAGGATCCACATACAACCCCCTCCCTGGGGGATGGACAACAGAAAAGTGGGTGGAGGGAGCTGTCGGTCAGTGTAAGATATGAGAAAATAATAATAATTTATAAATTATCAAGGGTTCATGAGGGTGGGACATCAGGGAGGGAGGGGAAAAAGTGAGGAGCTGATACCAAGGGCTCAAGTGGAAAGCAAATGTTTTGAGAATGATGAGGGGAACAAATGTACAAATGTGCTTGACACAATGGATGTCTGTAAGGATTGTGATAAGAGTTGTACGAGCCCCCAGTAAAATTATTTTAAAAAACACCAACTATGAAAATGGCAAAACAAACAAAAAAATAGCACCAGAAACCGAAATGGAATTGGTATTTTTAAAGACGTCTTCAATGGACGCTTCTTGGGTTTACTCACAACTCCCAAAACAACAACAAAACAAACTCCTTGCCATCGAGTCAATTCTGACTCACAGTGATCCTATATGGCAGGGTAGAACTGCCCCTGTGAGTTTCTGAGACTGTAACTGTTTATAGGACTAGAAAGCCTTATCTTTCTCCCTCATAGTGGCTGGTGGTTTCATACTGCTGACCTTGTAGGAAGCAGCCCAACGTATTTACCACTTCACCATCAGGTCTTCTTACACCTAGGATCCTCCACAAAGGGCCCTGGTGGTACAGTAAAGTATTTGGCTGTGAATGGAAAGGTTGGCAGTTCAAGCCCATTGGCCGCTCTTGGGAAAAAAGATGCGGCAGTCTTGCTTTTGTCAACGTTGACAGTTCCCCTCATCCCCAAATTGGCAGCTAAACAATAAAACAGGTAAGGATAACACTGGGGCTGTGTGTGGGGATGGGTGGGGAAGACACACCTTAGAATCATCAACCATTGGTATCTAAAGGGTTGCATTGGCCTCAGGACAAATTTTCAAAGGGTTAGGAGAGGAGGAGGAATGGGAACAGGATGCGGGGAGGATATGGGATGAGTGCTGATTCTATTGTGTGGTGCCAATCAATGAGAAGAAACAAGAGGTGCTCTAGGAGGCCTGGTGGGTAGTGGAGACGCCGCCTCGGGCTGGTGATGCAAGCTGTGAGTGTGAGCCCTCACACCTGGACAATGGCGGCCAGCTCTGTGCAGCAAGACATGACTCTCCGGTTTGTTTAGTTTGGCTTTTTCTAAACCAACGCGCTGCCAGAGGCTCAACTTCCAGCCATACATGCGGTGTGTGGGAACAGTAACTGCAGGGAGAGCTACACTCCTGAGAACCCACCAACCCAGCCGGGAGGAAGAGGGCAGCGTTTGACCCAGGACAAAGGTCCGCAGGCAGAGTGGGTTAGGAGAGGAGGGAAGGCAGGGAGGACGCGGGATGAGGAACGCATGGACTGCTGAATGGAAACCGAGCTGCTCGGTCGACCTTTGCCCAGCACCCAATAAACACTTAAAACAAACAAACCCCAGTCTTTCCCTTGTGTGAAGAATTTTTTTGGGGGGAATTCCATTTCTAGTCGCTTAGATATTAATATGTGGTCAAAGGGCTCCACATACAAATAGCTGAAAGATCCAAAGTCCAGACTATGGGAAGGCACTAAGAAATTATGCTTTGGGGGTAAATTTTATAGCGTTTAGGAACATTTTTGCAAGATGGGGTAAAAGTTTAGGAGAACACTGCCCAGCACACACTGAATGAGGCAGGTCCATTTGACGACAGTGGTTGCTGTGGGACCGTGGCACCCATCCCCACAGTGTGTCAGAGAGACTGGGGTCCCAGGGCTTATGGGAAGGAGGGGCAGTAGGTGTTTATTTCCTCAATAAGTACACGCATGCTCAGAAACATGGTGAGTGACCAGGCAATGAAAGGTGCCTAAGACATCCTCAAGGCTTAAGTGCCTCCTAGATTCCGCTAAAAGAATGGCGATTTTATCGTTGGTCTCACCCACTCTACTGAGGTTCCTGAGTGGGCCCACAGGAGGGTGAAAGCACTCCGCAGCATCAGGGAGGCTTCCTGGAGGTGGCAGCAGGTGGAGACACCCTGGGATGAGCCAGAGGATGCTAGAAGACCAGCTCACACTCCCCACGTAATAGTGCAAACAGCACATCGGCTTCTCCTGAGGGAGGCCGGTGGGTGGTGCCTGTCTGCGTGCTGGGCCCTGCCCTCTGGGGAAGCAGGAAAGAGAGAGGAAGTTTCCATGCTCCCTGGGCTCATCAACAGTGGGAAGACAGCAAGTAACAGCAGCTCTAACAGGGGACTTGCAGAGGACAGGAGGCGGTGACCAGCAGAAGGGTCCTGAGGCAGAAGAGATGGCAGCCTGGGGGCTGAAATGTGGCAGCAGCAACGCAGGCCAGATAGGGCTTCGAGGTGGGCTGGGGGTGGTGAGGCTGGAGGCCAGGGAAGGAGGCTGGTGGCAGCCACAAGGAGGCTTGCTAAGAAAGCCAGGCAGCTGAGCGGTGAATGGGTGCCAGGTCCTCTAAGTGTGTTATGGTGTCAGCTCATAAGGCCCCTGCCTGGCCCTCAGAGACTGAGTCCGCTCCTGCCCTCATCTCCTGGTGGAGAACACCAGGGCCCCTGCCAACTGACCCAGATGGAGCAAGGGGGTGTGGCTAACCCAGCTGAGGCCACTGACTGCCGCCCCAGCTCTCAGGAGAAGGGGGATAAGGGGACCGGCCCTTGAGATGCTTGGGGTATGTGTGTGTGAAGTGGCTGTAACTTGTCATGGGGTCTGACAGGGTGATGGTGAGCCAGGCACCAGGTTTCCCTCTTGAGCCAGCAGCTGCTACCTGAGCCACCTCACAGCCACCTGTGCTGAGGAAGCAGGAACGGAAGGAGGAGGGTGGGAAACTGAGGCACAGACAGGATGTGGGATAAGGGGTGCCCCATGGTGAGAACGGCACTCAGTGACAGGAAGCAGAATGTGTGTGAACTGTGGAAGGGACCACTGGCTTCTGGGAGGCGGAGGCGGCCGCATATCTTACCCAGGTTGTTGTCGATCTTCTGGTGGTAGGCACGGAGGTGCTGGTTCTTGGGGTACGGGTCACAACTCACAGCAGCACTAGCCCCTGCAGGGATGGTGTCTACTTGTAAACAGAAACACCAAAGAAACAATCAACAGTCATTTTTCTTTTTAAGTCACTGCTTCACAAAATTCATCTTAACCTGAGCGAATGGGTTCAGAGCTTAAGCTGTGAACACTGGTTTGCAGAGAGCTATGGGTAACAGTGGAAGCCCAAAGTCTATTCACAGGGCCCCCACCTGGATTAAGTCCTGGGAGACTGACCGTAGTAGAGGGATGGAAATAGCCTTGGTATCAGGCAGCGTGTACTGTAAGGGGGAGTATGGCAGACGCAGTTAGGCTAAAAAGTAGTGACTTATTATTTGATCTGCCTTTGGACCATTTTTAAAGTGGTTTCTGTTTTAAAGCGACAGGGAAATCCACATGGATGAAGCCTCCCGTGAGTCCCCTCCGATCACAGACCAAGGGTGTGAGCAGCCTTGCTAGCATGCAGAGCACACTAGAAAGGAGATGACAGCAGATGCAGTTAAGATTTAGCATCTTATCAGTCGATCTCCCTTTGGACCCATTTTAGAGTTGTCCCGAGTTTTCAGTATTTTCTGCTTTCTTTTCGATTGAGGATTTTGCTCTGATTTACTTTGTTATTGTTGTTAGGTTTGGGGGTGGGTGGGGGGTGTAGGTTTTTCTGTCTGTGAAATCCAGGATGGATAAATCTGCAGAGACAGTAACTGGCTGAATGGTTCCTTAGAAGGGCGGCAGGGGAGGCTGGGAGGAAATGGGGAGTTAATAACAGCGAGTACAAGAAAGGAGACACTATCCTAAAGTTGGTGGGAGTGATGATTGTACTACTCTTCGTCAGATGAGTGAACCTGAATTGTGTGAAATGTGAATTATATGCCAATAAGACTGTTGAAAAACAAACCAAATTCATCATAACCTGGAAAAATGTGGGACCAACACCCGAGTGAAGTGAGTAGGCTCTGGCACTGGGGCAGAAGTGGGGGGGAGGGGCGCTCAGGAGAGAGATGTCCATAGACAAGCGGGGGTTCCAGTCCTTTGGTAATCACAGCCAAACACCGGGGTTGCAGGTCAGATCCAGGTACGAGCCCCAGAATGAAATAGATCCATCTGGGTAACAAATAGGGCAGTCGGCCTGCAATGAGGCAAACCTGCTGCAGGCCTGCCAGCTCACAGGGCAGCTTTTCTCACACCAGGAGCAGCCGTCTTGCTCTTTGCTGACCCTCAGTTCTTCCTTCCAGCCTCTCCTGAGGCAGACCAGCGTGCGGTCCAGGCCTTGAAGAATGCGTCCCTGCAGGGCCAGGCAGTGTTTTGTTCTGTTGTTCACGGGTCACTGAGTTGGAGCCGACTGGACAGCACCTCACAAAAACAGAGGCAATCTGCATCCTCGGGCTCAGACTCAGGGCCCCTTCCTCCCCCTTTGAAGCCAGCCATCTTCAAATATTCACCTTTGTCCCCTCTTATTCAGGTAGTGATAGAGATTATGTCAACTTGACTCTCCTGGGTAAGGGGAGGGGCAGGGCCCAACCTATCAAATGGGTCACAGCCTGATGGCTACCTCTTAGGTGTCACAAGCCTTTGTGTGTAAGAGTGAAAGAGACTGGTGAGAGAAACAGCCCTCTTTTTCTCTCTTACTCTGCCCCTCTGCCTTCCTGCTTGGTAGCATTCTGCCTGCCTCCAGGGATGGCCTCAGTGGGTCGCTGTACCCTGAGAACTGTCAGTGCCCTGCTACGTGTCCACCAATCTTGGATCCACGTGACTGCACCCACCGGCCTGTGATCTTGCTGCACTCTGCTTCACCTGCTTCACCTTTCTGCACCACTGGCCTGCAGCTATGTGAGTCTGAAGAGGGCCCCGGCTTGCACTGGACTTATGGACTTGAGCTGGATAGGGCTTGGATGCCTTCTTGATACTAGATTACTTCCTGATATAAAGCTCTTTCTTATGCATAGATGAAATGTCACTTGATTTTGCTTCTCGGGCAGCCCGGCCTAACACACAGGTTTTGTGGTTCCTCTAGCGTTCTCCAGGTCAGCTGACGGGCATTCTTCACTGATCTCCATCCACACCCATTTTGACATGTCACCCCACACATCCACAGGCTCCGGGGCTGGGACGCCGACATCCCTGGAGCCTTTATCCTACCCAGCTCACGCGTTCTCCTGCAGTTGGCATTTCAGAGTTCTGAGCTCCAGGGGGCAGGAAGGGAGGGTGGGCTCTCTCTTTTTCAGTGGGTTGCAGCCTCCACTTCCTTATTCATCCTTCCATGGGGGGTGGGAGGGCAGAGGGGTAGGAATGAGCTCTACTTTCTGACACACTTCCAGTCACTTTCGCTTGTCAGGCAGCAGGGGAACAGCACCTATTCCATGCCCACCACCAGGACCCCCGAGGCCATAGGCCAGTGAGCACGGGGGCCCACTAACCTGAGTCGTCCAGCTTTCTGAGGTTTGGGTGGCTGGCCTGGTATTTTGACTCCTGTTCTTTACTTGTGGTTATGGCTTCTTTCAACCTTTAAAGAAAAGAGAGAAGAATTTGAGCAAGGGAAGTGGCCTCTCACAGTGGAGCCAGGCTTAGACACAGGCCTCCTAGACCCAGAAAACCCAGTACCATCCCAGCATTCCTTCTAGTATTTCCCCAGGAGCTCCTGGGAGCCTGGCAGAGAGCCACAGGAAGCTTACAGGGAAGTCAGCTCTGGCAGCTTAGCATCTGACCACAGAGCCCAATCTCAGAAAAAGGCCTATGATCAGGCAGAGGAAAGCCCCATGCAATGATTAAATGAGTACTTTGGACAGCAAGCCACAACCACAAGTCAGATGTAGCCTGCTTTCCCCCAGGGAGAGTGGGACAGCAGGGAATACTGGCTGATGCTCATAGCAAATCCCTCCTTTCCCACAGCACAGAGCTGCTCACATTGGAATGTCTTGTGGAGTCCCACAGTGCACTTGTACAAACTCGAAGGTAAGCACTTCTGGCTCAGAAGTGGGGCAATGGATTAGGCTGTTCACTACAGGGTCAATGGTTCAAACCCACTAGCAGTTCTGAGGCAGAATGATGAGGCAGTCTGTTTCCATCAAGATTTATAGCCTCAGAAACCCTATGGGTCTGTTTGTTTTGCTTTGTGTTGGTGGCTCAGTCATTTAAACAGTAGGCTACTTACCAAAAGGTCAACAGTTCAAGCCCACCAGCTGCTCCTCAGGAGAAAGATGAGGCTGTGTCTGCTTTCATAAAGAATTACAGTCTCAGAAACCCTAAGGTGCAGTTGTACTCGGCTCTATAGGGCCATAAATCAGAATCAACTTGGCAGCAGTGTGTTAGATGATCCAAAAATAAAAATAAGAAACTCAATGTTATCAAGTAGATTCTGACTCAGAGTGACCCCTCAGGGTACAGTAGAACTGCCTCTGTGGGTTCCCAAGACTGTGACTCTTTACAGGAGTAGAAAACCTCTTGTCCCCACTGAGTGGCTAGTGGTTTTTAATTCCTGACCTTGCAGTTAGCAGGCCCAAACAAGTATCGACCACACCACCAGGGCTCCTAGGTTAGATGATCGAGGACACTCACTCTGAACAAGTCAACCCTGGGTCACTGGTCCTTTGGCTGTGAAATTCATGGTTTCATCACTCTTCTCCTTAGTAGGCTTATCTTACCTGCTGACTAGTATTTCTCCCAGTCTGAGTCTGTCATGGGTCTCCACCTCCCAGGAGGAAGTCAGACTCTTGCAGCGGACTGTGAAGGGATGCACAGTAGAATGTCACAGCACCGCAAGGCAGCCTGGGACTTGGGGATCGTCAGGAATATGCCACTGAGTTCCCCAAGAGTGAGAGCAAGCCTAGAGTGCTGCCAGACTGAATGCTGGAGGGAGATGCTTGCCTTTGTGCTCGCTGGGTGACCAGCCAGCCTGCACCCCTCACGGCCAAATGTCTTTCATCTCTGTGCCCTCAGGTATAGTTGTTTTAGATACTGTCAAGCTAGTTCCAACTCATGGCAACCCTACTCACAGGAGAGAATGAAGCACTGCCTGGTCCTGCGCCATGCTCACTATCGCTCCATTTGAGTCTACTATGGTCACACATTGGACTGCTAACTGCAAGGCTGGCCGTTCGAAACCACTAGCTAGCTGCCCGTTGGGAGACAGATGGGACTTTCTAATCCTGTTAAGAGTTACAGTCTGGGAAACCCACAAGGGGAGTTCTACCTTGTCCTATAGGGTTGCTGTGAGTTGGCATTGATTTGAGTGACAGTTACATAATCTGTTGTCAATTTGAGACTCGTAAGAGTGAAGGAGTGGAGTTTAGCCTGTCAGTCAGGTCGCAGCTTGATGATCTCATTTGGGGTTGGTAAGGAGATAAATAGGTCACTGGAGGCGAGACACAGACTTACTCCCTGTGAGACATTCCTGTTGACAAGTCACATGGAGCTATGCTAGAGCCCTGGAGCTGGAGAAGCCATGTGGAGACCCCTGTCAGCGTTGAGATGTTTCTACAGCCACTGGATCCACAAGACTTTCACCTACTGGCCTGTGATCGTCCTATATTCAGCATCATTGCATGTGTTGCGCAAGTCTGAAGAAGAATTTTGTGTTAGTTCGGGTTGACTAGAGAAACAAATTCATAGACACTCGTATGTATATAATAAAGAGCTTTATATACAAGAGCAATTGAATATCCAGAGAACATCCCAGCCCAATCCAGATCAAGTCCATAAGTCCAATATTAGCTCATATGTCCTATACCAATCTGTAAAGTCCTGTTCAGATTCACAAAACACATGCGAAGACGCCAAATGCAGGAAGATCACAGGCCAGTGGGTGGAAAGTCTTGTGAATCCAGTGGCAGTGGACACATCTCAATGCTGGCAGGGGTCTCCACGTGGCTTCTCCAGCTCCACGGCTCTAGCACAGCTCCATGTGTCTTGTCAACAAGAATGTCTCACAGGGAGTCTGTGTCCCGCCTCCAGTGAGTTACCACCTCCAAATGAGGTCATCAAGCTGTGACCTTATTGACAGGCTAAACTCCATCCTTCACTCTTAATCCTCAAATTGACAACAGATTATGTAACTACCACAAATTTACAGATTGGTATTGGACATATGGGCTAATGTCGGACTTATGGACTTAATCTGGACTGGGTTGAGATGTTTTCTTAATACATAATTGACCTTTGATATAAAGTTCCCTCTTACATAAATATACATGTCTTTGGTTTCTCTAGTCCAGTGGTTCTTAACCTTCCTAATGCCAAGACCCTTTAATACAGTTCCTCATGTTCTAGTGACTTCTCAACCATAACATTATTTTTGTTGCTTCTTCCTAACTGTAATTTTGCTACTGTTATAAATCGGGTGACCCTGTAAAAGGGTTGTTTGACTCCCAAAGGGGTCACGACCCACAGGTTGAGAACTGCTGCTCTAGTCAACCCAGACTAACACAACTTGATAGCAGTGAGTTTGGTTTTTGAGCTTGGTGATATACTAGGAGCTCTGGTGGCATGGTGGTTGAGAGTTGGGCTGCTAACGGCAGGGTTAGTAGTTCAAAACCACCAGCTGATCGTTGGGTGAAAGACAGGGCTTTTGACTCCCAGAAAGAGTTACAGTCTGAGAAATCCACGGGCTCAGTATGAGTTGCCATGGCCACGATGGTACTGAGAGAAAGGAGCAGCCATCTGCTGAAACCCTACGGATCACGATGACCCAACAACCGTGCTGTGGGTGAGACAGGCACAGCTTATTGAAGCGCCTATTTCTAGAGGTCCAATTTATAGAGTTTCAACTGGGCTTTAAGCAAATGAACTTAATCACAAATCACAGAGATTTCTGGTTTCAGAATATGAGGGGCTTTCCCTTCCATGAGAAACAGCCTTTTGCAGCCCTCCAAGACACTTGATACAGACTGAAAATCTTGACCATTCGCCCAAGATCTGCTTTCTGCTGCTTTCTACCGGCCCTTCAGACCCGGGCAGCTGAAGCCACACTTACCTGCTGTTGGGTTGGGCAGCCAGGACACCATTCTGCTCAGGGCGGGTCTCTGCTGGTTTCGATTTAAAGTAATTGACGAACCCCCCAAACATGCTCTTGATGCTGTTGATGTGCCTCTGGCTGGTCTTCAGGTCTTGGTCCATAGTGTCCACCATCTTCTCAGTGCGTTCCAAGACGCCTCGCTGACGGACGAGTTCCTTGGGAAGGAAACGAGAGGGGCGGCATTACTTCCCTTTGGTCCATGTTTCCTCTACCTGTGGAGGTCGCGTGCAGTGGGGATGTTATGAGCCCTGTGGCATACGGACAGACATGTGTTGTCTCTGAAAGCACATTCCTTTGTTCCCACCCACTGCCCTCACCTCTCCTTGCCGTTCTGCTCCAGGGGAGGCTGGTTCACAGGACAGTATTCTTTAAGGATGAATAATTGAAGTATGAGCTTGCGGGGGTCAGAGTCTGGGGCCTGGGCTGGTGGTAAACCCTCACCCTCACTGGCCCCTCTGTAACTCTCTACCTGTCTCCACCCTGCACTTTGTCTGGCTACTTCCTGCCCAGAGATGGAGTCACCTGGATACCTCTTCAAACGACCTCCGTTCTTGGTGGTCTTCAACATTTACATGGTCCTTCAGCTCCAAAGATGTGGCCCGAGAACCTGGCAGGCTCTGTTCGTAAAACTGTTCCCTGACCATGTCCCTCAGAATATTCCAGGTGGTGGTGAGGGAAACAAAAAAAGAGGCTGGTGTTTTGGCTCCTCCTGTGTGTTAGTCTTAGACCATCTTTTCTAACAAAGTAGGGCTTTAAATGGAGTCTCCACTTATTCGCTCCAGTTTTCTTGTGTGCATTTTTTTACGGGGGTTGCTATTTAAGAGTAAGTCAAAAAATATTGTTACTGGGGTTCCAGTCCACATATGTAGAGAAACAGACCCAGACATGTCTCTAGGATCAGGGGACAGCTGCATGTAAGTTCTCACAGCAGCAAACTTATCTTCGTCTCCGTGTTGTTAGTGCCAGAGTCGGTTCCCTCCTAGCAACCCTATGGACAGAGCCGGAAACACTGCCCAGTCGGCGCCACCCACACCATTGTTCTTCCATCTGAGTCCGTTGTTGTAGTCTCTGCGTCAACCCATCTTGTCAAGGAGCTTCATCTTTCTCACTGCCCTCTACTTTACCCGGCACGATGTCCTCCTCCAGGGACAGGCCTTTCCTGACATGTCCAAAGTATGTGAGACGCAATCTCCCCATTCTTGCCTCTAAAGGGCATTCTGGCTGTACTTCTTCAAAGACAGATCTATTTGTTCTTTTGACCGTCCATGGTACTCTCAAGATTCTTCACCAGCACCTTCATTCAAATGCATTGATTCTTCTTCAGTCTTCCTTATTCAATGTCCAACTTCCACACGCATAAGAGGCAACTGAAAATACCATGGCCTACGTCAGGTGCACCTTCAGCCTTAAAGTACCATCCTTGCTTTTCGACACTCTAAAGAGATCGTGTGCAGCAGATTTACCCGATGCAATGGGTTGCTTGATCATCACTGACGGCTGCTTCCATGAGTACCGCCTGTGGATCCGAGCAAGACAAAATCCTTGGCAACTTCAAGCTCAAGACCCTCAAGGTCTTACCCTTTTTCGCTGCCCCCCTACTCTAACAAGCATGATGATTTTTTGAAGTCTTGTTCATTTCAGGAGTTTGAACTGGGAGATGCTTCGAGCAGCTGAGGGTAGGGGTGGGGGTTGGGAGTGGAGGTGTTGGGGTACTACCCAGAGCAGTCTGCATCCCCTGATTTCCAGCAGTGCTTTCTTCTCTGCCTCGGGCGGAGAGACCACCAGGATAAAGGACCCGACAATACTGTCCCCAGTTCCCCTTGAGGGCTTGCTTTCCTGTCTGAGCCTTTCAGACCCTCAGTGTACGTGTGACTGTGCTCACTTGGACGAAACACAGTATGTGGCTTGGCTGACGGAAGCCCACAGGCCGGCATGAGGCAGAGAAGCCTGTCCCGCACCTGGAGCTACCCTCTAAAAGGCTCTGTGTGTTGACACTGGGGCACACCTGCAGACCTGAGGGGAGGAGCATCAGCTGATGAGGTGACTAAACACACTGTGCTGGTGACCCCAGCCCAACAGGCAAGGAGGCAGGCTTGGCAAGGCACAGGCCAGGAGCATTAGGAGATCAAGCAAAGATGGCCTGGAGAGCCAGGCCAAGCTCCATCTTAGCCTGTACAAGGGAGGTTGCAGGTACTGCAGTCTCAAGGTGTTCCATTCCAGATTGGGGCCATCAGTCACCATGACAATAGGTTTCTGAGGCCACAGGGCTGTAAGCACCCTCAGTTCTAGGGGTGTGTTCACCAACTGCCCAGGTGTCAGGATTACAGAAAATACAGGTGCTTCTTCTCCCTTGCACTCTAGAAAAAGGAACTGGCTGGGAGGTGCCGTGCCCCAGGACCACCTGAAGAGGGCACTGCCCGCTCTTGGTCTGAGGCTTTCTGTCCAGTGGAGTGGTGCTGGTTGGAGCACATGACAGGGTACACAATGGCCTGAGGGAGGCTCCACCCAGAACAAAGGACAGTTGGGCCCTCCACAATCACATAACCCACAAGCAGGGTGTTCTGAGACTTCAGTGTGTAGGTCCATGTGAGTGCCCACTCGGAGCTAGGCCCAGGCCCAGGTGCTGGGCTCGGGAGTGAACTCAGCCACTACCAGTTTCTGCCTTCAGAGGTTACTAGATGAGGGAGGCCCAATCAGGTTCCTGACAGCACTGTGGTGTTTCCCTGAGTTTAGGCCCCCTCTCACAGGGGCAGAAAGAAAGGAGGCCATCGCACACACTAGCTCCTGTGGGAGTGGGGAGACGGATACTGCATTGTTAAGGCACTTCCCTGAATGGGTGGGGACATCTTTCTGGCAGAGGGGGCAGCATACAGCCTGGGGCGTGGCAGGGTAGAGGAACTGAGAAAGGAAATGGAGTTCTGCTCCTTGAGCCTGGAGGGCGGGGGAAGGGGAAACACCTGGCAGGAGGCCAGCAGGGCCCAGGGAGTGGGTGATGGGGGGGGGGTCTTCAAAGGACAGTAAAAAACCAACCTCACTGCCATCCAAGGCCATGCCAACTCACAGTGACCTTATAGGACGGAGTAGAACTGTTCCTGCAAGTTTCCAAGATGAATGCTTTAAGGGAACAGAAAGCCTTCTCTCCACTGGTGGCTTCCGGCTGCTGACCTTGCAGTTAGCAAACCGACCAGGGCTCCTTTCCCGGGGCAGTAGTCATCACCAAGTGCATCTCAGATGGGTCTCCGTCGTCCTGGCAACACTTCAACAGCATAGGCTTTTCATCCCATAATTCCCCCATTCTAGCTGGGGTTCAAATGAAGCACTGGGATTAAATGACACATTGCATTGGGAACATCGGTTGCACAAGACCTCTTCAGAGTTCAGTCTTGAGGTGGCTTTGAGGACGAAGTATGCGTATTTTCAATCACCTCATATGCATGTGAAAGTTGGAGAATGAATATGGAAGACCGAAGAAGAATTGATGGGTTTGAATTGTCATGCTGGCAGTACCATGGACTGCCAAAAGAACAAACAGATCTGTCTTGGAAGAAGCACAGCCAGAGTGCTGATGAGTGGCAAGGATGGCGAGGCTCCGCTTACATACTTTGGATGTGTTGTCAGGAGAGACCAGTCCCTGGAGAAGGACATCCTGCTTGGTAAGGTGGATGGGGCAGCGGAAAAGAGGAAGGCCCTCCAGGAGATGGACTGACATGGTGGCTGCCATCAATGGGCTCAACCACAAGACCAGTTGTGAGGGTGGCAGAGGACCGGGCAGTGTTTCATTGTTATGAGGAGGGTCACTGTGAGCTCGAACCAACTGGATGGGCCCTAACAAGAACTAGCGTTCTGGGTCACTGTGCCGGAACTGCTGCGAAGCCCTGTTCCAATGGACGACAGCTCAGGAAGAAAGGTTTGGTGATCTACTTGTGCAACGTCAATGAAGGGCAGCAGCATGGACCCCCTCAGTCCAGCCCATAACCTGTCACGGGGATGGCTCAGGGCGGCCCAGCATCTCCTTTCACTGCCTAGGGAAGTCCCCATGAGGGACGAGGACTTGCTGACAGCTCAACAACAACGGATCGACAATGCACGAAGGCCCAACTGGAGCCCAGGGGCTGAGCCTCAGGTTTGAAAGGCAGCTTGGTTGTTTAACTCCTTTCCACAAAGCCCACACATGCGCAGGTGCTGGGAGGATACAAACGAGGGGCTTCAAAAGTTTCCTGGGGAAATGGAATGAGAAGATGGTGGAATTTCCCCCACAAGACTTTGAAGGCCCTGCCTCGGTTGTGTACACAAGAAGCAAACCCAGACTCTCTGAGAAGCTGGAGAAGGTTCAGAGATAGGCTAGCAGTTAGGCTGTGTGAGAAGCCCTGCAAGGTGAGGAGGCCCGTGCCATGCATAGGTAAGGATGAACGTGCCAGCCTGAGTGGCCCATGCCTTCCCTATACACACTCCAAAGGGAGCCATGTCCTTGACCATCCCCTAGGAGGAGCCTCTCAGCCCTTGGAATGTTCTGCCTGACCGAAATGTTCCTGTTAGCTGGGAGCCAACAATGTCACTGTGTGGGTGTGTGGGTGTTGGGGGGTGGGGGAAAGAGCGGGGAGGGCGGGCCACGTGCTATCAGCCTGACCTCTGCAGGGGCAGTCAGCTGTGTCTGGGAGACCAAGTCCTAAGAAGAACCCTGAAGTCAGAGTTTCCAGGAGCATGCCTGGCTGATATGTGCTATTCCATATCACTGCTGGGACAAGGCGATGTAAGTTTCCCGCCAACATTTTGCAGTCCTCTTGTAAGCGCTGCCACACACTCCACACTAAGAAGACCACTGGATGCTCCCCAGTCTCCCCCAGACCCTGTCCCGAACACCTTCTTCCTTTCTCGAGTTCATTCTCTAGCTTCCCACTGTCATGAACGGCAGCAACCGTGAGGAGAAAGAGTACTGGTCAATGGCTGTAGCAGAGGGTGGTCTTACAGACCACCAAACAGCATCTCCCACCATCAGAACAGTCACTTGAGAGCCGGAAGGTTGGAGTGCACACAGCTGCCTCAGTTTCCCTCAAGGTGCTACCTGGCCGGCCAAGCTAGGGGCCTCAGTGGAAGCAGCAGGTCTGGCTGGATGCCCTGGCTCTGATGCAGCATGTCCTGATCTACCTGAATGGTAAGGAGACACCTTGTAGCCGAGGGGCTCATTCTATTAGTGTTCATGCACGCCATCTGTGACCAAGTCCATTCCGACTCAGCGTGACCACGTAGGACAGAGAAGAACTGCTCCTTAGGGTTTCCAAGGCTGTGAATCTTTACAGGAGCAGACTGCTTCATCTTTCTACCCTGATAGTCTGGTGGGCTTAAACCAGACTTCGTGTCCTAGTGGTTACACAGGGGGCTGCTAATCTCAAGGCCAGCAGTTCAAAAATGACCAGACGCTCCTTGGGAGAAAGATGAGACTTCTCCTGTAAAGAATTAGTCTCAAAAACCCACAGGGGCAGTTCTACCCTGTCCTATAGGGTCACTGTAAGTCAGCATCACCTCGATGGCAGTGATTTGGGTTCTTCATCTGGAGAGCAGGCAACACAGAGGGCGGGAGCCTGAAGAGGCTACCCCTCCTCTTCCTGAGCTAACTCCCACAGCCATCGAGAAGTTTTTGAGCGAGCAGCTGACTGCGTTCTCCACTAGCTTTTGCTTCAGGGCAGCTCTGGGCTAAGAGCTCTGGCCCCATCAGGACCACCATAGGTTACCTCAGAGGGATAATTCTGGTTGGTGCGACCCCTTAAGAGTGGAGGATGGCTCTCTTCGAGAACTAGCTTCTTGGGGTAGGAGGGCACCACCCTATGGGGCACCTTGAGCATATGCTCCAGGAGACTTTTTCCTGGAGGAGAGTGTGGCTGATCACTGTCTAGTGGGGGAAAGATACTGAGACTGAGGGGACCCTGAATGTGAACTCATGTAGGAAGTGCCAAACAAAAAAACCAAACTCACCGAGTCAATGCCAGCTCATAGTTGGTTTGAGTTCTTCCAATGGGTCTCTGAGTGAACTCAAACTGCCAACCATTCCTGAGCTGCGACATTCCTTCATCTAAATTAAACCTTCCTTAAGTTTGCAAAACCCTAAGGCCTCCAGACTAGGATGGCTGGGAAAGCAAGCCCAAGAGCATACTCGGGAAAATCCGACAAGGAAGGATCATAATGGCATCCAAACGTGGCGACAGCACAGGGGCAGGAGGCACTTCATTGTGCTGTGTGGGGGGTGCTCATGCGGCAGGGGCCAACTCGATGGTGGGCAATATCAAAGTAATCGGATTTGTGAGTTCTTGATCCTTTAGGGACACCTGACATGCCTGGTCACATCTTAGAGAGCTGCGGCCCGCAGGTCCTAGTCTAGTGGGAAAGAGAGCATCGTCCATTAAGGGTTATATGGGGGCCTTTTCCTGTTACTCACTTGAATGGGAAACTCTCCCCTCAGACTCTGAGGGGAAGGAGTGAGTCAAAGACCAGTTTGGAAAGTGGTGGGTGAGGCAGAGTGAGGCTGCCTGGGAGTAGCAAAAGATTAAGCAGTAGGCTACACACCAAAAGGTTGTGCCTCTAAAGGCCTGGTGATCTACTTTCCAAAAAGCAGTCACCGAATTCTGAAGCAAAGTCCAATGATTTCTACATTGGACTTCGGCTAAAAATTCTTGCTCTGAATTGTTGTCATGGTTGTCTTCCAATCGATTCGATTCTGACTCAGCAACTCCGTGGACACCAGAGCGAAACACTGCCTTGTCCTACGCCATCCTCACAATTGTTCTCATGTTGTTCTTGAGCTGAGGGGGCCCAATAAATGGCAACTCAGACTATCATATACTTTCTCTTTTCATACTCTGCAGAGTTCTGCCTTTATGAATGAGGGCTATCCAAAGTTTGGCCCAATTTCTAACCCTTGCTGCTTGTGTAAGTAGTGTTCAGCCACCGAAGTTGATAAACTGGTACAAATCATCAATCCATGTATTTCTGGTCTAAAAACCTGTCCTATACATGTACACTTTGCTTTTCTCAACAGTGTTTTAAATTCTATACCATTGGTTAAATTAATGAGAACATCAATAGAACTACTATATTCCCTGATAGGGATGATTTACAATGTTCTAAAAAAAAAATGATGTCTCTAAAGTGAATCAGGTATATATATATAAACTATAGCTGTAGGAATGGATTTTGAGCTTGCCTTTAATCATAGCCTTCATCTAAAACCAATTAGTTCTTATGACATGGGCCTGCTTAATACTTGCCCCCGTGATGAGATCACTTGAAGGAATGGTGCTGTAGCACAGTGTGGTGAAGAAAGCAGATGGTTTCTTGCTATCAGAAAGAACAGTCTGGAGTCTTAAGGCTTGTCTTAAAATAAACAGCCATCTAAATGAGGCAAATGCGAAGCACACATATGGAAGAAGCACAACAACCTGTGTGGTCCAAGGATGATAAACAACAAAATCCAAATCCTCAAGAGGGAAAGGTGTTAGAGCTTAAATCCTCAACACCTGGTTTTAGGAATGCTTTGGATGTCAGTGAAAGCCCCCAAGCCATTTGCATGGCCCCCCATTCGGATTAAGCCTCTGGTGAATCCCCTATGACTACAGTTCAGGGACAGGAATGGCCTCATTATCAGCGAGCACAAAGGGGAGATCGCTGAGGTTGTAGTTAGGTTAAAATGCGACACCATAGGGAAAAAATGTGACACCGTGTCATTTGATTTCTTTTGGTTCAATGTATATTTGGTCCAGTGTTTAACATTTTTGACTTTCTTTTCAAATGTCTTATGTCATTGGTGTTGGGTTTGTTTTTCTGTATGTAAAATTCAGGATAGGTCAATCTATAAAGACAGCAACTAGATTAATAATTTCCTATGGGCATGGCAGGGGAGGTTGGTGGATAATGGGGAGCTAACAACAATGAGTACAAGGAAGAAATGTCCCCAAATGAATGCGGTGATGGTCACACAACACTTATGAATATGATTAAACTACTTAAATATATGATACATAAATTATATGTCGATAAAACTTTTTTTTAAAAGTAATTACTGAAAAGCCAATGGTGGATGGTTCTACTCTGACAGACAGGGTCACCCTCCCTGCTGCATATCTGAGTTGATAGCAACTAGTTTGTTTTTTCTTCTCTGGGGGATGGGGTGTGAAGTGGCAGAGGCGATCATTCCTTCTCCCAGGGATTGTGAATGTGGAGGACTGCGTCAGCAGTATAAAATCTTGACCTTTAATCAATTGTTCTGATAGAGAGCCAGCCACCTGCCCAGACCAGGCCTCTTGGAGCAGGCTGGGGCTTGTCACCACAATGTCCAGTTCTCCTAGGTCATGGAACTGCATCCTCGATTCTGGCCGCAAAAGGCTCTTACTAGGTTTCTTTCAGGCTTTCCCTCCTACACTCTGCCGAGCACATCTCTCCTCTGAATTAGGGCTAGATCCATGCTTGTAACCACTCTTGTGTTCCCTGGGAGCTGCCCTCCCCTCCCTCCTCTTGTCTAAATGGCATCTTGAAAGGCAGCTTAATCTCATATTCTACTTGTTCTCTTTCCAAAGATTTCTCTTCAAGCAAATCTTCAAGTACGTGATCATTCACTGAAGATCTCAAAGAGCCCTGGTGGTACAAGGGTTAAGTACGGGGTGGATTAACCAGAGGGCCAGAGGTTCAAACCCACCAGCTGCTCCTTGAGAAAAAGATGAATCTTTTAGTCTGCGTACATATGTAAAGTCTCAGAATTCCCCAGGAGTAGTTCAACTGCCCTATAAGGTCATTATCAACTTGATGACAGTGCATGGGTGGGTTCACTTAAGACCTCAGGCCAAGGCATTTCCTGGAGACAAGAAAACCGTAGGTGTGAAATAAAGGACTACAAGATGGATGTCCTCAAATTAGGCTCAAGATAGGAAGGTGTGAAAATGATTTTGTAAGGCCAGGTGGCGAAGAGAAAAAACGCAAGACAGGATCAATGGAGTAATGATAGGGATGACGACTATTTGCAAGGTTAATTGATACACCCCAATACAGTCAGAGACTCTAAGCAAAAAGTCAGAAGGAACCTTGCCAGGGAAAAGAGCTATGGCAGAGGCCAGGAAAGAAAATGTTTTTGTTTCAAGTGTTACTTCTCAAATCTACAAATGCTTAAAGTGAATTCGTTTTAGTTGACCAGACCTCCTAACCCAGCGTTTCTCAACACCATTGGGGATCAAATGATGCTTTCACAGGGGTCTCCTAAGACCATCAAAAACACATAGTTCTGATGGTTTTAGGAACTGAGACACCTCTCCTCGATCCATTTCCATAATAATTTTATGGCTGGGGGTCACCACAACATGAGGAACTGTATGAAAGGGTCGCAGCTTAGGAAGATTGAGAACCACTGTACTAACCCATTGTAAAGAGCTTCCCCCCTCCCCCCCCACCCTGGGGCCCAAACAAAACTGTACCATGAGTAGACCAAGGAGAGTGTGCATGTAAGAAAAAAAACAAAAACCAGTCCCCAGTTAAGGTTCTACTCTCTGGAATCTTCTATAAATAGGAAAGAACTGGCAAGGGGGGATTGAAGCAATACATCATCCGATACCACAGTCTCTCTAGAACATCTGTTTGGGTTTGGGAAGTAGAAAACACTGCCCGCAACCATGGAGCAACCCAATAGGGCAGAGGAGAACTTCTCAGGGTTTCAAAACTGTCCATCAGGGGACCTTGAGAAGTCACGGTAACCCTAACTCATACTATGGCTTATCCAGCAGCCTTTCAAGACAGGATCTCAATGCTTCCACGGTGATGTGGCACAGTTGGGAAGGATAAAGACCTCAGGCCCACATACCTTAATGCTTCTGTCATCTGACACCTGTTAGTCACATTCCTCCCTGATGCCAGATCTCTCCAGGAACCCTGTACCCACAGTTCTTCGCAGGGAACTGTGGTTTACAAGACAGAAACGGTTCCTCTGTTTCCCTAAGCCAGCCTCTGCTGTTCCTTTGAACTTGGCATAGGCAAAAAAAAGAAGGAAGGAAGAAGTAAAGGAACAAGTAAACCAACTTTGAGGGGACACCCTTGACATCTTCTAAAGCACCCTTCAAGTTGCACATGAACTTTACAGAGCTAAACAGATGATCCTACACCAGGAAGTCACGAAAATACAAGAACCTAATTAATTTAGGCGACTGGAAGCCCTGGTGTCGTAGTGATTACACTAACTGCCAGGTCAGCAGTTTGAAATGACCAGCAGCCCCAAGGGAGAAAGACGAGGCTTTCTACTCCCATAAAGAATTACACTCCGGAAAACCCACAGGGGCAGTTCTACCCTATCCCAGTTCTACCCGACTCGCTTGGCGGCGAGTTTGGTTTGGTTGGAGAATGTGAGTTTTTCCAAAAGATGCTGAACATGTCTCGACGCCATGGGGCCGCCGGCCTTGCCCAGTCCGAAGCTCACCTCCGAAGTGGCCACCCCGATCTTCTCCGACTCGTACATGAGGGACAGCGACCGGTTGGTGCTGGTGGCCGCGGCCTCAGCCCTGCGCAGCACTTCCTGCCGCAGGCTAAGCTGCGGGTCGGCGGGCCCGTCCCGCAGGTCGCGGGCGTCCCGGCTGCCCTCGTCCTCCGCGTCATCGTCGTCGAACGGGTTGTAGCTCTTGGGGAAGGCCGACATGGTGGCTGCGCTGGGCTCAGTCTGGGCAGAGGGAGGTACGCCACCGAGGAAGGGAATGGCCTTGGCCGGGTCCGTCAGGACCGCCAACAGCAGCACCACCACTGCTGGTGGCCGGGTGCTGGTCAGCTGGGCCGCGCCAGGCGCCCCTCCTCCTTCCGCCCGCACCCCGTGGGCCCGCCTTCCTTCTTCCTCCTTCCGCCCGCAACCCGTGGGCCCGCCTACCTTCTTCCTCCTTCCGCCCGCACCCCGTGGGCCCGCCTACCTTCTTCCGGCCAGCGCCCGCGGGAGGCCCCGCCCCCGGATCCAACTTTCTCGCTCGGCGTCAGCGAGGGGCGGTCCTTTTTCAGGTGGCACCTCCCCTCGCGCTGTGGTGGAACCGCGCGGAGGCCGCGCTCCGCCCAGCGTCGGCTGTAGCGAGGTCACGTGCCAGGGAAGCCGGATGCGGCCGCGCCTGCGCAGCGAAGTCGGTGCGCGCGGGCCGGGCGCTGAGGTAGGGCTAGCCGGCTCCCTCCGCCGCGGAGTGCGACGATGGCGGCGGCCACGGCCCGGGGTGGCAGCGGCGCCTTCGGCTCCTCTTCGGGCGCCGGAGGTTCGCGGGATTTCTACTTCAACACGGTCCTGTCACTGGCCCGCTCCTTGGCAGTGCAGAGACCGGCATCCTTGGAGAAGGTAAACCTGGCCGCTTGGCTGCCGGCTGACAGGAGGAGGGGCCTGGAGGGCCCTGAGGGAGGCCGGGCGTGGGTCGCGAGCCGCCTCTGACAGGAGGGTGGGATGGGAGGGCGTTCGGGGATTAGTCAGCAGATCGGGGGAGCACGTCCGGGGGACAGGGAGGGGAGAGGATGGGCCGGCGGGAGTCCGGGGATCCAGCCTGGGCACAGCCTCGGCAGTGAGCAGGGCTGCGAACCTGGGGCTCGGTCACCGATTCCCCCTGGGCTCATTACACCTGTGACCTTGAAGGAGACGCCTGACCCCCCTCTAATGGGGGTGGGCGCTTTCACTTGGTGGCGCAGTTGGTTTAGCGGAGGATTAGGAACCGATCGGTTCTTCTCCCAAAAAGATTGACAGTCTCGGGACCACTGTGGGGCAGTTCTAGTCTGTCCAGTAGGGTCGCTGTGAGGCGGAATCAGTTCGCGTCGCCTGCGCTGCCCCCCCTCCCGCTCCCCAAGTGTCGGGGAGGAGCAGGTGACATCGTTTGTGCAAAGTGTTGCTTTGTCAACTGCAAGCCCAGAGGCAGGAGCGGACTGGAGGGGGCGAACTCTAAGACTGGTGGAGAGTAGGCGTTTGAAAGCCAAGGGGCAGCCGTGGGGCGAGGGGGCGAACTCTCAGTGGGCAGCGAAATTGAGCTTAGGGTGGCTTGGGAGCTGAAAGCCAAACTAACCCCAGAGGAATCTTGTATTTTGAGAGGTGAAAGGCACGTGAAAGTAGAAGGAACCCGGGGTTTTAAGGTCAAAGTAACTGTCTCTTACTGTGTCATCGTGGGCAGGTAATGTCACCACCCTCAGCCCCTCCCTGTTTCTTGATCAGTAAGAGAGTTCTTGAGTAAATGAGATGAAGGGTAAAGGTTGCCCTATTGCCATTGACCTGACTCCAACTCAAGGAGTAGAATTGTCCCATAGGGTTTTCAAGGCCTCATCTGTCTGCCCGAGAGTGACTGGTGGATTTGAATGCCTAACCTTGGCAGTTAGCACCCCAACATGTGACCAACCCACTGTGCTTCCAGGAGGACAGCAGATGTCAGTGCCCCTCCGATGTGTAACAGCACATAGCATTGTGTTAGCGCTGAAGGAAGGGGATTACTTTCCCAAACTGCTTTCTGGAGATGGAAAAAGGGCACACCTGACAGGAAGAGGAGAGCCATGGTGACAGGAGACCTGCCTGTTGCAGGTGGGGATGGTTTTCTAGCACCCTGGAGTGGGGGAGGGGCTGGGAAGGCTGTTTTGCCGCACGTGGGGCAAAGCAACTACTCCTTGACTTTGTGGTTCTAAAATGTGATTTCATCACTCACCTTCGGGGTGAGCCGGTTCTGGGAGACTGACACCAGTCTGATTTCTAGTTTAAGAATGATTGAAAGAAAATGGAAAGAGCTTGAGTTTGGGAGATATGGTTGGGTGCCCTTGAGTGGGTTGTGTATAGCGACCCTGTATACAACAGAATGAAACACTGCCCAGGCCTGCACCATCCTCACAATTGTTCTTATGCTTGAGCCCATTATTGCAACTGTTGTGTCAGTTCATCTTGTTAAGGCCCTTCCTCTTTTACTAAGCATGATGTCCTTCTCCAACGACTGGTCTCTCCTGACAACATGTCCAGAATACATGAGATAAAGTCTCGCCATCCTTGCCTGTAAGGAGCATTCTGGCTGCACTTCTTCCAAGACAGATGGGTTTGTTCTAACAGAAAAGTGGGTGAAGGGTGAAAGGAAGATGTAAGATATGGAAATAATAATAATCTGTAACTTATCAAGGGTTCATGAGGGAGGGAGGGAGGGGGGAGATGAGGTAGCTGATATCAAGGGCTCAAGTAGAAAGAAAATGCTTTGAAAAAGATGATGATAACGTATATACAAAAGTCAAATGTGTTTGACACAATAGATGAATGTATGGATTGTGATAGAGATGTCAGAGCCCCCAACAAAAGTATTTTATGTTAAAAAAAAAAAAGATGGGTTTGTTCTTCTGGCAGCCCTACCTCCTGGTCCAGTTGTGAGGATTTTAGTTTTCTTTACATTGAGTTGTCATCCTTATTGAAAACTACAATTCTTGACCTTCAGCCAATGCTTCAAGTTCCTCACTTTCAGCAAGGTGGAGGTATCTGCATATCCAACGTTATTATAAGCTTCCCTCTAATCCTGTTACCACATTCTTCATATAATCCAGCTACTCTGATTATTTGCTTGGCATAGAGATTGAATAAACACGTTGAGAGGCGACAACCCTGACACACACATTTCCTGATTTTAAAGCATGTTTGCTTAACTGCCTCTTGATCCATGCATAAGTTCCCCAGAGAATCTGGTATTACTTACTTAAAGCAACCCTGAGGAGACAGTACTTAGTGCTCAGCTGGTAGCTGAAAGGTCAGTGATTGGAACCCGCAGCCAACTGCTCCAAAGAAGAGAAAGCTGAGGCAGACTGCTTTGCCTTAGAAACTGTGAAGGTGGGCAGGGCCGAGGCAATTCTACTCTGTCCTGTAGGGTTGGTTGTTATGAGCCAGAATTGATTCAGGCAAAATGAGTTTGGTTTATTCTTGGTTAAGGAATCCAAGTGGTCCTGTGGGGTAAGTGTTGGGCTGCTCATTGTAACATCAGTTCAAACCCACCAGCTGTTTCATGGGAGAAAGAGGAAGTTGTCCATTTCTGTAAAGATTTATAGTCTCAGAAACCATATAAGAGGTTCCTCTGAGTTGGAATCAGCCTGATGACGGTGGCGGTTTTTAGTTTGGGGGGCATAATGGTTGAATGCTTTGCTGCCCATAGAAACTTCAGCAGTTTAAACCCACCAGACAGTCGTCTCAAACGGAGAAAAGACCTGATAATCTATTATTTCCTTAAAGATTTTGCCCTCAGAAACCCTCTGGGGCAGTTCTGCTCTGCCCTACACAAACCAAACTAAACTCACTGCCATCCAGTCAATCCAACTCATAGCAGACTTTTAGGACAGGGTTGACTGCCCCTGTGCGTTTCTGAATCTCTTAACTCTTTACAGGGTAGAAAGCCTTGTCTTTCTCCCAATGAGCAGCTGGTGGTTCCAAATTTCTGACCTTGCAGTTAGGAGCCCAGTGCACAACAACTACACCACCCACCAGAGCTCCTTCTGCCCTACCTAAGGGTGCTCCCAAGAGTTTATAAAAAAAACTCCATTCTCTTTTGGTTCCATTTCTCCACGAGCTTTTTGAAGCTCTGTTGTAGAGTCTTTCTGAATTGGAATCAGCTCGCTGGTACAGACAACAATGTCACGTGCAGATTGGTGTGACTTTAGGAAGGTCATCTCCCTGCTGTGAGTCTCTGCTGCCTCCAGTGAACAGCAGGGATGGCACTTGACAGGAGTGTTGATCCATGGCGTGACATGAATAAAGCCAGGCACGGGGGGCCACTCAGAAGCAATAGCTGGAGGGTGTCCCTTGGTTGGTTGTGTGGCTCGAAAGACGGTAGCCATGAGACCCTGGGCAGCAGATCTCCTCCACAACCCTTCAGTTTTCTAGGAGTCAGAAATCAGTGATGTCAACTGTTTTTTGTGGGTGGGATTACCATTTGGTAACCAAAACCAAACTCACTACCACTGAGTTGATGCTGGCTTATAATGATCCTATAGGACAGGGTAGAACTGTCCTTGTGGGTTTTCAAGACTGTAACTCAGGAGTAGAAAACCCTGTCTTTCTTTCCCCCCACCCCACCCCCAGTGGCTTGTGGTTTCAAACTGCTGACCTTGCAGTTAGCAGCCCAACATACAAGCACTATGCCACCAGGGCTCCTACAATTTGGTGATAGAGCTGGCTTAATAAATCTCCATTGCTCTTACCAAGAGCATGTACTCTTAGTCAGTAAAAGCCAAAAAGCCTGTCAGAAGTTTTATGGTTGGGTTCTGGGAAGAGAAGAGGGAGTACGAAGGAAGTTCTCTTGCAGCTCTGGCAGTGATGGCATTCTGTCCACCCAGCAGCACTTTGAAAAGCAGATCTTAAGTTCAACCTACCACCTTCTCAAGCCTTCTTCCCCACCACAAAAGGCACTCTGTAATTGCAACAAATTGTAATTGTAATCAAACTGTGCATTTGATATCTTGTGGTCACTGCCTCAGTTGTCAAGAGTACAATATGGTTTCAAGTTAATAACATAGTAGCTATGCGTTACAGTTTGGTTGGCGACCATGGCTCTCTGAGGGAGAAAGACGAGGCTGTCTGTTCCTCTTAGGCAGTGGTTCTCAACCTTCCTTATCCCTCGACCCTTTAACACAGTTTAATATAGTTCCTCAGCCATAAATTATTTTCTCTGCTACTTCATAACTGTAATTTTATTACTGTTATGAATCAGGCAACCCCTGTGAAAGGGTCATTCAACCCCCAAAGGGGTCGAGACCCATAGGTTGAGAACCGCTGCTTTAAAGCTTTACAGTCAGAAACCCTGTCTAGGATCACTATGAGTCAGAAGCAATTAAACATTTTTTATGAGGGTTTCTGGGAGCCATGGTGGCACAGTGGGGAGGTGTCAGGCTGCTAATAGAGTTGCTGATGATTCAAACCCACCAGCCTCAGAAGCCCTGTGGAGCAGCTGCACTCAGATGGCTGAGTTGGAATCAACTTGCTGGGTTTGGGTTAGGGTGTCAATTCCGTCATACCTTCCCTTACTTTTCAAAGTTGTGTCATTTTGCAAGAAGATGAGACTGTCTGCTCCCAGAAAGGTTTGCAGTCTCAGAAACCCTCTATTGGGTTGTGGTGAATAAGAAATGACTGGATGACTGGGTCTGGCTTTTGGGTTTTCTGTGCAAAAAGATGTTCACTGGGCAGGCCGATGTCCTTAGAAAGGCTTGCTTACAAGATTGGTCCTTGGCTGGCATCTTGGAATCTGGTGCAAACTCTGTTCCTTTCATTGCATAACTGATAAGAGTGCTTCACTGTGAGGGGGAAGCAGGGAGGGAGGGGGGAAAAAAAGAGGACCTGATGCAAAGGGCTTAAGTGGAGAGCAGAGCAAATGATTTGAAAATGATGAGGGCAAAGAATGTACAGCTGTGCTTTACACAATAGATGTATGTATGGATTGTGATAAGAGTTGTATGCGTCCCTAATAAAATGGTTAAAAAGAAAAAGAGTGCTTCACTGTGCCTGGATTGTATTAGGAGTACTGGTGGCATAGTGGTTAGGCATCCTCATGGTCAGCAGTTCAAAATCACCAGCTGCTTGGAGGGAGAAGATGATGGAAATTCACAGGGACAGTCTACCCCGTCTTAAAGGGTTTCTATGAGTCAGCATCGACTCCATGGCAGTGAATGAGTGAGAATTTTTCCTTTCACCCAAACAACTAACAAGTACATTTCTAGAAATGACTAGAGGTGCTTACAGAGTAAAGGAATGGCTGGTCCCCAGTGGGGGAACTGTTTGTTCATTCCTTCTGCTTCAGAGAGAGGTTACAGAACTTACTGATCTTGCTTAGTCCAGAGAGGTTTTACCCTTCAGGACCAGCCCTGCCCTCTCAGCCCCAGACAGCCCTAGCTCCCCTAAGGTGCTTCCAGTGGCATGAATGACCTAAGTCCTCTTATCTGCTGGCCCTGCTTGCTGCGCTAATCCCTGGCAGTGGAACCAGTTCCCTCCCTCCTTTCTCCTCCCTCCTCAGTAGCTCAGACCATTTGCTTTCCTTGATCAATTCATGCCATCATCCGCAGATTGCTTCTTGGTCACCTGTTGAGGGTGGGTCTCTGTTAGGCACAGGTGTGGACGAAATGGCCCTGCTGTGCTGCTCCCTTGAGAAGAACAAAGCAGATCTCTAAGCACCTGCTCCACTCTGCTCCTCTCTGGTATCCTGGCTCTGGTGACCAGGCTCTGCCATGTTCGGATAACCAGCCTCACCCCCTTCAGGCCCTTACCCTCTGCTCTGTGTCTGAGCTTTGAGCTTTTCCTGCTAAATGGTCCCCAAGACATGGGCTAGACCCTCCTCCTGAGAAGGCCCATTCAGCCCTTCTCCCTCTTGGAGACCCTTACACACCCACCTGCAGCCTGCTCCTAGATTCTCTCTACTTCCTGGCCTTGCTCTTGCCTCCTGGATATCCCAGAATGGAGTGAGCTCCCCCTGCCTCACATTCTCCTAGGTGTGCCTGCTTGTGCTTCTCTTCCCCCCACCCCCACAGGAAAGCAAAAGAATATTTTCTTGCTTTGTGTTTAGCCTATTTCAGAGCAATGAGGCCCTCAGCCCTGCCACACTGGCAGACCTGAGCAAAGCTGACAATATCCTTTACCCATTTTAGCCCTTGGTGGCAGTCTTCTGAGTTGGGCTTCGATCCTCAGCGTCTGCAGTTCAAAACCACCAGACACTCTGCAGGAGAAAGATGAGGCTTTCTACTCTCATAAAGAGTTACAGTCTTGGACAGCCACAAGGACAGTTCTTCCTGCCCTATAGGGTTGAATAACTTTGTTGAGAGGATTCAACCCTGATGCATACCTTTCCTGATTTTAGAGCATGTTGTTTTAGAGCAGTGAGGCCCCAGCCCTGCGACAATGTGCCTATCCTGGATTGGTTCTTTTGTTTGCTTACATCCTGTTTGTATTTTGCATGATTTTCTGTATATGGTAACCAGGATAGGTATATCTATAGAGACAGTAACTGGATTGATAATTATGTAGGGACATGGCAGGGGAGGGTGTGGGGAAATGGGGAGCTAACAGTAAAGAACATGAGAAGAAAATATTCTGAAATTGATTGTGGTGATGACTGCACAAATCTTCTTGATTTGGCTGACCGATTAAATCATACGATATGTGAAGGATATGCCAATAAAACTATTAAAAAAACAAAATGATTTTCCACCTCGGAAAGCCGCTGACACACTCAGTGAAAGGCTTGCCCATCAAGTCCCCCCAGCTCCCTGCACAAGTAAAGCCCGGTGAGCTGCTTCTGAGAAAACAAAGAGGAAACAGCCATTTTTCAATTCTGCCATGACACGCAGGGTCGCCAAAGGCAGGCTCCTGGTTGGCTATTAGAACACAGATCCATAGGTTCAAAGTAAGAAAACATTCCCCCAGAGAAAACGAGACGGCCTACCCAATCTGGATGACTGGGCCGGAAATAGCAGTTGAGAACCAGCCATCAGAGTGGTGGTAGGTAAAGCATTTAGGTTGAAATAAAGAAAACTATAATAGCAGCAATACGAGCTGGGGTATGATACCATTTTTAAAAGAGAAAGAATACCTTTTGTGATCTGAAACCTCTGGGAATAATCTTTCTGAAGAAACAAAATGCCCTGAGAACTAGAGATTAAGTATTAGTGCTATTTTGTTGTTGTTAACAACACTTTTAATTCAGTCCTTCTTAAATGTTGTGCCCTGAACAGAGTTAGCATTTTTCAGTGACTCAGAGTTAGCGTTATACACAAAGGTGAATTGATGATCACCTAGCAGCTTCTTCACTCACTGAGCCCCGCCTCACACAACAGACAGACACATCGATTCCTGGCCCATCTGTCTCATGAACTGCCCTCCAGCATCTGGGGAGCTGAACTCTATGATCAGGAGGTCCCAATCTCCAGACCAGCTCTGCCTGTGTTTAACTGCATAGCCCATGATGCCTGACAGCAACCTACCTGAATATTTCATATATTTCTGTGTTTGTCTTCTCTTCTGTAAAATAGTGATAAAGTGCCAAATGGTGTTTAGATGCAGAACCATGGAATTTCACTAAAACAAACAAACAAAACCCTCTAGATTCACTTCCATCAACTTGATGCGGACTCAAATTGATCCTAGAGGAGTTGGGTAGAATTGCCCCTGTGGGTTTCCGAGACTATAACTCTTTATGGGAGTAGAAAAGCCTCATCTTTCTCCTGTGAGCACTATGTTACAGGACTCCTCAATGAGATCTAAAAACTATGAAAACAAGAACAAGGTACCTTCCCTTAGCCTCAGTTTTTCTCACGCCTGAAAGGACCACTTGACCGAGTAGATTTTTCTGCAGTGTCTTCTCAGGGAATAAAACCATGTGATGCAAAGAGTCCCATCTAAAGCTGTGAAGGAGTAATGGTGCCTAGACTTATCTTTCAGCCATGAAACAACTGGGAAACAAAAGAATAGTCCATGAGCTAACTGGTAACAGGCCCACAGACTGGACTGTGTCCCTTAGAGAAAGAAAATGCAGCGAGCCCTCCACTGCCCTGGTTTCCTGACAAAAGATACATCTTATTTGTAGGGTTTCTGTAGTGTATCCTGTGCAGTGGGTAGAGATGAGTGGGGCCAGCCCTGTCTGCAAGAAGCTTATGGTTCGGGAGAAATGAACAAAGATAAGATGTGATGGAGGAAGGTCACTCTATTCATTTCTTAGGAGGAAACCTAAAACATTAGGCTTTTGTTCCCCTCTCAGTGTCAGTGTCTCAGGCTGGGTGCTCTACAGAAGTGAACTAGAAAAGTGTGTGTGTGTGTGTGTGTGTGTGTGTGTGTGTGTGTGTAGTAGTAGCAGCAGCAGCAGTAGTCGTAGTGGGGCAACAAAAAAGGGGAAGGCCCCCAACAAGATGGATTGACACAGCATAGGAACAATTGTGAGGATGGCAGAACTGGGCAGTGTTTCATTTTATTGTGCATAGGGTTGCTATTGGTCGGAACTGACTCCATGACACCCAACAACAACATAAACACACACACGGGAATCAAGCAAATGGCTCCCACATTGTAGAGATAGATGGGTTCTAAGTACTACAGCAGTGGCCTCCTGGTGCTTTTAGGCAGCTCTCACTCCCCACCTGGCCTGTGGGTCCTATGGGCATTGTCCCTGCCTGCAATTACTTCCTAGTACCCGCTCGCCCTTCCCCACTGTGCTGCCTCTGCCTCTACCACAGTGCTGGTGGCGGCCTCCTCCACCCTGCCTAAAACACTCATTTCCAATTGGGCTTGACCAGTTCCTTCTGTTTTGATCTCAGTGACAGGTACCTATTTAGAACCCCTCAGGAGCTTTCCTATCTCTGCTCTTGATCCAGTCTGGTTGGTCCAGGGGCTTCTACCATGCCCATTTCACAGGGGTCTGCTTAGTGTAAACCATGTACAATACCAGGAAATGGAACTTTAAAAAGCTCACGGGAAAATTCTATGATCTGTTTTCCTGTTTATTGGGAATTAGGTGGGGGGTTGTATTTCAAGTCATCATTGTTGTGTTCAACTACGTAAAACAACTCACCAAACCTCCCTTTCTTTAATTTTCTTTCTCCACCAACTTTTTGAAGTCCTCTGCAAAGAGGAGCCCTGGTGGCATAGTGGTTATTTAGCTGCTAACTTCAAGGTTAGCAGTTCTAATCTACCAACCACTCCGAGGGAGAAAGATAGGACTTTCTACTCCTGTAATGAGTTACAGTCTTGGAAACTCATAGGAGCAGTTCTACCCTGCCCTTTGATTCGCAACCTTCCTAATGCCATGACCCTTTCATATAGTTCCTCATGTTGTGGTGGCCCCCCCAACCATAAAATTATTTTCGTTGCTACTTCATAACTGTAATTTTGTTACTATTATGAATCAGAGGGAACCCCTGTGAAGGATATTCAACCCCCAAAGGAGTTGCGACCCACAGGTTGACAACGGCTGCCTATAGGGTTGCTATGAGTCAGTATTGAGTTTGGTTCTTGAGTTTTTGTGGTGTTGGGATACAGTAAAGACATAAAACCCATGGCCACTGAGAATTGAATCTATGTAGCTGCATAGTGACCCTTTATAGGTCTTCTGAGACTGTCCATCTTTATAGGAATAGACAGCCTCATCTTTCTCCCTCAGAGTGACTGGCCTTTCCATAAGTAGCCCAATGCTTACTCCATAGCGCCCCCCAGAGCTCCTTTATAGACACTTGAAAGATGTTATTGATGAGCCAAAGCCTAAACCCACTACCATCAAGTCGATGCTAACTGATAATGACCAAGTAGGACAAAGTAGACATGCTCCCTGGGAAGCGTCAGTTGTCAGTTTTTACGGGAGCAGACTACCTTCCCTTTCCCCCCAGAGCAGTTGATGAAGTCAGGCAGCCGACCTTGTGAGCAGCAGCCCAGTGCTGAACCCACAGCACGCAAAGCAGCAGCATGAAAAGTGCTTCTGGAGTGCCTGTAAGTGGTCCTGACCCGCCCGGGTTGACTGTGCCTGTGATCAACAGGGCGTGGTCTTGTCCATACCTCGAGCCAGCCTGCTAGTGGGCTGAGACTCAGTGCCGAAGTCCATGTACATGTCATGTGACCAGACATGGTCGATAAGAGCTTATTCATACCCAACAGAAATCCAGGATAGGCCCTCGAAGAAACATACTGCTAACCATAGCACTTGGAATTTTAAGTGCGATGGTGTTTGGCACGTGGAGCTTTGAATGAGTTGTCTTGCTCTCTGCTGCCAAGTCTTCCCTACATGTGATGAGGACTTCGTGCCCATCTTTTGTTGTTGTTATTTAAAATATATTTTAATGAAAACACCTTTCCATAGTCTTTTTTTCCATTTTATTTGGGGCTCTTTTTTAAAAAATTTATTTTAACAATTTATTGGGGCTCATAAAATTCTTTTCACAGTTCATACATATACATACATCAATTGTATAAAGCACATCTGTACAGTCTTTGCCCTAATCATTTTTTTCTCTTTTCTTCTTTTACATTTTATTAGGGACTCATACAACTCTTACCACAATCCATACATATACATACATCAATTGTATAAAGCACATCCATACATTCCCTGCCCCAATCATTCTCAAGGCATTTGCTCTCCACTTAAGCCCCTTGCATCAGGTCCTCTTTTTTTTCCCCTCCCTCCCCATTATTTGGGGCTCTTACAACTCTTGTTACAAACCATGCATCAGTTGTATCCGACATATTCCTACATGTATCCCATCGTTCTTTTTGTTTGTTTGTTTTCATTCCGTTTATTTATTTTTTAATCATTTTATTGGGGGCTCATACAACTCATCACAATCCATACATCCATCCATTGTGTCAAGCACTTTTGTACATTTGTTCCTAAATAAAATAATTTTAAAAATTAATAAAATTTCATTTTCTTTCCCTTTTAAAAGAAACATGTTTCATTGTGTCTAGTGATTGTGTGTTGAGCTGCAACCCACAAGGTAAGCAGTTTGAAACCACAAGATGCTCCATGGGAGAAAAATGAGGCTTTCTACTCCTGTAAAGAGTTACAGTCTCAAAAAAAGAAAGAAAATTGTGGCAGTTACATAATCTATCAACTTGTGCAAAGGATGGAGTCTATCCTGTCAATCAGGTCATAACCAGTGAGGCCTTTGTGTGGGCATCACCTTTTCATTAGGATTCTGGGAATTCCTGCCTTCCTTCCTAGAGGTGGGACACATACTCTCTGCTTCGTCTTCTTGCTGACAAGACACATGGAGCCTTGCTGATGGAGCCAGAGCCCTAGAGCTGAAGGAGTCACATGGAGACCCACGTTAGTGCTGAGATGCTTACACTGCCACTGGATCCACAAGACTCCCCACCCACTGTCCTGTGATCTTCTTGCATTCGGTGTCATTGCATGTGTTGGCGTGTGTCTGAAGAGGAATTTATAGAGTCCCATTGGACATATGGGCTAATATTGAACTTATGGGCTTGATCTGGACTGGGCTGGGATATTTTCCTAATATACAATTACTCTTCGTTATAAAGCTCTTTCTTATACATATATGAGTTTCTCTGGATTTGTTTCTCTAGTTAACCCAGACTAACACAAAAATGTTCTCAAACTGATTGTGGTATTGATTGCACAATTCTTGTTATGATTCAACTATTGAATTGTATGGTATGTAGATTATGTGCCAGTAAAACTATTAAAAAAAAGTTATAGCCTCTGAAACCCACAGGAGCAGTTCTGTCCTGTCTTATAGTGTCATTATGAGTCAGAATTGACTTGATGGCAGAGAGTTTGCTTTGTCAGGTGAAAGTTAACATAAAAATTAGGTGTTGCTATTGCTTTGTGTTCTTTTGCATAGGCATTTACTGAGAGGTGTGTAGAATTTCTTTTCTTTGTCTATATTTTTCTCTTGAGTCCCTGGACATTTTCCCTGATCATACGTGTAATGTTTTCCCATGCAACAGACTGTATAAAATACAAAAGAGTACAAAGAAAAAGAGCAAAGCCACTGGTCGTCTTGCCTTTCAAAACTGTGGACATTCTTTTATGTTTGAGTATAGCATTTTTTCTAGATACACACAAACCAAACCCCCTGCCATCGAGTAGATTCCAAGTCATAGGGACCCTAAGTAGGGTTTCTGAAACTGTCACCTTTATAGGACCAATCAGTTTTCTCCGTCTCCCTTGGAGTGGCTAGTGGGCTTGAACTGTCAGCCTTTTGGTTAGCAGTTCCCTGCCTGCCCACAGTGTTACCAGGACTCCTTTTTCTTTCTTTTTTTTTTAAGCAGGACTCCTTTTTCTATAGTGAAGATTACTCTAGTGAGTTTGTGGACATTTGGGACATTTTTTTAGGTCACTACTCTTAGAAAAATACCATTTCGTGTTTGAGGTAGTTTATTGTGCCAACCTGGCCGATAAAACACATGTGGGGCTAATTGAAGGGCAGAGGGATAAATGGCTCAGTGAACCTCCCCTTTCTTGCTTTGTGATGGTCCGACCAGGGTGCAACTGCCTTAGTCAGTTCCCTGCTTCAGCTTGCAAGGCTGACTTCCTGCAAGATATCTCTACGGAGAAGCCACATGGACCTACCCCGATGCAGCCCTGGGTGCTAGCGAAGCCATGTGGAGACCCCTGCTAGCGCTGAGATGCTTACACGTTCACTGATTCGGCTTTCTTCCTTCAGTCAGCATCATTGCGTGTGTTTTGTGAGATGGAGGAGGACTTTGTGGATTGGTGTTGGACATATGGGTTAATGTTGGACTTGGGCAGCACTGGGTTGAGATGTTTTCTTGATGTGCAACCTTTATATAAAACTCTCTCATACATGAGTTTCTGTGGATTTGTTTCTCTAAAGTACCCAGACTAACACAGTGTTATTTTAAAGGTTTTGGTTGTTGTTTAAGTGTTTCAATTTTTTTACCATTATAAACGACACTGGGATGATACCTGGAAGCTTCAAAATGCTTGTTGGGAACCTCCCTTATTTTTCAACTTCATTTTTCCACTACATTTTTGAAGCACTTCATAAATACATAAGGTTTGCCTGAATTTCTGATTTTTCCTTTAAAGTTTCTTCGAAGACAGAAAACTATCAGATGAAAAGCAGTGGTTTCCTGTTTGATACTCTCCCTCATAAAGAGATCAATGAAGATATGGATGCTATGGTAAAGTGTGGTGAAGAAACCAGATGGTGTGTGACTATCAGAAAGTATATAGTGTCTGGGGTCTTAAAAGCTTTTCTTCAAACAAGCAGTCATCTAAGCGAGGCATCGACTAAGTCCACATGGAAGAAGCACACCAGCCTGGGTGATCCAAGGATTGGAAAAAGTAAAATCTAAATCCAGAGAAGGGAGTGGTATCAGACCTCAGATTCTGAACACTTGTTTTACAGAGGGCTATGGATGACAATGGAGGCTCAAAATCCAGTTACAGGGTTCCTACGTGGACGAAGCCTCCAGTGAATCCCCTCTGACCATATCCAGGGATGTGAATAGTCTTGCTATCAGAGAGCATGATAAAGTCGATTGTGGCAGATGTAGTTAGCTTAAAATATAACACTTGCAGAGGCAGTGAATTACTTCATGTGACTCTTCTAGCCGGAAGTGTCTAACTCCCACCAAACAACCTTTCCCTGCATAGGTGTGGTAAGAAGGTGGGGGGAAGAATGGGTAGGATTCATTCATCTGTGCGCAATTGCAAATGGAATTCACTGCATACCATCCTGTTGAGTGTAAAATGAGCCCTCTGAGAAGCAGGAGGGGGCTCATTAC
This sequence comes from Tenrec ecaudatus, assembly GCF_050624435.1. Taxonomy (NCBI): domain Eukaryota; kingdom Metazoa; phylum Chordata; class Mammalia; order Afrosoricida; family Tenrecidae; genus Tenrec; species Tenrec ecaudatus. Next base: position 19,838,138 of record NC_134545.1, read on the forward strand.
AGACAGAACGAGGAGTGTAGTGCATTCTCTGGACCTGTGATCCCTGTGCAGTGAACCTCCTGGATCCAGAAGACAGCTACAACATCAGAGGAGCAGCGGCAGAACCAAGAGCCAGAGCAGGGAACAGAGGGATGGATTTCCCACCGCACACAGCAAGTAAAGCTGAGTGCTTTCATGCAGGAGGCTGGCTTATAGAATGGGGTGCCTCGGGGCATATAATAGGGGAAGGTGGCCTTGCCCCCCCTTAGAGCTGGAGCTGAATGCCTTTAGGTTGAGGCTTACCGCAGAATGGTATGCCCCTTTGGGCATTTATTAGCAGACTTGACAGAACTTTGTAACATGTTCTGATAAACAGCTCAATCTTGAGCATTTCTTACTGGCATTACAACTTGCTAACTTCCTTAATAAACCCTTTAACCGTGAATTTTGTCTGTGAGGTCTGTGTAACCATTGCAATGGATACCAGAACCCAGAGAGGTAAAAAAGAACACTAATTAAGACCTCACGACTCCTTATCATTTGATCTCCCTTTTGACTCATTGTAAAGTTTTTAGTTTTTAATATCTCTGCTTTCTATTGAGGGTTTCTCTGTCTTGTCGGGTTTTTTTTTACATGTGTTTGGTATGATTTTTTGTAGATGAAGTACAACACCCAAACCAAACTCAATGCCATTAAGTGGATACAGACTCATATATTGACTCAATGGCAGAGGGTTTGGTTTGGGGTTTACTACAGACCCTTGGCACTTGGTGGGTTTGGAAGCTGATCTGAAATTTTCCATCTATTTCCCAAGTTACTGTCTTTTTGGTCTGCTTGTTTACCAGGCTTCCAGCATATCTGGTGACATCAGGTGTTGCTTACTGAGCCCTTCATGTTCTGTGCGTGGTCCTTCAGTTTAATTAAATTTTCTTTTTTTTTTTTTAACCCCCCTGTGTTAGTCTGGGTACTTTAGAGAAGCAAATCCATAGAAACTCATGTATAAGAGAGTTTTATATAAAGGTTAAGTACACATCAAGAAAATATCCCAACCCAGTGCTGCCCAAGTGTACAAGTCCAACATTAACCCATATGTCCGACGCCAATCCACAAATTCCTCCTTCATCTCACAAAACACACACGGTGATACCGACTGCAGGAGGAAAGCCGAATCCGTGAATGTGTAAGTATCTCAGCGCTGGCAGGGGTCTCCACGTGGCTTCTCTAGCACCCAGGGCTGCATCGGGGTAGGTCCATGTGGCTTCTCCGTAGAGATATCTTGCAGGAAGTCAGCCTTGCAAGCTAAAGCAGGGAACTGGCAAAGGCAGCTACACTCTGGTCCAACCATCAGAAAGCAAGAGACCCAAGAACTAGAAAGGCGAGACTCACAGAGCCATTTATCCCTCCGCCCTCCAATTAGCCCCACATGTGTTTATCGGCCAGGTTGGTACAATAAACTAACTACCTCACCCACCACCCCAACGCCTGCCAGTGGTCCCAGTGGTATAGGCACTCCTCACGCAAGCACACACTGGGCCAGGTGTCTTGGTGAGCAGAGTGGCTGGGACGCACCTCTCTGGAACGCTGAACTGCTGCAGGCCTCAGTTTAATTTAATTTTCAAGAGAGCCCTGCACGTGGGCACCATTGCTGTGAGTCAGGTTGAGTGGCAGCAGTGATGGCCCAGGACTGGCTCTTACACTGGTGCTGTCCTTACTCTGGAGTGGTCAGTACTGGTCCTCCATTGTGCTCAGGCTACTCGGGCTGGGAAGGTGTGATGTGGTTGGTGTGTGCTGTAATTTCTCTGCCATTGAGTTGATTCCAACTCAATTGTGGCCCTCCGGGACAAGGTAGAACTGCCCCTGTGAGTTTTTCAGAGACTGTAACTCTTCATAGAAATAGAAAACTCTTTTTCCCTCATAGCAATTGGTGGTTTTGAACTGTGGACCTTGCAGTTAGCAGCCCAATGCATAACCACTATACCACCCTAGCTAGTCAGTCATTTCTAGAGCTGGATATATAGTTTTTAGGATCTTTCCGGGGGGTGGTGAGGGTGGGGTGGTAGGCTGTGGTACTACTGGTGTATTTGAAGGGGTGAGAGGGTCTCTAGCATTTTGTGGTTTGCTCCTCTCCGAGGGGTGGTGTGTTGCAGAGATTCATTGAGCTGTGGGAGCATAGCGGTATTTGGAGGTCAGATCTGTAACATTTTGTAGTTTGCTCCTCTGAGATGGTGGGTTACATGGGTTTGTTGAGTTGTGGGAGTATAGCTGTGTTTGGAGTACGGGTCTCTAGGTTCACTGAGCTGTGGTAGTACAGCTGTGCCTGGAATGCAGGTCTCTAACGTTTTGTGGTTTGCTTCTTTCTAGGTCCAGAAGTTGCTCTGCATGTGCCCTGTGGATTTTCACGGGGTCTTTCAGCTGGACGAGAGGCGCAGGGACGCCGTCATTGCCCTGGGTGTTTTTCTCATCGAGTCTGACCTTCAGGTAGGTCTCCACCAAATAAAAAGTATGTCTGCAGTGTAAAAGGGTACTTAGAATTTAAATCTTGTTTGCATAAAAATAGTAGATGCATGTGTAAAAACCCACTGCCTTCTATAGTCAATTCTGACTCACAGTCACCTACAGGAAAGAGTGGAACTGCTCCCCACCATCATTCATTCTTTCTTTCTTTCTTAAAGTTTTATGGCACTCCATCCACATATCATACAACTCAGTAGCTCAATCATATCGAGTTGTTCAATCATTACTACAATCAGTTTTAGAACATTTTCTTCTTCCTTGTATTCATTACTTATGTCGGTTTTTTCAATTGTGGTAAAAATATACACAGCAAGACATTCTCCAATTCAATTCCTTCTGCATGTATAATTCAGTGCCATTGATTATACTCTGCGTGTTGTACAACCATTACTGATAGCCTTTTCCAAAATAGTCCACCACCGTGAACATAAACTCATTACCCTCTAAGAAAAACGCGTCCTCATTCACCCATGGTAACCATTGATCAAGTTTGGTTTATTTTTTTATTAGTTTTCTTCATATTATACTCACATATCATATACTTACATAGTTAGTCACTTTTAAAGAGTTGTATAGACCTCACCACATGCGGTTCTAATGCTCCCTCCTCCCTCCCGAATTCACTGTTCACACCTCAGTTCCCCTCATTCTCCCCACCTCACTGATCTTGATAAAACGTTGCGTAAATTATTGTCTTAATGAATCTATTCCTTCTGTGCTTCATAAATTGGGAAATCTAACAAACAATAAAAAAACAAAATGAAACAGAAAGAAGAAAATAATAATATAAAGAAAAAATAACAAGAAAGAAAAGACCACCAATGATATATATATATATATGGAAAAATTAATTTTAATTTTTTTAATTCTCAGTTTTCTTTTATTTTTTAGATCATTTTATGGGGGCTCTTTCAGCTCTTATAACAATCTATACATCAATTGTATCAAGCATAGTTTTACAGTTGTTGCTATCATCATTTTCTAAACACTTACTTTTTATTTGAACCCTTGGTATCAGCTCCTCTTTTTTCCCTCCTTCACCCTCCCACCCTTGTGAAACCTTGATAAATTATAAATTATTAGTATTTTCATATCTACACTGGCTACCGTCTCCCTTCTGTTGTTCATCTTCCTGGAGGGGGGTGCTTGTTAATGCATTGTCGATCATTGTGATTGGTCTCCCCACATACCCCCTACCTGGTATCACTACTCCCATTTCTGTACCTGAGGGGTTTATCTGACCTGGATTCCATGTGTAGTGAGCTCTTACCTGTAACAGTGTATATGCTCTGGTCTAGCCAGAACTGAAAGGTAGGACTTGGAGTCAGGATCAGGGGTGTTGAGGAAACCTCAAAGAACCAGAGGAATACTGTGTGTTTCATTGGTGCTGTACTGCACCCTAGTTGACTCATCCCTTCCTTGTGACCCTTCTGTGAGGGGATGTCCTAATTTCTACAAGTGGGTTTTGGGTGTTTGGCCCACTTAGTTCTCAACAATATGTTTTTTTTGTTTTGAGTCTTCTGATTTCTGTTACCTGATCCATTGACACCTCATGATCACACAGGCTGATATGCTTCTTCCATATGTACTTGTTGCTTCTGTGCTAGATGGCCACTTGTTTTAACTTCAAGCCTTTAAGACCCCAGACACTATATCTTTTGATAGCCGGGCACCATCAGCTTTTTTCACACACATTTGCCTATACACCCAGTGATCGTGTCAGAAAGGTGAGCATCACAGAATGCCAGGTTGCTAGAACAAAGTATTCTTGAGACCACCAATATTTTTAAAGCCAGAAATTTCTGTTGTGAAACAGGTGAGAAATATTTGAGCCTAAAGCAAATTCATGTTGGGTCAAGAGGGAGGTCAGCTGACCAAGTATCATATTATACTATGATTCCATCCACTATAATCAAGTCTTCCATAATCTCTGTCGAATAGTAAAGCTGTTCGAGTCCTGCCGGTGGCTAGAGGGGATCTACCAGAGGCTTAATCTGACTAGATAGTCTTCAGATGGCGGTGTGTGTGTGGGGGGGGAATATGTCGATCATTGTGATTGATTCCCCTTTTCTTCCCCCCATCTTATCCTTACCCTCCTGGTATTGGTACTTTCATTATTGGTCCTGAGGGGTTTATCTGTCCTGGATTCCTTTTGTTGCGAGCGAGCTCTTATCTGTACCAGTGTCCATGCTCTGGTCTAGCTGGATTTGTAAGGGAGAACTGAGATCACAATAGTGGGGGGAGGAAACATTAAAGAACTAGAGGAAAGTTGTTGTATGTTTCATTCTTTGTGACCCTTCTGTAAGGGGTGTGGGGGAATGAGCTGATACAAAGGGCTCAACTAGAAAGAAAATGTTTTGAAAATTATAATGGCAACATATGTACAAAGGTGCTTGACGCAATGGATGGATGGATGGATTGTGATAAGAGCTGTATGAGCCCCCAATAAAATGATTTAAAAAAAGAGTGGCATTGAAAACTTTTGTAACACTTGCCCCAGGACAGCAGAGGCGGGGCCAAGAGACCTGAGTGACCAAGGGCCAGAGAGAGGCTTGCTTGAGTACAGCTGAGAGGAAGCTGTCCTGATTAAAGAACTGTATCTGGAGTCGTTCCTGATCCTGAATTGTAACCTGCTGTTTTCCTAGTAAACCTTATAATCATGAGTATTATCTATAAGTTCAATGTGGCCATTGCCACAAATTATCGAAGCCAGCAGAAAACTGGAGAGTGATGTGGAAGGGATGACTGGTGTCAGAATTAGTAAAAAATCTTGAGAACGGAGGCGTGTCTGACCTTCGCCTCATAGCCATCAGTCTTGGGCTGTTGATACTGACAGTGACTCTTCTCCCTCCTCTTGGTGAAGCTAGTCAAGTTCTGATGCCACCCACAGCCCACTTTTACACAGTGTCACCCTCTCCTCAGTTGTTCCTTACCCATGACCATTAATGCACTGCCTCCTATGATTGCTGTCTAATCTTTCTTTTGGATTTTTTTCTGCCTTTTTTTCCTTTACTTTAAATTTTACTTATTTCATTGGTTCTGTGTAATCTTTGAAGCCACTCTTACCACGTGGATCTCAGATGGACAGTTTTTAAAAGAACATCATGCTCAGTCAGGTATCTTTTAAAATATTTGGCAACATTAAATATTATTCCCCTTATGGGAAGCACATAAGAGGAAAGAAAAACAAAAATAACCAACGATAGATTATAGTGTTTTCACTGGGCTAATGTCAGATCTGAAGTGTAACGCTCTTTTTGAGAGGAACGAGGGAATGTGGAGGAAAGAAAGAGGACAAAGACCCTGGACAACAGAAGTGAGAAGCTCAGGACGGTTCAGAGGGTTTTTTCTTTTTGCCTTTTCCAGTTCATACATGTATGAGTCTAATCCAAACAGATCACGCCGGAACATGTCTCTGCAAACGGTGGACAACTACAAAGAAGCTCCCCCTGGCAACACATGCATATCAATCAGTCTTGCCCTCAAAAATGTGTCCAGTGAAAACAGCGCCTTCTGGGCGGATCAACTAGGCCAGTTAAACGCAAGGCCTAGATGCCAGCTCAGAGGGCTGTGGAGACCATTTTGGGATGTTTTAAAGGGGTCACACTGATAGACTTTCTGAAAGGACACAGGACGCTCATGGGGGCCCATCACAAAGAAGTTCCAAGAACATGGAAAAGTACATCAGTGAGAAAAGGCCAGGAAAACCTCTCCAAGGAATCTTCTAGCACTATGACAATGTACTTGACTGGCGCACTGGTAAAGCCAATCACAACAGGCACATCCCCCTGGGCCAGAGATGTACTGGCTGCTGAGGTAACGTTGAAGTAGCCAGCAGGGGTATGCCCATGGTGTGGGCAGTTTGGTCCCATTTGACATTGAGCATTGCAGAGACAATGCCAAAGTTGTCTGGGCAAAGGGATCATCAGATAATTCTGCATCAGTGCAGCACAGAGCTTGAGTCAACATGAGAGAGGATGTAAGGTCAGGTCTCACTCTTCTACAGCATATCTCTTCAGCCTGGCTCCACTTGTATTTGATTGACAGAAAATAGAGCCAATACCACAAATGCCTGCAATTTCATCCCCAAACCTTCCAGGAGCCACCAAGACCAGACTAGAGCCTGTCCAGAAGATCCTAACCTGGTGTCCTCTGATGGGGTTGAGGGCTGAGTCCCTCTCCATTTATGCACTTTTGATTGTGTGCACCCACACCTTCTAGGTGGGGACCTGCCCCCCTTGGAGACTTGATCCGTTGTCAAACCTTGAGCTCCAGAGAGTGGGGTGGACTGCTTCACCTTGACTTGACAGATCAGAGATCTGTTGGGAAAGAGGAAGGTGATTTGGTTGTGGATGTGGTTTACTTTGCTTTGAACTTCACTGACATGGAAAAGCTATGAATTAATGTATTAAATGTGATTTTTTTTTTCTTTTAGCACAAGGATTCTATCATTCCATACCTTCTTCGACTTCTCAAAGGTCTTCCCAAAGTGTATTGGGTAGAAGAAAGCACAGCTCGGAAAGGCAGAGGTAATTTTGTGTCATTTTTTCCCTGAATGCATATCTTCTTTGTTCTGTAAAGATCAAGTGTACTTAGGATGTTTCTAGCCAGTATCTTTCCCGGTGGTCGGTTGATTGTCTACCCCAGTATTGTGGGACCTTGACTCGCAGCCCCAGGATCAGGGAGGGAAGGCAGGGCTGAGCAGGCTGGTTTTCTCCATGTACTGAGTGAGCAAGAACTTTGAGACCTTCCAGAGCTTCGTCTTATGTCCCATTTGCCAGATTTGGATCACCTGCCTGTCTCCCAACTCTGTTACCCTTAGATTGACACACTCCCTTGTGGAGTGATATGAATTCTGTTGGCACAGTGACTAAAGTGGTTGGCTACCAACTGGAATGTGGTTGACAGTTTGAACCCACCAGCTGGCCACTCTGGGGAGCAAGATGCAGCAGTCTGCTTCCTTAAAGATTCACAGTCTCCGTAACCCCCATGGAGCAGTTCTTTGTCCTCTAGGGTTGCTGCTGTGACTCTGAATTGGCTCACTTCTGAATGGCAACAGGTCTTTGGTTCTCCTGGAGTGAGGTCAGTTTTCCTGGTGTTCAAAGGGATGAGTACCACGGATGTTGGGACTCAGCCAAGATGTTCACAATCACTAGATTTATCACTTTGCCACTGTTGCCAAGTCGTAAACAACCTCTAACAAAAGCATAAATGCATGCTTATTTCTTTTCTTTTTATAAAGAGCTTGGTCTAGAGATAATGCATACCTCATACACTTCCCTCACTTACAGTATGTAAGTCCATGTTTTCATTGTATTCACAGATAGACGTAACTAATCCCACAGTCAATTTTAGAACCTTTTCATCACCTCAGCAAGATCCTCCTACCCCTTAGCTATTATCTCCAGCTCTAAATGATTCCCAATCTGTTTTCTATCTTGATGTATTTCCTACATCTGAAGAAAAGAGAAATAAAAAGAGAGAGAAATAGATTTCCCACTTCTGGACTGTACAATGACTGGTATTTTATATATAATATATGTTTTTAATGACTTTCATCTTTCTCTTGGCATAATGACTCAAGATTCATCCATATTTTCCTGTGTATCAGTGTTTCATTTTTTTTTTCAACAACTGAGCAATGTCCCATTGCATAATTATGTCACTGTATGTCCATTGGTGAAGCTGAAGGACATTTAAAGTTTTCACCTTTTGGAACTCATAATACTGCTAAATAAATAAAATAGGAGGACTTGAAGCACTTGCTGATGAAGATCAAGGATTGCAGCCTTCATTATGGATTACATCTCAATGTAAAGGAGACCAAAATCCTCACAACTGGACCAGTGGTAAAATGATAAAAAGAGAAAAGATTGAAGTTGGCCAGAATTTTGTCTTGCTAGGATCCACAGCCATTGTTCATGGAAGCAGCAGTTGGGAGATCAGATGATGCGTTGCATTGGATAAATCTGCTACACAAGACTTCTTTAGAGTGTTGGAAAGCAAGGATGTTACTTGGAGGATTAAGGTACACCTGCCTGACCCAAGCTATAGCATTTTCAGTCCCCTCGTATGCATGTGAACGCTGGACACTGAATAAGGAAAACCAACGACAATTGATGCATTTGAATTATGGTGGTCGAGAAGAATATTGAAAGTACATGGACTGCCAAAAGAACAGACAAATCTATCTTGGAAGATGTAGAGCCAGAATGCTCCTTATAGAGGGAAAGGATGGCGAGACTTGGTTTCACGTACTTTGGACATGCTGTCAAGAGAGACCAGTCCCTGGAGGAGGGCATCAAGTTTGTTCAAGTAGCGGGGAAGTGATAAAGAGGAAGCCCTCAGCAAGATGGATTGACACGGTAGTTCCAACCATGAGCTCAGACTTAAGAACAGTCGTGAAGATGTACAAGTTTCTGTGTGAACACAGTCTTTCTCTAGAGTATATGCTGAGGAGTGGAATTGCTGGGTTTTAGAGTAATTCTGTTTAATTGAGGGACTTTCAAACTATTTTTCAAAACAACTGTCCATTCCTACCCATGGCTATGAAAAACTCATGGAAAAATTCCAATGTCTTTCAATTCCATTTTCCCATGAACTTTTTGAAGGCCTCTCACATATGTGACTTCCAAATTCTACACGTAGAGGTTTCCAACTTCTGCACATTCTCTACAACACTTGTTGTTGGACTTTTAAAATTCTAGCCATCTAATAGGTGTTCGGTTTCTCATTGTACGTTAGATTTTGCTTTGATTTTTTTGAGGGAGACAATGGAGAAATGAGTCCCAACGGAAATGGCCTTCAGAGAGCCTAGGAATATGGGGACATTGAGTATTCAGTGGTAGCAGGGTCATGGGCTTTCTGTCCAATTTCTGCTTCTCAGAGATTTCTACTTTATTGATACTTTGGTTTTCAGGGTACAAGAGCAACCAACAAAATTCAATTGTATTTCAATATAACAATAAAAGGGAATTAAGAAAACTTTGTAAACAGTATCAAAAAGAATAAAATGCTTGGGAATTAACCTAACCAATAATTTAAACCATGACGTGCAAGCCTTGTACCGAGAGAGAGAATTGAAAGAAGACCCGAATATGTGGAAAGACGTGTTCCTGGGTCAGAAGATTCAGTATTAAGATGGCAGTGCTTTCCAATCTAATCTATAGATTTAATGTAGGCCCTAACAGAATCCCAGCTCGCTTCTTTGTGAAAATTGAAAAGCTGATTCTAAAATGCGCATGGGATTGGAAGGGACGCAAGATAGCCAAAATGATCTCATCTAGAAAAGAACGAAGGAGGAAAACTCATCACCTTGCATTTGGGAAAGAATTCTCAGATAGGACATCAAAAGCACAAGCAACAAAAGAAAGATAAATTGGCCAAAGTAAAAAAAAATTTTTTTCCTATTCATCTTGGCAAAAATCTACATAAGACACCCATTCAACAGGTTCTGTATCAATTAATGCTTTTTATCACATAGTTACATTCTTTGGGCTGTTTCCTATTATTTCACCTCTATTGACATAGACTCACTCCTCCTATCCTCCTCACCCAACTTGAGAGTTATTGTCATCAATTTTACCTCGTACAAAATAATCCTTCGAAAGAACACTACTTATGGCAAACCTTCTGTACTAACTAGCAGAACTGTTGCTCTGAGCATGACTTCAGAGGAAACGTTTGGTTCATGGATTGAAACTTTTCTCAGATAGATCCCAGCCATTTTGATCAGAATTTATCGGAGATTCCTTGATCAAAACAATCAGTAACAGTAGCTGAGCACCATCCAGTTCTTCCGATCTCATGGCAGAGAAAGCAGTAGTTCATGCAAGTAGTTCGAGGCTATAGTCTGGTTCTTTCTCTGGGAATTTTCATCACCCCAAAAGGGCTTCTTCTTCCAGTTGAATAAAGGCCCAGTTGTATGCTGGATGACCTCTGGCAAGCGTTCAAGCCCCCAGGCACTACTCACCAAACGAGGGAGTACACCTAAACAGTATTAGGCTGGGGAAAAATGAGCTGATACCAAGGCCTCTAACAAGTAGAAAGAAAATATTTAAAATGATGATAGCAACATATGTACAAATGTGCTTGACACGATGGTTGCATGGATGGGTGGATAGATTGTGTTAAGAGCTGTAAGAACCTCCAATAAAATGATTTTTAAAAACAACCAGTTTTAGGCCAATTGACTGAGCAGTCCTATGAAGCTGTAAACATTTAAAGTCAGCAGAACTAATCTTATGAAGTGTTTGAATGTGCCTAAGTAGTATCAATAACTTGAACCATTTTTCAGGGTGTCAGTGACAGGTGACATGTAGCACATTATTTACTAATGTTTTCTTTTTCTGGTGTAGAATTTAGTGCTGTCAGTTACACCCAGCAAGTTGTACAGCCATTACAGTCAGTTGATAGAAATCAAAATCTTTAGGAAATCCAAAAGTGAAAAAGATAGCCCACCGAATTGGAGAAAATATTTGCAAATTGTACATGTGATAGGGGCATGTATACAGAATACATAGAGACCATGTATACTCAACAGTGAAAAACAAAAACAGTTGAAGAACGGAAAAAGATCTGAATAGACATTTCTTCAGGGAAAATAGACAAGGGGCTTCAAGGAGTTCGTGGGAAAATTCCGTGATCTTTTCAATCCATTTCTCCATGAACTTCCTGAAACACCCTTGTACCAAAGGCAAATAAACACATGAAAAAAAACTTTCATTATCATTAGTCATCAAGGAAGTATACCTTGAATCACAATGAGATGCTACTTGGTTGGATTCATATTTATTTAACTTGTATTTTGAGTTCTCTTTACGGTTAAAGGGAAAGTTTCATCTCTTCTTCTCATCATTTCCCCCCTCCCACGCCTTTGATCCTCTGTCCTTCCAAACTATTTCCATGGTTACGTGAGTCAGAATTGACTGGGTGGCAGTGAGTGCGGTATGTGCTATCTGCGAAGCATTGTACTAAAATAAACACTTAGAATGCCTCTGCTCTTATGTACTGATTTCCAGGGACTCCAAAATCCAGTGGGAAGACCGCCAACATTTTAGAATTAACGACTTACAAGACTGCAGTAACCATGTAATCTGCCTCTCTCTCTGACGCCTGTGGCCCACTTGTGGCTGCGAGAGGGCTGGTGCCTGTGAAGGACACTGTAGTCCTTTTTGGCAGTGGAACAGCTCTGATTTGTTGGGTGGGCCCTGTCTGGTCCATTGTACTTCTGAGCATCTAGCTGAACCTGCGTTTTTCTTGACTGTGGGCTTATCATCATCTCTGATGGCTTGCCATTGCCTGAAGATGACCTTTTTGGTCCCTGTCACTAAATGTATGCGTATATTCTAGAATTAGAAGGTCCACAAATGCCAATGGGTGGGGGGGTGCCACTTCTAAACAATTAAACATCTGTGCCCTCTGCTATGCTGTCCAATTTGGGACGAAGTAGAAGACTAGGAGGTTATGGTGCTGGTTTTTTTCTTCTTAATTTCAAAACAAATATCACTCCATATATGTGGATTGGATTCCTATAACAATTTAAGTTTTCCCAGGACTTAAGCATTGTTAAACCCAACCCCACTGTCACCTAGTTGATTTCAACTCAGAGTGACCCTTTCTCACGCTCCACCATTCAAATGCTTCCTTCTTACTGAGTGCCCAACTTTCACATGCATGTGAGGCGACTGAAATGTCCTGACTTGGGTCAGGCACACCTTAGTCCTCCAAGTAGCCTTGCTTTGAAACGCTTTCAAGAGGTCTTGTGCAGCATAGTTACCAGTGCACCGTGCCATTTGCATTCCTGGCTGGAGCAGAAAGCTTCTTCTTTGTGTTGCAGAGCCAGAGCAGCAGGGGGTGGGGTGGGGTGGGGGGGTGGGTTTCTCAGTCCACCCCTGCTGGGCTGTGCCAGCAGCATCCACATCACCTCGGGGGCAGGAGGAAAGCAGGCAGTCTGGGTTCTGCCAGACTCATGTCAGCTTGAGATGGATGAAGGGTGGCATCTTAAAAGCACAAAAGTAGAAATGTGACAGTCTTCTGCCATGTAATTTAAGTGTGTTAATAAAATAGCCTTATGAAAATAGTATTATGTCCTTGGATTGGTAATCACTATTCTGGTTGTTGGTTGGTTTTTTTTTGTATTCACTATTCAAAGTAGACCAAGTGTTTCATAATTGGGCCTCCAGGTGATGGTTTGAAGAGGCATCACATCTCCATGCTCTGTCACCTTTCACCTTCCACGTGTAGTGTCCCTTCTCCACTTTGAAGACCATGTTCCAAGAACCACCATCCTAGAAGGCTTTGTAGGGCGGTCTTAAGAACTTCAGGGGATAGAGCTAATCTTTGGAATTTCTCATAGGATTTCCCCCATCTGCTAAAATCCAAAGCAGAGAAACATAAGCAGCATTTTATTCAACTCAAAGGTATTGTCATCAGTATTCAACAACTGCCCTCTACCATGTCTTACTCTCTGATAAGACTGACTTCTTGCTTTCATTCTGGCTGAGTAACCATGGCATCTGCTCTGTTGAAAGCTCTACAGTCTCTGCACACTGTAAATTGCCTCAGGAAACACATAAGTTTGTTGGAGCAAAACAGCGTCTCAGCCAGCGTGTTGGGTCTACATCTCAAGGAGGGCAGCCGCGATAGCCAGGTCTCTTGGCTATTTGCTCAAGAAGGGAAATTCCTAATTGAATTGAGTTGTGGCCAGCAGGCCTGGCCCAGCATCTCATCTCTAAAGATGTGGTCTGTGTCTTTGTCTCCCAGGTTCCCTCCCAGTGGCAGAGAACTTCAGCTTCTGCCTGGTGACTTTGCTGTCTGATGTGGCCTACAGGGACCCCACCCTGAGAGATGAGGTGAGAGTGTGCTGGCTAGGTCTTGTTACCGTTAGCTCAAAGTAAGGGAAAAGGTAAAATATATATGTTTATATATATTGCATGGGGTGGTACTGTTTGTTCATGTCAATTTTATTCTGTACTATTAATAACAGTTCTAAGAAATATATATATTGGGTTGCTAACCCAAAGTTCAGAGATTTGAACCTACCAGTGGCTCCTGAGGAGAAAGATGAGTCTGTGCTTCCATAAAGAAACCTTCAAACTTTATTGACAGTCTCAGAGACCTTAGGGAGCTGTTCATCTGTGCCCTGCAGGGTCGCTGTGAGTCAGAACTGACTCTACAGCAATGAGTGAATGAAGACGTGAGCTATAGAATGAACTCTGGTGGCGCAGCAGGTTAAGTGCCAGGCTGCTAACTGAAAGTCGGTGATTTGAACCCACCAGCTTCTCCTTGGAAGAAAGATGAGGCAGTCTGCTTCCATGAAGATCCACAGCCTTGGCAACCCAGTAGAGCAGTTCTACTCTGCCCAGAGTGCTCCTCTGAGTTGGCATCAACTAGATGGCATGAGTAAGTGAGTCGGTTATCAAAGGAGGCTGCTAACCACAAGGTTCAGTGACTGAACTGGACCAGTAGGGAACATCATGATCAATGGAGAAAGGAGTGATGTTGTCGAGGATTTTGTCTTGCTGGGATCCACAGTCAACGCTCATGGAATCAGCAATCAAGAGATCAAAGGACACATTACATTGGCTAAATCTGCAGCACAAGACTTCTTTAGAGTGTTGGAAAGCAGCGAGATTACTTGAGAACTAAGATATGCCTGACCCAAGCCATGGTATTCACCACTGCATCATATGCATATGAAAGTTGAATATTAAATAAGGAAGACTGAAGAAAAATTGATGCATTTGAACAATGATGCTGGCGAAGAATATCGAAAGTCCTACAGACTGCCAAAAGAACTGGCAAACCTGCCTTGGAAGAAGTACTGCCAGAATATTCCTTAGAGGCCAGGATGGTGAGACTTTGCCTCATGTACTCTGGGCATGTCTGGAGAGACCAGTCCCAGGAGAAGGACGTCATGGTTGGTATAGTGAGGAAGACCTTTCACAAGATTATCACACGGCATCTGAAATCATGAGCTCGTGAGGATGCCGCAGGACCAGGTGGTGTTTCTTTCTGTTGGTCATTGGGTCGCTGTGGGTCAAAACAAGCTGGATGACATGTAACGACATCCATAAGGTTGGCAGTTTGAACTCAGCAGCAACTCTTCAAGGGACAGATGAGACTACTTTCGTAAAGGCTTCAGCCTCAGAAAACCAAACTCACTGGCATGTCGATACTGGCTCCAACTGATCCTATAGGACAGGGTAGACTTGCCCCTGTGAGTTTCCGAAGCTATAATTCTTTATGGGAGTAGAAAGCCCCATCTTTCTCCCTCAAAGGAGCTGGTGACTACTGACTCTGCCTTTATCAACCCAGTGAATAGCCACTGTGCCACCAAGGGTCCTATTCTGGGAAACCTTAGAAGGCATTTAGAGTCTGTCCGCAGGCCACCATGCAGGTATTCTCAGATCCTGCCAGGTATGCCACATTGCTTTCTGTGTGTTAAATGTTCCCAACTTCCTACACTTTTTGAATTCTTGTTAATGTTTAAAATTTTTTTTTAGATTTCTTGATATCAAATTAAACTCTGCTAGCAACTACCGGTATTTCTGTCCTACAGTCTTCACATCCCTTCCTAGCTTAGGTTCCACCTTTTATGTGTAGTTTGGCTCAAAAGATTGCTGTTTGAATTATGTATTATTATTTAAAATAGCAGGCTATATGTTAAGGAGTTTTCCATGAGCAAAATGCATCAAAATCAAACGCTAGAGCCGGGGACTTCATTTTTGTGGATGAAATGGAAACGATACTACTTTTCAGGTCTTCAGAGGTGTGAAGGCAATCCCACTCCAGTGAGTCTTAGCCATGTCACCAGTTTGATCCATCTAGCCGCAGGAGACTGACCACCTCGGTTGTATCGTCCCCCTCTGGCGCCACAAACGTGGTGGGTGACACGTTCCGCCCACTGTGCCCTGTGGAAATAGCAGCCACCCTTCTCTGCTCACTTTGTCTTTTTATCTCATTCACCAGGGCCAGGTCAGTGGCTACCAATCCCTTTTTTGACTCCTAGATCTGATTATCTAGAGCAGTGATTCTAGGGATAAACTAAAAAAACCCTGACTGCCATTGAGTCAATGCTGGCCCGTAGTGAGCCTATAAAGCTATCTTTAATCTTGCAGAAGAAGGGATACCAACACTTAGGGCGAGGGCTGGGAGGTGCTGAGGCACAGAGCACCCAGGTGGGTCCCCAGGAAACGCACTTACTGTCCTAAGCAGATGCTGCTGCTCTCTCCACACAGCAAGTCCCACAGAGCCGCCATCTTCCACGTCTTTCTCACTCTCCCAGGTGGCCATGATGCATAACCCCAACCTTCCGAGACAGGCAACATGGGCCTCCACATGGTCCTTCTGGCTCGATTAACCTCTACGCATCGCCCTCAGGTCTGGTCCTCCTTTCAGGAACGTGGACCAAGTTGTTTGCTGCCAGGGGCATCCACACCTCACAGTAGGCTAGCTATTTCATCATTCTTTGATGGTAACACAATATAAGAAACCTGACTTGCATATGAGCACGTCATGTCAGAACACTGTCGTTTTCTTCTTAGCTTGAGAGACGATGTGGATAGTCAAGTTGACCCTCATTGAGGCCTTGAACAACACCTGCTCTGACTTACTTCACAGATCAATAACATGGACTGAGAGTTGAGAGGATTCATAGAATTTGGGCAAGTGTAGGACTGTACCCCAGAGGGCGCCCTTACCATTGAAGCAAACCCGGGCCACTGTCATGCCCAAAGATCCCATTGGTAGAAGGCTAAAGCTTGGGGCCAAAGGCCTGTCCAGGGAGCCAGAGCTAGTATGGGAGCTCCTGTTGGGATAATAACAAGTAAAATGACTGATTGGGGCAGCATATATGAAAACAAACCAAAAAAAACTTTAAGCATTTTTCTTTGTAAAATAAACACATTGAGTCAGCAGTGTGAAGGGGTCTGCTGAAAACCTAATGTCCCACAAAGTGAGGCTGGAATCCACAAGGAGTGTACGACTTCTTAGGTGCGTCCGAGCTTTCATGTATCTGAGCCTGAGCTCCGTATTTGGAAAGGGATGCAGACAGGTTGGGCTACTGTGAAATCAGAGGCAGGTGGTTGGCACGGCAAAGAACTTGCCAACCTGAGGAATAGTGGAAGGGACTAGGGATAGCTGGGAAAGAGAAGACTTGGGGGCCTACCACCTGGCTCCAGACTATGGAGGAAGATGGAGACTTGTGCCTGTGGCTCCAGGAGTCCATGGATGTGAGCCCGTGTTGGAACTTAGTACCAGTCCAAAGGTAGATGGGGCCATGTTGGTGGAGGTGGTTTTCTGGCCCTGGAGGTCAGCTGGTTGGCACCTTTAAGAGCTGTAGTGGGAAGGGCTCAGGCATCAGCTCTAGACGCTCGAGAAGATAATGTCTAAAAGCTGCTGCTGGTCCTGCATGACTTCAGTGTTATTTTGTTTATAAACCTGTTTGTTTACTTTTTTCTCCCCCGTTTGCTTGGCTGTCACAGATTTTGGAGGCACTTTTGCAGGTTCTAAACACCCTTTTGGGAATGTGCCAGACCTTGGAGATTCAAGAAAAAGGTAGGATTTTAGATTTCTGAGGCATTTTTTTTTTCCCTCTAACCATGTAGTCAACTTTCTCCTGTTTCTCCGCAGACGTCTTCTCTGCCCTTGTGGATCCAATGTCACTTTATGGGCACCAGCATTTCATACATGTTCTCTTAGTTGCCTGTTAGTGTGCTGTGGGGCCCCATGGAGGTGTTGGGAGCATGGATAGTCCATATAAATGCTGGGGGACCTTGGGCAAGTAACTTCGCCTCTTTGGGCCTCAGTTTGTCTGTCTGGGTAGAGTCTGTGAACACTAAAGCTAATTCTTCCTGTTTAAGACCCTCCCCGTGCTCCCACCAATAGGGCCCTAGGAAGTAAAAGTATACTGTTTAGGTACCAGGTACAGACTAACATGACCTACGTTCTTGATGGTCATTTGCCCTGAATCAAGTCGAGCTCCCTGAGAGAGTAGCCTTGTGTGGTGGAGACACAGTCGGTCTCATATTCCTGTGATGGCAGATTGAAAGTATCATCTGTCAGTCCTTGGGATGGGCTCCATCCCCATGACTTTGGTTGGTTTCAGCCGTAGGTGGTTCCAGCCCAGTGCTGTATGGCCTGCCCACAGAGGGCTTCCTCTCACTCTAGCTCTCCCACTTGGTCTTCCAGAGTATCTCTGCAAATCCGCCGTCCCCTGCCTGTTAGGAATCTCCCGCGCTTTTGGGCGTCACAGCAGCACAGAGGAGTCCCTGCTCTCGAAGCTCTTCCCCAAAATCCCGCCACATTCCCTCCGGGTCTCGGAGGAGCTCGAAGGCGCCCGGAGGCGGTCCTTCAACGATTTCCGCTCCATCCTCCCCAGCAGTCTGCTAACGGTCTGTCAGGAGGGCACCCTGAAGAGGAAGACCAGCAGTGTGTCCAGCATCTCCCAGGTGGGCCAGGACCCCCAGAGAGAGGGGGCAGGGGAGAAATCTCGTTCCGTGTGCTCTGATTCATAGAATCCCATCTCCACTAAGAGTCCCATGGGAGGAATTTAGTGAAAGGCATGGAGTCGAGAGCAGGCAGTGGTGGTTCTGTGGTAGAATCATCACCACCCATGCCGAGAGCCCCAGGCTCCACTCCAGGGGCAGCCACCACCCTCAGGAGCAGCCAGGGCCACTGCAGGCCTACATGTTTCTAGAAGGCAGAGTAGGGTCCCCTGATCTTCCTGATTGAGACAGATTAGGAAGATAGGCTTGGTGGCCTATTGTAGAAAATTAACCAGTGACATAGGGTTGCCGGGAACTGGGACCAACTCGACAGTCATGAACAGCAGCAACAGAGAGAGCTGTAGCCTGCTGGGCTTCAGGGAAGAGGTGGGCTTGCACAGGGACTGGCAGAGAGTGCCTTGTCTTTTGCCATGGGACGGATTTGCATGGTCTGTGCTGGTCAGTGACTGTGGTGATTTGTTTCAGGTCAGCCCAGAACGAGGGATGCCCCCTCCCAGCTCGCCTGGAGGATCAGCCTTCCATTACTTTGACGGTGAGCTTGCATTTCTGCTGGGATTGTGGACCCAGTGATTGGATTTCAGGCCCTTAGTGATGTCCTCTTGTAACATTAAAGATGCTGATATTAATCCACTGCTCCATACATGTGGAGTGTCACCCTTTTAGGCAACAATTTTCACTTCCATTTAAATGTCTGAAAATTTCATTTCCTCTAGAGAGAAAAGAGTAAAAAATGAGCGTAAAACCAAAAAAGTCAACTCACTGCCATCGAAATGATCCTGACCCACGCGTTGTTTGGAGCGCACAGATTACATTTGCCCACAGCATTCAACCTGAAAAGATAGATGAGGTTTTACTGCTTTCCTATGGTCATCTCTCACAGCTCTGTAAACCTTCACTCTATTCACAGTAAAAAAAAAAAAAAAAAAAAAAAATTTAAAGGAAAAAAAAGGATTTTCAAACAACTCCACAATTTTAGATCCATATTTAGCACACACTAGGAGCTCTGGTGGCATAGTCATTAGCCACTGGACTACAAACTGAAAGGTCAGCAGTTTGAAACCAACAGCCAAGCCTTGGGAGAAAAACGGGACATTTTACTCCCCTAAAAAGTTACTGTCTCAGGAAACCACAAGGGCAGTTCTAACCTGTCCTATAGGGTCACTCTGAGTCATCATCGACTCCATGGCAGTGAGTGTGTGTTTATTTTTTACCCAACATTATTGTTCTACTCTTGAAACCTACAGTAATGTGGCCTTGGGGTCTGATTTTAGCAGTACAATATCTTGGGTCCTGTGGCTCTCATGCTTCTCCGTGTGTCTGCATGCAAAAAGGTGCCATTCTCCCTCTCCAGTTGAGAGTTTTGCGAGTGGTTATCCCAGCTGAGTTTCTGAACTAGGAAGAGGTGTCGCTTCCTCCAGCTTTTTCAACTGCTACTTTTTTTTCACTGTTGCATTAATGTAACTTTTGCTGTGTGTACATATGAAAACACTTTTTAACTTTTTATTGTGATTTGGGTAAAGGTTTACGAACAGATCATGAGTTTTGCATTCATGCAATTTTGTTTTAACTCGTCCATTGCCATCGATGGATGTACCGTCAATCCACTTGCTCCTTGTGTTTTCTGTTTCTATTCCTCCTCCTTCCCTGTCCCGCTGAACTCTGTGCTTGGGTAAATGCTGCCCTTTTGACCTCGCATGGTTCTTTATTCTGACACAGGGATGAGGTCAATTTCAGACCTGAAGGGTCACGGCCAAAGTCTTAAGGGTTCCACCAGTCTCTGTCTCACCAGTAAGCCTAGTCAGTGCCGTGGTTTTGAGCTCTGCTCCACACTTTTCTCCCACTCTAACCAGGACCTTCTTTTTTTTTTTTTTTGAAGTAACAAAACAAAACTTTATTACAGAAAGACAAATAGACAAAAAGACAAATCCGGATTTGGGCTACAGCATGGCCACGCAGGGTCCAACACTGCAGCCAACCAGGACCTTCTAATGCGATCTTTTTAGAGCAGTTGATGATGGTAGCTGGGCACCATCTAGTCCTTCGGGTCTCATTACGGAAGCTAATGTTTATATGGCCCGTTAGGAGCTCTGGTGTAGTGTTACAAGGTGGGCTGCTAACTGCAAAGTTGGCAGTTCAAAACCACCAGCCACTCTGTGGTAGAAAGCTGAGCCTTTCCATTCTTATGAAGAGTTACAGGCTTGGAAACTCCCTGTTCTCTAGGGTTGCTGAATCAGAATCAACTAGATGGTAGTGGGTTTGGTGTTGAGGGGCTAATTGTTTGCATGGGTCTTTCCTCTGGGCAGGGGAGATAATAGGTGCACCTTAGGTGGCTGTTCAGGAACTTCTCAAACCCTGGTGGCCATTACATTATGCCAGGTGACCACAGTGTCACCTGAAAGGAGGATACCCTGTATGTAAAAAGGAGCCCGGGCTGCCCCTTGGCGGGTTGCTGAGGGAATTGGCTACAGGAAGTGCTGTGACGTACTCACTCGAGTTCTCTTTCCGCAGCCTCCTGCTTGCCTGATGGGAGTGCCCTGGACCCGGATTACTACTTCTCCACCATCAGCTCCAGCTTCTCCGTCTCACCCCTTTTCAACGGCGCCCCCTATCGGGAGTTCAACATTCCCCTCGAAATGCTTCAGGAACTGCTCAACTTGGTAAGCAGTGCGTGGCAGTGTATTCAATCAGGGGTGCCTCTGGTGTCAAAGCCTGTGTTTCCTAAGAGAGCAATGGGGAGGATCTCCATTTTGGAGTGCAGCCTACTGGTCACATGTTTCCGGGACAACACAGGAGGGTGTGGTTCTGCCTCTTTGGACTGTTGCCTATGCCACACATCAAGGACAGAGGCAGAAGAGCCAACCCTCTGCTAGGGAAAGAACAAGGCTCGGAACGAGTGGGGGAGGCCTTGATGCTCACCTCGCACACCCGCTACAGAGAGAGGCTGCTCCTCCAGCTGCTCCTGTGCATGGGCGTCGGCGCCCGAGAGGGTGGCTGCAGGTCGACAGGCAAGAAGACTTTAGTGGGTGAGAGCAGAGCTGAAGGAAGTGTGAGGTCACCCTAACCTGGGTTTCTGGGCCCACCCCTTCCTGAGGACATTAAAGTCAAGGAAGAAAGATCTCCCTGCTTGCATCTCAGCCTTGGGATCCGGGCAGAAGGGCGCCTTCTCAAGGGTGACCTTTCCTTGTGTGACATCAAGGAATCCAGTGGGAGACTGGATATTGCCCTTGTCCCTGGGGGGAATTTTTTTAACTCTCTTCCTCTCGATATACATTAACTTAGCACGCTCGGGTATTCTTCTGTGCGAGTCTCCATTTCTTCTCTGTTGTTTGTTTTAGGCAAGTTTTTATTCCTTTTTTCTACACATTACTTGTTTATACATCAAATGACTGGTTTATGACTGGTTGCCATGAAATCACATGTATCAGAGTAGAGCTGGGCTGCACAAGGCTTCACAGGCTGATTTTTGGGTGTACACCACCTGGCCTTTCTTCCGAGGTGCTCTGGGTAGACTGGAACCATTATTTTTGGTTAGCAGCTGATCATTTAATCGCTTGCACCATCCAAAACCAAAAACTCATTGCTGTGGAGTTGATGCTCATTCATACAGACCAGGGGTCCTCAAACGATTTAAACAGGGAGCCAGTTCACTGTCCCTCAAACCCGTTAGAGTGCCGGACTAGAGTTTTTAAAAAAAAACTATGGACAAATTCCTATGCACACTGCACACATCTTATTTTGAAGTAAAAGCCAAAATGGGGCCAAAACACCCAACAGAGTGGATAAATATCCTCGGCGGGCTGCATGTGGCCTGTGGGACGTAGTTTGAGGACCCCTGATTCAGACCCTGTGAAACAGGATAGAACTGCCTCTGGGTTTCCTGAGACTGTAACTCTTTTTAAAAATAATTTTATCGGGGCCTCATACAACTCTTATCCATACACACATCCATTGTGTCAAGCACATTTGTTGCCGTCATCATTCTCAAAACATTTGCTTTCTACTTGAGCCCTTGATATCAGCTGAGACTGTAACTCTGAATGGGACTAGAAAGCCCCATATTTCTCACAAGGAGTAGCTGATGGTTTTGAACTGCTGACCTTGTGGATCACAACACAATAAGTAACCACTACGCCACCAAGGTTCCTGACTTGCATAACCCAGGGAACATCTATACTTTGAACATGTTCTCAGGAGAGATGCTGTAAAAAAGAGGGAAGACCCTCGATGAGCTGGATTGACCCGGTGCTCGCAACAATGGACTGCGCACGGGAGTGATTATGATTAGGAGGATGTGCAGGAGCAGCAGGGTTTTGTTCTGCTGTACAGAGTGTCACTGTGAGTCAGAACCACCTGAACGGTACCTCACAACAAACGTTTTGAAAATGGCCTGCGTTGCACAGTGTAACATGACAAAATAATAATAATATACGAATGATGAAGGGTTCATGAGGGAGGAGAGAATGGGGAGGGAGGGGGAAAATGAGCAGCCGATATCAAGGGCTCAAGTAGAAGGCAAATGTTTTGAGAATGATGATGGCAACAAATGTACATGTGTTCTTGACACAGTGGATGTATGTCGGTTGTGATAAGAATTGTATGAGCCCCCAATAAAATGATTTTTAAAAATTAAAAAAATAATAAAATGGCCTGCTTTGAGTATTGCAGCTGGGGAGGGGAACAGTACATCCCTTTACAAAATTCAGAGAAAGGGTGTAAACAGTTGCTTCTAAACAGGAGCCCAAACCTGCTGGTGTCATTTCTGATTCACTGCAACCCTATAGGACAAAGCAGAACTCATCCTTAGGGTTTGCAAGCCAGTACATCTGTACCGGAGCAGACAACCTCATTTTCTCCCCAGGAATGGCTAATGGGCTTGAACTTTGGAGTTAGCGGTTCATCCTTTTACTAAAGCAGCTCCAGCAAAGGGGTGGAAGCAATGCTAGTAGCCGTTGAGAAGATGTACTCTAGTGAAACCGCCTGGGTAGCATGTAAAGAGCCGGTCGTGCAAGGCCTGAGGAGCAGGAGGTGCTGTGAGCCCCTGAGGGCTGGCCAGGAAGGGGATCCCAGTGCCTGGGAGAGACAGAATGGGTGGCTCGTGGCAGTACTTTATCCATGACTGGACCAAGTGAGGTCTAGTATCAGCAAGTTTAAAGGAGCTGGGTCCTTCTCTTGAATTTGATGTCATTGTGAGCTAGATTAAGAAAAGCTCAAAGCAATGGCTGAATTTTCTGTGTTTTGTGCTAGGGTGTGAGCACAGCTGCTCACTGAGTGGCTGCTGGTGTGAAGGGTCTTGAGTATGAACACAGTCAGCCACTCACTGAGAAGGCGGTGGTATGAAGGTCCCTGGGTGTGACCACAGCTGCTCACTGAGAGATTGGCACATGAGGTGCCTCGTAAGAAAGGCCTGGTCCATCGCTCCTAAGACCCTAACGCAGCAGTCCTCCTATGCTGTTTAGGACCACCATGAGTAGGAACTGATGCCCAGGTGACAGGACAGTGAGAACAGATCCAATGTGGTGGACATGCAGCTCTCCCCTAGCTATGGTTGACCCATCGTACCTATCCCATTTGGTCCCGTGAGTGTTCTGTGGTTCTGGGTCTCGGTGTGGGTCGGCGTGTCATGTGGTCACATGTCCCCGGCAGGTGAAGAAGATCGTCGAGGAGCCTGTTCTCAAGTCTCTGGATGCAGTGGTAGCCAGCGTCACAGAGGTAGGGGCCCCTCAGAGTCCTGTGTGCAGAGCGCAGGCAGGGCGGGGCTGGGGCCACTCACACCCCATTTGAAACGGTGGCTGTCAGAGCATCCGAATCTGACTTCAGGGGCGGGAGTGCGTTTAAGGAGAGTCAGGTCCCACGAGGAGGAGGTCATGCTTACCGCTCTGCCCTCCACACTCCTCCAGTCCTGCCCCCAGCCACCCGCACACTGCTCTCTACTTCTCTGGGTTTGGTCGTCTGTGGCGAGAGCCACGCGGAGCTCACAGATCATACTTTATAGAGTTCCAGACTACAACTGGGCCTTGGGGTCAGGCACCAGGCAGGCAACGTCTGGAAGTGGCCCCCAGGTGGAGAGCCTGGTGTTTCCTCTGCACCACAGGACACTCCGGGTCTCTCAGCCAGGCGGGCCTTCAGGACAGCGTTCACTGCTCCTCAGGAGGGCTTCCAGTCTCCACTGCCTGCTCACCAGGCCTCTGACAAAGTGTGGGCTCGGCGGCCAGCCCCACCCCCAATGCACTTTGCCTTGTTTCTTCACCTGCACACACACAGCCCCCTTCTGGCAGGGCCAGCAACTGAGGGCTGTGACACGCAGGGGAGCTGCTAGCAGCTCCTGTCAGTGGTTCTCCACAAACCTGCTTTCCACTTTCCTGCCCTCAAGCCCTGCCTGGGGCCCCTTGGCACACTTGCCCTCCCCCCCACCCCCCGCCCCCTACTCCATCGGTCTGTGTGGGCAGAGGTTGGTGCCACCCCGTGTCAATAAATGTAATAAAGCACAGCTTCCCGCTAGGGTGAGCAGGGAAGCTCCTGAAGTGAAGGCCGTGGCTCCTCGCTCCACCTCCAGTGCACTGCCCCCAGAGTAAAAAGTGCTGCCAAAGCCCTGAACCACACCTCCACCACTGGGTCACTCCCGCTCATGGCAACCCTGTCACACAGGGTAGAGCCGCTCCCTAGGGTGATGAGGCAGTTGTGCCCCTAGAGCAGCAGTTCTCAACCTGGGGGTCGAGACCTCTTTAGGGGTCAAACGATCCTTTCACAGGGGTTTCTCAATTCATAACAGTAGCAAAATGACAGTAATGAAGATGAAGTGAGGGAGATTGAGAACCACTGCATTAGAGCTTGACAGCCTTGGAATCCCTCAGCTTTCAGTCTCTATGGGAGCAAACTGCCTCGTCTTTCTTCCTCAGAGCAGCTAGTGGGTTCAAACCACTGACCTTGTTAGCCGCTCAACACGTAACCCACTACACCAGGGTCCTTAACAAAGGTGTGTTAGTTTCTGGAGTGTCTGCTGCATGTGAAGGGGCCTGTGGTGTCAGGGACGGCATAGGCACAGCAGTGCAGGTCTCCGACCTGGGCTCCTGTCACTTCCACAGCCCTCTCAGGTCATAGACGGGGAGGGAGGTACACCAGGTGATGAGTGCTGCTCCAGTGAGACATCTGTGATGAGTGCCCCCCTTGTGATACAAACACAGCCTCTATTGCCACAGCTCCTCCAAATTCGAGTGGCAGGGGGACGTGCGGAGAAGCATGAGGGGAGGTTGTTAGGGGCTTTGCCCTGTGATCAGCATCTGGTTCCTGCAGGCCAATCCTGGGGCAGATCTCTACTACTCCACCTTCAGCGACCCTCTGTATGTGGCTGTGTTCAAGATGCTGCGGGACACGCTCTACTACATGAAAGGTAAGGAGCCGGGCAGGAGGGCAGGCATGGCGGGGGGGGGGGTGGACCCCCTCTGCAGACTGTGGCTTCTCTTAAAAAAAAATCTGTCAATTTGGGAGTCCCAGTGACTCGCTAGGACATAAGAGAATCGCCACATAGGGTTTCAAGACTGTCAGCCTTTGTGGAAGCAGACTGCTTCATCTTTCTCCACAGAACGGCTGGTGGGATTGAACCGCTTGCTTACCTTTGGGTTCTTAGCAGCCAGTCTCTTAGCCTACTGCACCATCAGGGCTCCACAGCTGCCTGCTTCCATGGCCATCAAGTTGACTTCAACTCATGGAGACCCTATCGGGCAGAGAAGAGCTGCTCCAGGGGTTTCAGAGACCGTCGATCTTAAAGAAGCAGACAGCTTCATTTGTTTCCCCAAGGAGAGACTGGTAGAATCAAACTATTGACCTTTTGGTTATCAGCCTAACTCTGTCATCCAAGGCTTCTTGGAAGAAAAAATAACCTCACGTACAAGGGGATACATTCACATTACTGACATTTAGCAGGGGGAGTAAATACAAGAAAGAATCTGTTTTAATCTTGCAACCCCGATATCACCAGTGAGGGTTTTTCCAGAAGTTTCCCAAAGGTATGGAGCCCTGGCAGTGTACTGGTTACGCATTGGGCTGCTAACTACAGGTCAGCAGTTTGAAAACACTAGCCACTCCGTGGGAGAAAAAGGAGGCTTTCGGCTCCTGTGAATAGTTCCAGTCTCAGAAACCCACAGAGGCAGTTCTAGCCTGCCCTGTAGGGTTGCTCTGACCCTCAACTCGATGGCAGTGGGTTTTTGTTTGGTTTTTGAGTTTTCCTTAAGGTGTCCTCCTAACCCATCCAGGTCATGTCATTCTAACCACACATCAAGTTTTCCACTTCTTCCTGAGAAAGGTTAGGCATTTTAAAGAAAAATACCGCATAACTTAAGTGAGGTATGTCCTAATGGCTCAGCACCCTACCCCTCAGCCTTCTGCCTTTCCTTCCAGCCTCTCATTGGTACGTTTTTTTGCTTACCTTTCTCACACGTTTTGGCGGCCCCAGAACATTCACTTAGAGGTACCATGGTTCCCTTGAGCATTTGAGTCTGGTTTAGATAACCCCCAGAAAGCCAGCCTGGCTGGCATGGCAGAGGGTTTGGGCTCAGCAGGGAGGTGCCATCCAGAGCACCTGGTTTTCCTTTCTGTTTCTGATCTGAGTCCATCCTGTGTTTCTCCTGAATCCTCCAGGCCCCCAGGAAGGCCGTTTGAAAAGACCACCAGCACTGGGTGACTAGGGAGTACTCTTGACCACTGCGGCCAGTGTGCGCCCCGCTATGCTGACCCATAGACTTTTTGCTTAGCATCATGGGAAGTGTGTCCCAGGTCGGGCTCACAGCCCAGCAATGGCTCATCCCAGTGTGTGCTTGAAGCAAAGTATGGCCGTCATGTCTCTGGGACACCCCCCCCCCCCCCCCGCTCTGCCTGCTGTGGAGACGTGTGTGGAGGCCCGTGGACACTGCCCCTCCATGCATGTCCTCAAGGACGTTCTCAGGGTCACTGCAGCCAGCAGCATGCCCCCCCTCCATGTGTCCTCAGACTAGAACTGCCACCACCCGAGTTCACTGTCCTGCCAGTCTCTACTCAGGCCCCTGCTCTCTCCTTCCCGCAGACCTCCCGACCTCCTTTGTGAAGGATATCCATGACTTTGTGCTGGAGCAGTTCAACACGAGCCAGGCGGAGCTCCAGAAGATCCTGCATGACACCGACCGTGTCCACAGCGAACTCAGCCCCCTCAAGCTGCGCTGCCAGGCCAACGCCGCCTGTGTGGACCTCATGGGCTGGGCTGTGAAAGATGAGCAGGGTGAGCCCAACAGCACCGCAGAGCGACGCCCAGCCTTGGGGCCCAAAGTCGCTCCCTCCACAGGTTCCCCAGAGGGCCATGGAGACGGCCAACATCTGACGCCCTGCCCGAGCAGCCTGGAGGGGCAAGTCTAGCACCCTGTCCCAAGGCTGAGGAAGCGGGGTCTGGGGGGCAGGTATCATACTCAAAGCCATGGATCCTGTGGTGTGTGGAGGGTGAGTGAGCATCCAGTGGCTGTCCAGTCAGCTGCTGGTTCCTGGCCACCCCAGTGTGTCGGTGTCAGGGCAGAGTGGGGCTCTATGGGGCTTTAGTCAGTGGCTGGTTTTGTTGTCTGTAGGTCACCAGGCCTTTCTTCCAAGCTGCCCCTGGGTGGACTCCAACCTTCCATTGGGCAGCCGAGTAGTCTCACTACCTGTGCACCCAGGGGTCTCTCAGGGCAGGTGGCAGGACACAGAGCACCAGCAGAGGCTCACAAGGTGCTATCCTAGGCTCACAGGGCACTGGGGTGGGGGCGGGAAGACCTGCAGGCTGGTGGCGGTGGAGAGCATTTGTTACTTGAGCTTCAGACACTGGCCTCCACTTGCTTTCTGTTGTCCCCTGCCTGTATTGGTGAACCGTGCTTAAAGCATGTCTCTTAAGATTTAATTAGAGAAGCCCTGGAGCAGAAAGCCCCTCCCGAAAGGCCAGCATTTGAAACCGCCTCCAGAGAAAGACAAGGCTTTCTTCTCCTGTAAAGAGTTAGTCTTGGAAGCCCTGCCCTATAGGGCTGTGGTGCATCCAAATGGACTCAGTGGCAGTGAGTTTATGTGTTTGAAAGTTTTGTTAAGTCATGTGACTCATTGATGAGTAAGAATGCTGTGGGGAGCCCTGGTGGCAGTGGCACAGTGGGTTTGGCATCGGACTGCTCCCCAGCAGGCCTGTGGTTTGAACCCCTGTGGTTAGCAGCTTTGCTCGCTATCTGCTATCTGCTCCCGGAAATGTGAACCGTTTGGGGAACCCCTGTGGGGCAATTCTGCTCTACCTTGTGGGTTTGCTGGTCCTGAGTGGTCTGATTGGGTAACATGCTTGACTAAGGCCACCCATAGGCACCTTGCAAGAAAGACCTGGTGATCTACTTCTGAAAAATCAGTCAATGAAACTCCTATGGAGCCTAGCTCTCCCCCAATGATCCACCCCCCTTCACATTGAAGGTGCAGAAAACCTGTGTATCAAGCTGTCGGAGAAGCTGCAGTCCAAGACATCCAGCAAGATCATCATTGCTCACCTGCCCTTGCTCATCTGCTGTCTGCAGGTCAGTCTCACCCTTAGCAGGGCCACTGGCCACCCACTGATCAGGGCAGTTGGCTTGGGCGGGGGCTGGGTCACCCCTGAGCTCAAGCCAGGCCTCCAGGAGAGTGGGGGCTATGTGTTGGGGTGTCCCCTGCTGTTGGTGAGCCCACACTGCCATGCCAAGACACCTCTGACTCCAGAAACCACTACTCACAACCCCGTTTGGTGTTCTTCTCCTTCACTTGCTTCCAGGAGAAATAAGGGTGTGTTCCCGATAGACAGCCCTCATAGGTGGAGGAGAAGGGCCGTGGAGGTGCAGCAGGCTAAGTGTCTAACCGAAAGCTTAGCGGTTCAATCCCACCAGCTGCCCCTGGGGAGAAAATAGAGTCAGTCTGCTCCCGTCAAGATTGGTGGTCTGGGTTGCTGTGAGTCAGGACAGACTCAATAGCATTGAGCTGGTTTTGTTTTTTGTCTCTTTGCCTCATGGGAAAGTGGCCTCCTGGCACTTGGACCTTGGGAGTGTTCAGTGCAGCGGGGGCACCTGGGAGGAGTCAGGCCTGGTGGGGCCGTGACGGCTGGCCCCTTTGTTGCAGGGCCTGGGCCGTCTATGCGAGAGATTCCCCGTGGTGGTCCACTCCGTGATGCCCTCCCTGAGAGACTTCCTGGTCATCCCGTCCCCCGTGCTGGTGAAGCTCTACAAGTACCACAGTCAGTACCACACAGGTAACCAGTTCCACCTGGTGAGGCTTGGCCCCTTCCTACATGGGCCCAGCTGAGACAGGGCACTTGGGCTCCTCCCCTCTCCTGTCTACCCCAGGTTATGCCCCAAGTACCTCCCTGGGCCTTTACTCCTGACAACCACCCAACCCAGTCTCCCTCAGGTACCTCTTCTGACTATGCGTGTTATGTTTGCCAGACACTGGGCTGCACCCTCCCCTCTGGCCCCATTGCCCATGAGAGCGCACATGGCAGTGCTCCTTGTGACCTGAGGCAGGCCCACCGTGATGGGACACACTTGGGCCTCTAACTCAAGTGGCTGGTCTTAACCACGTCTGAGGAAGTGGGCCTTCCCCGGCCCTTCAAATGAAGAGCCCCAGACTCAGTCACTTGTGAGGCCTGCCACGAGGGCCTTGCTGACTGTGAGACTCTTGCCCTCGTGCCTGCTTCACCCTGGCTGGCTGCAGACGTTGTTAGTTGACTGGATGTGGTTCTGAGGACAGGCCCTTGACTGGGGCTGATTGCCGTCACAGTCAAGAGTCAGGCTGGGTGCACTGGTCCGTTTGTCACTGTCACCTGCACATCCTCCTTTGTGTTTACATGTACTTGATCTCCCTCTTCTGTCATTCTCAGGCCAGCTCTGTCACTAACATGCTGTAGATGTCTTTAAAGCGATTGCTGTCATTCACAGAAAGGGAGCCATGTGCCCTTGGTGATTTGTTTAATGATGTGTTTTTAGCTTTTGTGTTTGTATTGTAAATTGGATAAAGGCTTACTGAGCAGACTAGTTGTCCATTCAGCCACATATTGTCTCCCATCACTGACAGCTGACCCTACCATATCACAGCCTTCGGCCCGCTTCCTCCCTGGGTTACCTGTCTCCACGTCTCCCTGCTTAACCCTCCTGACGTTCTCAATTTCATCTGTGGGATAATGCTGCTGCCTGGAGGTCTCAGGGTTGATTGTTCTCAGGTGTGCGTACCCGCCTGCAGGGAGGTGGCCCCCTTACAGACCCATTCACCGTGAGTTGCCATCAACTCGATGGCAGTGACAGACCTGCCTGTTGCTGAGTGGGAAATCAAGTCCCATGGGTGGTTCACTTCCAGACCTGAAGCCCACAGTCTCAGACTTCCACCAGTCTCTGTCCAGCAGCAAGCCTGATCTCTCCAGCCACGTGGAGTATCCCTCCACGTTTTCCTCCCACTCCAGCCAAGCCCGCCGAATGTGCCCCCTCTCAGAGCACTTGGTAGTAAGAGCAGCATAGCCTCAGTTTCTGAGGGATAGAGAGAGAGGCGGGAGGAGAGCCCTGGGCCTAACCGGGTGCCTGTCTGAATTCACGCACAGTGGCCGGCAATGATATAAAGATCAGCGTCACCAACGAGCATTCTGAGTCCACCCTGAGCGTCATGTCGGGAAAGAAGTGCCAGCCCTCCATGTATGAGCAGCTTCGAGACATCGCCATCGACAACATCTGCAGGTGGGCACACAGCAGTGGCCTTGGCCTCACTGAGAGAGGCCTTGCCCTCCTATACAGGAGACCTGGGCTCAGTGCACTGCAGGTACCTCCTTGAGGCTTGCATGTTGCTGTGCTGCTGAGCAGGTTTTCAATGGCCCTTCTGGATGAGGGCAGATGAGGGAGAAGTGCTGGGTGACCCACTCCTGAGAGTGGGACAGGGTCAGACTCCCTGCCACTGTGCTGGGCTCTCCTGGAGTCGGGGGCTGCCTTGATGGCAGCAAACCACAACAAACTTCTACACTTATTCTTGGTTGTTTCCCAACCTACCTATGGTGGAGGGGCCCCTGGTGGTGGAGAAGTTGTGCAGCTGCTAACCATAAAATCACCAGTTTGAAACCACCAGCCATTCTGTGGGAGTGAGGTGAGGCTTTCTACTCCTGAGAAGAGTTATTTCTCAGAAACCCACAGGGGCAGTTCCACCCTGTCCTGTGGGTCACTATGAGTCGGAACCGACTCAGTGACGGCAAGTTTGGTTTCCTCTGTAACTGAAGGGGAGGCATTTTCTCCTCATTCGAGGTCTCCCGCTTTGGGAAGTGGCATGAGTCAGAAACTGGGCACAATTCCCAAGTAGTGCACAGCTCTGTAAGCCTGGCAGACTGTCACCTTATTTGTTTTTTACTTGTACTATTGTTCAAGTTTATCCTTATTATCCATTTAACCTTCTAAAACTCAGACATTTTAATGTCTCAATGTCTATTGTTAGGGTATGTCAATAAAATTATTTGTATATTAAACAAAGCAAAAACCACACCCACTGCCATTGAGTAGATTCTGACTCAGAGTGACCCCACAGGGCAAGGTGGAACTGCCCCTGTGGGTTTCTGACCCTGTAGCCCTTTCTTCATTTCCTTATTTTTTTGTTTTGTTATTTTCCCTTGTGTCGAGGGCTGACTTTAATCATTAGATCGCAGCGAGGGAGCTGCTCTGCTACGTACGAAACCCCGACCCAGAAGCAGGTC
Organism: Tenrec ecaudatus; assembly: GCF_050624435.1. Taxonomy (NCBI): domain Eukaryota; kingdom Metazoa; phylum Chordata; class Mammalia; order Afrosoricida; family Tenrecidae; genus Tenrec; species Tenrec ecaudatus. The sequence goes on from NC_134545.1 coordinate 19,869,848, forward strand.
GTCTACGAATGGTTTAGCACCAGGCTCCCCACGAACGTGCGTGACGGGTGAGGGGGCGGCCGCCTTTCCGGCCGCGCCCCGTTTCCCAGGACGATGGGCACTCCGCACTGAACCCCGGTCCCGACGCCGTGCGGCAAGGGCAAGGGCACGTGCGCCGCCCGCCGGCCGGCAGGGACAGCCTATAGCCCTTTACAGGAGTAGAAAGTGCCCCGTCGAGCAGCTCATGGCTTTGAACTGTTGACCTTGTGGACCACAGCCCAACTTGTAACCACTGTGCCAGGACTCCCATCATAGATTTGTGAGGACTAAAGCTGCTTTCCTTCTTTCCTCTTAAATAAAAGTAAAGCTGCCTATTGGAGGACACCATCGCCACAGCGTGGCCTCCGACTCGAGGTGCACCCCAGCTCGAGACTTGTTCATGGGCTTTCCAAGGGCTGAGCCTTTGCAAGTCAATGGCCAGGCCTTTCTTTCAAGGAACCCCGGGGAGGACTTGAAACTGCACCACCCAGGGATGCCTCTTTTTTTTTCCCATTACAATATAAACGTGAGCATGAGCAGTGGGCATTCTTGCTCTCTTCACTCAGAAACTGAGTGCATTTTCACTCACATCAGAACATGACTCTCCCTCTTGGCATCTGGCTTCCTGCTCTCATCAACCCAGTCTATCCAGGGTTACACACCAGTCTGTGGTTGAAGAGCCTGGTATGCAGGGTCAAAGACCTCATGTAAGAGGCCAGAGATTGAGGGGCTACTTTTTCTAGTCTGTGAAAACCTCCAGGTATCTCTGTAAGATTGCCCCCGCTCTCTTGGGGCCCTTCACCTTTGGAGTCCATTCAACACCCCATTGTCATTGAGCTGATCCCAAGTCCTAGAGACCTAGTAAGACAGCTGGGCTGCTCCATAGGGTCTCCCAGACTGTCAGTCTTTACGGTAGCAGACAGCCTTGTCTTTCTCCCTTGGAGCAGCCACAGAGCTTGGTGGCTAGTAGCCCAACCCTGGAGCCCATTGAGCCACCAGGGCACCTTAGTAGTTTTCAGGAACAATACAAGAAATGTGAGATTGGACTCAGGTAAGCGTGGCATCCCAAAGGAACTTGTTCTGGGCAAACTAATCAGGCTCTTGTTTCCAATGGGAGGTGTTCAGGAGTGTGTTGGGCTGGGTTGTCTAGAGAAACACATTCAGTCCCACTCATCTGTGTAAGAGAAAAGGTCTGTATAGGAGTACTTACATGTCATGAAGGTATCCCAGCCCAGTTCAACTCAAGTCCTTAAATCGATGCTAGTCCCTGAGTCCCTCCTTAGACTCATGGAGTCCCGTGCTGGTGACACAGACTAGTGTACCAGAAAGCAGGGCGATCACAGGCCAGGGGGTGCAGAATCACATGAATTCATGGTCCATGCGAAGTGGCAAAGTGCTGGCAGCTCTCAGAGGCAGGCGGCCCCACAAGGCCACCTCTCGAGGCCAGCAGAGTTCCAGCAGGCAGGAAGGCAGAGAAAGCAGGCCCCAGAGTCCCTCCCTCTCATACAGAAGACCACATACACAAGGCATCATCAAGCTGTCACTGTCATCAAGCTGACAAGTTTGACACCACCCCTAACCAAGAGAGTCTAGTTGCTTTAAAATCATCCAACTACCACAGCAGGGGTTGGGAACCTCAAGGTTGTGGTTTAAGCCTAGTGGGTGTCACCACAGAAGAAAGGTCTGGTTACCTACTCAAGAGTCCCCATGAGTCGCAGTCTACTGGAGAGCAATGGGTATGGTGGTTTCTCCTTTCTTGGTTTTCCACGGAGACACCAATCAAGTGGGCAAAGTTTGCCCTGCAGCCCTTGTCCAAATCCACACTGTATAATGACTTTCAGATGTATGGGGGGATGTCTGGTCTGTCATTTAAACTGTGTGGACTAGGGACTTGTAGGGGGAGGGGGCGAGGGGAAAACTGCTTGTGGGTGCTCACTGCCCTGTGGATGTCCTTAGGTGCCTGAAGGCTGGCCTGACAGTGGACCCGGTGATTGTGGAGGCCTTTCTGTCCAGTTTGTCCAACCGGCTGTACATCTCCCAGGAAAGTGACAAGTAGGTGCAGCCCAGGTGGGGGCAGGGAGGGGAGGGTATGCTTGGGAGCTGTGGACATCACCTTGCAGCAGACACGTTGACTCTGGTCCTGGTTTCTGAGAGCCAGATCATCACTGACGCCAGTGGAGGTGCTGATTGGAGCAAGGGAGACCACCTGGGGTCCACGCTAAGCATCCCACACAGGTGGCCAAGAAAGGCCTGGAAGATGGCAACTCAGTGGAGCTTCCAGGCTGGAGGAAGCTTGTCCCCTGGGGAACTGGCACACACAGCCTCACCAGCCTGTCTGTCCTCTCTTTCTTCTGTATTAGACCTTGTCTTCCCAAAAGTGTGAAATGTGCCGATGGATTATAATCTGGGATCGACTTGATGGCAGTTTTTTTAATGGTTCCAAAAAATGGCACCAGTTATCTCCCTATCTGTACTAGTCTTTGAGACACAGAAAATATACCATCAACCACTCTTCATTCTGCTTGCACATAGGGGGGCGGGGGAAATCAGGATAGGACATGTATTAAAAATGAAAAAAGTATACGACATGAAAACCTACTTATTTCATATCAAAAGCACAGATTTCTGATGCAAACTCTCTAATCATATGACTTGCAAGAAACTGGAAACCAGAGCTGATGGGGTCTATCCAGTGCAATTTTCTGAATTAAAACAAAAACAAACTCACTGCCATCAAGTTGACCCTGACTCATGGCGCCTCTATAGCACAGGGTAGCGCTGCCCCTGTGGGCTCTGAAACTAATTCTTCACGGGACTAGAAAGCTTCCTCTTTCTCACTCTGAACGGCGGTGATTGTAAACTGTTGACCTTGCTGTTAGCAGCCCAAAACATAACACTGTGCCAGTAAAGCTGCTTTTCTGAAGCAGCACCCCAAATGACCCCAGGGAAAGGCCTAGTAACCAAGACACATATCCCCAAATTTTTCTGTTGTTAGACTGTAATCAGACATAAGATACAGCTCGGGGCTGGTGCCTGCTGGTCAGGCGCTGGGTGAGTGGCGATGAGAAAGACAGGCTGTGTTGAACAGCGGGTGCCTCGCCTAGCTAGAAAAGGGGGCTGGGGGAGGCTGGGATTTCCACAGGACACAGTTGCCAGGAGGAATAGGGCTTTTCTTTCACCACACACGTAGCGTGGAGGTGGGTGGTCTTAATCCTTCTAGATGCTTGCGAAACAGCTGATGTTGATGGCAGCATGGGGTTCCCCGAAGTTGTCTGATTGTTCAGTGCCTCTTTCCGTGTCCTTGAGGGTTGTCACAGCCTTCATGCGACCTCTCCTTGGCAGCTGTGGGAGGAGAGAAGGTGTGCCATCCCAGCCCAGCACCAGGGTTTCTGGATGTTTCTCCTGCTCTTCCATGCCCCTGGCTAGCATTTTTGAATGCATTCCTCATCAAGGTCATGAGGCAGTGGAGGTCTGTGTAGTTGAGGACCCACAGTTGGGACTTTGGCTGGGACTTGGCAGATAGTCTTCACTGTCGAGGGCCAGAGGACACCGCCCACATGTTTCTGTTCTTCCCCCCTACCCACAGGGATGCCCACCTGATTCCTGACCACACAATCCGGGCCTTAGGGCACATTGCAGTGGCCCTGAGGGACACACCCAAGGTCATGGAGCCGATTCTACAGATCCTGCAGCAGAAATTCTGCCAGCCCCCCTCCCCGCTCGACGTGCTCATCATCGACCAGCTGGGCTGCCTGGTCATCACAGGAAATGTAAGGGAGCCCCTTCCCTGGAGGGCCAGGTGTGGGAACCTGCCCATCTGGTGCACACCTCATCAAAAGCCTCTGATTCCGACTAAAACAACAAATAAACTCTGCTACCTAGTCCCTTCTGACTCACAGCGACTCTGTAGGACAGGGTAGAACTGTCCCTGTGGGTTTCCAAGACTGTCACTCTTTATGGGAGTAGCAAGTCTCTTCTTTCTTCTTCAGAGCCTTGACCGGTGGTTTTAAACAGCAGACCTCATGGTTCAGAGCCCAAAGTGTAACTACACCACCTCCCGGGCTCCTTCTTTTCGCATGAGCTTTGGTGAAAGCTTTCGAACTGCATGCCACCGGCAGTCTGTTAGGGTTCGTAATCTCCCGCTGACTGAGGAAGGGAGAACAAGCCTTTTGGGGGTTTCTGGTGGGGGTCAGTGTGATGACGCCTCCCTTGTTCTTTTGCAGCAATACATCTACCAGGAAGTGTGGAATCTCTTTCAGCAGATCAGTGTGAAGGCCAGCTCGGTTGTGTACTCGGCCACCAAGGACTACAAGGACCACGGCTACAGGTAACTCTTAGGGCCCCGTTACCTCCTCCCGCCGCAGTAGCATTTCACTTCCTTTGAAAATGCGCCTTGGAGGTTGGGGACGCATTTTTTAAAGAAGCTTCCATTCGAAACAGGGGTCCTGGTAGTGTAGTGGCTATGAGTTGGCCTGTGATCTGCAAGGTCAGCAGTTCAAAACCACCGGCCTCTCTGAGTGAGAAACACGGGACTTTCTACTCCCACCAAGAGTTGGTCTCGGAAACTCTCAGGATCCATTCTACCCTGTCCTATAGAGTTGGCGTCAGCTTGATGGCAGTGAGTTTGATTTGAGGTTGGTTCAACAGACAGGGAAATCTCACCTGCGCACAGAGCAGCCGGCAAGGGTCTCTCCAGGCCCTACGCTCTGCACAGACTCCGCCGGTACCCAACCATTGTGCGTGTCGGACCAGTAGTGAGGATCCTCTTTGAAGGCGGTGCTTTGACTAGCCATGCCCTGAGCTTGGTCTCGGCTATCCCATTTTTCTGCCATTGAGCGCAACATCAGATAGCTGCATATCCATGAACTTCCCTCAGAGGCCCTCGTGGCACAAAGGGTTAAGTGCCCAACTGCCCACTGGAAGGCCAGAGATCAAACCTACAGGAGAAAGGTGGTCAGGCAGCAGTCTGCTCCTCTGGAGACTGGCGGAAACCCTGGCAGCCAATTCTGTTCCATCCTGTATGGTCGCTGAGTGAGAATTGATTTGGTGGCCGTGAATTTGGCTGAATGTTTCTCTTAGGAGCTTGTCTATATGGAGCAGTAAGGTTGAGGGAGCAAGGGAAGTGGGTGCTCTAGTCCATGAGTCGATGGAGACCCCTGAGGCTTGGCATTTAATCTGGGGCCAGTACCCGGCACCGAGCAACCTCAGCAACGGCAGAGGCTCTCCCCGTGTCTCCGCAGTCTTGGGCCCGGGCCACTCGGATTCCAGGTGTGCGGCTGAATGAGACCATGCACATGACATGTTAAGAAGCCCTGGTTATGCCTCAGGTTAAGCACTGGGCACCTGACTAAGGATCAGCAGTTTGAGCCCACCAGCTGCACTGTGGAAGAAAGTTGAGGCCGTCTGCTCCCATAAAGATGACAGCTTTAGAAACCCTAGGGAACAGTTGTGCTCTGTCCTAGAGGGCTGCACTGAGTCAGGATCAAGTCAACCAAAAAACTCTGAAAACCGAACTCCCTGCCATCGAGTCCATTCCGCCTCACAGCAGCCCTAGAGAACAGGGTAGAACTGCCCCTGTGGGTTTCCGAGATGGCAGCTCTTCAAAGGAGTAGAAAGCCCATCTTTTCCCATGTGGCTGGTGGTTTCAAACTGCCCACCTTGCAGTTAGTATCCACTCTGCACTGGGACTTATGTAGTCTGAGACCTAGGCTGCGCAGCCCCCTGCCCTCTTCTATTCGGCCCCCAGATACAAACCCCTGTTCCCCTGGTTGCGTCCATGCCCTTGACGCCCGGACCCTAGCACTGGAGACTCAATCTTTGCATGGCCTGTACTTGTAGAAACTGAGGTCCACACAGGATTGTGCAGCACGTCGTTGCCACCCACAGAGGGGAGCTCAAGGAAGCTCGGCTAACCTCTCTGGCTCGAGGCGTCCATGATGTGGGGGTGTCCTAGCCACCCTGCAGTGAAGCTGGCGGGATCCTGAGGTAGACATCTCAGGCCACAGATAACTTCCTAAGCAATGGTGTTAGTCCCCAAGCAGAGAGAATATCGGAATGGCAACTAGTTTTGCAAATGGTAACAATGAATTGACCTGCCAGCCCAGTGTCAAGCAGTTCAAACCCACCAATCTCTGGGAGGGAGAGAGATGAGGTTGTCTGTTCACATAAAGATGGGCAGACTAGAAGCTCTATGGAGAGTTGCTTTGTACTGGAATCAACTGGCGGGTTTTGTTTGGGTGATGATGAGTTTCCAGTCTATGTTGTATGAGGGAGGGGCCCTGCTGGCATGTGGGTGAGGTGTTAGCCCACTAACTGCAGGTTGGTGCTTCAAATCCACCACCCACCCTAAGATAGGAAGATGAGGTTGCCTGCTTGTGTAAAGATTGATCGTCTCAGCTGCCCTGCAGTGGGTGGCACTAAGTTGGAGTCAACTAGACAGCAGTGGGGTCCGTCATTTGAGGGTGAGTAGGATTGATTGGTGGTCAGCTCTTCCCCTTCCATCTGGGAGACCAGGGTAGTTTCTTCCCTGTGCACCTCCTGCATGAACCACTGGTCTGCCCGAGAGATGGGCCCACGTGTTGCCATCATGCTGCACAGATTTCATTGGCGCTTCCAGGCAAAGGTGGACTGGGAAGGCATGCCTGAAGCCTGGCATCCCGCATCCACGCAGTCAGCCAGTGAACCCTCCGTGGGTCCTCGCAGTCGATCCTGCTAGTATGGGGGCTCTTCAATTTGGGGGTAGACTCAGTGCCATCTCGAAATGCTGTCTTTAAGGGGGATGGGGGTGGAATACAAGCCCCAGCCAGGCCATCCCTGAGGTGAGCCCTGTGTGTTTTGTGCCCTTTGGCTGACCCTCAACATTTGTGAGCCCCGGAAATACTGACAGCCTCCTGGAGACTGTCCACACAGACAGTCTCAGAAGAAAGGGTAATGGCCGCCTGTCCATGTGCAGGGGCTCTTTTCAAGGGACTGCTCTTCTCACTGCAGTGGCTCTTCCTCACTCCTCCTGCATGTAGCTGGTCCCTGGGGGTCCAGCCCTGGAAATGGTGAGGGGCTGAGGGGCGAGGACAGGGCAGCATCTCAGGAGCCTGGTGTTTCCCACCTTGGGCTGATGGTCCCTTCTCTCAGGCACTGTTCCTTGGCTGTTATCAATGCCCTGGCCAACATCGCAGCCAACATCCAGGACGAGCACCTGGTGGACGAGCTGCTGATGAACCTGCTGGAACTGTTTGTGCAGCTGGGCCTGGAGGGGAAGCGGGCCAGCGAGCGGGCCAGCGAGAAAGGCCCTGCCCTGAAGGTAGGCTGTGCCTGACTTGGGTCTCCTGGTGCCATTTGGCATGGTTAAGGGGGGGGAGGGTTGAGGGAGTTTCCTTAAGCGATTTAAATCCAGCCAGTGGACAAAGCTGGAAGTGGGCTGCTTTGAAGTGCTACCCAAGGCTGAGGGGAGAAGGAGGGCTCACCTATCCCTGATCTCCAGCCCCTGGCAGCTCCCACACACCCCTGGATGGTGATGGCCTAGGCCCAGCCATTTGCTTTTTCTCTCACCCATACTGAAACTAGGGGCAGTGGCTGTGCCTCACATGGCTGTGAAGTGTTTTTGGTCAGAGTATAATGACAACATGAGGAGGGCTGTCTCAGGGCAAAGGTCCACGGGGCAGGCAGTGGCAGGTCTGGAACCCCCCACAGAGAGAAAGTAGGGGGCAGGGTGGTCAAGGCAGTTACGGTAGCTTCTTAAGGTCATGTGAACACCTGGCCCCTTTTCTACTCCCTCTTGGCCCAGCCAGCCAGGTTCTTGTTCAACTACGTCACACCAGGTTTCATCCTAGATCATACCAGGTTTCATCCTACCTGCCTTAGCCCAGAGGAGCCCTGCTCAGATAGTGTTTACTCATTGGACTGCTAACTGCAAGGTCAGCAGTTCAAAACCACCAGCCGCTCCTCGGGGGGAAAACAAGGCTTTCTACTCCTGTAAGAATTAGCATCTTGGAAACCCACAGGGGCAGTTCTACCCTGTCCTATAGGGTTGTTATGAGTTGGCATCAACTCAGTGGCAGTGGGTTTGTTTTGTTTTGTGTATGCATTTCCTTTCCTCTAGTCTTTTTTTTTTTTTTTTCCCCTTTCCTCTAGTCTTTGCCATGCCTTGTGTGTGAAGGAATTCCAACTTAACTTAAGTGGGGGTGGTGTGTGTGTGTGTGTGTGTGTGTGTGTGAGAGAGAGAGAGAGAGCGAGAGAGAGATACATGCTCTTCAGTAACATCGCTGCTCTCTCTCCTAGGCCTCCAGCAGCGCCGGGAACCTGGGTGTGCTTATTCCTGTCATAGCGGTGGTGAGTGTGTGGGCATCCCGTCCTTTGAAAAACACCTGAATCTGTGTCTACATGATTTGTGTTGTCTGGTGACACACAGAAGTTCCTTGTGTGTGTGCATGTGGCAGGGGCGAGGAAGGGATGGCATGCTCTCTGAATTATCCTGAGGGCAGGTGCTGGCCAGGACCACCCGCATCTCCCATGTTCTGCACCTCCCTGAACTCCCAGGTGCTTGGACCAGGGACCTGGCTCCCTTTCCATTCTTTCTTGGCCCTGCCTTTCATCCTCTCTCACTCCTTTGCCAGCCCCCTGCCACCTCTCCCTACCTGCTCCTTGTGAGATGAGGCTCCAAGCCCATTCTTTGGGGTCCAGGCTTGGAGTTGTGGCCTGCAACCTGCTGGTGGGAGGTGGGGGGACTGCTGGTGTGGCCAGTGGGTCCAGCTCTGCCCCCCAGGGCAGTGCTACTGAGCAGGGGTGGGGAGCCCCCTCCACATCTCGTCCCATTGTCAGCTCAGCCTAGCCCAGCCCAGCTGGCCTTTACAAACTCATTCCCCATCAAATGTCCAGGTCCTGTATTCTGGTGTGGTTTCTACCTGTTACTCCCTCCACCTCCTCCTCCCTCAGGCTGTTTCTGCTTCCCAGTCTGAGTGAGTCTCAGGACTCTGGTGCAATGTTCCTGCCAACTGGGCCCTGTTCCATCCTCTGACTGTCCCATATGCACCGTGCACTTCTCTATGTTCATCTTCGCTGGTCGGCAGGGCTCGCCTCCTAATAAGCTCTTCAGTAATAAGTGGTCCCGTTTGCTTCTGTCAGCCCACCGTCCTTTGCTACCTGGCCTTCTCTGGTGGCGCTATGTGTTAAGCAAGGGACTGCTAACCTTGAGATTGGTGATTTGGCGGTTCAAACACCCTGTAAAAGAAAGATGAGGCTGTGTGCTTCCATGAAGAGCACCCGTCTCGGAAACCTCCTAGTGTGGACGTGCATCAGAATCACTGTGCTGGAAGTAGTTTGGCTTTGAGGGGCTTTTCCTCAGTAAGGTGGTTAGTTGAGGAGGACCAGTCTATACAGACTGCTGCTGTCTTTCTGATGGTGCGGGAACTTGTCGATGGGCCTGCAGAATGAGGGAGGGCAGCCTCTGGACTCCCAGCCTGTGTGTTCCCTGGGGACATGGCCACCTCCCATTGGTAACCAGCTGGGCTGCCACAGCCTTCAGACCATTTGAGGTTTCTGGGAACTCTCTTCCTGAAGGTATTTTTAAAGACTTGTCTGTTTGTTTTTAACTTCATCATGACTCCTGACAAGCGAACAATTGGGTGTTATAGGACAGGAGGTGGGTAGTAGGCCCTTGGCTCTCCCTGGACCCCAAGGGCTGGCTTCCCAACAGAGCAGTTTTGACTTCATTAGTGGAAGTTTCCTCTTTGGGTGTTGTAAAAAAAAAAGCGCATGTGTTTGTGGCGGGCAAGAGGATGACAAAAGTACCCAAACCAGAAACTGATGTGGCCTCTCACACGGCTTCTCTCACTCCCTGTCCAGCAGGAGGTGGCAGGTTCATGGGGGCTGCTGTTGGGCAGGTTCCTTATGCAATGCATCCTGGCCAGAGCGAGTACCTCATCCTGCATGGCACTAAGCAAGCACCACCTGTGACTTCCACGGGGGTGGGGGGAGTGTCCTGGAAGCCCACTGCAGCCCTAGAAGGGCTTTCTTTCTGAGTTCCTTTTTCACAGGCACCTCAGGTCCCCCTCTCTCATGTAGCACTCCACCCCCACCCCCACGAGTGTGACATGTGGCCATCAGCGTCTGTGATGTGCGCTGCCGGGAAGGACGTGGGAGGGGAGGAAGCAGGCGCAAAGCAAGCTGGAAATCAGGGCAGTGAGTCATGGCAGGGGCTTGGGGTGATGCTTCCGTCAGTGAGCTCAAGAATCCCTGACCACTCTCACTCCTGGGAGTGTTCTAGATGCTTAGCAGTTGTCACATGGTGGTTGATCTGTGCTGAGAGGATACCCAATGGAAGCTCGGTCCCCTGTGAGTCTGCGTGCCCCTCTGGTTTCTGTGAAGAGGAAGGTGATGCTGTGTATGGCCCAGCATGGGCCTGGGGCTGGGGTACCTCTGTTTGCCTGTTCCCTGTGACAGTCCGTACACCCCTTAGAGACACTGGAGCTTCCTCCACCACTGCTACCTATCCCATGCAGGGGTGAGTGTGTGTGCAGCAGAAGTTAATGGTTAGATGGCAGAGGAGTTCACAAATATTTGATTTGGGTTGCTCAACGAGAAGCACAGAGAATGCGCACCTCGCGCTTGCCTTGGGGCCAGCCCGGGCACCTCCTGGAGAGCGAACTTCTAACATGGCTTCCTCACCCATTTTGCTTGCTCATCGTCAGAAGAGACTGTTCTGGATCTCCTAGGCATGGCAGAGAGTCTCTTTGGGGGAAGTACCCGTGGGCCTGGGCAAGGACTTAGGTTTCAGTGTGGCCTTGGGGACCTGCAGGAGCCCCAGGGGGCTGAGCACATGACTCTGAGGTCCCCCCATGCTGTAGCGATCTCTGCCCATCAGCTCTGCAATCAGTAGCCAAAGAACAAACCCAGGGCCACTGAGTTCGTGCCAACTGCACATAGGGCTTCCTATATGCATATGTAGGTGGTCCGTCTTCACCGAGCCCCCAGCCTGACCTTTCTCTGGTGGAACCTCCTCTCAGCTCCTCTGAGAGCCAGATGTATCATTCTCCCACCTTGCAGATAAGAAAACTGAGACACTGAGTAGCCATGTGCCCCCAGCTAGGAAGCTTCAGTGCTAGATCTGGAAGCCACCCAGGCAGCCTGCTTCAGAGTCATATGGTTTGTGAGTCGGAGGGGCCAATGCCCCTCCAAGTGGATGTGTCCAGAGCACCCTGTTCCCCTTGGGTGGAAGAAAGACATGGCAGAGAGCTAAAGGCAGATGGGCAGACCAAGAACCTAGAAGTTCACAGGTGGGCATCTGCAATAGAGGCATTCCTTTGACTTAGCCAGAGGGCAGGCATGGCCTCTTGTTCTCATCAGTTCACAGCCAGGTGCTAGGGACAGAGTGGGTGTGTGCAGAGACAAGGACAGGAGCAGGGAAAACTGACCATTAACAGCCAATGCCTGGGGGCTGGAATGACAGTCCCTCTGGGAACTCTTCAGAAGTGGGTGGTGGCAGCACCTACCTCAAGGCCAACATGTGGGCTGGGGAGGAGGACGGTGCTGGTACTGGTACCCAGTGAGGGAAAGCCATGGCCACTGTCCACATAGGGATTGGAGGACACTCCCAAGAGGACCAAGGGCGAGTCTGAGGCTGCTTACACACTCAAAGTACTCGTCACCCCAGCCTTAAAGCACCCCGGAGCATATTGGTCCTGTGTAGAAGTGTTTGCCAACCTCTGTTGTCTCTTTAGGAACCTTAGTTTCCCAGTGGAGTAGGCCTTGGTCTGCTTACCAAAAGGTTGCCGGTTCAAACCTATCAGCAACTACTCGGGAGAAAGATGAACAGCCTCAAGAATCCTAGGGAGCAGTTGTACTCTGTCCAATAGGTTGCTACAAGTTGGAATCGACTCAAGGGCATTGGCTGTGTGGGGTCCTGCAGGTTAGGCTTTGGGTTGCTGACCACCAGGCCAGTGGTTTGAACTCACCAGCTGTACCACAGGAGAAATATGAGGCAGTCAGCTTCCATAAAGATTAACAGTCCCCAGTGCTGAGAGTGGTGATACCGGGAGGATGGGTGGAAAGGGGGAACTGATTACAAGGATCTACATACAACCTGTTCCCTGGGGGGATGACAACAGAAAAGTGGGTGAAGGGAGACATTGGACAGTATAAGGTATGACTCATGATAATTTATAAATTATCAAGAGTTCATGAGAGAAGGGAGTGGGGAGGGAGGGAAAACTGAGCTGATGCCAGGGGCTTAAGTGGAGCGCAAATGTTTTGAGAATGATGTGGGTAACAGATGTAAAAATGTGCTTGACACGATGGATGGATGGATTGTGATAAGAGTTGTCAGAGCCCCCAATAAAATGATTTTTAAAAAGAGTGACGATCTCAGCAACCTTAGAGGCAGTTTCACTTTGTCCTGAGGCCCGTTCCTGTGGACTTCCACTGTTCCCACTGTGTTCTCTGCTAATTCCTTGAGCTTCCAAATAAGAAAGATTTGTCATCACAGGTTCAAGGAGTGCTGGCAGTGTACTGGTTACATGTCAGGCTGCTAGTTGCAGGGTCAGCAGTTCAAAACCACCAACCACTTCTCAGGCGAAAGACTAGGCTTTCTACTCCCTTAAAGAGTTCATCTTGATTCAGTGTATGAAACCTAGGATTGATGAACCTATTGGGACAGCAGGTGGAATAAGGGTTTCGGGGGGTGGGAGAGTAAAGGGAGATGATGACAATGTCAAGGAGTCCAGGAAGAAAAAAAATGTTTGGAAATTGATCGTGATAGCAATCGTACAGTTCTGCTTGATGTGATTGAATTATGGAATGATATATATGTATTAACTCCCAATTAGTAATAATGTTTTTTTAAGAGTTAGTTTTGGAAGCTCACAGGGGCAGTTATACCCTGTCCTAAAGGGTTGCTATGAGTTGGCATCAACTCTATCAATGGCAGCAAGTATAACGGTACATGGTAAAGGTGATTCTATTTATTGATCTCTTTAGTGGGGAAAAAGGGCCGTGTGTGTGCGCACGCACTTGTGCAGGCACTGTCCTCTGGGAAGCAGTGAGGGGACAGGAGAAGGCATGGTGACACTGGGCGAGACAGAGAAGGTTGGGCCTGGATAGGATTATACCTCGAGCACCCTGAGCACATCACAGGTCTCCCCTTCGCATCATGGGCCCTGCTGGGCATGCACCCTCCTTGGGAGGCCTGAGAAAGGGCCACTCGTTTTGGGAGCCGTGTTCCACTGGGGAGCCTGGGAAGACATGGACGTACCAGTTCCTCGAGCACAGACCCTCTAGCTCGATTGCTCGCTCTCGCTGACTTTCTGGGAGAAAGCTCTGACTTCATAATGCTCCCAGGGTCTCCTCAGTCACTGGTGACCGTGCGTGTAGGCCTCCTGTCCCGGCAGGCGCGTGAGATCTGGAGCGTTGCAGCCGGCCATGTCTGTTGTCTGTCATCATGTTGGGAAGGGCGCCCGCACAGTGTCCTGACAGCCACCACGGCAGCTGCCCGGAGCCCCTCTTTAGGACTTGGTGGGGTTGGTGACCCTCCCCATGAAGAGCAGGCAGTGAGTGCGGTGCTCGTAAACCAGAAACAGGAAGGGGCGGTCGATGGCGAAACGGACCTGTGTGGACAGCGGCATGAAGCCCACGCTGGTCACGGCAGCAGCCTGGGTGCCCTCCTCGTTCACCATGATGGTGCCTTGGTGCTTGAACTGTGGGCACAGAGCAGAGTGTTATCAGGCCCCATAGATGGACATGGCAGACAGAGCAAGGAGACCTCTTTCAGGAAGTGGGTCTAAAGACCGCAGTGAGCCCTACTCCCTCGTGGCCAGAGTGCCCTTGAAAAGGCCTGAAATCGCCTGTCTAGCTCAGTAATCGTGCTTAGCAGCCGTGGTGTGCAGCCAGCTTTGTTTCCACTCTTGGCAGTTCAGAGTGCAAGAGACCTATGGAGCTGAGCCCACAGGCCCCACTCTCACTCTCCAGCCTCCCTCTGGGGTACATGTCCATGAGGGGCCTTGGTCTACCCTGCCTCAGGTCCCTCTCTGGGGTGCATTGATGAGAAGACTAGCCTCAGGTGCTCTCTCTGGTGTGCATGTCCGTGAGAGGGTCCCTGGTCTGCCCCGACCTTAGCTCCTGCTCTGAAGTGTACATCTGTGAGGGACCTGCACGTCCATGAGAGGGGGCCTGGACTTGTGACTAGGTCAGCTAGTCTTTCCTGCTCTTTCATAGTCACAGGGTGAGCCTACGCAAGGCTGTACTTGAGTAGCTGCCCTTTGTGCAGTTGACCTTCCGGGGAGGCATGTGGCTGCCAGCTGTCCCCTGTGCAGTGGACTGTGCCCCCTGCAGGAGACACCCATTATGCCCCAGCCACCACCCTTTGAGCTCAGGCCGAGCGGCAGGGGCACGTGGGAAAGATTACCAGGTCGATGGTGATCTTGTCCTGAGAGATGCCCGACATGTCACCATTCTTATCAAACAGCGCTGTGATTCCCATCGCCTTCAGCACCTCCACCAGGTTGTAATTCTTCTCCAGCTTGAATTTGGGCAGAAGCACCTCTCTTGTTCTAGAGGATCCGGAAAGGCGGGGGCAGGGGGCTGTTACTCAGTTTAGGGAGTTTTACAACACAAGAAAAAAAATCACATTTTTATCTTCACCACTGACACCACAAGCTGCCTTTGCCCCAGAATGGACACTGCACTTCTTCAGGTCCTTAATCAGTGCCGTCCCAGGAGGACTCTGGGAAGAGGCCCCTCGTCAACCCCGCCTTCCCCCCTTCCCCAGGTTTATGGTGTAGAAAGTATCTGAAGAGAGTGTCTTGTCTGGTCCCCAGGTTCTAAGGTAACATGTGTTTTGTTCATAAGGGCCAGTGTTTGCCTCCAAAAGGAGCACAGGGGCTCGTGGGACAGGCTGCTAACGGGGAGGTGGGAGGTTGTGCCTGCTCTGTGGGAGAAAGAAGAGGCAGGCTGTCGACCTCTGTCAAGATTTGTGTCCTCTGCCACCCTCTGAAACACATCTGCTCTGCCGGAAGGGGTCACCGTGAGGTGGAATGTACTTGATGGCAGGTGGTTTAGTTCTGGATTGGAGAGGAGAAATGAGCCCTTGTGGTGCTGTGGATTAAGCCTTACACTACTAACTGGAAGACCAGTGGTTTTAGCCCACTAGCCGCTGTGAGGAAGAAAGCTAAGGCAGTCTGCTCTGGGAAAGATACACAGCCTTGGGAACTAGAGGGCCAGTTTTGTTCTGTCCTCAAGCTTTGCTGTAAGTCTGAATCCACTCCAGGACAGTCAGTGGACATGCTCAACTCTCTGCCTTGACATCAACCCATCCAGCCCCTCCCTCAGTGCACCCTGCCCTGAGTGGGAAGAGAGATGTGGAGCTTACACTCTGTATGGCAATCGGAGGTTCCCGGGTGAGTGGCGGTGGAAGCACAGACAGACAGCACTAAGACATAGCCAGCCACCAGTGGGTCTCGTCCGGAAGAAGGCTTATGGCCTGAGGTTGTCCAGCCCCTGGAAGCTGGTGTGGGTCTGAGGGCTTTGTGGAGCCAGTAGACTGCCCCTGGCATATCTCCCTGAAACCCTGCTCCAATATTTATTAATTATAATTAACTGTAGTATACTCTTTCAAGCCCGAGATTTGCAATGTGGAGTAAGAAATAACAAGAGTCCCCTCAACAGATAAAAAAAATTTTCTTAAGGAGCCCTGTTGGCATAGTGGTTACTCGTTGGATGGTTAACTGCAAGGTCAGCAGTTCAAAACCACCATCTACTCCAAGGGAGAAAGACAGAGCTTTCTACTCGAGTAAAGAGTTACAGTCTCAGAAATCCACAGGGGCAGTTCTACCCTGTCCTTAGAAAGTCAGGATGAGTTGACATCAAGTCGATGGCAGTGATTTTGGTTTGGGGGTTAGGGGATTTCTTGGGTAGGGGAGCAGGGGAACCGATCTTTGTTGGACACCTAGGGGTCTCAAGCACTGAGGGTGCTCAACATAGCTCATGCTATTGGTTTCTCCCAGAAGCCCCTTGGAGAGATGGAGCTGTGGCTAAAAGCACAGAGCCCAAATGTGACAGAATCGAATTGTCTCAAAGGCAATTCCAAGCCTCCTGTTCTGCCCCACCCCCAACCCCAGCATTGGCCCTGTCACTGGAGCACAGATGTGTTTTCAGCAAATGCTCTCTGATCAGTCTTGCCGCGTCAGGCATTCTTAGATATTTGTGTGTTTCCTCCCTTTTCTTAAAATCACCTCAGGCCCAATATCACTGCCCCCACCCCAAAAGCCCAGTGCCATCAAGCTGAACCTGACCCACGGCAACCCTACAGAACGGAGTTGAACTGCTCCCTGGGTTTCCAAGGCTCTCGGTCTCTACAGAAGTGGACTGCTGCGTCTTCGCCCATGGAGCCAACTGCCAACCTTTCTGCCCGCAGCCCAGTGCTTAGCCCACTCTGCCACTCACCCCACCCCCAAGCCTTTCTATATGGATCTGAAACAGCCCACCTGTTTGTCATACTCTTCTGCCACCGCTCCACCACCTGGGGCGTCAGCTGCGCTTCCAGGGTCTTCATGGCCGACAGCTTGTGGGGGACTGCGATGAGCATGCTGATGCCCCCGACATACTCCAGCTGCAGGACCTCACAGTCAAGCTCCTGGTCACTCGCTGCCAGGAAGGTCCCCTTGGTCTGCATCATGGGCACCTTGACCACCTCACGCTCATTCAGCCGGAAGTTGTGGTTGTGCGTCATTTCTACAGGGAACTTGTTCACCCAGGAGCCTGCAGCATGGCCAGAGTGAGAGCCCCCTTAGTATGCCTAAGAAAGAGCCCCCGGAACCCCAAAGGTTCGTTTACACTCTGACTGGGACAGCTGATACTAGTGGTCCCGGGGCCACACTCAGAACCACTGTCTCGGAAGAGACCCCACCTGAGAAGTTGCGAAAGTTAGCGCCCAGCAGTGGTAACGAGGTTTGTTAGATGCCTGGGGTAGACTGCATCTGGGTCTGACCCTATTGCCATCGAAAAGATTCCAATTTATAGTGACCCTGAAGGAGAGGGAAGAACTGTCAGTTTTTAGAGGTGCAGACAGCCACATCTTCCTCCTGAGGAGCAACTGGGGTGGATTCCTTCTGCTGACCCTGCGGTGAGCAGCCCAACGCATAGCCTGGCCTCTGGTGCACTTAGAAAATGTGCTCCTGTGAGCTGATCCTGCCCTCTGTGGGGTTGTCTTCACGAGCCCCAGGGGTGTAGTGGTTATTCGTTGGACTGCTAACCTCAGAGTCAACGGTTCAAAACCGTCAGCTGCTCTGTGGGAGAAAGATGGAGCTTTCTACTCCCAGAGAGTTCCAGTCTTGGAAACTCACAGGGGCAGTTCTGCCCTGTCTGCTGGTGACAGATAGGGGGCTAGGGATGGAAGGGCCATGGCTAGATGCACCAGAGATTGGGCCTTTACTAATAGCTGAGCCCTTCTGGTGCTAGTGCAGGGGGTTCAGCACGGGGCTGCTTACCACAAGGCTCCTCAGGAGAAAGGGAAGGCAGCCTGCTCCCATAGAGATGGACAGGCTTGGAAACTCACAGGAGCAATTCTGGAGTCAGTATAGACTAATTGGCAGTGGGTGTGGGCTTTTAAAACTTGTTCCTGTGGGCAGGCAAGTGATTATAAATGGATCATGCCCCCTCGTCTTCTCAGCCACCTGCTGGTGGGGCACTTGCTGTCGCCTCTGCCTTTCTCCATGAGGGGACGGATGGGAGAACTGTATTCCCACTGACAAGCCAAGGAACCATGGGGCCCCAGAGTCCTCAGGAAGGAGCCCTGGTGGCAGTAATGGTCAGCAGTTCAAAACCACCAGCTGTTTTGTGGGAGAAAGAAGGGGCTTTCTACTCCCAGAAACTCCCAGGGTAATTCAACCTTGTCCAGTAGTCTCACCCTGAATCGGAACCAACTTGATGACAGTGAGTTTTCTAGAGTCCTTGGGGATCAGCCCCAGCTTCTGCCTGCCAGATCTTGTGCAGGTAGGAAGAGCAGCTGTGTATGGTAGTGACCAGGCCTACTGCACACCTGCCCAGCTCTCTCTTCCAGAATCCTGGGTTCATGCGGGAAAGGGCAGCTGCCTCCAGCTCAGTCCTATTGGGGGCTTTGCTAAAGACAGGCTCCTTCTGGTCTGTATGAATTCACATGCTGTATTTCTAGTTCCCAGGGTGACTCTGCCCCTTCCTAGAAAGTGCCCTCGTACATGACTCGGAACAGTTATGTGAGAACAAAGTGTGCATTTCCCTCGCCCACTCATGCAAAAGACCCATAGCCCTCTACCCTTGAGTCAGTTCCAACTCATAGCAACTTTGTACAGGGTTTTCTAAGACCATAGAGCTAACGGGCCAACAGCCACATCTGTCTCCCCCAGAGTGGCTGGTGGTGTCCGCTGCCCAGCATGTAACTACTATGCCGCCACTGTGCTTCCTCCATGCAGAATCACCCGGAACAGGTCAGATGTTCATGCCAGCTGTTGGAGCTGACCAGTTTACAACAGATATGTTTTTTAGACACATCCCCCAAAATGGAAAAGCTCTACTGGCAGAGCTTTCAAAGAATGCATTTTTCCCACCAGGTGGGCATCAAGCAACTCGCTCTGAGTTAATGCACCCGGTGGCATCACCTGGGAAGGTTTTCTCTGGTCACAATGTTTTTTTTTTTTTTTGATGGCTGATTTAAAAGAGCAGAGCGTGCAGCTGTGAAATTGTTTCCTGCTCAGGAAAAATACGACAAACCTCATTCAGGACATCCTTCAACTTTCCGAATAGACAAAAATGCGGCAAAATTCCTGCACTTGTGCTTGAAGACTGACAACAGACCACTGAAGAGATGGGGAAGTTATCTGGAATACGTGGAGCTCAGTGTAGCAAAATTTGATGGAAGATTTGGGAATGAAAGGGTTGCTGGGAAATTTGTACCTCGAATTCTGACTGATTCGAGTGGAAACATACCATGCTTTGAAATAACAGCTCCAAAGTGACCCAGACTTTTATCCAAAGTTATTACTGATGACAAGACATGGTGGTATTCTTATGACCCCAGAAGCAAACGTCAGTCAAGCCAGTGGAAGATGTCATCGTGTCAACTCACCCCAAAAAAGCTCATCAAGTAAAATCAAAGATCAAGACAATGCACATTTGTTTTTTGATGTGAGGAGGATAAGGTATTTGGAGTTTGTTCCATCAGGTCAGACTGTTAATCAAGTTTTCTATTTAGAGGTTCTGAAAAGATTGCATAACAGCGTGTAACAAAAAAGGCCTGATTTGTGGCAGATGAGGGACTGGTTTTGCCACCACGACCCTGCACCTGCTCACACAGCCATCTCAGTGCACCAGTTTCTATCGAAAAAAGACATGCCTCTCTTGCCCCACACACCTGACCTCACTCCATGTGACTTTTTGTTTTCAAAAATGCAGAGGGACGTGAAAGGACAGCTATTTGACAACTTAGAAGAGGTGAAGAAAAAAACGAGGGAGGTGCTGTCAGCCATCCAAACAAATGAGTTTGAAAGATGTTTCCAAGAATGGAATTGCAATGCAGACAAATGTGTTGCGTGTCATAGAGACTACTTTGAAGCTGTTAAGGTTCTTTTGTCTTAAAAAAAAATTCTGTTTATTGGGAGGTACCCCCTCGTAGGTCTGCTTACTGAAAACAGGTTAAGAAAACCAATTCTCTGCCATTGAGTTGATGCTGACTGAAAGCAGCCCCAAAGGACAAGGTAGAACAACCCTTGTGGGTTTCCGAGACTCTAGCTCTTAAGGAATAGAAGGCCTGGTCTTTTCCCACATTGTGGTTGGTGGTTTCAAACTGCTGACCTTGTGTTTTGCAGCTCAACAGGTAACCACTATTCTCTCGGGCTTCCTTCCAACAACAGGGTTCAGACCAGAAAAAGAATAATAGCCCTCAAATCCATTTGACCAAATGCCTGGTTTGTGTTCTTCCCTGCACTTTACCAAGGTGGCTGAAAGTTCTCACCCTTGGCCACGCCCCTAACCAGCTCTGTGCCCTTGGAGCATCACTGTTTCCTGGGGACACCGTCCCACGGTTGGTGGGAGGATGGAGCAAGTTTCAACCCTTTGCGTCCCCTTGCTTGGGCCCTCCCTGCTCCTGGGCCTCTGAGGTGACCATGAGCCTGACGTCATGGGTAGCTGGCAGACGAAGGCCCCTGGCTGGCATTTTAGCCCCCTGCGTCCTGAAAAAGAGCTTGCCATTTTGAAGAGAGGCCATTTCTTACCTTTGAAATAGATGCAATTTAGGATCATCATCTGGGTTGCGGGGTTGACACTCTGCAGTGCGTCCTTGATGAGGCCCTTGGTCAGCTTCAGGACATGGTGGTTGGTCTTCTCGATGAAGGCCGGATCCTCGAAGTCGGCCGGCTGAGCCTCTGCAAAGTAGTACTCTTGCACCTTGGCCTTGAAGTCCTCCTGAATGGGGAAGCGCTCCTGGACGTAAAGGTCATTGACAGCCCGCAGCACGTACCCAAAGTTCCTCCGGAAGAGGCGGTGTGTGAGCTTTCGGAAGAGGTTGTGCACTGTCACCGTCTCATACTTTTTGCTGGCGTTGACAAAATCCTCAAAGTGCAGCACTGTGTGGACTTGGTCAAGGGCATCGCCCTGCAAGCCCAGGGAAATCATGCTCATGGCTGTGGAGATGCCCACGGGTGCTATGAAGATGTTCTCCGCCGCACCTACCTGCTCCTTGAGGGCCCGGTAGAGGCTGAAAGCGAACTTGGCATTGAGGATGTTGAGGCGCTGGATGCGGCTCTTGCCTGGGAAGAGCTGGAGGATGTTGCCGGCATGGGCCGCAGGGTCGATGGGCGCCACAGCGTCGATGATGTCGATGTAGTCGTCATCCTCGCTCAGGAGCTTCTCCAGGTCCAGGTAGTCCTCGTCCTCCTCGCCCTCATCCAGCCAGACATCGGTGACTGTGTTCTCCTTGTGGAAGTTGGCGGCGATGATGGGCAGGCCCGGGGTTGTGTTGGTCAGTGGCTCCGGCTCTGTAGGGCCCCCTGCCGGGCCGGCGCTCCCCCACCAGGCAGATGTTAGGAGAGCAAGGAGGAGCGAACAGAGCAGACGGATCATCTTGGCTGCAGGGAGAAGCACACACACACAAATAAACATAGTGAGCACCGCAGCCCAGCCAATGTCTGTGTGAGGTGAGGTCCAGACCCAAACCAAACCCACTGCCATTGAGTTGAAGCTAACTGACAGCAACCCTGTAGGACAGGGTGGAACTGCCCGGTGGATATCCTAGACTGTAATTCTTCACAGGAGTAGAAAGCCCTGTCTTTCTCCCATGGAGCAGCTAGCTGGTGGTTTTGAACTGCTGGCCTTGCAGTTAGCAGCTCAACTCATAACAGCTCCACCACCAGAGCTCCTCGAGGTGAGGTCAGAAGGTCATTATTAGAGGAGCCTAAGCACCACTCCATTCAAGAACATGAGCCCATTTCTAATACCTGGACACTGGTACTGTAGCACGTCCCCTGCCTGTGCTCAGGAAGGATTTGACTTGCTTGTCAAATCAGGTGTCGCTATCAAGTGAGTTCTGCCCGTGCCTAGGATATGGACTGTCACACGTGACCCCAAGGCAACTTCTTCCAACGCCAGCAAGAAGCTCAGGTTTTGCTGTGTTGGTTGTGTCTGTCATCTTGTAGTTCCATGTTGGGCTGCTAACTGCAGGGTCAGCAGTTCTAACCCACCAGCTGCTCTGTGGGAGATAGACAAGTCTTTCCACCCTTATAAAGAGTTACAGTCTTGGAAACTTACAGGCAGTTCTGCTGTGCCCTATAAGGTCACTCTGAGTCAGCATCGACTCAGTGGCAGTGAGTTTGTTTTTTGGGGAGGTACTTGAGAACCAGACTCTCAGCCTCCTATGTAGGCCAGGTGAGAGGTACTGACTCCTGTTGGTTAAACACTGTTGACACAGTGGTTTAGGCACTGGTCTGCTGACTCCAAGATAGGCAGTTCAAACCCACAAGCCACTTCACAGGAGAAGGATGAGGCCATTTGTTCCCATAAAGGTTGACAGTCTCAGAAACCCTATACAGGGTCCCTATGAATCAGAATGGACTCAGTGTAGTGGGTTAGGGTTACTTTATCTTTGAACTTGTGAGGACTGAAGATGGGACTAATGATACGGAGACCTTAGTTGGCACTGAGTGGACCTCCAGCCTCTTGGCTGCCATAGCTGAGCAGCTAGCTGTCATCACCACCCAGCAGCCTGGATACCCACTTGGACTGTGGTCAGATGTGTGGGTATCAGTAAGAGCAGCAACCATGACACTGCATGTCATCTCCCAGTGTCGCCTTCTTTGCCATTATACGGCCCAGGGGGTTGGTGAGGAGTGGGAGTGGGGTGGATGTCACAGCCCCAAAGGTGGCAGCAGCTAGACTCAAAGCAAACTGGCTGCCTCCCCAGCTACTCGGTGGCCTCTGTAGACAACCCCGCATTCTGCCTCCAGGCTCCTCCTCAAGTTGCTCCTTAAGGCTGTCCCCTAACCCCCTTCCAACGTCTCCCCCCAAAACCCTAAACTCATTGTTACCAAATCGATTCTGACGCATAGTGTGCTCCGTAGGACAGTGCAGCATGGCCCCTGTGGGTTTCTAAGGCTGTCTGTCGTTACTGGAACAGGGAGCCCCATTGCTTTCCTTTTTGGCGGCTGATGACTGGGGCTGCCACCTACCTTCAGTTGGGCACCCCTCTCCTGATACAGACACAGGAACACAATCTGCCCACAGGCTGTGTTCCTGCCATCTGAGAGATTTCTGGTTGCAGGCTTTCATGCGGGGAACCTCTGAGTGGCTAGCTTTGAAGGCATCTGTGTTCCCCACCCCCCAGTACTCAACACTGTGGGCCTTGGTGGCCCCTATAAAGGACTTGCCAAATAGCATTAGGTCCTGATTCTAAAGAGCTCGGGGCATGGGGTGTTGGTGGCAGTGCATTTATCAAAAAGGTAGGTAATCTCCCAAGCAATGAGGTAGAGAAGCCTGCCTGGCACCCATGAACCATATATCATCCTCACTATAAACCAACCCACCAACCAAAACCCAGCTCACTGGCATTGAATCAATGCTGACTCATAGCCACCCTTATAAGACAGTCGAACTGCCCCTGGGGGTTACTGAGACTCTTTCCCAAGGAGCAGCTGGTGGTTTCAAACTGCTGCCTATGCTGATTGCAGCCAAACATGTAAGCACTAACCACCAAGGCTCCTCCCACCCCCTCTACATGTACGTCTTAAAACCACCTCGACAGGAAAGCAGACCTCCCCTCAGCTGGGGTCATTTTCTCAAGAGGCAGGAGAGGGACCATTCAGTTGCTGCCATACAACATTGGGCTAAGGTCACCCCCACCAACAGACACTCACTTCCACCAGAGTGATAGGCTAACCTTCCTGGAAAGTCAAGTCAGGATGGGGGGAGGGCCTCTGGCCTTAAGTAAGGGATGGAAATAACCTATCAGAGAGTATGGAGAGACAAAGTCGATTACAGTGATAAATCTGACTTGATTGGTTAAAACTTGGTCACTGGATCTCCCTTTGGACATATTTTGAGCTTGGTGTGGCTTTTAGTATTTTCTAGTTTTGTTGTTTTTCCAGATTGGGTCTTATCTCTGCTTTATTTTGTTGTTGGTAGTGTTCTTGACTCTCTATTATGTGTCTTTCTATGCTTCTCGGTATATGAAACCCAGGTTGGATGAATCTGTAGAGACAATAACTAGAATAAGGGTTCCTGGGGGCTGTGGTGGGGGGGGGGGGGTTAGGGAGCCAATATCAAAGAGTACAAGAAGGAAAATATGTTTAAATAATTATGGTAGCGATTGTACAATGCTGCTTGATATGACTGAACTATTGAAGGACATGATGTCTGGATTATGTATGTCCTAATAAAATTATTTTTCAGAGTAAAAGGGAGAGAGGGACACACATGTCTCAGAGAAGGCAATTATATTTCTGCTGATAGGTAAATTTTTTCAGTAATAAGAGAGTTAGCTTGGTGGAAATCATCTGAATTGGGGAAGGCCTCTCAGATCAAGCAAGGTCAAAAGACAAATAAACCAGAATAAATAGGAGTTCAGGAAAACAAATTTGAGACCTGCTAGGGATCCGGGGGTGAAGGCAATGCATGCCTGTGTTTAGCCTGGTGTTCATCCAACCTGTTTGAAGCTGCTTGTACCCTGACCCAGTATTATATGATGAAAAACCAAAACTAATTTTCATTATTTTTCCTGAGCTAAAGGAGGAAATATCCTCAATGTTTTCTGTAAATCAAAATGAAGGGTCTAAGATAGTGGTTCCCAACCTTCCTAATGTCGCGACCCTTTAATATAGTTTCTCATGTGGTGGTGACCCCCAATCATAAAATTATTTTCGTTGCTACTTCATCACTGTCATTTTGCTACTATTATGAATTGGGCGACCCCTATGAAAGGGTTGTTTGACCCCCAAAGGAGTCGCAACCCAAGGGTTGAGAACCGCTGGCCTAAGAGGACCTTAATTGTCTAGCGACTGAAAGCCCAGTACCATCAAGTCAGCCGTCCTGGTGGTTGTCATGGTTACTTGTTGGGCTGTGATCCACAAGGTCAGCAGTTCAAAACCACCAGCAAGAGGCAGATGGGGCTTTCTACTCCTATAAAGAGGTACAGTCTCAGAACCCCACAGGGGCAGTTCTACTCTGTTCTGTCAGGTCACTATCAGTTGGGATCTTCTCAGTGACAGTGAGTTTGGTTTTGGTTTGGCCGTCCTGTTGATTCTGACCCCTGGGGAACCACCCTGTGGGATTCCCACAGCTGTCAGCCGTCATGGGAGCAGACAACTGGGGGATTCCAACTACAACCTGCCCACCTGAAGCCGAACACTGAAGCCCACTGCGCTACCAGGATGTCTTGGTTTGGCTGCTTCCAAAACCAAACCCCCTGAAAGTTTCTGAAACTATCTCTTTACAGGAGTGGAACAGCCCTGTCTTTCTCTAATTTTGCGATCTAGTACCACAAAAAAACATATAAGCCAACTTAAATTATAACTAGGTTTTTAGGTTATGTTTAAATTCAAAATACTTCCTCTGTCAAGAGCCATATTTTTTTTAAAGCAAATGGTTCAAAGTTTGTTTGCACAGACTTTTCATGTAACACGTTCTGATATTGACAACATGGAGCAGGTGGGGCTTCCTGGTGGTTCCCTGGAGCTGGACAAACCAGGACACCTTGTCCTTCTCAGGGGACAGAGACCTCCAGCAGCAGAAGTGGGAGGGAGAGCCTGGATTTAGAAAAAACACTTGGTTTTGATGTAACCTCTGGCTGCAGGAGCAGCATAGAGAGCAAAACCGTCCACCCACAGAAGTCACTGGGCTTGTGGACTTGCACGTCTGCTTTATTCGCTCTCCCCTCCCTACTTGTGCATGTGCTCACTGCAGGCCTGCGTTCATGCCTGTTCTTCGCTGAGCCATGTGAAAGTTGTCTGCATGTCTGACAGGGCTTCCAAAAGCTCAGGGGAAAATGAATGGAAAGCAACTGCAAATTAACCATATAAAAGGAAGAAAGGTAATTGAATTTTCCCATGAAGCCCCCTTGGATGTCATGTAGTCGCCCACCCTTGACACTAATACGTCAGCGGAGATTGCCAGAGAACAGGCGTATTCTCACACCTCACCCAAGCTCAGTTACCCAAGTGAAATACGTCTTAACAAAGACAGTATTTCCGTTCGCAGCAACAGCTCAAGGTCCAGTTTTTCCAGTTGCCCCACAGCATAACCGACCGACTTGCACCCCAAGCAGGCTGCAAGTAGGGAAAGCAATGTCTGAGAGACTAGAGAAAGCAGGCGGAGTGTATGGTTGGAGGGAGAGATGAAGCTCCTAGGGAAAGATTGCTAGTGAAATGTCCGAGACCAGACTTACCTCCCTCCATGCCGCCTAGCCGTGAAGGTGCCCGAATGGACGCCACCGAGGCCACCAGTGGAATTTCAACGTGAACTTTGGCGCTAGGCTGTTATTGCAGATTTCCCAATGCAAACATGTCCCAAATCAAACAGTACCCCTACAGCTTTGTCAGCACAAACCCTCGAATCGGCCTCTGCTCACTGCCAGGCGCTTGTGACTCCTCAGCTCAAGTTCTGGTGCCACTGCCGCCGGAATCGCCATGTCCGCTGGGGAAGCTGTGAGCTCGCAGAGCCCTTGCTTCAGGGACTGTCCTTTCTGAAGTCACCACGAGAGTCTCCAGGGCACAGTGCTCCCCTGAACGCAGAGGCTGCGCATTCATCTGCCATGTGTCTCTTCTCGTACAAAGTGCCGAAGGCGAGCTGCTTATACCCAGCCTTGCCTTACTCTGCTCTGCTGGCTTGGCAGGGCTGACCATCCCGGGGGCAGGGGCCCCATCCTAGAGAAGTTGAGGGGAACGTGTGAGCCTAGTGCAGGGAACCAGGGAGTAGGACCTTCCTGTGGTCAGCGGGGCCATGCTCTCCGACAGGAACGCGCCATGCTATCTGCTGTCAGAGAAGCAGCGGTTCTCAGACTCCAGTCCTTTCAGGCACTCCTGGACACCCGCTGGGTTATGATTAAGAACCACCGTCTGCACCTAGTCCTGGCTGTGTGTGTGCGTCCCCTACCCCACCCCCCAGTTCCCAGTGGGGAAGTTGCTGGAAAGGGGGTGGGATCGTTAGGCTTTTCTCAGGATAGGCTGGGCCCCTCCAACTTTCAGATGAGTAGCCAGTCAAGCCAGTCACCCTCACCATTCACAGACTCCCCCACTCCCAGAGACGGCAGGACTATGGTGGTTAGTCTGTGTGTGGTAGTGTTGTTGACTGCATTTATTCTTTATTTTAGGATCAAAAGCACTACCCACGTGTCTGGAACTGTCTAAATGACCACCTTATCCCAGAGCTTGCGCCCAGAATTTCCTGCTCTAAGTTTGGTGGTGTCGCCCTCTTGAGGCCGTTGAAGGGGAAGCCAGCCTCCCTGCCTGTAAGGCCTGTTGGGATGTCAGCTTGGCTCTGCTGTGAGGAACCCTGACATGTGAAGGGCTGTCCCCAGCACTGGGTTTCTGGCTGGCCTAGCACGCAGCCGCTTTGGCGAGCACTGTATTCATTCTGAGTCTTCAGTGTGAATGCGGTGATGCTGGCTGGCTCTGTAGATAAGGGCCTGTCCCAGCCGACCCTTCCGCTCCCTGTCTCTGTCCTACACACACGATGGCAGATGCCCTTAATCTTTCTGGGGGAGCACTCCCCTCTACCGCTGTCTGTCCACCACATCTAAATGAGTCCCCACCACTGCCAGTAGCCATGTCCCCTTCAGTATGGCCTGGTCTTTGTACCTGCTGTGTAAGGTGTTGTAAAGGCTGATGAGACCCACACGGGGACTGACTGTGAACTAAACGGTCGCCATTCATGTTTAAAGAGTATGTCGGTTCAGATGCCCTGGTGGCATAGTGGTTGCCTGTTGGGCTGCTAACCCCAAGGCCAGCAGTTCAAAACCACTCCTAGCCACTCCTCAGGAAAGACGGGGCTTTCTACTCCTGTAAAGAGTTACAGTCTTGGAAACCCACAGGGGCAATTCTACCCTGACCTATAGGGTCACTAGGAGTCAGAGTTGACTCAATGGCAGTGAGTTCGTGTTATTTTGCTTATTGTTTTGAGGTTTGGACGCAGGAAAGACCTTGAAACACTGTGGCCAGTTTTTAACCCTGGGAATGGGAGGCAGTGGGGAAGGTGCTCACATGGGGGCACCAAAAATTTTTCAGGAAAATGGAATTGAAAGATAGGGGAATTTTCTTCCACAAACCTTTTGAAGCCCTCCTGTACGTCTCCATTGGGATTCTTTTTGGCACGTGTGTATTGATTTGCCTGGCTCTGCACCATCTGTCAAAAACCAAACCAACCTCACTCCCCTGGAGTCCATGCTGACTGAGGTTCAAGACTTACATTTCATGGGAGTACAAAGCCCCTTCTGCGAAGTGGCTGGTGGTTTCAAACTGCTGGCCTTGCAGTTCACAATTCAACATGCCAGCCTTAGACAGTGTGGATGACTGAAACTCTTGACTGTTAACCGAGAGATTGGCAACTTGAATTCCTACACAGATGGCCCAGGAGAAAGGCCTGGCAAAGTAGCACAGGCCTCCCCTGACACGTGGGGTGACCTTGAGCCAGGCCAGCTTAATGGCAGCTGGCGTTTTGACCTATCAGTCGGTCATTTCTTTAACCAGAGATGTGTCCTGCATGCGTCCATTTCTGATCTGGGTAACCTGCTATTGGTAAGAGAAGTTGGTGGTCCTGCCTAAAACTTTGACATCTTACCTCTAACTAGAGGCCAAGACTCAGAGTGCCCCCCACCCCCACCCCATCCCCCAGAGCAGGACCTTCTGTCACAGACTGAGTTTGTCCTGTTTCACAGCTTACTTCCCACGCAGAGTCTGGTCAGGTGACATACCGTCCCTTCTCCCACGCAGAGTCTGGTCAGGTGACATACCGTCCCTTCTCCCTGCCTCAAAGACTCAAGGAGACGAAGTGAAACAGACACCTGTGCATCAGTTGTGCCTAATTCACACCAGCATTACAGTTTGTCACATCATTGTTGTCATCGTTATCATTTTGCTAGATTGTTAAAGATTGGATGTTGGGGACATTTAGGATTTTTTATACATATCAAGGGAGCCCTGGTGGTATAATGGTTACATATTGAGCTGCTAGCCACAGGGTCAGCTGTTCGAAACCAGTAACTGCTCCACAGAAGAAAAATGAAAGTTGCTACTCCTGTAAAGAGTGACAGTCTCAGAAACCCAAGAAGGCAGTTCTACTCTGCCCTACAGACTTGCTCTGACTTAGCATCGACTTGTTGGCAGTGAGTTTGGTTTTGGGTTTTACCAAATTAAGGCACCCGGAGTTGCTGTGGGTCGGTCAGTGGCATACTAACTTCAGGGTCAGCAATTCAAACCCATCAGTCACATCCAGTGAGAAAGACGAAGCTGCCTGCTTCTGTAAAGACTGACAGACACAGAAACCTTGTGGGCATTTCTCCTCTGTCCTGTCCGGTCACTGAGAGTAGGACTCAGCTGGACAGCCATAAGCAATGCCACATTGCTCTCCAGAGAGTATGGGCCCATTTGTAGCCCCACAGGCCTGAGCCTTGGGGCGTGGGAACATTTGGCTTCCCACGGGGTGGTTGTCCCTGTACAGGAACTGCAGGGTCCAGCCAGGGGCTGTGAGCAGACATAGCCACCTTACAAAACTTGCTGCGAAGCCCAGCCTCTGTCTGAGCAGAGACCACAGACTGCTGGCCCCTCGCCACAGCAGTACTTCCCGCGCTCCCTTATGTGTCAGTACCCAGCCTTAGGGTGGTGAGGTGGTTGCCAAGCCACGGTCTGCTGCTAAGAAGGACTGAAGGCAGACTTCACCCACACTCCCCATCCATGTGCTGTGTGCCTTCCGATACAGTCCCCTCTAGGAGCTAGACTGCCACACCTGCAACTCCTCTGTCTTTAACATGTTCAGGTGAAAGTTAAACCCTAAGCAAATCAGGTTCCAATTGAAGCTTTGAAAGAAAGAAAAGAAACGTGTACTTTGACATCTCTTAAAGTGTTGACTGCTGTGGGTCAAGGGAAAGAGGCAGCGTGGTGCACGGGTGCTACCGGAGTTGACAGGTAATGGAACTGGTGGAGTCTTACTCTCATACTCCACTCCTTCCTGCCTCAGAGCAGCTCCTTCCTTTGGACACTAAAAATGACTCCTGGGATTCTGTAGCTTTTCCCGCAATTAACACTATGCCTATATTTTACTGATCTTTGTGGCTTTATAGGAATATTACAATTGGGTTATAGGCATGGGAGAATCAGGTACTGCCAGTCATCCTTGTGAACCATTTTTGTACAATATGCTCTGAGGCATCGCTTTTCATTGTAAATTAGAAGAAGGCTTTACCGAGCAAATCCGTTTTCCGTTCAACCATCCAGCTTTGTTTTGTTTTATCTCCTTAGTTGACTGTCCACATCCTGTAAGGTCGTCTCTCCCACAGCACACAGCCCTGTGTTCCTTGTTTCCATCCCTCCTCCTCTTCTAACTCCTCCTACTGGCTTCTGAGCATTTCCCCTTCACCCGCGAATGCTTGATTCCACCCTCCCCCCCTCCCCCGGTGTGGTGTCCCCCTTGATGGGCCTGCTTGCCGTATGGCTGTGGATGGCACTGCGCAGATGAGTTCAGCTGCAGGCGTGACAGACCTCCTTCTCTCCTGGATGCCCCACAGCTCACCCGCCGCCTGCCACCCATCAAGGAAGCCAAACCAAGGCTGCAGAAGCTCTTCCGGGACTTCTGGCTCTATTCTGTGCTGATGGGCTTCGCCATGGAGGGCTCAGGTAGGCTCTGCGGTCTTCCCAAGGGACAGCCACCCACAGAGGGAAAGCACAGCTCTACACCTGCGTCAGCCACACCCTGCTGCTGCTTGCCATCGTGGATCTGTGTGACAGCGTGGGCTTGCCAGAGGATGCTCAGGGCTGAAGAAAACTGAGTTTCTCAGTGGAGCCCAGGCTCTTGAACACTCTGTTCTTGGCTGCATGCAAGGGGTCAGCCTCCTTAGCTGCTGTCCCATCGGTTCCTGACTCGTGGACCCCATGAACAACTCAACCCACAGGGCTCCCCACTGGCTGCTTTCGCCAACTGCTGCCAAGCCCTCTCCCAAAGCCATGTTAGAAGCTCTGCTGAAACTGCTGGCATCTCAGCAATACACAGCCTCCACTTACACAGCGGTGATGGCTGCACCTCGGGGGCCTTGACCAGAATCACACGTGGGCCTCCTGCGTGACCATCAGGCTTCTGCCATTGAACCACTACTGCTGCTGTTTGAGACACTGGCTTAGATAAATGACTCACACCTGTAGAATTTGGTAGACCATCTCAAAACCCAAACTCACTGCCTTCGAGTTAATTCAATTCATAGTGACTCTGTAAGACTGCACAGAACTTCCCCTGTGGGTTTCTGAGATTCTGACTCTTTCAGAGAATAGATAGCCTCACCTTTCTCCTGTGGAGCACCTGGTGGTTTTGAACTGCTAACCTTGTGATTAGCAACCCAACACATAACCACTACAGCACCAGGGCTCCCGCTCCCCTACAATTCAAGTCCATTTGGAGGCCTCTCTGAAGAAAGTCCTGGCAATCTATGGTTAGGTACCATCAGGTTAGTCCCAACTCAGGGCGACCTTCCATACAACCAGAAGAAACATTACCCGCTCCTGCACCACCCTCACCAGCACCGCAGTGTGAAGCTCTGTTGTAGCCACTGTCTCCGGCCCCTGTGTGGAGGGCCTTCCTCTTTTTCACTGACCCTGACAGTTTGCTCCTTGGGAAGCCTCCGGAGAGCAGTTCTCCTGTGACTCAAGGGGGGTGGCCAGGCATCAAAGCCCACCAGGGGCAGCTGGATTCGGTTGCTGCTCTGAGGCTGAAGCATGGGTTGTTTGCCCCCTTGCAGGGCTCTGGCCAGAGGAGTGGTACGAGGGCGTGTGTGAGATCGCCACCAAGTCGCCTCTGCTGACCTTCCCCAGCAAGGAACCCCTGCGCTCTGTCCTGCAGTACAACTCGGCCATGAAGAACGACACAGTCACTCCTGTGAGCATGCCTGCTGGGGGCGGGATGGCAGCGGGGCGGGGCGGTTTGGGCCCTGCAGTGGATGAGCACCTGGAAGGACCCTGTCCATCTTCATGTCCTGCTGCCTTAACCCAGGCTGTGGATGGGACTATGAGGCAGGGCTGCTTTCCTGAGGTGGGCTTGGTGAGCACAGGACCCAGGGGAAAGCCTTTCCTTCCAGGCCGAGTTGAACGAGCTTCGGAGCACCATCAACAACCTGCTGGATCCGCCTCCTGAAGTGTCCGCCCTCATCAACAAGCTGGACTTCGCCATGTCCACCTACCTCCTTTCTGTCTACCGGCTGGAGTACATGAGGTACGCATGCCGCCACTCATGAGCTGCCTGGGGAGCACCTTGCCCTGTTGTGCTTGGCTTGGGGCACCTTTTTACTTCCTTCTGAGATGCGAGGCCCTGATGGCATAGTATTTATGCGTTGGCCTGCTAACCACAAGGTCAGCAGTTCACAACTCCCAGATGCTCTGAGGAAGAAAGACAAGGTTTCTGCTCCCATATAGTGTTACGATCTCAGAGACCCACAGGGGGCAGTACTGCCCTGCCCAACAGGGCCAGCCAGTGTTGGCTTGGTTTTGTTTTTTCTTGTGAACCTTCCAGAGTAATTGGTGATCATGGCTGAGCAGCCTGCTGACTCACCCCCACCTCTGGGCGCACATTAGCAAAGTGCCTCTGGTTCTGGTTTTCCTTGAGTAACATTTCAAAGGAAATTCAGCCCAGACTCCGCCAGCTGCAGCCAAGCAATGCCAACATATTGTTCCCTTGGTGACCCGCCCTGCTGCAGAGGGGTCCCAGAGCCCTCAGCCTCTCATGTCACAAAGCCAGGCTGACCATCCCACAGGGCACCCAGGACAGACTCCGAGTCCCCGACTGAAGGGGATGCTGAGAGCGTGGGCCACCATCATCTCACACAAACTCAGTTCCTGCTCCGGACTGTCTGCGAGGCCCCAGTGGATCCCACAAAGTGGGCGATGGGGAGAACTCATCCAAAGTGAAGTGGCCAGCAAATTCCTCGGAAGCTACATGTGTGTGAATAAAGCCACCAGCCTGCCCAACATACAGATATAGCTCAGGCTGATGCAGCGCTG
This sequence comes from Tenrec ecaudatus, assembly GCF_050624435.1. Lineage (NCBI taxonomy): Eukaryota > Metazoa > Chordata > Mammalia > Afrosoricida > Tenrecidae > Tenrec > Tenrec ecaudatus. The sequence goes on from NC_134545.1 coordinate 19,902,556, forward strand.
ACTGTCCGCCTGTGGAAGCGTGTGACCTGGTGGGCCTGTAACCTAAGCACAACTTACAGAATGCCCTCTTTTCCCCTCAAGAAGAGAGATTTTTGCTTTTTTAACTATAAAAGTAAAGGAAGAGAGGGGACACAGACAAGTGGGCAATCCCGTCTTCTACCCCAAACGCTGGCCGTCACTCCCACAGCACACACACCCACTGGCCGCGGCCCTCTTGCACCCCCTTCTGGAAGCCGCCTAGGCAGACACAACCCACTGACAGAAAAACCCTGAGGGCCGGAATGTGCCTCCGCACTTCTGCAGCACCTGTTTCTTCACGTGACATGTCCCTGACGTCCTCTGTCCCTGCCCAGTCAGGGCCACCACTTATTTTGGCTGCTGGGTGACCTTTCACGCCACACCACTGGCTAGGTGGTTCTTTGGCTTACCTGGCCAGACTCCTGCAGGTGGAGACTAGAGTGAGCTCCGGGTGAGGGAGGAAAGTCTGTGTGGATAGAAGCCTGGTACCAGGCCTGTTGGGTTGGTTGTTGGTGGCTGGGTTGCTGGGCCAGGAATGGGAACCCCACATGTGCATTGTTGCCCCTCCAAACACTGCCGTCAGTGTGTGGTTGCTGGTCAGACCTCCCTCGCGGTGACCCAGCCTGCACTGTCCCATGGCCACGTGTGGCTCCTCCATTGCACTCCACAGGGTTTTCATTGACTGCTTTTGGGAAGTCCATCACCAGGCCTTTCTTCCTGGTCCTTCTTAGTCTGGAAGCTCTGCTGAAACCTGCTCAGCATTCTAGCAACATTTGGGCCTCCACTGACAAACGGGTGCTGGCTGCACATGAAGTGCATTGGCCGGAACTGAACCCAGGTCGCTCCCCTGGAAAGTGAGCATTCTACCACTGGGCCTGTCCTGGCTCAGCTCTGCCTTCCCTGCTTGGTGTCTCGTTGCCATGCCCAGCGCTGCACTCTGTGTTGGGCGCTTTGTTCATTCACTCGGCCCTGTTCTTCTCCATAGGGTCCTGCGCTCCACAGACCCAGATCGCTTCCAGGTGATGTTCTGCTACTTTGAGGATAAGGCTATTCAGAAAGACAAATCAGGTAAGCAAGCGTATGATCGTGGTGCCTCCTGGTGAATTGTGCTGTAGACAATGTTCAAAGAAGCCACATGGAGAAACCGTTTATGGAAACAACATACAGCATTGGAAGGGGCGTGGTATAGGATATTCAAGGCGCTGCAGAGGGTTTCTAGAGAAATGGAATTCAGACAATGGGATTTCCCCCCAATTTTTTGAAGTCCCCTAGCATGTCCTCAAATGAGAAATGTCCCTCTGGCTCTGCCAGCCCAGGTGTCGCACAACTGTCGGTTCTCTGCCCACTACATCTGGGCTCTGGTTCCTCCTTGAGGGAACCAGGCCTCTGGGCTGCCCCTTGATGAACCTTTCTTTACCTGTTGCGTGGGAGCAAATGTCAGAATCAGAAAAGACCACGGGGCTTTTACCCCACCTGCTTGTTGGCGGCAGCAGCGGTGGTGTTCTTGCCTCTTGGCCACCTCCACCCTGGCCTCTCTCCTGGCTGGTGGTGTTGGCGGGGTGGGGGTTAGTTGTTGTAGATGCCCACCTCTGCCTCAGAGAAGGAGAATGAAAGTGGATTATTGCAAAACAATGTATTTTATAATTTCTGCATCATCATTTTGAATCCCCTGGTTCCACACACACCAACTGTTTGGGAGTTCATGCAGAAAAACTGGAGCCATTAATGAGTAAATGTGGTCACATCTCTCCACTGAGTTCTGAGCTGGATAAGGAGACTCTCTGGTTGTCAACTTAATGAAGCATTCAGAGATGACATACGATGCTGTTCAAGATGAACTTGAGGATCACACAAGAGTACAAGAAGCCAGAGGCTTAGAACCAAAGACTTGTTTCCAAAAAGATGAGAGAGGAAACCTTTGGGAACAAAGAGGTTGATTTCAGACCCAGATAGAGAATGGAGACCCGGAAACACTCCCATCTAAGGCTGTCCAGCCTTATCCAAGGTCAGAAGTCTACAGACACTGGGAAAGCTCAAAGGCTACCAGCTTGTGAGAAGACACTGAGACGAGACTCTCCAGGCTACTGTCAACCGACCAAGGACTCTTCCTCAGAAAACCAGTACCTTTGGGCCTCGGTCAGCCAGGATGTGATGCAGAATCGGAGTTTACCAGTACCGGTGCCCATCACACCAGTCATAAACAGAGACACCAGCCAGAAAGGGGCACCTTGAGGAAGTGGAGAGAAGCCCGAGGAGGAGCGGCCCAAGCACAAGAAGAAAAAAACTTGTGAGGAAGTGGATTTGGACAAACACTCGAGCATCAAAGGAAGGAAACGGGTGGAAATGGTGTCAGTGCAGAAATGCTTAAGCGTCAACAGGAGAGAAAACGCAGAGAAGTAGCTTCTAAGAAAGAGAACGTCAGCAGAGAACAGAGGAATCCGTCCTTGGATTTCAGATTGACATAGTTGGTTCTCCTGAGATTCAATTGAGCAAAAAATAGTTGAGCTGGTTGGTTTTGTGGGTTTCATGTTCATATCACTTTTCTTACATGAACAGGTACTTTAATCTCTAACAAAGACCAATTGAGTGGGAAGAATTTAGTGTGCTTACTCTCCAACACAGAAACTACTTGTCCTTACTCTCTGAAAGCATCATTACATTTTTCTTATATGTACTATAATTTCCCTTCATGAAAAGGACTCTGCTTCTTACCCAACAAATTGCTACGATAGTAGAGTTATTTTCTTTCCTTTGGGAGATTGCTTGAAATTGGAGGACTAATAGGCTTTGCAGAATCCATTTCTTGGGTGGGGTTGCTCTGGTTTTAGTGGGACACTTTTATGTGTGTTGGTTTTCTCTGTGAGCAATTTAGATTGATTCTGTTCTGTGTTAACTCTAACATGCCCTGTATTTTCTAGGTTGGAAATTGGAAAATTAAACCTATTACAATAATAAGCTTAGATTAAATATGGTTTTATAAGTTTCAGAGTCCTAATACAAAATCAGCGTATATTCTGTAATTATTTCTAATAAAGTGTTCTAATTTCAAAAAAAAGAAAAGATCAAGGGGCCAATTTAAAGGGACTCTTAGAAGCCCCGGTGGAATAGTGCTTAAGTTAAGTGTTGGACTTCGTACTGCAAGGTCAGAAGTTCAAAACCACCAGCTGCTCCTTGGGAGAAAGATGAGGCTTTCTACTTCCATAAAGCGTTGACAGTCTCTGAAACCCACAGGGCCAGTTCTTCTCTGTCCTACAGGGTCGCTATGAGTCGACATCAACTCCACTACAGTGAATTTGGTTCAATTCATGGACAAATTGTCAACAGTTTGAACAGGAACGGCATTTGATCCCCTAATCTTGGCTAACTGAAGCAAGTTTATTGGGCAAAAGATAAGCATTTCTAGTTCTCAACACACACGCATACAGTTTTACATGGACGGGAGCGTCACTCTTCCAGCCGGGAACTGGACTCACTCTCGTGGGTCAGCTTCTCAGCTCCACAGTAGACGGGTCTGTCACTCATTCTCTCACAGCCAGTGAGTCGGTGCTGACTCATAGCACCCTGTTGGATAGGCTAGAATTAACTGCCCTGTGAGTGTCCGAGACTGTACCTATATACAGGAGTGAGAGCCTCATCTTTCTCCCAGGGTCAGGTCTGTGGTGGAAAAATTACACCGAGGCAGTACCCTAAGAATCACCACCAACCAGCGAGACCCGAAAGGCAGCATCTGCCGGAGGACAGAGTTCAGAGGAGTCAGGGGAGGAGGAGTAGAAGAAATCGGAAACGCAGGGAAGAAGTGGGATAAGGGAGGATTCATTCGGCAACAGATGAGATGAAAGTGTGTCTGCATTGTTGAATGAAAACAGCTATGTGCTTTGTGAACCTGAGAGTGGGGAGAAATGTTTGTGGGGAAATTCCATTATTTTCACAATTCTTTTTTCTCCCACTGTTAATGGGGTGTAGGTGCGTAGTTGCAGTGCTGTCTGGTCACAGTATTAGGGAGGTTCAGGCAGAGAGGGTGTCCCACGAATGGTGAAGAGAGACAGCCCTTCTCCACATGGCAAGCTGTGAAGGTGTTCTCCTTAGCCATGCCCCTAACCAGCAAAGGACTTCTGACCTCAGTAGCCACAGCAGAGCAGCCTGGATGTCAGTGGCCACGGGCCAGTTCAAGGACCACCTGGTTTCTGGGAAAGCTTCAGTGGGTGAGAACCTCAGTGAGGTGCAGACTCACAAGCTCCTCAAACCCTGAACACAGGGCAACCGTGAGCCTGAGCACTGAGGAGGAGGACTGGTTGTTAATGTCATCCAGTCAGTTCCGGCCTACAGTGACCTTACGCACCACAGAACCCAACCCTGCCCGGTTCTGCACTGTCCTCACAACGGTGCCTATACTTGAGCCCATTGTGGCAGCCACTTCTTTGCTTTTGCTGCCCCTCCACTTCACCAAGCATCCTGTTCCTCTCCAGGGACCAGCCTCTCCTGACGGCATGTCCAACAAGTCTCACCAGCCTTGCCTCTAAGGAGCATTCTGGCTGTACTTCTTCCAAGATACAAATGTTCTTTTGGCAGTCTTTGTCAACATTCTTTGCCAGCATCAGAATTCAAATACAGATCTTCTCCAGTCTTCCTTATTCAGTGTCCAGTTTTCACATGCATATGTGGCCATGGAAAAGACCATGGCTAGCAGTATGGCACACTGCTACCGCGTGCCCTGACCAGGAGGCCCAACGAGGCACACTGTCTCTGTAGTGTTTCCCATCAAACCCAAGGCCTTGGTCGAATCATGAGAAAGCACACACATCAAGATGGAGGGATACTCTTCAAAATACCTATGTTCTCCAAAGTGTCAGGGTCACAGGAGACTAAGACCGGAATTATCATTCATCAGAGGAGGATTCTGGGAGCACCTGGGTCACTGCAGACAGTCTCCAGTGTATTGATGAGGTGGCGCGCAGCTCCCTGTCTCCGTGACAACAGAAGACTTGAACGCCAGCCGAGCTGGGTGGAGGGTTGGTGGGAGCGCTCTGTTGTGTCTTGAGCACACTGCTCTGCAGGATTGGCGGCAGAATGACGAGCTGGCATGGTGCCGACCAGGGTCCTCTGTGCCAAGCCTTTGAGCAGCAGGATGCCTCTTCTGGTTTTAGGGATGATGCAGTGTGTGGTTGCCGTCGCTGACAAAGTGTTCGACGCCTTCCTGAACATGATGGCAGACAAAGTGAGTATCTGTCCGCGCTCAGCCCCACGGGAGCCGTGTCAGCAGGGGGTGCGAGGCCGTGCACTGGGCTGTTCCCTGATGTCTAGGCCAAGACCAAGGAGAACGAGGAGGAGCTGGAGCGGCACGCGCAGTTCCTCCTGGTGAACTTCAACCACATCCACAAGCGTATTCGAAGGGTGGCGGACAAGTATCTGTCTGGCCTGGTGGACAAGTGAGTCCATCCTACTCCTGGGCTGGGGAGGCAGGGTGTGTGTGTGCATGCAGGTGTAAGTGTATGTGTGCTCCTGGGGGTGTGTGAAGGTATATTTGAGTGGAGGCGAGGGTGCAATTCTGACTGGCTGTGAACATGAGTAGGTATGTGTGCCGGCATGGGTATGTGCAGGTATGTATACATGGTGTGAGTGGTTGTGTGTATGAGAATATGAATGGTTGAGCGTTGTCGTTGTGGGGTTGGAGGGGGTGTATACGTGAATGAGGAGTGTGTGTGTATAAATGAGTGTGCCTGTGTGAGTGGCTGTGTGTGGGGGTGGGTGGGGGTGTACATTTGTGAGTGGGCATTGTTTGTATGATTGGGTGTGAATGTGAGTGTGCATGTGTGTGGATGGAAATGGTTATGCATGAATGGGGTGAGTGGGTAGTGTGAGTGAGCATGGCTGTGCCCGTGAGTGTGTGCATCACAGTTGTGGAGTGGGTGTACATACGTGAGTGATTATCGTGTGAATGGCTGTGTGGATGAGTATGTGAATGGCATCCTGACTGCGAGAACTCTCAGCCTTGAGGCCACCTTCAGGCACAGACTCCATGGATATGCTGCCATCTTTGGCTTACATCGTGGTGGTGGTGGTGGTGGTGTGGGGGGCGGTGAGGAGGGGTGTACAGCCTGGCCAGAGGCATGGACACTGGGCTGTAGAGGGAGGTGGCTGTCTGGGGGCCTGGCCTCAGGCTTTGCAAGCTGGTTCTGGGTGCAGGTTCCCTCACCTGCTCTGGAGCGGGACTGTGCTAAGGACCATGCTGGACATCCTGCAGACCCTTTCTCTGTCACTGAGTGCGGTGAGTGTGGCCTCTCCTCAGGGGCTTGGGCGGGGGCAAGGGCACATCTCACCCTGGGGTCCCCAGGGCAGTCAGGACCAGGATGTCACCATGCTTGCAGGACATTCACAAGGACCAGCCATACTACAATATCCCTGACGTCCCCTACCGGATCACGGTGCCCGACACCTATGAGGCCCGAGAGGTAGGCCAGCGTTCACCTGCTCGGTATCTGTCTGAGGAGACAGTGGGAGGAGCCCACCATTTGTTCAGGGACTGTGCATACATGAAGCATGCTGCTGCTATGTGTCCCCTATCATGTCTGTCTGTCCTAAGAGCCTGCCCTCCTCACCATGTGGCCCCTAGCTGAGTTCCCGGAGAGCTTCTGTTGCTAGGCTGTGTTGTACTGACTCCTCCCTCCCCACCAAACTCACTGTTGCCTAGCCCGTTTCAACCCAAAGAAACCCCAGAGGACAGAGACCTGCCCCCTAGGGTCACTGAGGCTGTCAGTCTTGATAGAAGCAAACAGTCTCATCTTTCTCCCTCAGAGCAACTGGTAGGGTTGAACCACCAACCTTGCAGTTAGAAGCACACTGCCAAGCCTGCTGTGCTATCATTCTTGCTCCATAAAGATTGGAGCCCACTACCACTGAGTCAATTTCAATGCAGAGCAGCCCTCTAGGACAGAGCAGAGCTGCTCCACGGGGTGTCTGAGCGTGTCCAAGCCCACAGGTCTTTGCGGGCACGCACCACCTCATCTTCCTCCCCCACAACAGCACTTAACCCTCTGTGCCACCAGGGCACCTCTCTCCCTCCAAACTGGCTCAGGAACCCTCTCTGGGCAGGTTGAGACCTTAACTCATGCCTTTCCTGCCACAGTTCCATGCAGGGACGTGGCACTTGTGATGGCTTCTGGCCCCCAGAACCTGCCTTCCCCTCCCATTGCTGACTGGAAGTCGCTGTTTGCTGTCCCACCATAGGCCTTGGGCCATCGGGTGGGGGGTTATTCCCATAGACAGCAGGCTCTGGCTCAGATGCGGTCATCACAGCTCACACCTGGCCACGACGCAGGAGGGCTTGCCCAGGATTCTAGGCCTCGGCCCTGTCCTAATGGGTGCCCATGTCCCACAGAGCATCGTGAAGGACTTTGCAGCACGCTGCGGGATGATTCTGCAAGAGGCAATGAAGTGGGCGCCCACAGTCACCAAGTCCCACCTGCAGGTATGCCCCTTAGAGCTTTCCAGCACAGCCCACTGCTCCTCAGTGCTGCCCACCAAGCCTTCCCCAGATTCTGGGGTCGGGGAAACCCCTGTGCTACACGTAGAACTGTGCGTGGTAGGTTTCCCTGAGTTGGTTTCTGGGAAGGCCATCGCCAGCCCTTTGTCGCCAGACTCTTCTGAGTGGACTTGAACTTCCATCCATCAGCAGCCAAGCATTTGTGGCAACCAGGGATTCTGTGCCTAAATGCAAACCAGACCTGCTGCTGCTGGGGGGGGTACGCACTCTCAGTGACCCCTGGGGTTGCTCAAACTGCTAGTCTTTGTTAAAGCAGAAAGCCTCATCTTTCTCCCTTGGGGCAGCTGGTGAGTTTGAACCACTGGCCTTGTAGTTAGCTGTCTAGTGCCCAACCACAAACATTAGGCTGGTGCCTGGGGTGAGTGAACACTCCCGAGACTGTATGGAGTTGGGCCCATGGAGGTAAGGGGAGGGTACAGGTGAAGCAGGGGGGTGGGCAGGTGTGTGAAGCTGCAGACCAGCCCCCAGAGACTGGCTAGCAGGGCCAGACCAGCAGCACCACCATGTCCACAGGCAGGAGTCAACTGGAAGGGGGTCAGAGGTGAAGATAAGGCCCACAGAAGCAGCCTGGGCTGCAGGTGTTTGTAGCAACCTGACAAGGGTGCCTGGGGGCACTGGCCAGGTGCAGCTGGCCCAGCACAGCTTCTAGGCTGGGATCCAGTAAGGACAGAGCCATGGTGGTTGGGAAGGGTCTGCCTTCCACAAAGATGCAACCTCAAAACAAGCCTGAGCCAAAAGGAAGCCTGGACAGAAAGGCTCCCTGATGACCTCGGCCTGTGCACAGACGGACGGCAGGCCGTTCTCACACTGCAACCCTGACTGATGCCTGGTTCATGGAAAGGAGGACCTCAGTCGGAGTGGGACCCCACCTGCCCGAAGGCTGCAGCGGGTGGAGAGTGGGTGGTCAGTTTTCCCAGCATCCTCTCCAGGCGGCCTGAGGCCACAGAGAAGAGAAAGCTCGAAAGCCCAGGCTACTGCTCACCAGGCTTCCACCCCTCATCTGCCACCCAGTCCATTTTGACTCACCACTGCCCCCCGGGGCTCCCTGGGTGGATTTCTGGGGTGGCCCCATTGCGAGTGTGTGCTAGCAAGAGCTTGGCTGTTTGGCTGTTAGGAGGGTGTGACTCTCCCACCTGGACCCTTCAGTGCTGAAGCCTGTGGTCCCCCCCATATCCCCCACACACCTCTGACAGGTGTCGCCCCAGATAGACTTGGACATGTCTACCCTGAAGACAGACACACATATGCATGCACCTTTGTGTACTGATGTCCGTCTCACACACACTCTGTCTGCTCCTCTGCCCTTACAATCCCTCATTCCCCTCTCCCCTCAGGAATACCTGAACAAGCATCAGAACTGGGTGTCCGGACTGTCCCAGCACACAGGGCTGGCCATGGCCACCGAGAGCATCCTCCACTTCGCCGGCTACAACAAGCAGAACACGACCCTGGGAGTAGGTGCCAGCCTCCTGGAGAGCAGGTGGCCCCAGCTGGGGACAGGGTGGGGAGACGTCTGCTGCTGGTGAGGGACAACCCTAAGTTCATCGCCTCAGAAGCCCTAGGAGCAGTTCTGCTCAGTCCCATAGGGTTCTTACAAGTTAGAGCCCACGCTGCAGCTGCAAGTTTGGGTTTGGGGTTTGGATTTTACATTGCAGGCAGTAAGAGCAGCTCCCCAGGAGTGAGGGGAGCTGTCCCCCTGACTTCTGAGGCCCTTGTCTGTATGGGAACACACAGCCTCATCTTTCTCCCTCGGAGCAGCCGGGGTTTGCCCTGCCAACCTCCGCTGGCAAGCACTTAACCACTTTGCCACTGGTCTCCACTCTCAGACTCAAGGGTGTTCCTCAGTGCTTCCTTCTTCTCAACTTTCATGTGGACGTGGATTTCCACTTCGGTGACCACTTATCCTCCGTGTCTTCCCATGGTAGACGTGAGAAAGCCCTATCCACGCAATTGTCTGAGAAATGTATCCGTGTTCTTCTCTAGGCAACGCAGCTGACTGAGCGCCCAGCTTGCGTTAAGAAGGACTACTCCAACTTCATGGCTTCTCTGAACCTGCGCAACCGCTATGCTGGAGAGGTACTTCCAACCCTCAGGTCCTCGGGGTCCGAGCTGCTCCACCTGAAAGCTGAGTGAAGTGTCCGAGTGGATGTGGAGGGGACGGCCATGCTCACCCTAAGCTCTGGAACGTTCTCCCCAAATTCAACCCAAGCCTGATGCCTTTGAGTCTGCCCACTCCTGGCAGCCCTCGGGGGCACAGTAGAGACTGTCTATCTTAGTAGGAGCAGACTGCCACTTTTCCACGCAGAGCAGCTCATGGGTTAGAGTCCCGGACATTGCAATGAGCTGCCCCAGCTTAACCCTCTGCTCCACCAGGGCTTCTTTGAAGTCCATCCATGGCAGTTGTATGGCCTGTAGTGTCCATGACCCCTTTATTTCCACTGGCTGGTCTGTGAGCCTGGGCAGGTGACACCTGGTGGGCTCGTCTGGCCCCGTCTCTGGCAGAGCCTGCCTCACGCCATTTTGAGCACCCCAGTGGTGGACTTGTTTTTGTTTTGTTTTTAAATAAGTCAAATCTCTTTTGCTGGCAGTCTAGTAAATATGGAAGCCATGCTTTTTCTTACGGTGAAGGCAATGTGACTTGAAAGACAGTTACTCGTTGGCCCTGAAAACACTGAATCTACTTAGCCCTTCTTCGGGCTCTGCTGTAATGCCAGGTGACAAGGCCAGGCCCCTGTACACGAGGGATGCCTGTGGTCGTGGCAAGGAGCCCAGCTGGCATGGAGAACTCTTTGTTGGAATAACTAAAAGAGCTCAGCAGTTCGAACCCACCAGCTGTTCCTCAGGAGAAAGACGAGACAGTCTGCCTCTATTTAGATTTACAGCCACAGAAAGCCCAGGCATCGTCCTGTGGCCACTCAGTGTCCTGAACCACAAGACCAGCAAAGCACTCCTTGCAGGTGTACGGGATGATCCGTTTCTCAGATGCCACTGGCCAGACGTCTGACCTGAATCGGATGATGGTCCAAGAGCTGAACAGAGCGCTGAGCCTCGGCAGCCCTCAGCACTACACACAGGCCATGTTCAAGCTGACCGCCATGCTCATCAGCAGCAGAGGTGAGGGCCTGCAGGAGGCGTTCTGGAACCAGCAGGTTGGACAAATCCTTGGCCCCAGGTGTTTCGGACTTAGTGGTTGAGCAGGGATGGGGTTGGGAGAGGGGAGGTATCCTGGTGCTAGAATTTGAAGACATCTACGCACCTGTGGTGATTACACATTGGGTTACTAACCCAAAGTTGGCAGTTTGAAACCACCATCCACCCTGAGGGAGAAAGACAAGGCTTGCCACTTCAATAAAGACTTAGTCTTAGAGATGCACAGTGGGTCCTGAAGGGTCGCTGTCAGTGGGCATCAGCTCAATGGCGGTGCGTTGGTTTCTGCTGGTGTTTTAAGTGCCCCAGGAGGGAGCCCTGTGGGCACAGTGGACTCAGCATTGGGCTGTGAGCTGTGAGGTTGGTGGTCTGAACCCACCAACTCCAGTGGAGAGAGACACGGCAGTCTGTTCCCCTAGAGACGGCCAGCCTAGTGTGGAAGCCCTGTGGGGCAGGGTGCTCCTCTTTGGGGTCCCCACGGAGTCGGACTCAGCTCATCCTCAGTGGGGTTTGTTTGCTCACAGACTGCGACCCCCAGCTCCTCCATCACCTGTGCTGGGGACCCCTGCGGATGTTCAACGAGCATGGCATGGAGACCGCCCTGGCCTGCTGGGAGTGGCTGCTAGCCGGCAAGAATGGCGTGGAAGTGCCGGTAGGAGCAGGACGATGTGGGGAGAGCATGGCGGGTGAGGGTAGGCCCCTGTGACTAACCCCAGGGCTGCTCAGAGGACACAAAGAAGAGATGGGACAGGGCACCGCCCCTCACGCTGGGGCCATGGCAACTCTCAACTCAGGACGCCCCGGTGGCTGTGTCTGACTACAGGGCCTGCTTTCCCTTCTTTAACTTTCAGCAAGGATTGCTTGCATCGTGTGGAGCTTGTTTCCACAGGAAGGACTCAGCAGTGGTGGACAGCCTCACCTGCCTGCCTGTTGCCCACCTGCCATGTGGGCTATGTTGCTCTAGGGTTTTCAGTGGCTGCGTTTTTTCAAAAATGGATTTCCAGAGTGTTCTCCAAGGTGCATTTGGGTGGCACTGGACGGCCAACCTCTGAGGGAACAACCAAGCACGCTAATCTTCTGCGCCACACAAGAGGGGCTCCTAATGGAACTGTACACGCAAACCAGACCCACGGCCAGCAAGTCGCTCAGACTCCTAGCAGCCCTCCACAGGGTGTCCGGGCTGACCATCTGTATGGAAGCAGACGGGTTCAGCTTTCTCCCTCAGAGCAGCGGGGAGGGGGGTTGAGCCGCCGACGTTTTTGTCAGCAGCCCAACTCCCCTCACTGCACCCCCAGGGCTCCTTGCCAGCCACCAAGGTCATGCTGAGTCTCCCCCCAGGTGTTACCAGGTGCCATTTTTCAAAGGCTCGGGTGGGGGAACCCCCCTCTCTCTACCGAGAAGGGACAACCTGTTGAAATGCTGGTTAATCTGACCAGAGCAGTTGGGTTTGTGCACAAGAATATCTTCCCAGGCAGCAGTCTTTCCTGTCAGCCATGTTTCTGCCTTTGCTGCTGGATGAGGCCCACAGGGAAGGCAGTCCTCTCCTCTCAGCTGATCAGATAAACATCTAGGGGCATTCTGTTTCCTCAAAGGTCTCAAATGTTCTTAATGGCAGGGACCTTGACATGTGTTTTCTGTGTTGCTTAAGATCAGTTCCAAAAAAAAAAAATTCTGACTGCCATCCAGAGAACGCTGGGTTTCTGAGAGTGTCGCTCTTTACAGGAGAAGAAAGCCTGCCTTTCTCTCTGAGCGGCTGGTGGTTTCAAGCTGCTGACTTGGGGATAGCAACCTAACTAGTAACCACTGCACCACTGGCTCCTTTCAGTGCACAAAAAGGGTGTTTTGTTTTTCCTTTTCTTTAAGGGACATTTTGAACATTTCCCTCCGTGATTCTGAAATGTTCCAGGAAGATGGTGATGGCGGTGGTGGTTCTAGCACCTCTAGGACAGTGGTTCTCAACCCTCCTCACGCCGTGACCCATTCATACAGTTCCTCATGTGGTGGTGACCCCCCAATCAGAAAACTATTTTTGTTGCTACTTTATAACTTATTTTGCTACTGTTATGAATTGGGCGACCCCTGTGAAAGGGTTATTTGCCCGCCCCCCCCCCCGAGGGGTCACGACCCATAGGTTGAGAACTGCTGTTCTAGAATGTAAAATTCCCTGGGGTTTGTGTCTGTCATCCCATGCCAAGTTCTGAAGCCACATCCTGGTCCCCTGTACCCTGCAGCTGGGGGTTTTGAACTATGGACCTAGCAGTTGGAGCCGACTCATAACTTTTACACCACCACTCAGAACGTTTGGACCACCCTTAGAATTTAGTGGCTTAATAAGGAAATAACAGGTGCAACTCAGGATCAGGAAACCCACAGGCTGAGTCTAAAAGGTTCCCCCAAAGAAGTAGGGCCTCTCTCTCCATTCCTCTCGGCCATGCAAGCAAGCAGACCCTTCTCTGTCACGCATGCACGCTCTTGGCCATGCAGACCTCCCGTCAGCCTCTCCGGGACAGGCCTCTGACTTTGGCACCCCTACTGCTGGCTGGAGAGAAAAAGGGGCTTCCTACTCCTTAGAAGAGTGACAGTCTCAGAAACCGCCAGTGGCAGTTCGCCCTGTCCTAGAGAGTCGGTATGAGTTGGCATCGACTATGGCGGTGAGTTTGAGTTTGGGAAGGTTTCTGTTTTCCAGTTATACTGCTGACTGACCCTGCTGGTCACCAGGGTGGTAGCTTTACTTAGCATTCCAAGCAGCAGGCATCTGCCGTGGCCCCCCATCCTGGGCAGGGCCCCGCCCAGGCCTATCCCTTTCCAGACCCGAGTCACCGCTCTTCTGAGATTCCTCACCGTCTTGCTGCTCATCTCTTCTTTCATCCTTCTGCTTCTCTGTCAGTGGGCTCAACTGGATATGTGAGCAACCTCCTGCTCAGTTTCAAGACCTGGCCCTCCCATCGGGGCCATGGAATGACCAGACAGACCCCTCTCCTCTCGGTACACCCCACATTCACCTCATTTACATATCAGGCCACAGCCATTTTATTTGCATAAAATATCTTGACTCAGCCCTTTAAGGTGTGTAAAACGGACCAATCACAAGGGCAGGCTGCAGCCCAGGCCAGACAGGTAGGTAGTATAGATCCATCAGGCAGGTGGTTTACAGCTTACCCAGGAGGTATCAAAGCAACCTAGACAAAAGTATCGTGGCCTCTGGGGTGGACACTGAGGGCAGGGAGCTAACTCTCTCAAGCTGTTTCCCCAAAGGGCCCCATGGAGGACCTCGTTTCATTCTTTTGCATGTGGAGACACCCTGGCCTCACCCAACACCAATTATTAAGCATACTGTCCCCTCCCCGTTAGACCATCACCACGCTGGATTGCTTACTGGCTGTTTGGCACTCCTTGCTGCTCCATATAAATTTGAGGATTGGTTTGTCCACTTCAACAAAAGCTGTGTTGGAATGTTGAGGTGGGTTGTGTGGAACATTGAGGTCACTTTGGGAAATACTGACATGTGAACGATACCAAGTCTACCAGCCCATGAATACAGAATATTGAATGTCTCTCCATTTACGTAGGGTTTGCTTGTTCGTGTTCTGTCGTTGTCCTGGCTCAGGCATAGGGACATCTGAGGGCTGCAGCATTGGCAGTGTTTTGTTGTGTGTGCATGGGGCTGCTACGGGTCGGAACCGACTCAACGGCGCCTCACAGCAACGGAATCTTCCATGTACAAGTCTACCTCCTCCCTGGGGCACTGCATCCCTGTGGATTTTATTCTTCTAAACATCGTCATACTCAGACACACATCTTTCATAACTCGATAAGGAAAACAACATGACTCCTGTCTGCTCCCCGGTGTTGCTCACAGCCTCTTGTTGTTCCCAGTTCATGCGGGAGATGGCAGGGGCCTGGCAGATGACGGTGGAGCAGAAGTTTGGCCTTTTTTCAGCCGAGATCCAAGAAGCCGACCCTCTGGCAGCCTCAGAAGCCAGTCAGCCAAAGCCCTGCCCGCCTGAAGTGACGCCCCACTACATCTGGATCGATGTAGGTGCCTGGGGTCCCCTCTCCACAATGCTCTGCTGGGCTTGGCCCTTTCTTCTGCAGGCAGGGTGTCTCTAGGCCCCCAGGGTGAAGTGAGGGGGGTGTCCTGCAGGTGAAGAGCAGGCCCTTCACAAGGCTCCTCCCCCTCCCATGCAGTTCCTGGTGCAGCGCTTTGAGATCGCCAAGTACTGCAGCTCCGACCAGGTGGAGATCTTCTCCAGCCTCCTGCAGCGCTCCATGGCCCTGCACATCGGCGGCGCCAGGGGCAGCATGAACCGCCACGTGGCCGCCATCGGGCCACGCTTCAAGTGAGAGCCCCGCAAACACAGGCTCATGCGAGCAGACTAAAAATGTGGGTGGTAACATGGGCCTGAGAGAGAAGGGAATTTCTCCGCCAGGCTTAGGAGCCCCCTCATTTTAAAGGTTCTGCCCTCCGAGTACCTCTGGAAGGTGGTCTCCAATAGCCAAGGCAGGGTGCCCATCCACCGGGTTTTTTTCCTCCAAATGTTTAGGTCTTCAAGGAGCTCTGCCATGACTTTGGGGTAAAAATAAAAGGGTCGGTGAAAAGAGGGATGGCTACCACCCAGTCCTGACTCCCGGGAGCCCTGGCTACCTGAACCGAGCTGCACATAAGGTGAGGGTGGCAGGCCCCGGGCCCACCTGACATCCCGCGCCTCTTGCAGGCTTCTAACCCTGGGGCTGACTCTGCTGCACGCTGATGTGGTTCCAAACGCAACCATCCGAAACGTGCTCCGGGAGAAGGTCTACTCCACTGCCTTCGACTACTTCAGGTACCGCCGCGGCTCTCCCCAAGCAGCCTGCCCACCCCGACCCTGCGCCCAAAGTGCTCCTGGCCGCTGGGAGGCTGGTCCTCAGCCGCACACCTGGCATGCACCTCAGACTCCCTTAGACAGCCCCAGGGCGTTCCCCTGTCTCCTCAGTCCCATGCTGTTCCCGCACACACACCCAGAGCTCAGTACCCCTCCCCAGGCAGTTGCTGGCGACCAGCTCGAGCTCCCCCCTGTCACCTAGAGAGCCAGGACGGGCTCTTGTCCCTCTGTAACTTGGACGCTCCGACGTTGCCCCCTTGATGGTTTTCAGTTGTCCCCCCAAGTTCCCGACACAAGCAGAAAAGAGGCTGCGTGAGGACATCAGCATCATGATCAAGTTTTGGATGGCCATGTTCTCAGACAAGAAGTACCTCACTGCCAGCCAGCTCGCACCCCCAGGTGAGCAGTGTTCTCGACCGCCCCTGGCAAGGGGACGGGGTGGAGGGAGCATGCAGAGTAGAAAAGTGAGGCAGGGGTGGGAGTGCCAAGGATTAGACAAAAGAGCAGTCAGGAGGCAGCTAACCTCTCACGCAGACCATGCCTGGGTGCTGCGGCTCACCTGGGGTCTGGGACAGGTTCCCATCGATGGAGTCCAAGAGGCCACCAAGTGAATTGTGGCTTCTGTGAGGGGCAGCCATGGGACTGCCTACACACTAAGGAAGAAGGTGCGCTTGCTGGTAACAACTGAATCACCAGTTTACTTCAGGGTTTAAGCACACACACCATGAAGCCTGTGTCTAGAGGCCCATCCAGGGCACCACTCAAGGATAGACCCAGCCAGGTTCACAACTCTCTCTGGAGGAGGTGACACAGGCACCAGACCAAACGTGAAGGTGGACAGGGAGCCTTCCAGGCCCAGGACACTACAAGACACTACAGTGGAAGCAGCTTGTGCATGTGTGCCTCTTGATCATACTGGATCAGATCGTGTGACTTCAGGAGTCAACCACCAGCCTACTCCTAATCCATCCTAGTCTATAAGTTCCTCCCAAGCAGCTTCAGCATCTCAGCACCACACAACCCCCACATCCCCTGCCACTAGCGGCTTCCACAGGGAGACATAGTATATGTCCCATATGTCCCCTAACATAGCAAACCACTCACCACAGACGAGATGTTAGTTTCTACAGGCCACCCCCCAGCCGACAACCTGACGCCAAATAGGAAGGAGCTTTCAAAGCAGTTCCATAAGCCAGCTTTCCGAATGGGGTAACCACCTGAGCATGGCCTGCGTAAACCCACTGCCCCCGAGCCAGTTCCAACTGCTGGCAACCCTGTTGGTTACTGTCAGGAGACCGCCGTCCCTGGAGAGAGGCATTGAGCTAGATAAAGTGGAGGGGCAACTCACAAGGAGATGGGCAGACACAGTGGCTCAGCACAGGGACAGTGGGAGGACGGCGCAGGACCGACCGGGCCCTATTGCATTCTGTTGTGCACAGGCTCGCTATCCGTCAGAGCCCACTCAGCAGCGGCACCTAACAACAAAGGACAAAGCAGACCTGCCCCAGCAGGTGGTGGGTTCCAACCACGGACCTTGGCAGTTGGCAGCCCAAAGCCTAGCCCCCAGGTCCCGCGTTAGCACTATGTAAAAGGGCAGTGGAATGCTGACCAAGGATTGTCATCTGTATTTTCAGAGATTTTTGTTATTGTTGCCCTATCTTAAAGGCAAAGAGTGCATTACAATTAGAAAGCTCTTCATTGAAGTGGCCAGGATAACCCTTGGGGAACACACAATCCCAGAGTTTGTCCTGCAGGGTTGTAAGCAGCTCCTACTTGTCCTCTCCGGGACAGCACCCAGGCTCCCATGAACCACCTGGGCTCCAGTGACCAGCATCTCTCTCGAAGTGCTCATGCCAGATCACTGTCTCTTGTCACAGAGAACCAGGACACGCGGAGCAACCTGGACATAACAGTGGGCTCCCGGCAACAGGCCGCACAAGGCTGGATCAACACATACCCATTGTCCAGCGGCACGTCCACCATCTCCAAGAAGTCAGGTTGGTGGGTGCTTATGGGACACCTTGTGTCTGCCCCACACCCGCTGGGCGCTTTTTCAGATGGGGACCCACAGAGCATTGTACCAGCTGCACCAGGGCAGGGAGGGCACTCTGAGGAACTGCCTATGTGCTCTCCTCCCCCTCAGGGCTGTCAAAGAAGACCAACCGGGGCACCCAGCTGCATAAGTACTACATGAAGCGCCGCACACTGCTGCTGTCCTTGCTGGTAAGTCCAGCACCTCACCGCAGGGAGAAGGCTGGGCAGGCAGGGCAAGGTGGGAGCCTCAGTGTGTTGTCACCTCCCCAGGCCACTGAGATTGAGCGGCTCCTCACGTGGTACAACCCGCTATCGGCCCCAGAGCTGGAGCTGGACCAGGCAGGGGAGAGCAGCGTGGCCAACTGGAGGTCCAAGTATAGCAGTCTAAGCGAGAAGCAGTGGAAGGACAACGTTAACCTGGCCTGGAGCATCTCTCCTTACCTGGCTGTGCAGCTGCCTGCCAGGTGTGCCACAACCCAGCCGGCTCTACCCCGTGCCGTCCGCAATTACACACTTCTTCACACTGCCAGCTGGGAGCCCCAGCCTTCAGAGGCCATGTTGCATTGGCAGGCCAGTGGCACATGGGAGTCTCAGCTTATCCCAGGTGCCCACTGTTGGCACCCGCTGAGCCACCTGAGCCCTCATGGGGTCACAGGTGTCCCAGACTGATGGGAGCTGAAAGAGACTCCTGACATGCACCTGGTGCCCAGACAGTGCCAGCCAACTTCTAGGGCCTACTTCTAGGGGAACACGCTTACACCAGCTCCCATTTCTGGTCTGTGGGCCATCTGCTGGAGCAGGACCATAGCTGGGTTCTCCAGTCTCCTCAGCCTGGATGGTGGCCTGGAACTGGAAGCAGGTGCCCCCTTCCCCTAGGGAAAGCCTAGCAGGGAGGGGCCGATTGGAGAGCAGGACTCAGAGCAAGAGTGTGGGTCAGCCCTGCCCAGGTTTGCTGGCATTTCCTTAGCTGATCACGAGCCAGTGTCATAGAACTTCCATCTCAAGGATGCTGGTCACTGCCCTGTACCCTGCAGCTTGTCACAGTCCGTGGCCCCTCCTCTCGGGAGGTGGCAAACCTAAGTCTCGGGACAAGGTCCCTTATACATAAACCCATCTGCTGCAGGTTCAAGAACACGGAAGCCATTGGAAATGAGGTGACCCGCCTGGTCCGGTTGGACCCAGGAGCTGTCAGCGATGTCCCTGAAGCCATCAAGGTACCATGCCAGCGCAGTAGGGCCTTGACGACCCTGACCTGATTCCCCACAGGTGCCGGCAGGCCTGGGAGCACCTTGCTGGGCGGCAGAGTTTGGTTTGGTTTCCGGTTTTTTGCTTTCCGCTTCTGGTACGAAACACGTTTGCATCTGCAGTCCACAGGCTTTGAAGCACTGCTTTTTAGAAGAGGATCACACAGCCTTTCTTCCTTCACTGTCTTAAGTGGACGCCCCACCGGTGATCCTGCTGGTATTTGAAATGCCGGTAGCAGTGTCCACCCCCACAAAGCCACTACAGCTGGGCGGTCATAAGGAGGCCCAGGTTCAGGCCCATGCTGCGTTTTGCTTTACGTAAAGTCACCAGGAGTGGTGTCAACCTGACAGCAGCATGTATGACAGAAAACTCAACAAATTCATGAGTTTTCACCTAGTAGCAGCACTGTTGTTGTGGGAGCATGGTAGCAGAATGGCCTCCCATTGGGCTGCTGACCACGGCTAACAGTGTGAACTCCCCAGCTGCTCCCCGGGCTCGTGAGACACAGGTTTTCCACTCCAGTAAAGTGACAATCTCCGAAACCCCAGGGACAGCTCTGCCCTGCGTTAGAGGCTCACGCACTGGGAGTCCGCATCCACCCCATGGCAGTGAGTTTGAACTTTAGGTACGGTGGCGCCGTGGTTAAGCATTGGGCTGCTAACTGAAAGGTTGGCAGTTCAAACCCACCAGTCGCTACATGGGAGAAAGAGGAGGCGGTCTCTTTCTGTGAAGATTGACAGCCTCGGGAACCCTGTGGACACAGCTCTCACTCCTGTTCAGTCACTGTGAATCGAAATCGACTTGCTGGCCCTGGGGTGGCTGGTTTTTACCAAAGCATGTTCCCCAGTTGTTAAATTCTTCATAAATACGACTGACTTTGTGGCTGTGTAAGTCCACAGTCCGGAGTTCAGCCACGTCC
This sequence comes from Tenrec ecaudatus, assembly GCF_050624435.1. NCBI lineage: Eukaryota > Metazoa > Chordata > Mammalia > Afrosoricida > Tenrecidae > Tenrec > Tenrec ecaudatus. The sequence goes on from NC_134545.1 coordinate 19,922,321, forward strand.
CCACTCTGCTTGCAGTTCCTGGTCACCTGGCACACCATCGACGCCGACGCGCCCGAGCTCAGCCATGTGCTCTGCTGGGCGCCCACCGACCCCCCCACCGGTCTGTCCTACTTCTCCAGCATGTACCCGCCACACCCGCTCACTGCGCAGTACGGGGTCAAGGTGCTACGCTCCTTCCCTCCGGTGAGTGCCCACCCACACGGGAGAGGGCCTTTTCAGAAGTCAGAACCTGGCCCACCTAGCTTGGTCCTCCTACCATAATCATTCAGATTGTTACAGACCAGAAACTTGGTTCTAACTCAGAGATGTCATTCCAGAGAATACGAGAGGGCTTCACACCCTGGGAAACCCCATCTCATCATGGATTCCATTCCCAACCTCCACCCCGCAATTTGGGAAGCCCTCCCATATTCGTGTTTTACCCTTCATTGGGTGGTACAAGTTAAGGAGTGAAATTGGCTGGGGTGCGAGCCTTTGATGAACCCCAAAACTCACTCTCAGAGTCTCTGTCAGCTGTGCCCTGAGCCCTTCCCAAAAACCAGCCCAAGAGGGTATTTCGCTGTCTACCCTGAGCCACAGCACCTGGCTCTTCAGGTGGCGCCTGCCACCCCCTGGCCGTCTGCAAAGTTTATCTGGCCCTGGTTCTCCAATAGGCATGGCTCGGATGGGGCTGAGCGAAACAGGGCCGGGCCTGCTTGGGCCTGGACACGGTGGGTCCTTCTCTGTTGGAGGGTTCTGCAGGCTACAGAGCTCATAGCTCCCCTCCCTCCCTGCAGGATGCCATCCTGTTCTACATCCCGCAGATTGTGCAGGCCCTCAGGTACGATAAGGTAAGGCTGCTGCTGCCCCTCCCAGCAGGCCGCTGGCCACGGGGCCAGTCAGGTACCCAGCACCCACAAGCTTCTCAGCATGCTGAGAGCTGTGCTAGGTCAGAATGCAGAGGCCCCACGGGGGCTCATGGTCCTGACCCCCCCATAGATGGGCTACGTGCGGGAGTATATCCTGTGGGCGGCATCCAAATCCCAGCTGCTGGCCCACCAGTTCATCTGGAACATGAAGACAAACATCTATCTGGATGAGGAGGGCCACCAGAAGGACCGTGAGTACCCGCCTCCTGCCCACGGCCTGGCCCTGGAACCCTGGGGCCACCAGCCCTTACCTTGCTAAGCCCACCAAAGCCAGGAGCTTTTCCCCTGTCAATGTGAAGAGGGGCTACCTGGCCCGCTCCTCCCAGGCCGAGCCCCAGCTTGCAGCTTCTTTGGGCCCCCCTGCTGGGAGAGAGGGTTATTCACTAGGGTTTCCAAGGCTGCCTCAGCTTTCTTTCAAGCAGCAGCTGGTGGGTTCAAACTGCTGGACTTGTTGGCAGTGAGTACCAGAACACATGGGCCACACTTTGAAACCAGCTGACCTCAGCAGTTGGCAAGACCACAGCCTGGTGTCTGAAAGAAAGATTGGCTGGGCTTCCCAGGGAACCCTGGCGGAATAGGGGTTACACACTGGGCCATTCACCACACGGCCAGCAGGTGGAGTCCACCTGCCAGTTGCTCTGTAGGCGGTGTCTGCTCCTGCAGAACACTGACTGGATGTCAGTGAGTGATGGAAGGTAGGCTTCCCGAAGGGGCTGCTGGCTCACCCCTTCCCCTCCATGTCCCCGTCCCACCCCTAGCTGACATCGGGGACCTGCTGGAGCAGCTGGTGGAAGAAATCACGGGCTCCTTGTCAGGCCCAGCCAAGGACTTCTACCAGCGGGAGTTTGACTTCTTCAACAAGATCACCAATGTGTCGGCCATCATCAAGTAGGTGGCAGGGTGGAAAAAGCGTCTGCAGTTCTGGTCTTGTGACAGTGTGGCCTCACCTTGTCCACCTTCCCTTCCACTTTGTGAAGGCTCTTGGTAGCACACAGAAGAGATCGCCCTGTAGACCCCACCCCCACCCCATGCCCCCCACTCACGGTCCTGGAGCAGCTAAGGGAGCAACCCAGCTGGCTTCTCTGACTAAGGCCCCGCTTGTCCGACCCATGTCCCCAAGGCTATCCCTTGATAGAAGACTGAGCAGTGAGGGTGACCCTGGCACCCTGAAGCTTACTGGAAGGCAGGGGGGCACACGCATCACTAACTGGGCATCCACCAGGGGAGGGGCACCTGGTTGTACCTCATCCCTCCATCTCCAGGGCTCTCCATGGCCGGCCCAGGGCCCATAGCATGCAGACTCTGAGGGGCCTTTGAGAAGGCCATTTAAAGATGGGATGGTTTTTCCCACACATGCTTTACAAGGCCTTCACAGAGCAGGGATTTGAACCCAAAGCTGTGTCAGCATAGTCATGTCCCTCCCCCACATCCCAGATGAGGACTGCCCTGTAGGGGGAGGGCCCCCAGGGAACTAGCACCTCTCTCTCTCTCTCTTTCTCTCTCTCTCTCTGTCTCTCTTTCCTCAGGCCCTACCCTAAAGGCGATGAGCGAAAGAAGGCGTGTTTGTCTGCACTCTCCGAGGTCAAAGTTCAACCAGGTCAGCAGGGGCCCTGGTGGCTCAGCTCTCAACATTAGGTACAGAGGGCAACCTGCAGAGCTAGGAGCTACTTCAACCTCAGGGCCAGCACTGTGGGCTGCGGGCTCTTTCCTGGCGACCATGGTACCGAAGAGGGTCATGATCCCGGAACAGGACCTGGGCAGGCTCTGCAGGGGAGGGGGGATGGGCTGGCCAGCTGGCAAGAGGGAATCACTGTCACCAGCAAGAGCTGTTCTGGGGATGGAACCCGTTGCCTGGGCCCAGTGGCCATAGACAAGAGAAGTGAGAGCTAAAGGCCTGGGCATTTGCATTGGGGGGCTGCCTGCCATGGGGGGGTGACCACGCCTGGGGAGGCCACTGTTTCATTTCAAAATGTGGGTTCCATGTGGCTCTTGGGAGAGAAGCCATCCTCCTGAGGCCAGCCCCATCTTTGGGTGGAGGGGTGGCCACCTTCTAGGGGCGTTGTGACTCTGCATTTGCCCCACCCCAGGCTGCTATCTGCCCAGCAACCCAGAGGCCATCGTCCTGGACATTGACTACAAATCCGGGACGCCTATGCAGAGGTGAGGCGCACTTCTCCCGAGTGCTTGTTCTCACCTGCCTACTGGTTCTATTGCTGCCACCACCTTCTCCCCCGCAGTGCAGCGAAGGCCCCGTACCTGGCCAAGTTCAAGGTGAAGCGGTGTGGAGTGAGCGAGCTAGAGAAAGAAGGTCAGTGGGGCCCCTGCCCTGCCCAGGCCTCTCTGCTCATTTCATTTTCCCCAGCTCCCCAAGAAAGGGCTGCTCAGCTATCCAACCCGTAGCAGCTCTGAGGCTGGCCCCTGGCCCTCCACGTCCTCTGCGCATGTGTCCCCAAAGCCGCCAGAATGTTCCTGAGCCTGAGGAGACAGAGGCCTGGGGGTGGGGGCAGTGCCTGACCCTGGGGTGTCCCGCCCATCCCCCACTGCCATCGCCCAGCTTCCCAGGGCCCCTGGGGTTTCTTCTGGGTTCTGAGTAGGGCTGGCTTCTCACTGGGTGATGAGCGCCTGCCATCCTGCCCTGCCCAGGGCTACGGTGCGGCTCTGACACTGACGAGACAAGTGCTCAAGAGACAGACGTCCAGAAGATCTCCTGGCAGGCCGCAATCTTCAAAGTTGGGGACGACTGCAGACAGGTGGGGCTGGGGCATGGGCCTCTCAGTGCATTCTGGGGCTACAAGGCCAATTCCCACCGCCCACTGCCACCAATTCCATTCTGACTCTTAGTGGCCTGCAGGACAGAGTAGTGGGGTTTCCGAGACGATAAGTCATTCTCCCATGGAGCAGCTGGTGGACATGAATGGCCAATCGTCCAGTTAGCTACCCAAGATTTAACCCACGGTGCCATAAGACAGTGGTTCTCAACCTGTGGGGGTCTAGCAACCCTTTCACAGGGGTCGCCTGATTCATAACAGTAGCAAAATGACAATGAAGTAGCAATGAAAATAATTTTATGGTTGGGAGGTCACCACCATATGAGAAACTATTAAAGGGTCACGGCATAAGGAAGGTTGAGAACCACTGCACTAGGGCCTCTTAGCTAATACGCCCAGACTCGCTGCTGTCCAGTAGGTTCTGCCTCTCAGTGAGCTGGCAGGCCAGAGAACTGCCCAGAAGGCCTCCAAGGCTGCAGCTCTTCACAGCAGCAGCCAGCCGCCCCTTCCTGCCTTAGCTGGCTAGTGGGCCCAGCTCTGGAAACCCAGACTAGTCTGCTTTCAGCCTCTGGGGATGGGGGACTGCCCAAGGGGAAGTGGCCGCCAAGGATCCTCATTTCCCTTGGGCGTGGGCAGCCCGGCCACCCAGTGCCCATGGTGTCGCCCTCCTGTCGGCTCCCAGGACATGCTGGCCCTACAGATCATCGACCTCTTCAAGAACATCTTCCAGCTGGTTGGCCTGGACCTTTTCGTGTTTCCCTACCGGGTCGTTGCCACCGCCCCTGGGGTGAGTGCCCTCTACAGCTTAGCTCTCCCAAAGGGTGCTCCTTCTCCCTGCCAGCGGTCTGAACATGGCCACCCCCCTCCCCAGTGTGGAGTGATTGAGTGCATCCCAGACTGCACCTCTCGGGACCAGCTGGGTCGCCAGACAGACTTCGGCATGTATGACTACTTCACACGCCAGTACGGAGACGAGTCCACACTGGCCTTCCAGCAGGTACTGGTACACTTGGACCCCCCTCTTCTGCAGTCACATGCAGTGTTTCTGGAGACTGAGGACTGAAAGTCAAGTCCTGGGTGTGGGAGGTCTCTTACCCCCCCATGGGCCCTCTTGATGCCTGCTGGTCCCTGCACAGGCCCGCTATAACTTCATCCGGAGCATGGCTGCCTACAGCCTCCTGCTGTTCCTGCTGCAGATCAAAGACCGGCACAACGGCAACATCATGCTGGACAAGAAGGGCCACATCATCCACATTGGTCAGCCGCCCCGGGGCCTGTGGGGGGAGTGGGTCTGATTCTAATCTGGTTCTTCCTGGTTCACTCACACCCAGGGAAGTGGGACCAGAACAGGAGAAAACACAGTTCCACACCCTCTTAGAAAATACAGACACATGCTGCATAACAACCAACTCTGTTGCCCCGCAGTCAGAAACAGCCGTGCCAACCTCCAAGCCTGTCCCTCCACAGTCCTCAGTGGACTCACTAAGCCTGAGTGTCCCATCCCAGGGCTTTCTCCCATTCAGGTGATCATTTTGGTATGCCCACATATTAAAAATGTGGGTCTCTTCCAGCTTTGCTCTAGTGGCCATGACAACTGGTCCAAAGCCCTGCCCAGCTGAACTCTGGGAGGGGCCCGTTGGGAACATGTCTACAGTGGCCTCTTCTTCCACTCCTTTTCTGGAAGCCACAGCCCTGGGGCCTTGCTCACAGCTGCGGTAGGAGCTGGAGCTCCTCAGAGCAGCCCCCGGCCTGTCCCGCAATGGGCCTTTCAGTCACAGATGACTTTGGGGTTTTGTAGACTTCGGCTTCATGTTTGAAAGCTCGCCGGGCGGGAACCTGGGCTGGGAGCCCAACATCAAACTGACGGACGAGATGGTGATGATCATGGGGGGCAAGATGGAGGCCACGCCCTTCAAGTGGTTCATGGAGATGTGTGTCCGAGGCTACCTGGCTGTGAGGTAAGCCCTGGGCTACTAGGGAGCAGGCCCCCTGAGGCCTGGCATGTCCAGGCTGGATGGGCTCCCAGGAGTTGGGGGGTGGGAGGGGAAGGCAAATGGCAGGCAGCTCTATACCAAGGGCCAGCCTGTCCTGGGTGATCCTTGAAGGCCCTGTGGAGTGGACCTCTTTCTGGAGAAGGGATGATGTGCGCAGGACTAGTGTTGAGCGTTCTGCCAGAGTCTGCAAGGGCGAGGGGAGGACACAGGCATTGGTCACCCTGCCCACCCCTCTCTTACCCCCAGGCCCTACATGGACGCGGTCGTCTCCCTCGTCACGCTCATGCTGGACACAGGCTTGCCCTGTTTCCGAGGCCAGACAATCAAGCTCTTGAAGTAGGTTCTTGGCAGACACACAGGCCATTAGGGGACCCTTTCTATAAGGTCAGCAGTTCGAAACCCACAGGGGCAGTTCTACCCTGTCCTTTAGGTTCATTGGGAGTCAGTATCAATGGCAATGAGTTTTTGTCCATTTCCAGGGGAGCCTCAACTGACAAGTTCCCACACACCCGAAACCCCAACTCCCCAAATCAGACGACAATCATGCTAGGCGTGGTTGGTTTCCACGTAACCCTGCTCCCAGGGGTTTACTCAGCCCTCCTCCCCTAGAAACAGGTTTAGTCCCAACATGACGGAGCGAGAGGCTGCAAATTTCATCATGAAGATCATTCAGAACTGCTTCCTCAGCAACAGGTGAGCCCACCCCGGCCCACTGGCAGTGAAGCGGCCTATGCAGTGGGCCAGCCAGTGAGTCTTCAGAAAGACAGCAGGCCCCAAGATGGGAGATGCTGCACATGCCTTTCCAGCTCAGCGCAGCTGCTCCGCACTAAGCAATGCCCGTGGGACTCGTTGATCAAGATGTGAGGTGGGACAGGTGGACAGGATGGCTTTGGGATATGTGGCTGGAATGACTGGATTTACGAGATCCCAATCCCCTGCAGGTGGGGTGAAGTGGGTGGAACTTAAGATGCTGTTGAGATAGCAGATTGATGAACGGAGCCCAGGTGGCTCTGTTGAGTAAATACTGGTCTATCAACGGCAGGTCAGCAGTTCAAAACCTACCAGCCTCTCTAGGGGAACAAGATGAGCTAAGTCTGCTCCTTGAACACCCTGTGAGTCTGAACTGACCTGAGGGCATGGGGTTAGCGACGTCAGGGGTCTAGTGGACACATAGTAGGGAGATGAGTAGTGGGACCTGGCTCTGGCCAGTCCCTTGTGACGGTGGACTTGAGTGGATGAGCGCTCAGGGAAGCTGAGGTTGGTGGCCTGAGTGCTGGTCTTGTCAGTGCAATAAGGGGACAGCTGCTGAAGATCCCCTCCCCATCACCCTCTGCTCTTCTCTTGGCCTCCAGGAGCCGAACCTACGACATAATCCAGTACTATCAGAATGACATCCCCTACTGAGCACAGTGCCACCTGTTGTATGCCTGTGTGCTGGGCAGCCCCCTCCACAGCCATGAGCCACGTGGCTGCTAGGACAGCTGCACAGAAGAACCATACCCGGTGGGCAGTGCTGGAGCAGCACAGCTGGAGGTGAATGGCATCCTTTCCACAGGAGAACCACACCTGCGGCCCTTGGCAATCTGACCCTCCCTTAGGTATGGCTTGTCGCACTGCTTCCATGACAGTGATTTGATGGCACTGTCTCTCATCGGTGTGAATCCTTTGTTTGCACTGGACACATTCCTACCTGTATTATTCCATTGGTACCTGAAGTATTTGTGTGTGTGTGTGTGTGTGCATGTGTGTATAAAAATAAATAAATTACATTCAATTTGTACAAATGAACCCCCCCCCAAAAAAAGCTATCAAATATGAAGTCCATGTTCAGCTGAGGGGGTTTCCCAGCCAAGTCTTAGAGGAGGGAGGTGGCAGGCCCCGTATTGTTGGTTCTTACGGAGCCTTTCAGCCTGGGCCAGGCACACCAGCTCTTCAACAGTGGACCCTCCCATCTGGAAACCTAAACCATACAATCCCCACCACAAGTTGGGGCCGGCTGGGTGGATCCGGGACCAGGACCACTGCTTCCCGCCATTAGTGGGCCAAGTACAGCTTTAAGACCTTTCTTTCCCAGACTGCCTTCGCCTCCACACCCCACTCCCAACCCCGAAGGCCACCTTATTTTAGACGAAGACGTAGAACAGCTCAATATCTTGAAATAAGTTCTTTAAATGAAAAAGATGTGATAAAAAGAACATACTACTGATTGGTCATCTGAAGGAACAAGGAAATATCTGAAAACAAAACAATCAATTTTCAGAATCGATGCAGACCCCAACAACACTCAGCTTCAGGAGCCACCTTTGGGTCCTGAGTGATGTAACTAAAAATCAACATGTAAGTTAATCTTTACAACTGTAGACTTATAGCTACCCATGAACTATAAGGATCTATACTTACCAAAACATTAACTATTCCAAGTCAGGGATTATACACCTGGATTAAAAGCAAGACCCAACCCTGACTACAAGAGATGTACTCAAAGACTTAAGTCTCGATTTCTAGACTGAACAGACTTTTAAGCTTCGGGAAAAATTAGTTCCAGAATAATCTTAAAGAAAATTAATAAACTTCCTTATAATTAAAAAGGTGGGGGTGTTAGTCCAGGTTGACTAGAGAAACAAATTCATAGGTACTCGTGTATAAGAAAGACCTTTAGATAAAGAATAATTGTATATTAAGGAAATATCCCAGTCAAGTCTATTAGCCCATATGTCCATTTCCAGTCTGTAAATTCCTCTTCAGACTCACAAAACACATGCCATGGCACCGAATAAAGGATCACAGGCCAGTGGGTGGAAAGTCTTGTGGATCCAGTGGTGGTGGAAGCATCTCGGCACTGTCATGGGTTCTCTATGTGGCTCCTCCAGTTCCAGGGCTCTGGCTCCATCAGCATAGCTCCATGTGACATGTCATCAAGAATGTCCTGCAGGGAGAGAGTGTGCCCTGCAGGAGTTCCCAGAATCCTCAGGAGAAGGCCATGCCCACACAGAGGCTTCATGGCTATAACCTGATTGACAGGATAGACTCCACCCCTTCCTCGAGTTGACAGTAATTATGTAACTACCACAGGGGGATAATGGTTTATTAAATACTAAAATAGCAACAAAGAAAAAATTAACACAGGAAATTTTGTAGAAGAAACTAACTAATATGCTTCTATAAGAGACCTTAGAGACAGAAAGCATATTAAGAAAATGACAACAGAAGTGGCCATATTTATTTCTGACAAAATAGACTTTAAGGCAAAAACCAACAAACACTAAGAGACAAGGGACTCCAAAAAGTTCGTGGAAAAATTCCACTATCTTTTAATCCCATTTTTCCATAAACCTGTTGAAGCCCCTCCTTTGAAGAGTCAATTGAACAAGAGGGCATAAGTATAATAAATATCTATGCACCAATAAAAGCCTCAAAATAACAGAATTGAAGAGAAATGGGTAACTCCACCTCTGAGAATTCACACCCCTTTAAATGAAGGACAGAACAAGACATTCAACAGACAGAACTAAACGCCACAATCAACCAAATTGACACAGACCGAATCCTGCACCCAACAGTATCACACTGTGTGTGAATCTTCAACATACAGATTGTATGTTAGACCACAAAAAAACAAGCCACAGGAAGTTTTAAGCATTGAAATACATTACACAGCATTTTCTCAGATCACAATGCTTATAAAATTAGAAAGCAATAAAGGAAAAAATCAAATACTTTGAAACTAAATAATTCTCTGCTTAGAAACTACTAGATAATAGAAATTAAAAATTACATTTAGCAATTCCTTGAATGAAATGAGAATGGAAACACAACATGCCAACCTTTGGGTCAGGACAAAAGCAGTATTTGGGGGGCAGCTGATAGCAATAAATGCACACATCGGAAAGCCAAACTCGACACTTTATTCCAACATCTCCAACAGAAGCCAAGTAAGCCTCCCGTCATAGAGAAAGAAGTAGAAAAAGAATCAGACTAGAAACATTGGTTCTTTACACATAAATGTTGAGTTGTCACAATAGAAACAACTGAAATAATAACAATACTACGAAGAACTATAATCCAACAAATGTGAACACCTAGATGAAATGGACCAACTTCTAGAAACACTACCTACCTAAACCAACTCAGACTGAAGTAGAAATGCAATCAGCTACAATGAAAGAAGAAATCACTTAGGTCATTAAAACACTCCCAACAACAAAACATTCTGGGTCCAGGCTGCTGAACTGATACCAAACTAATCCAGAATATGCAATTGGATGAAATATGCCTGTATTCATTTAAGGAAGCAAGCATAACTGATACCAAAACCAGGTAAAGACATCGCTAAAAATTTTAAGTACACAAATTACAGACCAGCAGTTCTCAACCTGTGGGTCACGGCCCCTTTGGCGGGGGGGAGGGGGGGCAAACGACCCTTTCACAGGGGCCACCTGATTCATAAGAGTAGCAAAATTACAGTTATGAAGGAACAGCGAAAATAATTTTGTGGTTGGCGGCTCATCACAACATGAGGAACTGTGTTACGGTCGAGAACTGTTATAGACCAATGTCTACAGATGTAAAAACTCAAAATTCTAGCCAATAGATCCCAATAACCTATCAAAAACTAATAAGACATTATGACAAGTGGAACTAATACCAAGCATGCAAGGATGACTCAACCATAGAGAACAATCGATGTAACAACCCACCGTGTAAACAGCCAGGGGAACGAGCCACTTGATCTTGCCAGGCTAATCAGAAAAGGCCTCTGCCAAAATCCATCTCTCCTTCCTGAGCAAAATGACTTAGGAAATGGGGGTGAAAAGGGAAACGTTGCACATAAAGGCACACGCAAGGAGGCCCCAAGAAGTTTGAGGAAAATGACCACTCTTTCTATGGGATTTTCCCAGAACCTTTCGAAGCCCCTCTCACACAACTAGCCCCTCTAGTTTGATGCACACCATGTTCGTGGCAACACTTACCAATAGCATAACGATAGAAACAACCAAAATGCCTTGAAATGGAAGAATAGACAAACTATAGGACATACATACAATGGAATACTAAACAGTGCTAAAGAAGAGTGTTCACTGTTAAAGAATCAACACCTCTAAAGTAGTCACAAAAAGACAAATATTGCATGCGACATTCTTGTTTTTAGGGCGGGGGCATTCTTACAAAAACAGAAGAGTTTTCACACTAAAGAAGCCTTTGATGGTTACCAGGGAAGAGAAGGAAGTGTAAATTACTAGAGTAAACAAATAGTAACTTGAGAGAGAGACAATAAGAGTATCGGCCAATAAGGGCAGACACGAGAGGAATATAAAGGTTAAAGATATAAACACTCCTGCAGTGAATAGTAATAACAAATCTATGCATACACAAATACAAGTGGAACAAGTATGAAATAGGAAGATACCCCTGACAGAGTTTATTTCTACTTAAGGGTTTACAAATGGTATAAATATATCCATGAAAATGGTGGAGCATACAAGAGACAAAGTTATGAAAGTTTCTTGACACCTTGAGGGCTGGGGGCCTCAGGACCTTAGTCTTGGGACACCAAGGTCAACTGGCCCAACAGTTTACAATGTTCAACATTTCATTTTAGTGACTAGAAACTAGGGTCTTAAAGACTCATGAGCAGCCACTGCAAGTTGCAAGTAGTAGTCTCTCCCCAACTGGAGGAAAAGAAAAAGGCATGTATAATTAGTCTAGTGGACTAATGGACTATGTGAGCATCAGCCCCCACCCCTGCCGACCCTGAGACCAGAAGTAGAAAGTACCACCCACTCCTCTGGTATGGGTGGCATTAGAAGGTCCTGGAAGATCACGAGAAAAGTGTGAAATCTCAAAATCATTAAAAAGAGAAAAGACCTACCCTTCCGTGCGTGCTAAAACTCAGACTATGGCCCTTCCTCATTCTTCAGGTCTAGACCTGAACTCACCCCTGAGGCTCAATCTTCAGCCGAACAGTACACAAGGTTCTAATGAGAACAGTAACACGAGTAATGTGTGCACTCCTCAGAATCACCAACCATTTGAGATAAAAAAGGTACCATGTTCCCAAGGGCAAAGTTTAGAAGGAAGGAAGGAAAGAGAAATGGACACACAGCATGCAGAGATTGTTCAGGGAAAAGTGACTGCTTTGTGGGAGTTGCAATCAATGAAGGGAAACAAAATGCAGGTGAATTGTTGAATGGAAGATTTGCTCTGTAAATCATCATCCAATTTTCAGTTAAAAGGACTTACAGACATAAATCCCAGGTTAAAATAACCAAATGGGAGAAAGTAACCATGTGTAGATGGTTAACAGTCTCCGTGTTAAAGGCATGCCCCAGCGTGGAGCCAATTCACAAAGACTGGGAGAGCTCTATTTGGAGGGGAAAGCCGCCTGGCAGTCAAGGAAGTCTCGGGCTAAATACACATGAAGTCTTCAACTAGCAAGAACAGCAACTCCTGGGGAAGGGGGAAAATCTCGTTTCCAGAGTTACCACATTATTACATTTAAAGAAAAGATCACACAGCTTCAAAGAAAGAACGGATAAAAATCAAACCAAACTCATTGTCTTGAGTCAATATCCAGTCAGACTCCTAGAGATGCTCTACGGCAGAGTAGAACTGCCTCTGTGAGTTTCAAGGCTATAAATCCTGTTTGGTTTTTTTCCCCTTCAAAAGACAGTTTTGTAGACATGTAATACAAATCAATTGTTTAATTATATTAAAAAGAGTTGTCCAACCATCACTACAATCAATTTTAGAACATTTTTTTCTTTCTTGTGCTCATTAGCTTCCCACATCCCCGCCGAGGGCTGTACATCTTCATTTACACCACAGACACCAAAAATGGAGATGCTGCTGGTGAGGAAACATGAGCAAGTCCAACCAACTGTACATTTTAAACAATAAGACTATACTTTTTAAAAAAAAACCAGGAGAGAGAAAATCCATAAACAAAAGGAACTCAGCACAGAATATCATGAGGAACACTAACACTACCAAATAGTATTAAATTCATACCTATCAATAATGACATTGAATGTGGAATGGATTAACCTAATCAGAAAAACAAGACTTGTACAAAAAATAACTATCAAGGCTTTAAGAAATCCAAAGATACCCACATAAATAGAATAAACGTTATGGATAGAGGACTTTTTTTTTAAGGGATAAATATTACCATATATCCTCGAATATAAGCCAACTCAAGTATAAGCTGAGGTACCTAATTATTACCTGGGAAACCAGAAAAACTGATTGACTCAAGTATAAGCCTAGGGTGGAAATGCAGAAGCTATTGGTGTTTCAATAATCAAAACAAAATAAAATCACTAAAAATTGAGATATCAAAAAAATAAAAAAATTTTGAGATATCAGTGGGGTAATATGTTTAAATATTTTTAAACAAGACTGGAATATGTTCTTGACACATTGGATGTATGTATGGATTGTGATAAGAATTGTACGAGCCCCCAATAAAATGATTTTTTTTTAATGACTGAAAAAGAACTTTCATGGTAACCCCCACCACCACTGTGACATGTTAGCCCGGAGGAGGTGGGGGAGGCTGTGCGGGCGCGGGATGCAGGATGTGAATTAATACAGAGACCAGAGGGGAGAGATGGAGCGCAGCCACAGACACACCCTTACCAGTTCAGCTGCCTCAGTAAGTGAATCACTATGGGTGCTTCTGCGAATTGGAGCCGTCCACATCATAGGACGGCTCTGATTGGTTAGATGTGAGTAAACAAACATTCAAAGCCCTGCAGTGTCAGCGGGTCTTTGAATGAACAGTGGAGAAATGGCAATCACCCGCGCTCATCTGTCCTGTTACCTCAGGGGCCCCAGCGAGATGTTATACCTTGCTGGGGTACCACTGACCCATGTATAAGCTGAGCTCGGCTTATACACGAGCATATACGGTATTTATTATTTTCAATTAAATGTATCAGTACCTAGAAATAACACAGGGTGCATTATAAATATACAAAATAAGTCAAAGCTTTAGCTAAAGTAGAAAACTTTGTTATTTTTAGAGGTATATAAATTAAAATAAGTCACATTTATTGATTATCATTGTAATTTTATGCATTGCAAAAATGCAAAACTTCAAAAATATTTTGGTTCAAATTGCTAAGTACCTATCTGGAGCCAAATCTATTCAAGTATTTTTGAAACTGGAGATAGCATTGGTGGCTCTGGGGATGGGGGGTGCTAGTACATGGACCGCAGAAAGCATCGGTGGAATCTTGAGTATTTCTTGAGCAGAGTGGTTCTCGAGCTTCCAGTAATACTACATCCAGGGCGTCCCCTTTAGTCTTAAGAGTCATGGTCGCTTCGTGGCAGGCATCTCTTCAGCTTCAGGGCGCTCCAGTGATCTTTTGCCCAGGAAATTCTCATCATTAATGATTTCCTCCTCCTCCATTTCATCATCATCTTCCAAGGGAACTTGCATGACTTCGGCTAATGTGCTGCCATCAGTGGGCACCTGTTCCTCTTCTTCCTCTTGAGAAGACACGATGGGTGGCAGTTAATCAGGATGTACTCCTTCCTTTCTTCTGCATCTTTACTTCCAGGTTGAGGAAACAAGTACATTGTTCTTGCTAACAGGAAATGAAGGAATTTGATTTGGGAAAGTGACAGGTTCAATATTGTGGATATAGTCTTCTAGTTCATGAAGATTAACTCCCATCAGCTGGAGAACTTCACCAACATCATCCAAAATTGGGTCTGTTTGCCATCTTAGCAGAGCCCCTGATTCATCCTCCAGGGCCCCCATGGTGGGGAAATTGTCCCCCCGACCCTGGAAACCACCTCAAAGCCTCAGCAACAATGGAGCATGCCAACCTGAGAGTCGCCATTTTGGACTCACTCTGCCTCTTGTGAAATAATACTATCCAAAGTCATCTACAAATATAATGCAATTTTAACAATTTATGAATTACGAAGGGTTCATGAGGTAGGGGGAGTGGGGAGGGAGGGGGGAAACGAGCAGTTGATATTAAGGGCTCCAGTGGAAGGCAAATGTTTTGAGAATGATGATGGCAACAAATGTACATATGCGCTTGACACAATGGATAGATGTATGGATAGTGATAAGAATTGTACGAGCCCCCAATAAAATGATTTTTAAAATATATAATGCAATTTTAATACAGATCCCAGTGTCATTCTTTAAAGATATAGAAAAATCAACGACCATCTTTGCATGATACAAAAGAGACTCAAGATAAGCAAAGCACTATTAAAAACAACAAAGTAGGAGGCCTCTTCCCAACCTCAAAACCTACTGCACAGCCATGGTCTTTAAGACAGCTTGGTAGTGATAGGAGAAATGCACAGACCAATAAAACAAGAGAACCCAGAAATAAATCCATCCATTTCCAGACAAAGGGAAAAATCCTTTCAATAGGGAAGAAATTGCCTCTTCAACAAATGCAGGCAAAATTGGATTTCAATTTGCAGAAGAATGGGACAGGGCCCATACCCCACTTTACACACAGCAACGAGCTCAAATCTTAGAAATATAAAAATCATTAATGAAAATATAGACAAACTTAGGGGCCCTAATTAGATGGCACAGATATATCGGACTTAATGGGGAAAAGAAAAACAAAGGCATGAGGACACATCTGACCACCTCTGGTCAGACAAGGAGACCGAGAATCCAATCCCACAAGGCAGAGGTCAGACATGCCTCCAACCACCTTATTCTGACCAACCATTCCTCCCACGGCACTCTTAATTCTCTGCTGACTTCAATAATCCATTGCAATAACCTCAGACTTAGACAGGGGTTTCTTAGGGAATTTAACAGGTTGCCATCAGTCAGCAGCAGAAAACATTGAAGATAGTCACTGGTCCCAGCAAGACTTCTCAGCCCACAGCCAAGTCTCTCCCTAGGCCTCAGCCTCTCAGCCAAGTTGTTCCTTGGCCTCGGCCTCATTGATCCAGGAAGTCCACCTGCCTCGCCACCTCACAGACCTAGAGCCTTCAGTGCTGCTCCTCTGCCGTCTCATGGTTGGCCTCGGGTTTCAGGGCGGCATGGTTTCTACTGCCTCTGCCACTTCAGACAGGATTTCCAACACGCTCCACAGGTGGCTCTTCTTTGATGGTCCTGGGACTCCTGAGTCAACTGGCTCTCTTATGCACAAGGACATGGCCACCAAAACCAACCAGTTTTCTTTGTGGCTCACACACCCTATTTGCATAGTCCCAGCCAGGGGGTTAAAGACACATGGCTAAAAGAGCCATATGAAGAAATTTCACTTCACACACAAAAGACTAAGACTTTTGAAAAGTAAGGCACTCTGTGCATTGCAAGATTTCAGCAAGAGGGAAAAAAAGAGAATCCACAGATGGGAGGAAATTTTGGCAGTGACATATTAGACAATCCCCCAAATCTTTAGAAAACAATCGCCTCAGAAAGGAAAAAAAAAATAACCCAATTTTAAAATGGACAGAGGACCTGAAAGGACAGTTTATTTTTTTATTATTTTTTATTATTTTTTAAAACAATTTATTGGGGCTGATACAATTCTTTTCACAGTTCATACATATACATACATCAATTGTATAAAGCACATCTGTACAGTCTTTGCCCTAATCATTTTTTTCTCTTTTCTTCTTTTACATTTTATTAGGGACT
This sequence comes from Tenrec ecaudatus, assembly GCF_050624435.1. Classification (NCBI taxonomy): domain Eukaryota; kingdom Metazoa; phylum Chordata; class Mammalia; order Afrosoricida; family Tenrecidae; genus Tenrec; species Tenrec ecaudatus. The sequence continues at coordinate 19,938,627 of NC_134545.1, forward strand.
CAAACAACTCTTACCACAATCCATACATATACATACATCAATTGTATAAAGCACATCCATACATTCCCTGCCCCAATCATTCTCAAGGCATTTGCTCTCCACTTAAGCCCCTTGCATCAGGTCCTCTTTCCCCCCCCCTCCCTCCCCATTCCCCCCTCCCTCATATGCCCTTGGTAATTTATACCTCGTTATTTTGTCATATCTTGCCCTATCCGGAGTCTCCCTTCCCCCCTTCTCTGCTGTCCCTCTCCCAGGGAAGAGGTCACATGTGGATCCTTGTAATCAGTTCCCCCTTTCCAACCCACTCACCCTCCACTCTCCCAGCATTGTCCCTCACACCCTTGGTCCTGAAGGTATCATCCACCCTGGATTCCCTGTACCTCCAACCCTCATATGTACCAGTGTACAGCCTCTGTCCTATCCAGCCCTGCAAGGTAGAATTCGGATCATGGTAGTTGGGGGGAGGAAGCATCCAGGATCTGGGGGAAAGCTGTGTTCTTCATCGATACTACCTATGAAAGGACAGTTTATTTACCAAAGAAGATAGTCATGCAGCCAAGAAACATGGACAAATGCTCACCATCACTAGCCATCCAAGAGCTGCAAATTGAAACAACGGTGAGACGGTCAGCCCAGAATTGACAGCAAAGTGAGGGGAAAAAGAGGCATAAAACAAGTACTGGAGAGGACGTGGAGAGACGAATCCTCAGACACTGCTGGTGGGATTTTAAAACAACCGGGAATAGAAATACCATGTGATCCAGCTCTCCACTGTTTGGTATATAACCTAATGAAATGAGCACAAACAGATGTGCATCCCCAGATTCATCACAGCTACTATGCACAATAGCAGGAAGATGGAAGCCCCCAAAGTGCCCATCAGTAGAAAAATGCACAAACAGACCTTGGGACATATCACAATGGAATACCACGCAATGTCACAGCATATGGTGCAACTGAAAGACCAGGGATAGATTTGAGTCTCTCACAAAAGAACAAGAAAAGGTTTTCATAGCAAAGAAGCAATTTAATGGTTAGGGGGGGGGGGGAGTAATGGAGAGAGGGCAGGCAGGTGTGAACTTGAAGGTAGTCTCCAACAAGGGGGTGATGGGAAGGGAGTGGGAAGTGGGACAAGCCACTGGAAGGTTTGAAAAGTTGTAAACATGAGTTCATGTATAAACTAATTCACACAAAAAATTTATTTTAAAAACATTCTACATGAAATTAAAATGCTATTAAGACAGGAAAGAAAGGAAACATCAACGTGAGGAAAAGATGCCCACTTTCGCCACTCCTGTTCAGCATAGTGAGGAGCCCTGGTGGTTACTTGTTGGCCTGCTAACTGCAAAGCCAGCAGTTTGAAACCACCAGACACTCCCTGAGAGAAAGACGAGATTTTCTACTCTCTCAGAGAGTACCTGGGGAATTCACCGAGGCAGTTCTAACCTGTCCTATAGGGTTGATTTGGATCATTGCCTCATGGCAGTGAATTCAGCATAGTACTGGAGAGTCTAACCAGGGCTATTAGACACAGAGAGCTAGATTAATCCGAATCTAATCTGCATCAATCTACAGGTAAATGACATGATCTGATAGATATAAAGCCCTTACAGAATAAACTCAACCAATAAGTACATCCAGCAAAGATGTAGGACACACAAACTCAATTCACAAATTTCTCTCCAACAGCAATAAATGCAAAAAAAATGAAATGGAAAAAAAATCCGATCACCATAGCTTCAAAGAAAATGCAATCTGTCAGAATAAATTTATTTCAGTTTATTAGATTTTATTTTATTTAAAGAGCGTTTTATTGGGGGCTCTTATAACAATCCATGCATCAATTGTATTAGCATGTGTACATATGTTGCCATCATCATTTTCTAAACATTTATTTGAGCCCTTGGTATCAGCTCCTTTCTCCTCCCCCTCCATTAGAATAAATTCAGTGAACACACACATTGAGGGTTGAACCATCATCACTACAGGTGAGCTAGGAATAGGGTAGGGGTGTGACTGGGAGCCAGTTAGCCCATAGTCCTATGGGGCTCAGATTTCCTAAGGGGAGGATGGCATCTAAAATTCCAGCAGGCAAAATCGATTATGGGTATGGATCACCTGGGGTTACGGGAAAGGATCCCTTCCAACACCTACTGCCCAAGCCAGTGTCACCCACGCTGGCGTCTGCTCCCCATCATGACTCCCTGGGGCCCCACAAACCACGCAGAGACCCAGTGCAGGTGGCCGCGGCCAGCGTGATGCGTTAAGTGGGTAGCAACCGGCGTGGGCTCAGCCGGAGCAGCGGGGACAACGTGTAGCGCAGGCGGCGGAGGCCGGCGGCCGAGCGCAGGCGTGGGAGTCCTCGGCAGAGCGTGGCAGCGTTCACCAGCAGCAAGTAGAGGAGTGGCAGCGCCAGGAAGCCAAACGGGAGCAGCAGCAGCATCTGCAGCACGCCCAGTGCCCACAGCCTGCAACAGACGGCGGGCGACGTGTGGCTGCGCCTGCGCCGTCCGGACTACCCGCCCGCGCGTGCTTGCCCGCCGCCCGCCCGGGGCGCTCACCTGATGCCCACGGCGCCCAGCAAGCGCGTCTCCTGCAGGGACAGGGAGCGGGCGTCCAGCGCGGCGCCCAGGCTCCGAGAGATGGGGGGTACGGGGCTCTGACTCCACCGAGGAGCCGGGAAGGGGCGCGGAGCGGCGTCCGCGGAAGTGTCCCCCTTGGGTGCGGGCCAGAGCCCCCGTGGGAGGTGAGCTACCTTTGACAGTGGATTCCCTGGGGGCAGTGGGTTTCCCCCAGGGTCGGGGTGCCTCGTATGTGGGGAAAAGGGGTCTACCCTAGGGACGGGTCGCATTCACCCCGCCCCGCCCGGGCCCGCGCTCACACAGTCGGCCTTGGCCACCTCCTCCATGAGCGAGCCAGCGCCGTGCTGGCCCCGGTGGAGCTTCGAGTCCCACCTAGGAAGAATGGCGCCTGGGTCGGCATTTCGCGAGCCCCACCACCGTCCCGCCGAACCTCACTTCCAGCCTCCTTACGGTTCTAGGCCGCCCCGGGAGGCGTCCAGCACAGCCGCTGCCTCCATCACCTTCCCCTGAAGTTCCTGGGAGGTCGGGGAGGGAAGGCCTCAGCGCCGGAGAAGGGGGCGGCAGAGACCGCCGAGGAGTCAGAGGAGAACGCCTAGCGGAGCCGAGGGGGCGCGGCACCTGGAGAACCATGCTCTGCTCCTGGAAGCTGGCCCAGGCCTCCTCGGTCCGCCACGCGCTCTGAGGGGCGGGGTCCGGGTCAGAAGAGGCGGACACTTGCGCCCCACACGGGCTCCACCCACACCCAAGGCCGACTCGGTCCGCACCTGGCGCAAACCCTCCGCCTGCACCGCCTGCTTCGCTTCCACCAGTTCCAGTTGTTTCTTCCAGGGGAGCCCAAAATGTCAGGGTCATACACCAACCCCGCCCCCTAAGCCATGTGGCCGCAAGCCCGCCTGCTCGCCCCGCCCCTGGCTCGGCTTAGCCCCACCCACGACCCGGGCGCCTCTCCAAACCCGCCCTCCACTAGACCCGGCCCGTTCCTCTGCGTTTAGCCCGGCCCCAAACAGCAAGGGCCTGCCCCTATCTCAGATTAGCCCCACCTGCGACCCGCATGGCTCCGCCTCTCCAAGCTCGCCCTCCAATAGGCCCCGCCCATCCCCCGATCCGCCCCGCCCATTACCTTCAGAACCCTAGCCCCACTTTTCCTTAGCCCCACCCTTGGCCCAGGCCCCGCCCAGGTCTTCACTTCACCCCTCCCAGCACCTGCAGCGCCACCAACTGGGTCCCGATGTGCTGCTCCGTGCGCTGCTGATTCAGCTGTTCCCCTCCATAGTAAAAGAGCTGGGAACAGGGCGCGAAAGGGTGCAGTGGGAAAGGTGCTCGGGGGCGGGTGGCACAGGGAGTGGGCAGAGTGGGGTTGTCCCCGGACTCGAGACTGGAGGTTCCTGCGCGTACCTGACTGGACAGTTCCTCCCACTGCTCCTGCAGCTGCTGGTTGTGTAATTCCTGCAGACAGGTCCGTCGGGGCACGTTTCGGGATGCTCCGATGTCCCCGCCCCCGCCACGCCCATGATCACCTAGCCCCGCCTCTTCAGCCACATGACCCGCCCCCACCACGTCCGCCACACCCCTCTGGCCACCGGTCCCGCCCCTGTCAGACGCGAACCCCTCCCCTCTGCCCAGAAGGCGCTGGCTCCTCGGCGACCTAGCCTCTCTGGCTACCTGGCCCCTCCTCTGCCAGCCCCGCCCGCCACACGGGGACCCCGCTCCTCTGCCCAACCGGCGCTGACTTCTCCGGGCCCGCCCACTGGCCGCCCGGCCCCGCCTCCGCCGGCCACGCCCCTCACCAGATCCCTCTTGCGCTGCTCCGCCGCCTCCAGCAGCTCGCGCGCTCGCTCCGCGCGCTCCCGCGCCGCCTGGCGCGCTTCCCCCAGCAGGTCCTTCGCCGCCTGGCTGCTCCTTCGCTGCAGGCTGCAAAAGAGACCCTGAGAGCGGTGCCGCGGACCGGGCAAGGGGCCCGGGAGCGGGCGGGCGGTGGGGGGCGCCCGGCCCCACGGCCGCCCCGGGTAGCGCCGCACCTCCGCTCGCGCTCACACAGGTCCTGCAGGCGCCTGGTGAGGCTCTCGCTCTCCGCCTCCAGCCCGCGCACCAGCTCTTCCAACTCCTGGTTCCGCAGGCGCCCGTCGCGGTTGTCTTTCTGCAGCTGCAGCAGCTGCTCCTGCGTCTCGGCCATGGTCCAGCTCTGCCGGCCTCGTCCTGGCCTCTGCCAGACCCCCCGCGGCTGCGTCACAAAGCGTTTGGGCCCGAACGCAGGACAGGGCGGGCAGGGTCACCACAGCACCTGATGCCAACCCCCCCACCTCAATTGAGACGTCACTCCTTGAAAGTTGGTAGACCTGTGTGTGGGGAAAACCTGGACATCCATGCCAAGATCCACAAATAATAGTCATCTTTATTGCGCCAGATGACCCACTCCTTAAATTTATCCAGAGAGGAATTTCTAATCATTTTATTGGGGGCTCGTATAACTCTTATCACAATCCATACATCCATCCATTGTGTCCAGCACATTTTCACATGTGTTGCCCTCATTATTCTCAAAATATTTTCTTTCTACTTGAGCCCTTGGTATCAGCTCCTCATTTTCCCCCTCCCTCCCCAAGGGAGGAATTTTTTAAAAAGAGAAGCTCAGCATCAAATTATGCAGTGATGTTTTCCGCTACCGTGGCCTTAAAAAGAAAACAAACGTTACTATTTGTCTCCGTTATCTACTGCCTTTATAACACATACCCATACGTCGATGGCATTAGGTACTAGATTAGGCTCTCGCAGCTTGGGATTTCAGATCAGAAGCTCTAAATTCTGAGTCCCGGCCGTAGGGAAGGCTTTCTTTCTGTTTCGCCTGATTCCAGGCTTTGAACTGTCTAGCTAACATTTACAGGAGCCCTGGAAGTGGCTAGTGGTTATTAATTGGGCTAAGATCCTCAGGGTCACCAGTTCAAAACCACCAGCAACTTCTGAGGGAAGCCTACTGGGCTTTGTTCTCCCCTAAACAGTTACAGTCTCTGAAACCCACAGAGGGTCGCTATGAGTCAGCATTGGCGCAGTGGCAGAGAGAGGTGGCCTAGCAGTTCTCAACCTGTGGGTCTCGACCCCCCTTTGGGGTTGCCCCTTCCATAACAGTAGCAAAATGACAGTGATGAAGTAGCAACGAAAATAATTTCACGGTTGAGGGAACGACCACACACGAGGACCTGTATGAGAGGGTCGCGGCATGAGGAAGGTTGAGGACCACTGTGCTAACCAAAGGTCCTGCAGTTCAAAACCACCAGCTGCTCCACAGATGGGGCTTTCCACTCCCGAAGAGAGTTAGAGTCTCTGAAACCCACAAGGTCAATATGAGCTGGAATTGACTCACAGGCAACGCATTTGGGTTGGGGGGGGCTTGCATTTAACAGGCGTGGAACCCAAGCAAAGTTTCCTCCAGGAACTAAGGAACACCTACGTGTCCCTCTCCCCACCCCCCACTGCAAAGGTCTAACAGTGCTGGAGGGCTTACGTGAGGTTTAGAAAACAACGAAATATGTACAAAAAGTATGCAGCCACTGATGGATACATACCTGAAAGCTACTTCCCTCTTCCTCCTTCCCAACCCCACCCGCCCCACCCGGCTCCCTGCCATCAGTTGACTCCCTGCCATCAGTTGATGCCGATGCGGACCCATAGCAACCAGATGGGGCAGAGTAAACGGCCCTGTGAATTTCCAAGATGGCTACTCTTTCTGGGAGTAGACAGCCCCCACTTTCTCCCTAGGAGCAGCTAGCTGATCCTTTCAAACAAGCCCAAGTCGTAACCACTACACCGCCGGGCTCCTTGGTCAGAGGGGGAATTTGTTAAGTGGGACACACCCTGAGACAAACACCTGTGACAAGAAAGCCATTGGCCCTAATTAGGTCACGTCTGCAGCTTTCTATTTCTCACAAGACTTCTTGGTGCTGGTGCTCCGGGTGAGGAGATGGGTACCTGGTTGTAGACAGCCAACCCAAACTCACTGAACTGAGCATCTAAGACCTGTACATGCTCTCCAACAAAAATCAAAATCCGTGCCACTGAGTGGAGGCCGACGCACAGCCACCATACCGGGCAGGGTAGAACTGTCTGAATAAGTTTTCCAAACTAGGACTCTTGACGGGAATAGGAAGCCCTCCTAAAGCCAAACACAACCAACCTGTGCCAGGACGCCTACTCTTAGCAGGACCGCGACCAGAAACCTGACCTGTCCTACAGGGTTCACGACAGCCCCTCTCCACAGTGACCAAAAGGTGGAAACTGCCGAGATGTCCCCCGACAGATGCTGGACATGCAGACAGGTGGGCTAGCACTCAACCAAGAAGAGAAATGAACCAGTCAGTCACAAAAGGACACACAGATTAAGTGCCACTTAATCTGAAATCAATGCTTCGCTGCTGGAATTACAGTCATGGAGAGGGGAGACCTGAACCCCATTCTCTGACTATACTCTGCCTCCCCATCCCCTGCTCCCCAAGGTCCATCCTCCATACAGGTTCTCTGTCCCCTCACAACCCCACATCCATATTTGGTGTCAGCTGCCAATGTCATTTCGGCTGCATGGCTGGGCATGAAGGGCAGGGCCCTGCTGGGATTGTCCATGGGGTATGGAGGGGTTCCCATGAACAGTGCCCCATCCCATCCCGTAGGCTCGGCCCCTTTCTCCCTCTGCTCACTGGTCTTTCTGGTGGTGGGATTTCCACCATATATGCCAGTTATCAGTCCTTGGATTCCAAAGGTTGCAAGGATCTCTCTGCATTTACCATCCCTCATGAATACTGCTCCTGATGTTTCCCTCCCCACCGCCGCCCCTGCTTTTCACAAACAAACCAAACCAAATGGGCTGAGAGTTAGTTAAAAGTTTATTGTGCCAACCTGGCCGATATACACATGTGTGGTTAATTGAAGGGTGGAGAGATAAATGGCTCAGTGAGCCTCGCCTTTCAAGTTCTCAGGTCTCTTGCTTTGTGATAGTTGGACCAGGGTGCAGCTGCCTTAGCCATTCCCTGCTTCAGCTGGCAAGACTCACTTCCTGCGAGACATCCCTGAGGAGAAGCCACATGGACTTATCCCAATGCAGCCCTGGGTGCTGGAGCAGCTGTATGGAGACCCCTGCCAGCGCTGAGATGCTGACACATTCACTGACTCGGCTTTCCTCCTGCAGTCGACATCACTGTGTGTGTTTTGTGAGATGGAGGAGGACTTTGTGGATTGGTGTCGGACATATGGGTTAATGTTGGACTTGTAGACTTGGGCAGCACTGGGTTGGGATTATTTCTTGATGTGCACTTAACCTTTATATAAAACCCTCCCATATACATAAGAGTTTCTGTGGATTTGTTTCTCTAAAGTACCCAGACTAACACAGGCTGCCATCGAGTGGCTTGTGGCTTACAAAGACCCAACAGGACAGGGTGGAATGCCTCCTGTGAGTCCCTGAGACTGTGACTCTTTACGGAAGTAGATGACCTGGTCTTTCTCCTGGCTGGCGGCTGGTGGTTTGGGACGGCTGGCTGTTCAGCTGGCGACCCAATGCATAACCACTACCCCACCAGAGCTCTTCAGACAATTATGCGACTAGTAGGCTTGGGGGCGTTAACTGATTAAAGACACCAAATTTGCTTGGTTAAGCACGGCCAACTCCTTTCAAATGTATTTCTTAAAACTGTCTTCAGTTTTCCATTCAATAATTTGTACGCATTTGGCTTCATGTCTTTCACTGTGATCCTCTCAATACAGCATCACTTAGTCCTGGGTTTGCCACACCCACTTTCCCCCCTTTTTCTCCTAGCTCTCTAAGCGCTGCCGTGAGGTAGATGCTGCCCTGTGGATCTCAAACAGTTGATGATTCTGAGATGTGTGAAACCTGCCCAGCGTCTCTGTTCCCGTACACACCTGCTCATTGTTTGGCTAGAAATTGCGCCCCAGGGTGCGTTCCATTCCAGAACAGAAAGTTGATAAAAGGCCACTATCTCCGAATTCCACTAGTCCCTACCCGACCAGTAAACCTGTTCTCTTTTATGACAAGTTGTGTCCTATCTTGTCCTTCCACTCTGTCCAGCACCTGCGAATGTGATCCCCAGCACAATATTTGGCTCTCTGGTGATCCGACCAGCGTGTGGCTGCTGTAGCTAGTTCTCTGTCTCAACTTGTGAGCTACACTACCTGTGGGACAGCCAACCCGTGGATCATGTCTCTAGAGCTTGAGGTTCCTTGGAGACCTTCTTCACCAAGCTGCTGGTGTGAACATCACTTGAGTTTAAGACTGGTGGATCCGGTCATCTTGTATAGCATAAGTTCAATATCTTGTCTTGGGAAGAACTTGTTCGGCTGGTGTCAGGATTTTCAGAAAATGAAAATCCTCCCAACTGAATAGCTAACCGAGGATCAATGACCAAGTTGACGTCAGTGATGTCATTCTCACCTTCAAGGCCCATGGAAGCCGCAGTCAATAAATCGCATGGTATATTTTACTGCACTGGGAAAATCTGCTGCTCAAAACCTTTTTTTTTAAGTGTTCATGTCACTTTGAGCATTAAGGTGAACCTGACCCAAACCTGGGTCTTTTCAGGCACCTCGGATGCTGGACAAGGAAGAGGGAAGACAGGGGAGCTTTGGTACAGCACAGCGGTGGTGTGGCTGGAGACGATTCAGTACAGCATGGACTGCCAGAAGACGAATCAAGCTGGTCTTGGAAGACATACGATCAGAAGGCTCCTTAGAAATGAAGATGGCAAGACTTCGGCCAGCATCACTCGGGACACATCAGGAAAGGCCGGTTGCTAGCAGGTCATCATGACTGGTAAAAGTAGAAGTCAACAAAAATGAGGAAAAAAACACTCGATGGCATGGATTGGCACAATGGGAAGTCCAACTCCGCGACACTCACGAAGGAAGGGAACACAGGACTCCTGGGGCCCAGAAGCTGTCCTGAAGCCGAGCGGACTTGACACCACAAAGCCACCACATCCTCATTGACCTGTGAGGTTACGATTTTGGAAAGCCTTCCATGAGGTGGTTTGGCACAGTGGCGGCCGCCATGGGCCCAAACAGCAGTGGTGGTGAGGGTGGCGATGGCGCAGGACTGGGCAGTGTTTCCCTCTGTTGTGCACAGGGTCGCCACGAGTTCGAGCTGACTCCGTGGCCACCCAACAACAACGTCAACGGAAAGGCCGGGGGTTCCAGCCCACACCTCCCCTAGACGCGCCTGGTCACCAACTTCGCAGCGACTACGGCCGCTGAAATCCCACGGGACACAGTTCTCGGACACGCACGGACCGGCGTGCATCAGAGCCGGCCTTGCTGCACCTCGGACCATGGTCTGGGTAGGATTTGTCCTAACAGCTTCCTGTTGTGTTCACTCTCCAGAGAGAAAAAACACCAACCGCGTCCAAGGTTGGCTCCTCCCGGGACTTCTGGGTGTGTGCGTGCGTGCGTGCGGCCAGGAAACTGGCAAAAGCTGGCTTGTCATAAGAGCAGTGGTTCTCATTCCCAGTGCTGTTTGCGGGGCGGGGCCCAGTGTGGGAGAGACCAGGAAGTGCATGGGCAGGGCGTGTGAGGTTGCACAAGGGCCAGCGCTCTTGGTCAGCTAGCTGTACACGGCCTGCAGGCTACACACACACACACACACACGTACAGCCTGAAGGCTCCACACACACACACACACACACACACACACAGCCTGCAGGCTCCACACACACACACACACACAGCCTGCAGACTACACACACACACAGCCTGCAGACTACACACACAGCCTGCAGACTACACACACACACACACAGCCTGCAGACTACACACACACACCCATACACACACAGCCTGCAGACTCCACACACACACACAGCCTGCAGACTACACACACAGCCTGCAGACTCCACACACACACACACACAGCCTGCAGACTACACACACACACCCATACACACACAGCCTGCAGACTCCACACACACACACACACACAGCCTGCAGACTCCACACACACACACAGCCCGCAGACTACACACACACACACATACACACACACAGCCTGCAGACTCCCCACACACACACACACAGCCTGCAGACTCCACACACACACACAGCCTGCAGACTACACACACACACATACACACACACAGCCTGCAGACTCCCCACACACACACACACACAGCCTGCAGACTACACACACACACACACACACATACACACACAGCCTGCAGACTACACACACACACACAGAGCCTGCAGACTTCACACACACACACAACCTGCAGACTCCACACACACACACACACACACAACCTGCAGACTCAACCAAGCACGTGTTCAACGAAGATGCCGGGAGCCCCAGGGAGAGGCGGGAGAGAGACTCTCCTGGGGTTCTCAGCCTGTCTCTCCAGTCCTTTCCTAACTTTCAACTCCCACCTATCAGAGCCTCACTCAAGTGAAACTGAGTGTGAGCAGGATGGGACAGGCCTTGTCTCCAGCTGAAACTGCAGCTCGGTCTGCAGAGAGGAGAGAGACCCTGGATCTTGTCCCTTTCCCCAGGGCCCCCCACCCCCCACAGGCTCACTTTCCTTCTCTGTGGAATAGGGCTAGTGACTCAGCCCTCCCATACGGTGTGGTGAGATGCTGCCCAGGGCTAGGTACGTGCTACCCTGAGGCGGCTGTGCCTGTGAATGCCTGTCATCCAGCTCTCTGGACCTAGGTGCTCTGGACCCTGGTGACCTGGCCTGTGGCTGTGTAGACGCAGTGCCATGTGGCAGTTCACTAACACCTTGGGTCTTCATGGGTCAGGATTTACTCAGTGGCGGTGCTCAAAGAATTTAGCATTTTAAGTATAAAAAAAGTAAAAATAATAAAAAATTAAATTTAAAATAATTTTTAAAAGGTAGTTTATTATTCCATGCAGTGAATGCTTAAAAAAATAAGAATTAAAAGGGGCACAAAACTGAATTGTGTCATGAGAAAGTTTTATAATATTAATGAAAAAATTAAGTAGAGTGGGGGAGAGAGGGGAAAAAATGAGGAGCGGATAACAAGGGCTCAAAGAGAAAGAAAATGTTTTGAAAATGATGATGGGGCAGAGAACGTGAGTCGTGCTTCTGCCTGTCCGTACGGCTGGCCCTAGCCCACGCAGCTTTTAGTGATGGCCTCTGGCCTCCGGCAACGCACACATCGGAAAGCCCACCCGCCAACTTTCAGGACAGGCCTGTGGTGGACAAGAGGGTGAAGCTTTCCGACTACAGAGGGAAGTATGTGGCGCTTTTTGCCCACCCTCTGGACTTCACCTTCGTGTGCCCCATGGAGATCATTGCTTTCAGTGAGCACACCGATGACTTCCGAAAGGTGGGCTGCAAGGTGCTGGGGTCTCCATGGACTCTCAATTCACCCACCTGGCTTGGATCCCTGGAAGGAGGGAGGCTTGGGTCCCCTGAACATCTCCCTGCTGGCTGATATGACCAGAAGCTTGTCCCATGACTATGGTGTGCTGAAGGAAGATGAAGGCATCGCTTACAAGGGCCTCTTTATCGTCGATGGCAAGGGTGTCCTTCATCAGATCACGGTCAATGACTTGCCTGTGGGGCGCTCCGTGCACAAGGCTCTGAGGCTGGTCCAAGCTTTCCAGTACACGGATGAGCACGGAGAAGGGTGTCCCACTGGCTGGAAGCCAGGCAGCGACACAATCAAGCCCAACGTGGACGACAGCAAGGAATACTTCTCCAAGCACAACTAAACCTGCCAGCAGGACAAGTTTGGGTCTTCTCTTCCCACTTGCGCTGACCCAGGAAAGACCAGCCTGCCCCCTTGAATCTCCCTCATCTGGGACCTTAGAGGACTGGGCTAAGGACTTCTCATGCCCCTGGTAGCTAATGGATGGTGACCCCACACACACCCCTTTTCCAGATGTCCATCCACAAGGGTACGGGCCTAAGGTGACCAATAAAGTATTAGGAACAGGAAAAAAGAGAAAATGATGAAGGCCTACAGATGGGCTTTGGGTATCCTCTCTGCACTCCCCCTCATTCACAATGATATGATTTTTTCTCCTTTCATGCTTGATACCTGATCCCATCAACACCATGTGATCACACAGGCTGATGTGTTTCTTCCATGTGGGCTTTGTTGCTTCTCAGTTAGATGGCCACTTGTTTATCTTCAAGTCTTTAAGACCCCAGGCGCTATATCTTTTAATAGCCGGGTACCATCGGCTTTCTTCACCACATTTGCTTATGTTGCTTTGTCTTCAGCAATCCTGTCAAGAAGGTAAGCCTCATGGAATGCTAGTTTAATGGAACAAAGTGTTCTTGCATTGAGAGAGGACATCCCCGTACAGAAGGGTTGTGGAGAGGAGATGAACCAGTCGGGGTGCAGTGTAGCAATGATGAAACATACAATTTTCCTCTAGTTCTTAAATGCTTCCCCCCCCCCCACCATCATGATCCCAATTCTACCTTACAAATCTTGCTAGAAGAGAGGATGTACACTGGTCCAGATAAGAGCTGGAAACACAGGGAATCCAGGACAGATAAACCCCTCAGGACCAATAATGAGAGTAGCGATATCAGGAGGGTGAGGAGAAGGTGGGGTAGAAGGGAGGAACCAATCACAAGGATCTACATATAACCACTTCCCTGGGATACGGACAACAGAAAAGAGGGTCAAGGGAGACATCAGTAAGTGTAAGACATGATAAAATAATAATTTATAAATTATCAAGGGTTTGAAAGGGAGGGGTGGGGTGGAATGGGAGGGGAGGGGAAAAATGAGGAGCTGATACCAAGGACTCAAGTAGAAAGAAAATATTTTGAGAATGATGATGGCAACAAATGTACAAAGGTGCTTGACACAATGGATGGATGTATGGATTGTGATGAGAGCTGTATGAGCCCCCAATAAAATCACTTTTTAAAAGAAAAATATTAAGTAATATCTGACAAAAAAACCAAGAAAGCTGTTATTTAACATATTTCCACGTTGTGTCTTTTTTTCTCCAAATGTTAACATTTTACTATACTGACTTATCATTCTCTTTCTCCATGCTTATTTTTTAAAATAATTTTATTGGGGGCTCTTACATCTCTTATCACAATCCATACATTCCTCAAATGTGTCAAGACATACTTGCACATATGCCACCATCATCATTTCCAAAGCATTCTCTTCCCACTTGAGCCCCTGACATCAGCTCCCCATTTCCTTCCCGTCCCTCCCCCTCCACATTGTGTCTTAATTGACATCCTCACAAGAAAAGCAATAGTAGAAGCATAGTTTTTATTACAAGCATAGTTCCATCTATGAACGGAATGAACATTACTGTAGGAGTCACTACTATTGCAAAGAGGAAGGTTAAAAAAAGGGTAAGGAGACAGCACTGAAGATACAGCCCGGGGAGAGGGACACGTCTGCCCAGACCAGCCAGGAGCAAACGAAGAAGGAAAGAGAGAGAGTGGACGCCAACCTGGCCCATCAAGCCTGGAGGACGAGGAGGATGACGTTCCTGCTCAGAGCAGCCAATGCGCAGAGAGGACTGAGGACCGAAGGGCGGACCCCTCACTGACCCATAGCGCTATGGGGGAACACAGTGCAGGAATTGTGCTGGGTCTGACTCCTTCCTTCCCCCGCCCCCCCCCCACACACACCTGGGCGAAACACAAAGGGCGTGCAACAGAGCAGCAAGGGGAGCAAAGCAATGAAGTCCTGAGGAATCCCCCCAAAAAAGACTTCAGGCTCGGGGGGCAGAGTGTGGCACTTCATCAGGCTTGATCAGGAAACATTCATAAAGGTTCGCAGACAGACCCGGAACTATTTATATGCCTCTTTTTTTCCCTCTCTTAGGGGACAGGGGGTGGGGGGAAGAGGGCAGCCCAACAAACCGAGGGACAAGTGAACAACAAGTGCTCTAAAATCAATGGGGATGAGGGTGTAGAATGCCTGATGGGGTTTGATCAAGTGCAATGTAGCTGAGAGCAATTACTGAGAGCCGAATGAAGGCCAAACATAATAGTGGGGCAGGCAGAAATGTAAAAGGAAAGAACTAGAGGCAAAAGACATTTATAAAGGTCTAAATATAGGCATGTATATATGTAAAATATTAAGATATAATGATAGGGATATAGGTTTATGTACATATATTTATATGTTAAGTATTAAGGTAGCAGACAGACATTGAGCCTCTCAAGTTCTCCCTCAATGCAAGAACATTTTCTTCTAATAACCTGGCATTCTGTGATGCTCACCTTCCCAACACAATCACTGAAATAAAAATGGGTGCATAAACAAATGTGGTAAAGAAAGCTGATGGTGCCCATCTATTAAAAGATACAGTGTCTGGGGTCTTAAAAACTTGAAGATAAATAATCGGCCATCCAGCAGGGAAGCAACAAAGCCCACACGGAAGAAGCACCAGCCTGTGATCATGAAGTGTCAATGGGATCAGGTATCAAGCATCAGAGACCCAAAGCAATCATATCAATGAGAATGAGTGAGGTCAGAGTGGAGACCCAAAGTCCAACTGTAGGCAATTGGACATCCTCTCACAAAAGAGTCACAAGGAAGAGAAGAGTCAGCCAGGATGCAGTGTAGCACCAACAAAACACAAAACATTCCTCTAATTCTTTAATGCTTCCTCCCATCCGCCCCCACTATCATGACCCCAGTTCTACCTTACATACCCGGCTAGATCAGAGCATGTATACTGGTACAGATCATAGCTCTTGACACACAGAATCCAAGACAGATAAATCCCTCAGAAACAATAATTGGAGTAGCGATACCATGAGGGTAGGGGAAAGATGGGGGGAGGAAGGGGAAACTGATGAACAACAGAAATATGGGTGAAGGGAGATAGCAGACAGTGTAAGGTATGAAAATAATAATAACATAATTTATCAAGGGTTCATGAGGGCGGGAGGGAAAAAAGAGGAACTGATACCAAGGGCTCAAGTAGAAAGAAAATGTTTTGGAAATGATGATGGCAATGTATGTACAAATGTGCTTGACACAATTGATGTATGGATTGTTATAAGAGCTGTAAGAACCCCCAATAAAATGATTTATTAATTTTTTAAAAGGGGGGTAAGGAATATAAGTCTGTGACTTCCACATTGGGGGTGCTGCCCAGCAGCCCACCTTGGAGGGAACCCTAATGACAAATGCCATCTTTACATCCGGTTCGCCCAACTCAACACAAAATCAGGTATCAGTTCTGCTGGACGGGCACGAACCAGCGAATTTCCCCCGGATTGACTCAAGAACAGCGAGAACCTTCACGTTGTTGGGTGCAATCAGTCGGTTCCGACCCATAGCGACCGACCCTGTGTACAAGAGAACAAAACATTGCCCACCCGGCACCATCCCACAATCGTTCTTCTGCTTGAGCCTATTGCTGCAGCCACTGTGTCAGTCCATCTTGTTGAGTGTCTTCCCCTTTTCCTCTGCCTTCCACTTTTCTAAGCATGCTGTCCTTCTCTAGGGACTGGTCTCTCCTGATGACATATCTTAAATTAGGTGAGATGGAGTCTTCCCATCCTTGCCACCAAGGAGCATTCTGGCTGTACTTCTTCTAAGACAGATTTGTCTGTTCTTTTTGGCAGTCCCTGGTACTTTCAATGTTCTTTGTCAGCACCATCATTCAAATGCATCGAGTCTTAGGTCTTCCTATATCAATGTCCAACTTTCACATGCAATCCTATGGCTGGGGTCAGGGGTACTTTAGTTCTCAAAGGAATGACCTTGCTTTTTAATACTAGAGAGGTTTTGTGCAGATTTACCCAATGTTGTTTGATCTCTTGACTGTGACTTCCCTGAGCGTTGCTTGTAGACCCAAGCACCATGAAATCTTCAACTCTTTCTGCATTGGTTAGTGTTACCTACCGGTCCGGTCCGTGAGGATTTGGGTTTTCATGACATTTCACTGTAATCCACACTGAAGGCTGCAATCGCAGATTGTTCATAAGTTCCCCCCACACACACCCAATCCTGATGCCCCATTTTTCCTCAGAGAATCTTCATACTGATCACATATTGAAACCATATCTGGCTGCTGACTAGAAGGTGGGAGGTTCGAGTCCACCCAGAGGCATTTTGAAAGAAAAGACTGGTAATGAGTTTCTGGACAAGTAGTCACTGCAAACCCTGTGGAGTCCAGTTCTGCTCTGAGCCGCTGAGGACATGCCAAGTCAGAGACCACTTGATGGAGCTGGTGATGAGACCTTGTGTGTACAGTCTTTGGAGGAGTCCTGATGGCATTGTGGTTGCACACTGGACTGCTAACCTCAAGGTCAGTGGTTCAAAACCACCAGTGGCTCTGAGGGTGAAAGATGAGACTTTGTACTCCCATAAAGAGTTTCAGACTTGGAAACCCACAGGGGCAGTTCCACCCTGTCTTTTTTTTTTAATCGTTCTATTAGGGGCTCATACAACTCTTATCACAATCCATACATACATCAATTGTGTAAAGCACATTTATACATTCACTGCCCTCATCGTTCTCAAAACATTTGCTCTCCACCTAAGCCCCTGACATCAACTCCTCATTTTTTCCCTACCCTCACTTCCCCCTCCCTCATGAGCCCTTGATAATTTAAAAATTATTTTGTCATATCTTGCCCTGTCTGACGTCTCCCTTCACCCACTTCTCTGTTGTCCGTTACCCAGGGAGGAGGTCATATGTAGATCCTTATAATTGGTTCCCCCTTTCCACCACCCCCAACCCTCCCAGTATCGCCACTCAAACCACTTCCACCCTGTCTTATATAGTCCCTATGGGTCAGAATCAACTCAGTGGCTGTGCGTTTGGTTTTGGGGAGTTTCTTTATTTTTTGGTTTCTTGTAAAAGTCTCTTATGGAAAGTGGACTACTGCAGATGGAGTTAGGCGAAAATTTAAAACCTTAACATCTGATCTCCCTTTTGACTCATTTTAAATCTGTCCTAGTTTTCCATATTGTTGGCTTTCTGATAGGAAATCCAGCGTGTGTGATCTACAGAAGCAGTAACTGGATGAATGGGTCCTTGGGGGTGTGGCAGGGGGGTTGAGGGAAACGGAGTTAGGCACAATGAACACCAGAAGGGAGAAAGGATTCTCAAACTGATTTCAGTGATGACTGTACAGCTCTTCTTCATATGATTGAACTGTTGAATTGTGCATGTGGATTATAAGCCAATAAAACATTTTAAAATAAAGCTTGGGCTTCGAATAAGTATAAGGGGTGGACGAAGCTTGATGGGAAGAGGGAAGGCACCATTATGGATTCCACTGGGTCTACCCACCCTCTCTCCCCACACCCCTAAAACCACAAGAGTATTGGAGAGCCCTAACCCCTTCCTATACCTGAGTCCCCTCATTCTGTTAGGGAAGCAGGCTTGCTTTGTGATGTTAATGAGGCCACCGCAGTGTAAGGCAAGTCCTAAACCTGATCCCTCAGGAGCAGCAGGGACACCGAGTAGCCAGCTGGAAGTGGGGTGGGGGATGGGAAGGAGCCAGAAGCCACGTGGACATCTTCAAGGGACCCAGGAAGCCAGGTTACAAAGCTGAGCAAGACAAGTCCCTTCCCCCAGAGATGACAGAGGCAGGACCTGCCTGAAGTCAAACTTCTAGCCTCTGGCTTGAGCTTGGAGAAAATAAATCTCTGTTCAGGAAAGTCCCCCTACTGTGGCATCTGGGCTTCCCCAGCTGTCTAGGAAAGGATGCAAAGCCCCCTGACCCTGGCCTGTGACTGTTGAGCTGGAAGCATGTGTGCACGCTGGGGGTCAGACGGAGCCTTGGGGACATCCCTGAGGAACAAAAGGGTTGGGTTAAGCTCAAGGGGCTTGACCCCCTGTACACAGAATGCAGGCAGGACACAGGGACCAGCAAGAAGCTCCTGGAGGGTGGCTGCTTTCTCAGGTGCCTGCTACCTTGGCCAGTCTAGTGGCCTCACAGCCCAGTCAGGACAGGGTCTGTGAGTGCCAGGGTAACGGCAGGGAAGGGGTGCCCTCAGCAGCTGCATCTTCAGGGTCAAGGCCAGCTCCTCCGCTGGGTCTTCATAGCTTCACGCCAGAGCTGGGTGCTCTCTTGGCCTCCCTCAGCACTGTTCACCTCAGGCGGCCGGCCAGCAGGCTGCTTCTGAGTCTCCTCTGGCTTGTCAGCAACTCTCCAGGAAGACCCCTACCGGTCTTTTCAAAGGAAACCTAGGATAGGAGCGACTGGCAAGTTCCCTCTTTCCGGGGATGGGGTAGAAGCCCCAGTGGACACCATAGCTCCCACCACCCCCAAACAGATGGAAGCTGTTGGATGCTCTTGTGAGAGGTGAAATGAGTCTCCCTCTTTGCAGACACATTGGGCCTGTTTACAGCAGTGGAGCCCCTGCTGTTAACGTGTTCACTGCTCACCAGGTGGGAGCCCACCCAGAATCACCTTGGCACAGAGGCCTGGGTATTTGTGTATATGTATGCACCTTCGCTGCAAATAGATCCATGAAGGTGGTGGAGCATCCAGGGAGCAGAGTGCTGGAAACTTCTGAGCTGTAAGCAAACAGCTTGAGGGACCAGGTCGCTCACTGGGCCTATGAGCACAGGACCATAATCCCAAGGGACACAAGGGTCAAGTAGCAGAACAGAATCCCTGCTTTGGTGAGCAGCGACGGAGGTCTTCAAAGCGCATGAGACTTCCGGCGAAGCCATGGCGGTTAAGACTGCCACCAACCCCTGGCAGCCGCTGCCTCTCGAGCTTGTGTACAAATGGACAGACACAAGAATTCACGGTGGTGATGAATAGGGACAAGAAAACTGTTGGCATGCTTCTAGGTTTTGATGACTGTCGATATGGTACTGGAAGGTGTCACTGACTTGGACATCACACCACACGGAAGGATTACCAAATTAGATCAGATTTTGCTAAATGGAAACACCATAATGATACTGCTTCCTGGAGAAGGACCTGAAGTATAGGTGGCTTTTCTTAATTGATGCTTGCTTCTTTTTTGGTTTATAAAGGTGTGGTAGTAGCATCATCTGTTGTCAATTTGAGGATTAAGAGTGAAGGGGTGGAGTGTAGCCTGTCAATCAGGTGGCAGCTTGATGACCTCATTTGGAGGTGCTAAGGAGATAAATAGCTCGCTGGAGGCAGGACACATGCTCACTCCCTGGGAGACACTGCAGCTGACAAGACACATGGAACTACACTAGTGCCCTGAGCTGGAGGAGCCCTGTGGAGACCCCTGCCAGCACTGAGATGCTTACAACACCACTGGATCCACAAGACTTCCCACCCACTGGCCTGTGATCTTCCTGTATTCAGTGTTACTGCATGTGTTTCATGAGTCTGAAGAGGACTTTATAGATTGGTATCAGGCTTAGGGGACTTGATCGGGACTGGACTGGGGTATTTTCTCAATATTCAATTGCTCTTGTACATAAAGCTCTTTCTTATACTCATGTGAGTGTCTATAAATTTTGTTTCTTTAGTTCATCCAGACTAATACAAAAGGCAACAAGATGGATTAAACAGTAACAATGTTTAAATCTTGAGAGTCTACCATGCTGTTTCCCATTGAAGGGAAATATTTCCAAGATGTATTGTAAATGCCAATTTTTGTGTAAGGTAATCATTATTATCTTGGGGGGGAGGGGGGAACAGTTTATTGTTTGAAGATGAAAATTAAGTTTTGGGGGGGTTAAAAAAAAGCTTATGAGTAGCCATCTTGTCTATCTCTGTCCAGGACAAAGAAGAGTGATGACAATTGAACGCTGATGGACTACACAAACATTGGTCTCCATAACTCAGAGACCAGAAGAACTAGATGGTGCCCAACTACTGCTATCAACTGCTCTGAAAAAGAGCACATTAGGTCTTGGATGGAGTGAGAGAAAAATATGGAACGAGGCACAAAATTGTAAATGAGACCGGATTTACTGATTGGATAGACTGGAGGAACTCTACAGACCAGGATCGGTGAACAGCTGCTTTTTTGAGAGCTACATGCAACTCTTTTGGTACATACATGTGGCTATGAAGTAAGATTGAAAAAATACATATATAAAGGATATTCTTCAGATCATGGTGATTCAATTGTTTGTGGAATTTTATTTATGGCTATTGAATCATTTTCAAATTGTTGTGAGGGAAAAAGGCTTGCCAACCCTTGACCTCACCAGGGGTCCTCAAAACTTTTTAAACAGGGGGCCAGTTCACTGTCCCTCAGACCCGTTGGAGGGCCGGACTATAGTTTAAAAAAAATTGTGAACAAATTCCTATGCACACTGCACACATCTTATTTTGAAGTAAAAAACACAACAGGGCGAAAACACCCGGCGGCTGGATAAATGTCCTTGGCGGGCAGCATGCGACCCGCGGGCTGTAGTTTGAGGACGCTTGACTAGACTATAGCTCTTAGTAACGCTTCAGCTCTGAGCCGGAACTCAATTCGGCGTCAGAACCATTGTAAGTGAAAAGGGCAGCATTGACCTAGTTTAGGAAGGTTAGGGGAGGAGGGAACACAGGATGAGGGGCTGTCCAGCGTGAAGAATATTCAAACAATAGCATGGACGAATTGTTCCGTATGAAAAGCTGACAATCTTTTCTGTAAACCTTCATCTAATTCACAATAAAAAGTGTTTGGTTGTCTTGTTTTTAAAGGTCCTGGATGGACAGGATGGGAGAAAAATGTGGGGTGAGCTAGAGTTTGGGGTGGGAACCCCAAGACCATGGCCCCTCCTCACCTGCAGGCCTGCAACTGGATTCACCCCCAGAGCTCAACTTTCAGCCCAACAGCACGGCTATCGGGGTGCACTCACAGCACCAGGGAGGTGTGCGCTCCCTGCAAGAGCCAAGCTTTTTTTTTTTTTTAATCGAAAGGGCAGAATTTATCCAATTACAAAGTTCAGAAGCATGAGAAAAGAGGGTTGGATGGGGAAGCAAACAGGAGGGAATAGAATGAGTGATGTCACTTGGTGGGCACGGCAAGCCTTGACAGGAAACAAAACATCTATGAATGACTGGCACGAATATGTTGTACCATTTAAGAGGTTGGGTTGGAACAATGTTATGATTTTATAACCACTGAAAAAAACGATTCAACATGAACTTGATACTTGGGTGTCAAGAGTGGTTCTACAGAACCAAAATCACAAGATGAGGTTTCTAAATTGGTTCTTAAGTCTAATTAGCTCTCACGACACTGAGAACTCTGCTCCCACTCGGCCTGATCAGTCTGCCATAATTCATAGAGGGCGCGGTTAACCCATGGTGTGAGGTGGCAATGGTAAGAGACGCGAGCATGTGCTATATATTTTTCCACAACTCTGTCCGGATGAGGATAGGGAAGTTGATAGTTGTGTTACTTACAATAAACAAAGGGGTGATGGAAACTCGGCTCAGGGCTTCAGAAGCACAGCTCAAGTACTGCATACAAGCCCTCAAAGTTCCATTGGTGCCCTGAGAGAAAGCCTTATTTAATCTAGTAACAGAACTGACATGGTCACGAAAACACAGAGTTGTATCATAAGAGTGGCGGAATTATTTGAGATCACATTTAATGATAGGCCTAATTTAAGAACAATGAGTTCTTATGACGTGGCCTTGCTTGTTACTTGCCCTCGTGAAGAGGTTACTGAAGAAAAGCGGTGCTTTAGGAAAGTGTGGTGAAGAAATCAGATGGCTCCCAGGCATCAGAAAGCAGTGTCAGGGGTCTTAAAGGTTTGTCTTAAATCAGGCAGCCATTTAAATTTCAAAACACTTTTAAAACAAAGCAGCCGTCTAAGTAAGCAAGCAGTCCAGTCCGCATGGAAGAAGCCCAGCAGTCTGTGTGATCCTGTGACACAAATAATAAAATCCAAGACCAGAGCTGGGTATTAGAGCTTAAATTCTGAGCAGCAGTTTTCAGGCTATTGAAGACAGTGAAAGTCAAAAATCCCCGAAAAATAAAAATAGGAAAAGTCAAAAATCCATGTGCGGGTTCCCCTCTGGTGAACCGTCTTTGAATATCGACCAGGGATGTGAAGAGCTTTCCTACCAGAAAGTGAATTGGAAGGTGGACTAATGCAGATGTAATTAGGTTAAAATGTAACACCTTATCATTTGTACTTGCCTTTGATTCATTTTAAATCTGCTCTAGACTCATTTGACACCAGTAATGCTCTCACTTCCTCATACCTCTCCTGGCCCTTTCTTTCCTCCATCCTCTTCCCATCCACCCACCCTCTAGTTTTGTTATTTTTTCACTGGCTCTTTTGACACCTGGGAATAAAAGGGCATCATCCATGGGCATCACAGAGCATCTCGTCACTGCTTTCTTGGGTCGGATGTTCTCCACTACACAGGAACTCATTCTGTGAGTGAGCTCCCGCACTCTGGGGAAATAGTGCAAACAAGTAAAGCATACCCTTTAGGCTGCGGTGCCTCAGTGACAATGGGGAGTCTCCACAGCACACAAGCAGCCACGTAAGGTGCCACTATTGATCTCGCCCCATCCAGAGGAAAGAAGAGTGACAAAAATAAGCACATGGAAACAATCAGCCAGTGGACTGTAAATATCAGTCTCCACAATCCTGAGATGAAAATAAACAGACTGTGCCCGGCTACTGTGAACTGCGCTGGAAAGGACCACTCTGGAACAGCCGTTCTCAACTTTCCTAACACAGGTCCTCACGTTGTGGTGACCCCAACCATAAAATTACCTTCCTTGTTAATTCGTCACTGTAATTTTGCGGTCATGAATCATCATGTAAACATCTGGTATGCAGGATGTATCAGGTGACCCCTGTGAAAGGTTCATTTGACCCCCAAAGGGGTCACGACACACAAGTTGAGAACCACTGCACTAGGTCTTTAGAGAGGTCGAAAATGTAGAAACTTAAAATCATGAAAGGGACCAGGCTTCCCGGTCAGACCCCTAACCCTTCAGGTCTGGAACTGAACTCACCTCCACATTAAACAACCATTTGATCAAAAACCGAACTCACTGCCATTGAGTCAACTGTGACTTATGGCAACCCTACAGGGCATGGTAGAACTGCCCCTGGGTTTCTGAGACTGCTTCTGTTTCTAGTAGTTTCGGAGTACTAATATACCTCATCTTTCTGCCGAGCAGCAGCAGGTGGTTTCAAACTGTTGACTTCATGGTTAGCAGCCCAACGCATAACCACTACACCATCAGGGCAGCATTTACCCGGGGACAAAGCTAGATGTGGAAACATGAAACTCGGAGGAAGTAGAATGAAGTGATAGCACACTGAAGGGACTGGAATAATTGAGTTGAAATAGCATGGGTATGCACTGTTGAAGTCAATGGCTTCTGACTCATTCTTTACCCTGTTGCCGACAGCCATTGAGTGGTCTGACTCAGGGAGGCTGTGTCCTACAGCACAAAATGTTGTCTGGTCTTCTTCACAATCCTTGAGGCCATTGTTGCAGCCACGGGGTAGTGTGTCTCCTAACTGCAAGGTCAGCAGCTCAAAACAAGGAGAAAGACAAGGCTTTCGACTCCTGTAAAGTTAGTTTTGGAAGCTCACAGGGGCAGGTCTACCCTGTCCAACAGGGTTATTGATTCTGAATTAACTCCATGGCAGTTGAGTTTTTGTTTTTTCCGTCATAGGGCCTCATCTCCCAGCATTGAGAAATGACCTGTTGTGACCCATAGAGTGGTCATTCAGCTTCATGGAGGGTGTGTGACAGGGCTCGAATGCTCTCAAATCCTTGACTAGTTTGCCACAATGAGGTCCTCATCCCTCGAAGTGCCATGGCCCCTAACGGCCTCGCAAAGATGAGTGTACCGAATGCACATACCTTAAGTGGCCAGTTGGGTTCCTGATGCCTTTTAGGGTCAGCATGAACAGTCACAGTCACCTGACACTTGAGAAAATAATATACTCACTGCCACTGAGTCAATCCAACACATGGCGACCCTGTAGGCCTGGGCAGAACTGCCCTTGTGGGTTTACAAGGCAGTTTCAAACTGCTGACTCTGCGGTTGGCGGCACAAGATAAAAGTGCACAAAAAGGGGGGCATCTACAAGGACACTAGATACAACGCAGACAACAGAAATACAAAAGTTAAAATTAAAAATAGCTTTAGACAAAAAGTTGATATTCATGGGGAAAAAGTGTAAAATGCAATAATCAAGGAAGTGGATAAAAAGATGACCAGATGTCCTGATTTTTTAACAATTTTTTCCGTGTCCCGTGGCATTTTTAAAAAGTCCCGATTTTTGGAAAGAATGCATGACAAGCTAGGGTATACGGTTTCCGGCTGCCATGTGGCTATTTTGCCAGGATATGAGTTTTATCAATGGTGTCCCAACGGTATCCCGCTTTACCAATGTTAAAAATCTGGTCACCTTAATAAAAAGGCTCTAAGAAATTAAAACCCAGTCTGTACACAAAAGGCAGGAGGCAGTCTTTCTCATCACACTGGAAAGTGAAAGTTCAGAGCTCCTAAATTTAGAGTAAACGAAGCCCAACCTACAATTCTATATCCAGCTCAAGTAGTCATTCAGTATCTTTTCAAAGGTATTTCAATGTTTGAAGGTTTTTCCTACAGGTCAGTCTGCAGCCCATGGCAGCAGGGAATATGAAGCCAGTGAGTACTTGGCTGGCTGTCCCCCTGCTTCAGGGACTGGAAGGAACTCGTCACACCCCTTCTTCTCCTCCTCCTCCTCCTTCACAAAAGCACCTCCCTCTGTCCCAACAGGGTACTGGGCCCAAGTAACCCATTTCTCTCATTCTAGGTCTACCCTCTGGTTGTTTACAAAGGTCCCCCTACTCAGTCGACTGAGCCCCAAATGCTGTCGATATGAAGTTCCCTGGCCCCACCATCTCCCGACGCCCACCACTCCGGCACAGCTAGAACAGACCCAACACTGGCTCGGTTTCAATCAAGCTTTTAATGAACAGACCATAACAGTTTTCATCACTGTACATTAAGACTGCACACTGCTGAGGTCGGAGAATTGCTTCCTAGTTCTTGGGCGAGCTGTCGGGCAGCTGAGCCCGAATGGATTACAACGCTTCAGGGATCTGAACTCGCTGTTGACCCAGTGGCTATGGTGGCCAGTACAGGAGTGCGAGTTGGGTTGCCCACCCCTTTCTGGGAAGGACATAACCCCTCTTCCAGCTCCAATTAAACAGAACAGTTGTAACCCCCCCCCTCGAGGTATTTGTGGATAGCCCTGTGCCCAACCTGGGCCCCCCCCTGGGGGGAGGGAGAGGGACAGTGATGGGTGAGGTACAGAGAGACTCCGTTGAGCACCTGGCCCCATGGGGCCCCACCAAGTGGAGGGGGGCCTGAGGGCCTCTCTGTCTTGGGTGAGGTCAGTGGTGCAGCATCTGAGGTAAATAAATTACAGAATAAATAGCAGGTGAGGTAGGGGGGACGTCTGGCCAAAAAGTAAAGTGAGGTGACCAAAGCTGGGGGTTCCTGACACGGGGGTCCTGGGCAGCCGAGGCGCTAACAACCCATGCCCACCCCTACTTTGGAATGTCAGACGGAGGCTCCCTAGCATTGGGTTCTGGGGACTCTTAAGGACCAGAGCTCTTGGTCCCTTTGGAAGGCGTGACCTGTTCAACCAGCTGGCTCTGCCCTCCCTGCTTGTCCCAGAGCACTGATGGGATGGGACGGGGCGGGGCAGGGCAGGGCAGGGCAGGGATAGGATGGAAACAGCCACCCCCTTCCCTGAGCCCTTGCCCTGCCCTCCCAGCTGCCCAGGCCTCACCTGACTCTAGACAGCCATGAGCATCGCAGAGGACAGTTGGGGGTGGGCCATGGGGACACCTGGCATTTGGTTGGGGAAGTGAGCCTGTTCAGGTTACAGGCTGAGGTGTATGGCTATGCTGTGGGTTTCCGAGGCCCAGCTGGTTCAGTTTTCGCAATCCTGGGAGGGCCCTTGAGGGGACCCCATCTGGCAGGAGCACAAAGAGGCAGGGCCCGGCCTGCCTCTCACCCCAAGTCTGAGAAATAAATACATTCATCACTGCACAAACATAGTGATACAAAAACACTGTAAGCGTGTTCGCACCGTCTGAAGATTAGGGCCAGGCCCAGCCAGCCCCTACTGTTGCCTGGGGATGTCGCTGAGGTCAAAGTCCTGGCGTTTTTTTGGCTTGAGGGGGACCCTTGCCATCAGCCTACCCTGGGCGGTGGGCAGAGAGGGGGGAGGAAGTCACCCCCCTGGGCCCCAGCCCAGACTGGGGTCCTGCGGCCAGAGCTGAAAGCCACCCTTCCCAGCAGGCAGTGGGGCTGGTCAGCATTGGCCCAGTTCTTTGGTTCCATCTGGGCTCGAGGCGGCCCCGGGCTGTGGAGGAGGGTTTGGAAGAACGCCCCTCTGGCCATGGAACGCCAGCACAGCACCCCACCCCCCACCCCAGCAAGTTGGGGCCTCCAGAGGGTGGGGCTTTCCTGGCACTGGCCTTACAGCTGCTGAGGTCGGAAAATTGTCCCGAGTTTATGTAAACAATGAGATAAATATATTAGCATCTTCTTTTTCTGAGACCAGAGGTTCCGTTCGCATTAAAAATGTGCTTTGGTTTAAAAAATAGGTTTTGGTGAATTTGGGTATGAGCTTGTCTTTTTTCTTCTCCCCCCCCCCTTTTTTAAAAATTCTTTCCTACATCACATCTGCTACTTTCCTGGTTTTCCCCCAAACATTCTGAACAGGCTGAGCACAGCGAAGAGCTGATTGGCTCCCCCCACAACTCCGCACGCAGGTGTGCTCAGTCACGCGCGCACGCTCAGCCACGTGCTCCAGAGAATCTGGGGAAATGACAAGAGGAAGCCTGTGTTTTCACTGTCCCGCCCGCCCCGCCAACCCTTGCAATCTTAAATATGAAACTAGTGTTTTGCTTTCTCATTAAAATACAGAAAAAAGGCTCGGTACAATACTAAAAGTGGGTACAATACTATGTCGTGCAGAAGTTATCGTGAAGGGGTCCTGGTGCCCCGTCCCTGAAGTTCTGCCAATAAGCGGCCAGTCTCCCGTGGCCTGGGGGCGGCCCGACCAGCGCATGCGCACCTTCCTGCTTGGGCTCGCGCGTACAGACTTTGTGTCACGTGGCTTAAGTGCTGAAGGTGGGCGGGGGTGGGGGATGTCTCCACGACCCAGATCCTGACTTGACCATGCTGGAACCTGAGACCCAATGAACCCCGAATCCACTCAGGGGCAGAGGTGTCAGCTTGGGGCTCACAGGGCCCCCTAAAGGTAGGAGGGGGGCTGCACACGGCACCCCTGACCCACCGTGATGGACCACTGAGGTCCCTGACCCGGGTTTCCTTTCAGCTGGAAGCTGTCTTGAAGGGTGGAGAAGGGGGAGGAGTACCTGGAGTTTTTTGGTCTAAACGTAAAACACCCTAGTCTATACCCAATGCTGTCTATTGGCTCAGATAGATGTCCAGTGACCTTGTAGGGCAGAGTAGAACTGTCCCATGGTTTCTGAAGCTGTGAATCCTCACCGGAAAGAGGCAGCAGGCAGCAGGGTGGGTGGCTTCTAATCCAATGCCTTACAATCAGGGTTCTTTACACTTCCAACAGAAAGTGGGGGGGGGGGGGGGGCTATGAAAAAGGAAAGATGATTATAGGGCCCACAATTCTGGCCAAGAAACTCAAGGACAACTTTGGGGGACAAAGATGTGCCCCCCCCCCCCAGAACTGATCGGCCAGGGGGCATCTTCCGGTCTGTGGAAGGAGCCTGATGGGCCTCCCTGCCCCTCTTGGGTCTACATATCGCTTTGGTCAAAGTACCCACCCCCTACATCCCTGCTCAAGCTCTTAAGGGGCTGCCTGCCCTCCCGCTCCCCACTACACTCATGGAGGGGATACCTCCCACCCTACCCCCACCCCACAGAAGCAGCAGCACCCACAAGGTGGGCATGGCTGAGCACCTAGAAATCTCCCCCACTGAGACCAATGGCTTTGGCCAGTCCTGGGCTCTCCCTGACCAGAGGGCACGACAACATCGCTGTCAGTCACCCAAGTATCGTTCTAGAAAAGTCAAGAGGTAGCAAATGGCCGGAGGGCTCCACCTTGGTACTGAGAAAGAGAAGCGGAACATGTCCATACTCGCCACACACACACACACACACACACACACACACACACACACACACACACACGGAAAAAATTTAAAACTTCGGGGGTGGGGAGAGGGAAGAAAGAGTCCCAAGGACTCTGTACCAAGTTCTGCCTACCCACACCCACCCTGCCCACTTAACCCCTGACCTTCCAGTTCAAACACTCACATAAATGTTACACTGGTTTTTCTCATAATAAAAATAAAACAAGTACCTATAAACAAAGAAGCCTCCTTGGAAACTACAGGGAAAGCAATGGCTCTCCCTGCCGGCTCTGGCAAAGCCTTTGGGCCAGAGGGCTTTCTTGGGCCTGTGGGGGGTGGGTGGGAGGTGCTCCCAGGTCTGCTCTGCAGCAGAAAAGGGGTACAGAAGAGGGCTGACCCCCATTACATTCCAGCTGCAGACCCAGGTTCCATCCTGGGGGTCTAGGAGACGGGAGCAACCCTGTTTTTTGTTTTCAAAAGAAAAACAAAACAGAAACACAACAACAAAATGAGTACAGGGAGGGGACAAACAGCTCAGTAGGAAAAAAGTAACCCGGCCCCAGCGGGGTCTTCAGTTGTAGAGGTAGGCGGGTCACCCTGACTGTCCCAGGGCCAATAGGTAGGGTACCCCTGGCTCTGGGGAGAGGGCACCTCTCCCTTGGGCACCTGCTCCCTGGGCCAGGGTCCCAGCCCTGCCACCACCCAGCCACAGGTACCCTCAGCACACAGCCCTTTACCAGGTGGGACACTGGGTGGGGGAGAGGGGCTGCCAGGCCACAGCGGACCGGGAGAAGGCGAGGTAGACAGACTCGCTGGGCGTGGTCCCATCAAATCTCTTCTTTGCTTCCCTTGGTATAGACACTGTCTGTTAAAGCTCTTGGGGGGAGGGGGAGAGGGGGAGCGGCACGTCAGGGCCAGGAGCCCCACTGGGTGCCCGCCCCGCCCCCACCTCCTGCTGGCTTCCTGGTGCGTGGCTCATTTGGGTGCCCGTGCTGGCGGGGGATGGGTCTTTGGCTTCTAGGACGGGGAGGTGTGCATGCGCAGGTGGCTGATGAGGTTGCGCTGCTGCGTGAACTTGCCCCCGCAGAGCTGGCACTCGTAGGGCTTCTCGCCCGAGTGCACGCGCATGTGCTCCGTCAGGCGGTACTGGCGAGTGAAGCGCATGCCGCACTCGTCGCAGGCGAAGGGCTTCAAGCCCAGGTGGCTGCGCATGTGGCGCGTCATGGTGCCGCGCTGCGTGAACATCTTGCCGCAGATGTTGCAGGGGAAGGGCCGCGTCAGCCAGTGCGTCTTCTCGTGCTGCCGCAGCGTGGCCGGATCCTTGTAGCTCTTCTCGCACACGGAGCACTTGAAGGGCCGCGGCTCGGCCGTGTAAGCAGTGCTGGGCGCCGACAAATCCTCGGCTTCCTCCTCGGCGCCCCCGCTGCCGGTCTCGTAGGCTCCCTCCTCCTTGATGAAGAGCTCCTCCTCCGTGTGTGTCTCCACGTGGGCGTTGAGCTGCTCTGAGCTGGGGAAGCCCTTGGCACAGGGAATGCACACGTACAAGTTGTCCCCGTAGGACACCGTCTCATAGCCCTCGGGCCGGTACAGGTAGTGGGAGCCCGAGGGGCCGCTGCCCGCCTCGCTGCCGCTGTGCCCGCTGTCCTCACTCCCGTCCTTGCCATTCTCTTCCTCCTCCTTGCAGGGGAGGGGCTCCCCGTAGGGCCCGCTGGGGCCGCCCCTGCCGCTCAGGATGCCGTTAGGAACCCTGTCCTCAGGGGCCTCGCTGTCTTGGGCCGGGCAGGCGTCTGGGGGCCCGCCCTCCCTCGGCTCCACGGTGGCGGCGGGCTCCTTCTTGTTCCATTCCTTCTTGCGGGCTGAGTGCCGCAGGCTCTTCCGAGGCTGCCCGCTGGGTCCCTCTAGCCGGCTCAGGGAGGTGTCCTCGGCCCCCTCAAGATCCATGGGCTCCTCGGGTGCACCCCCCAGCTCAGTGTAAGAGGCACTGTTGGCAGTAGGTGGGATGGGGACTGCAGGGGGCGAGCTGTGCTGGCTGTCACTTAACTGGGCCTGGTCTTCGGTGGGGAGGTGGGGGCCAGGTGTGGCAGGGGGCAGCGGGGGGCTCTTCTTGGACAGATCCAGGCCCAGCTCCTGCTCATAGCCCCCGCTGCTGCCGTTGGTGCTGCTGCAGCCGCCCAAGCCAGCCTCCCCACCGGCAGGACAGAGAACGTGGCCCAGGGCGTGTGGGACCTCTTGGCTGGCGCCTCTAAGGAAGAGCTCATCGTCTGAGCCTTTGGGCTGGGGGAGCTCCTGGGGTGCAGGGGCCCCTTGGTGCCCATCTCCCTGCCCTGGGTAGTGGACCTGGATGACAGAGGTGGTGGGCAGACGCTGGCTGCGGGGGGACCGCCCTATGCTGGCAGCCACTACACGTGAGGCACCGAATGGCTTGCCGGCCCGCTTGAGGCGGCGGCGGCAGAGGGCGGCCAACTCCGGGAGCTGGAGGTAGCTGGCAGCAGTGAGGAGCGTGCTGAAGTTGGGCTCAGCGGGCTGGTCGCCAGGCAGCAGCTTGCCGGTGTAGATGAAGTCGAGGATCTGCTGGAAGACGGCTGAGCTGACCATGTCTGTGTCCAGGTTGATGAGGTTGTCGTGCAGTACCAGGGATTTGAAGTAGATGCTGCTGGCTGCCAGCACATTCTTGTGGGCACGGAAGATGGAGTTCTCCACCATGATGACGACGTCACACAGGAAGCCCTTGGCCCTCTGCTGGTTCAGCTGCAGAAGGAGCTGCTTCGAGTGGCTGGGCAGCTCCATGTCGGGCCCCATGTCCCCGCGCCCTCCCCACGCGCACCACCTGCCGGGCAGAGAACAGGTAGGCACTGGTTAGTTAGGCTGGCAGGATGCGAGGGCAGAGGCTGCAGGCAGGGAAGGCCCATTTGCCCCCAGGGAGAAAGAAGGCTGGACGGCAACTGAGGCAGATCATGCAGATGCTGAGTTGGGAGTCAGAGGGTAGGCCCAAAGGTAACACTCAGCCTCCTAGGGGGTGGCGGGAAGGCTGGCCTGGCCAAGGCAGCCCTTGGGCTCTGGGATCCTCAGTCAGCTAACCTCCAGCAGGCAGGTTGGTACAGACACCCTCTGCTTCTGGAGGGCAGCCTGTGGGGCTGGTTGGTGCAACCTGTGGGAATAGCCCCGCTCCCCGCTATCCCCACCCCCAGCAGAGCACTGAGGACTGGCAGCTCAGACACTTGGGGACAAGCTAATCTGACAATAGGAAGAGCCCCTCATTCGGAGCCAGCAGCCCTCCTTCCAAGGTGTGCTCCAGGGCCTGCCTGGAGCTAAGAACCAGTTCAGCCCAGGCTGTGTTGTACCCACCCCCTCCTCTCAGGCCTACCGGAGTGCCAGGGGCCCAGAAACCATGTGAGCAGCAGCCAGCGGGGGTGGCCTCCTTTTGGGCTCGGCCTCCCTGGGGGGGCATCAATGCCTGGTCACCTGGGGACGAAAAGCAGGACAGTCAACTCCACATGTCTCACAGGGGACAATTGGGCAGGGCAGACAGTCCCTGATTCCACCCTCACCCTCCTCTCAAGATTTGGGGAACCCCAGAGGGACCTCAGCCAGTGTGCTGACAAGAATCCTGCCCCACTCCCTGGCCCCCAGGGTCGAGCTGAGCTTCTGGTTCATTCAACCCACACCAAAGGACAGTGAGTGGAAGGGGCCAGTGCAGGCCTGCTTCTACCTTCACCTTCCCCTGCCCTTCCCCCACCTGGCCCTCAGGGCCAGGGAGGCCTAGCAGGTCCCTCAGGAATGTGACCAGACCCGGGTGCGCCCAGGCCCATGGCTGGGAGCCTGAGCCTGGTCAGGCAGGCTCTGTCTCCCAGGGGTGGGCGTGGTTGGGGCTGGGGGCAGCTAAGACCCCACCAACAACCAGGAAAGCAGGTAAACTAGACCTGCCCGTTCAGTGGTGGAGTGTCCATCTTTAAAGAGACAGGCCTCCAGCCCTCACCCAAGAGGAACAAAGTCTCCAGCCCACCCTCCCAGGGACAAAGGAGGGGTGAAAGACAATCTGCAGACAGACAGGGCCACCACCATGCCTTCACAGGAGGGCCCCCACCCCCAGCCCATTACCAGGTCCAGGACCGGGACCTGTACATGCCACTGCCTGGGGTGGTGAAGCACAACCAGGACTTGGCTCATGAAGCTGGCAGCTTAATGCCCTCCCTACCGCCTCTGCCCCAGGCACAGGGGCAGGAGTCCAGAACCTCCTAAAATGAGGACAGCACCTGGCGAGGCTCCTGGCACCCAGCAACCCCTGGAAGCAAGCCGAGGCCACGTGCCAGTCGGTGCCAAGGCCCGCATGCCTGTCTGGGCCTGCCGCTGTTGACATGCCAGCTCTGCTACGCCCAAAAGCTGGGGCAGTGGGTCAGTTGGCCCAGGCTACGCTGGCCATTGGGGACAGGCATTGCTCCCAGGTTGGACCCCTGGTTCCTAGCTTTTCAGGGAGCGCAAGTCCAGCCACAGTACGGCAACTGACCCAGTCAGTGCTTGAGCAGAGCAGGCGGGCTGAAGGCCCCCCTTTGCTTTCAGCACGACCCCTAGCCCAGCAAGTCTATCTACACGGTGACCAGGCTCCAACAACCATGAGGGTGGGGGGGGAGGAAGAGAAGCCATCGTAGGGGCGGGCACCATACCCAAACTCACCCCTCTGCCACTGAGTTGATGCCCAGTCATTTTAATCCCACAGGACAGAGCAGAGCTGCTCCCTAGGATACGGGTGGCTGCGAATCTTGACAGCCTCAAGGAGCAGCGCCAACACTTCACTCACCACCCCACCAGCCCCAGCTAAAGCAGGCCACCTGGGGGGTGGGGGTGGTAAAGTTGGGAGAAACATCATCACTCCTTTATGTTTCTAATCTGGTCTGAAGGACATTTATGGCCCTAAAAACCACAGAATTCCAGAACAGGCAACGCCCTCAATAGAGGGACAGCCCTCTGAGGACAGGAGTATAGGTAAAGGTGGAGGCTTTCAAGGGAGGTGCTTTCTGAGCCAGGCAGATCACAGTATGTAAATTGTATTTCAAGCAAAAAACAAAAGCCCTAAAGCAGGGCCCCTCCTCCAGCCCCAAGCACCACCAGCTAACAATGAGTGGGCACTTCAGTGGGTTGCTAGGAGCTCAGGTGGCAACTACACGCAAGGCCAGTAGTCTGAAAGCGGCAGTCACTCCTCAGAGAAAGTCGAGGCTTTCTACTCCCGCACACGTTGCAGCCTCAGATACCACAGGGGCAGCCCTACCTGGTCCTAGAGTCACTCTGAGAGTCAGTATCAGCTGGATGGCGGTGAGTTTGGCTTTTGGACAGTAGGTGAGACATTGGGCTGTTGACCGAAAATTCAGCACTTCAAACCCACCCACCGCTTTGGGGGGAGAAAGAAAGGTGTAGAAGCCTGATTCCATAAAGACCACCAGCCTCATACACGTTCTGGAGCCGTCCCACTCCTGTCTACAGGGAAGGCTGCTGACTCAGATCACCTGCAGTCATGGGCTCTCATCTGGCTTGTTTTACATGTGTTGGGTCTGTGTGGGGCAGCAGCCTCAGTGCCTAGCTTGGCTGCTCCCAAGCAGTGTGAGGTTGGAGCCCACCCAGAAGCACCGTGGGGAAAAAAATGGGCCAACTATGACCCAAATAAGTAAGCACTGAAGTGCTGGTGAGCCCAGTTGGTGTTCCTCGGACCATCCAGAGTACCCAGCAGCTATACTGTCAATCTCCTGTGTCCTGGGGGGAGGAGGGGAGCCCTGGGGAACACTCAGTCCATGCATACCATAGCCAAGCCTTTATAAGGGACCACCCGCCAAGGGCAAGGTAAGCTGGGCTGGGCGGTTGGGTGAGTTTGAGTGAGTGTGTTGCCATGCAGGCAGGAGGGTCAGAATTAGGACCTAGCAATGGTGTGTCCCTTTGACTGCAGGCAGCCAGTTTCCAGCTCTGGACCACCCAAGGGTGCAGAATGGCCCGTTTCCCCACCTGATGGGCCCGAGAAGGTAAGCTGCTGAGGCATAGTGGGGGGGCTCTACGGGGGTCAGCTACTATTGGTGCCATGGGACACAGGTAGAGGTGACCACGGCCTCCATGACAGGCAGCACCCCCAACAAACCGCAGCGCTCCTGCTCGGCCCGGACTGCTCAGGATGTGATCCCCGGTGCCAAGGCCTTGCCTTAGCCAGAACCCTCAGAGGGTGTGGTCCCCACCCACATGGGCACACCAGCCCCAGGCGTGCAGAGAGCCAGACCTGTGGAGTGGTCTGGAGATGCCTTTCCTTCACCATCTCCCACCAGACCTCCTGCCACAAGGCACAGACTGAAGCTGGGCGCACTGCCCAGGGCCCATCTGGCAGACCAGGGGTCTGACCAGTCTGAGATAGTCACTCCACCCCATCAGCACAAGAAGGTTGGGGCTGTGAGGATAGTCACCCCCAAGCATTGTCTCTACTCGGTCCTGAAGGTGGGTGGGGGCCAGGAGGCAAGGAGGGACAGAACAGCCTAGACACCTAGGGCACCCGAGCCCAGCACCCCCCTTTCAGCTTCACTGGGGATCCCTCTCCATATATTCTCACCCCACACCCCAACATCAAGGTCACCACTGTGACCACATGAACATACGGAGCTGTCCCCACAAGTATCCCTGGCCTTGAAGATAAAATCAAGTGACCTTCCCTTGGCAGACAGAGAGGCCAGAGATGAACGCCCATTGCCCCACACACAAGGCCCTAGAGGCTGTTAATGTACAGTGGGCCTGTCTGCGGGGGCTCTGTGCCTACCTCTGCCATCTGTTCACAGTGGGTACCAGAACCCCAACCTCAAGGGCACAAGGAGGGTGCTGGATCAGGCTGGCTCCCCCGCCCCACTGCTCGGGAGGCAGCTGCTGCCAGGGTGCACCCCTGTGCCCTCCGTCACCCCGGCATCCTGTCCCTCCGGGCATGGCTGGTAGTAGGTGGGGCCCATTCTCCAGGCATGCCAAGCCATGTAATCTAGCCCGGAGCTGGATGCTGGCCAGCGGTTCCTGGCGCTCTTCCTACCAGCCTGAGGATGCCAGGCACCCCGCCCTCTGCCAGAGCCGCTACTCAACAACTGCTTGGGCGCACTTAGGAGATGCAGGGCCCCTCTGAAACAGGTTGGAAGGGCACTGACCTAGCCCCAACCTTCCCCAGCCTAGACTCCAGCCCGTGGGAACCTGGTGGCATTGGGTTTCCTGTGGACCTTTCCACATGGGGCCTCCCAGCACTGAGCATGCATCTCGTTCAAAACCCCTGGGCTTGCGATCCAGAAAATCCCATCAGTGCTCAGGCAGCAAGTGTCTTACCTGTGCCACAGCTTGGAAAAGTTAAGAGCAGGGGCTCTCAACCTGTGGGTCGTGACCCCTTTGGAGGTTGAACAACTGTTTCACAGAGGTTGCCCAATTCATCACAGTAGCAAAATGACAGTTATGAAGTAGCAACAAAAATAATTTTATGGTTGGGAGTCAACTATTGAAGGGTCGGGGGCATTAGGAAGGTTGAGAATCACTGCTCTAGAGAATCCATCCAGACACGGGCAATTTACCAGAAAGGCAGCACTCTTAAGAATCATCAACCACCTGAGAACAGAGGGTGAGGTGAGGAGGAGCAATGGAAACCGGAAACCCAAGGAGGAAGTGGGATGAGGGAGGGTGCACTGAGGGGACATGAGGAGGCAAAATGTGTCTGAGTGGTTAACAGGGAGGGAGACTGCTGGTCCAAGTGGTAAGCCTTCACGCAAATCACAACAAAAGGCTTTTTAGAGCAAGAAAACAGAGCTGCAAGTGGCTCCACCACCCCAGAATGCACCAGCAGGGCAACCGCCCAGCCGCTCACCACCCTACCTCTGGGGTAGGCAGAGCGTGGCCAGGATGAGGCTGGCAGGCACTGGAAAAGTCCGGGACTTAATTGTTCAGGATGGTGATGGTAAAGACAGAACCCCTGCTTGGCTCTAACCCGTCCCCCCAACCCACCCCCACACTGCTTCATCACCCTGGCCCCAAACAATGAGACCAGCGTGGGGGAGGGGCAGGGGAAGCCGGCCCCCCAATAGCACAAAGCAAAGGAAACCTGCCATCCCTAACCCCTCATGTCCAGAGTGGGGTCACCCCCCCTCCAAGTCATCACAGCTGTGACCTCTGGGATGCAGACCACCAGCCCTGTCCTCTGTGGCCCCTCTGGGTGGGTTTCAAACTATCAACCTTTGGGTGAGTAGATGACCCCCAAGGGTGGAGGAGAAAGGTTCCGTAGGATTCTGACTGGTCAGTCTTTACAGGAGCAGACAGCCTTACCTTTCCCTTGTAGGGCTGCTGGTGGCTTCAAGGCAGCATGAGAGGAAGTACAGGTATAACATTCAAAACTCACAACTCACTGCCATCAGGGCAATTCCGACTTAGAGCAACCCTGTAAGACAGAGTAGAACTGCCTCCTCTCCCCCCACCCTGAGTTTCTCTTTACAGAAGCGGGCAGCGCCATCCTTCTCAGATGATGCAACTGGTGGGTTCAAACTGCTGACCGTCTGGCTAATGGCTCAGTACGCAGCCCACTGGGCCACCAGGGTTCCTTAAAGAAGGTATAAGATACATAAACATCAAATCATAAAATGGCCTAAGTCATTGCTTCCTTATCAGCAATAACTGTGATTGTGGATAGGGTAAATGCTTCAATCAAAAAGGGCAGAGATTGGCAGAAGAGTTTGTTTTTTAAATCGTTTGGTTTTTCTTAATCACATTCCAACTATACACTGTCTACAAGAAACACATCTTGGGGCTAAGAACACAAACATCATATATATTCGTGTATAATTTGAGTTTTTCAGCACATTTTTGGTGCAGTTTTTATGGTAAAATTAGGTGCCTTGGCTGATATTCGGGTCGGCTTACACTCGAGTATATACGGTACTTTAAAAGTAAAAGAAGATGGGGGGGGGTATCTCCTGAAAATAGTAACCAAAAAGAACCTGGGTTTGCTGTTTTAATATCAGACAATATAGACAGTAAGCCAAAAGCTGTTGTCAGACAAAGGTGGACACATAGGTTGTGATAAAAAGGCTAGCCACCAAGAAAACCTCACTGTAAATATACATGTGCCTAACCTCACAGCTACAAAATATGAAAAGCAAGCATGGAATTGAAAGGCAAACTTCAAAACACTGCTTCCAATAATAATGGATGGTTAACAGAGGTCCTGGACGACATGGGAAACCACTCGGCAGGCCTACAACAGCACCATGCACACGCTGCAACTCCAGGGCCAGTAAGATATTCTCCAGGAGGGCCACCCCCGTGCTGACACGATGGACGTCTCGATGCACTTGAAAAGCGTGAGAGCCTACAAAAGACACTACTACCAACTTAGACATTATGAACAGCGGTGGGGGAAACCTTACCAACATAAGGAAATTCAACAGTGCACTAAATAAACAACCAATGAGTCAGGCAAGAAATCACGAGGGAATCAGTTAAGACTTAAGTCAGGGGAAAATGGAAGCACAACACACCAATCTTGGGGTCACAGGGGAGACTCCACAGCTGTGGGCACCTACACCAACCCCACCCCGGCCACACTCACCACTGTGGATGGATTTCAACTGACAGCGACCCGGCAGGGCAGAGCAGACCCGCTCCCTGCATCTTCTGACACTGTCTATCTCTGCGGGAGCAGTTTCCCCTTTTTCCTATGGACTCTGTGGTGGGTGGGTTTGAACCGCCTCGCCTCCCCTGGGATCAGGGGCTTAATGCCCCACCCACTATGCTGTCAGTGCTCCTTCCATCCAGGTGGAAGCTCACTGTCACCCAGACAATTCTGACTAGAGTGACAGAATGAGCCTGCTCCAGGGGTGTCCGAGGCTGTCACTTTTTCCAGGAGCAGACAGCCTCATCTTTCTCCCACTGAGCAGCGGCTGGGTTTGAACCATGTCAGCAGTGTAGCTCCAGGCCCAACGCTTACAATCTGTTGTGCCACCAGGACTCTGAAACCAGCCTAGTAAAAAAACAAACAGCAACAGATAAAGCCAACTTAACCGCTGACAAATTCTTGGACCAAACAAGCGTTCATCAGTTGCCAACCAAGCGGCGGACTCTGTCGTATGGCGCTCAGGTGTGCCAGAGGAAAACCCTCCATGGCTGGAGACTCAGTCCGGGAAGTCAAAGGCTGGACCTATCACTGAGACACCTCTTAAAAAAAAAAAAAGTCAGGCTCACTGCCATGCCGACTCACAGAAACTCCACCGGACAGGGCAGAACTTCCCCTGTGAGTTTCCAAGCCTGTAGCTCTTTCCAGCAATAGAAAGTCTCTCTCCTACAGAGTGCCTGGTGGCTTCAAACTGCTGACCCTCTGTCACCAGGGCCCAAAGGGGCAACCATCCGTTTAATAGCTGAAGGCTAAATCATTTGAGCCGCCCAGGGACTCCTTATACCAAGTAGACACTCGAATAATCATAAACTTGAAGCAGTCATCTATTCGCCAGAGAAAACATTTCAATGACCAGAAAGCAAAAGGCACCACCTCACCAAAGAGGAGTCCTTTCCAAGGAAGAGCAGCTGAGAGCCCTTTGGACAGAAGGGAAGGAGGTGTGCCATCTAGGCTAAAAGAAGCCAGGAGACCCAGTTCAGGTAGAAGGGAAACAGTCCCTGAATGAGCCACAGCACCTTGGCAGGACAGGTGGGGAAGGAATGTCAATCTGCCCTAACTGCCCCCTTGGGAAGAGGGCCTCAGTCACCAGGCCCCAGCTAGAGAAGCCTGGAAAGCTGATTGTGAGCAGCTAGCTTCATGTGCTCACGATGAAAAAGACAGACACAACAAAGGGCTCAAGCACAGGGACAATGGTGAGGATGGCACAGGGCTGGGCGGTGTTTCCTTCTGTTGTGCCACGGCATGTGCAGCTGCTGGCCAGCCTCTGGCAGGCACTCTGGAAAGAGAGGGCCCAAGACAGGGCAGGAGGGGAAGGGTCCCTGCAGACTGAGGAGACAAAACTCCCAGTCAGGGGGCTAGCTACTAACAAGGCAGCAAAGTAACAAACACCAGAAAAACATCTAAATGCGCTCCACCAGCAGGGGACCCATGAGGGCCGGAGTGACCTCAGTCACCCTAGGTGATAACAGGCACGAATGACCAACAGCCAGACCAAGCGATATCCACTGCCTTCAAGTCAATTCCGACTCAGAGCAACACTACAGAACAGCCCGTGGGGTTCTGAGATTTTAACTCTTTACAAGAGTAGAAAGCCAAAAAACAAAACAAGAGTAGAAAGCCTCATCTTTCTCCCTCCGAGTAGCTGGTGGTTTCAAACTGCTGACCTTGTAAGTTAGCAACCCTGTGCATCACCCCCACACCCCAAGCACACACCAGAAAAAAAGCACAGTAATGTTGGCCCCTGAGAAGACTCCTCGCCACTCAGCATCCCTGGTGAGGAAACTCGAGAAGAGGCCCGCATGCTCAATCTGGCCATGCAGAGGCTCTGGCAGGAAGATGCACAGGGGCGTCCAGGGAGGAAATGAAACAAGGGCGTCTGTATCTTTGTAAAACAGCCCAGTGTCACCTCCCATCTGCTAAGCTGGACCTGAATGACAAGAGGGTCACCGCTGCCTTCCGGAAGCAGGCAGGTGGGACCTGCACTGTCTTTCTGGGCAGCACACTCTGCTCAGGGCTCTCAAGAGAGCTCCTTGACACGTGAATGAGGGTTGTCCCGTGGGAGACCAGCCAGAAAACTCTGCTGTCCTAAAAGTCCAGAGGGTCCACTCCTGAGGGACCCAGAGGGGAACCCTAGGCTCTCCTGGGGCAGGGAAAGAGGGCAGAGCTAAAGCTAAATCCCAAACTCAGTCCTGCTGCCAGAGGGTGGATTCCACTCATAATGACCCTATAAACTCAAAAAACAAACCCTCTGCCACTGAGTCTATGCTGACTCAGTCATCCTGTAGGACAGGGTTTCTCAGGCCCTCACTCCTTATCAGGGTAGAAAACCCAGTCTTTGCCCCTCAGAGCAGCGGGTGGTTTCAAAATGAACTTGCAGTCAGCAGTCCCAACACATAACCACTAAACTGCCAGGACTCCTATGAGACCTAGGAAAATAAACTGCTCCCTAGGGTTTCCAAGATGTTCATCTTTCCGGGACTAAAATGCCTTTATCTTTTTCCCTTGGAAAGGAAGGTGGGCTCAAGCCCTCAACTCTTTGGTAAGTACTCGGATGCTGAGTCCTCCACACTGCAGAGTAGCTCCTGGGGAAAAAGTCCTAACTCCCCTCCAGGCCCTTGCCCTGTCCCAATAGCTTCCTCAGACCCACTCCACTCCCTACTAAAAGCCACTGTGGATGCCTGCAGTCACTTCCGCTTCCCAGGGTGGCCCAGCCCACCTTGTGGCCACTGCTCCTAGCTGATGGGGCACCCCTCCCCCTCCCCCACTGTCTGGGCTCCTCCAGAACAGCCAACAGGCCCAGGGTCCCCAGGAGGATGCCAGGCAGGCAGGCAGGCACTCACTGCTTGCCAGGTGAGCAGATGACAGCCACATGGAGAGAGATCAAGTCCGTGGTGGTGGTGAGGGTCCAGGGGTAAAATGCAGGGCCCACTCCTGGTTTGTCGGGCACTTCAAA
Organism: Tenrec ecaudatus; assembly: GCF_050624435.1. Classification (NCBI taxonomy): domain Eukaryota; kingdom Metazoa; phylum Chordata; class Mammalia; order Afrosoricida; family Tenrecidae; genus Tenrec; species Tenrec ecaudatus. Next base: position 19,979,826 of record NC_134545.1, read on the forward strand.
CCGAACCTGCTGCCGTCATTCCCATTCTGACTCATAGCAAGCCCGCAGGACTGAGCAGCACCGCTCCATTTAGGTTTCCAAGGCTGTCAATCTGTCCAGGAGCAGACAGCTTCATCTTTCTCCCTCAGAGGGAACACCTACTCGAAGTCAAATTCACTGCCACTAAGTCCATGTCGACTCGTAGGTACCCTCTACTGTAGGATGGAACTGCCCCTGTGAGTTCTGAGACTAACTCTTTACAAGAGCAGAAAGTCCTGTCTCCCTCTCAGGGAGCAGCTGATGGATTCGAACTGCTGACCTTGTGGTTAGCAGCACAACACTTAACTAAGCTGCCATTAGGATTCACAGGACGAGCCATGTAAAAATGGTTGCACCGGCAGATGTTCTGAGTGTATACAAAACAATAGGCACGCCCACAGAAGTGAGACATTGCTGCTACTCTATTTCAAAACCCACGCTTAAAAATTGTTTGCTGCTGTAGAGTAGCGATCATAAGCCCATTTCAAGTTAGCATGCATGACATTTTCTAAGGAAAATAAAAATGTTTCCAAAGAGGGAAAACAAACAAGCAAACAAACCTGTACTAAGAGTGGCAGCATTTTAGACTTTTGTAAACCACCTTCACACTGGGCTGAGAGGGGAGCGGGGCGCTCTCGTTTCTGCTGGGTAGGGGGCATGGAGGGTATTCCAGTAAGCTTTCAGATAACGCAGCTGCTCTTAGCTGATAACGCCCCCAAAGCGCACACGTGGAAGTGTCTCCAAAGTGAGCGGCAATGTAGAATCCAAAACCCTGGCAGCCGATTCCTCCCGCTATATTGTTAAGCTGAAGTCCACTGCTCTGCCTGGCACCCAGACCCGGGCAGGACTTTGTACTATAGGGGAGTGGTCATCCAGAAAATACTGAATGAAGTCCATGAAAGGAGTCCTGGTATCATAGTGGTTATGAACTGGGCTCCTAACCGCAGTTAGCAGTTCAAAACCACCAGCTGGAGGCTCCCCAAGCTGAAAATGGGGCTTTCTACTATCATGAAGAGTTTATAGTCTATGAGTCAGCAATGACTCTAGGGCGATGAGTTTAGCTTTGGTTTAAAGAGCTACAGCCTCGCAAACTCACAAGGGCAGTTCTCCGCTGTCCTAGGGTCGCTATGAGTTGGCATCAACTCGAGTTCTTGAAGTTCATGAACGGAGTCCTTGTGGGCTGGTAACCACAAGTCAGTGGTTCAAAACCACCAGCCACCCAGCTGAGGTAGAGCAAGGAGGCTGGTGTGCTCCCTGTAAAGATGTGCAGCCTTAGAAAGCCTAGGGAGCAGTTCTGCTCTGCCCAGGTTGGTCGCCGAGTCAGAATCCACTGCAGCGGGTTTGGTTTTGACTTCATGAGTTCTTCCCAAAGCCATCACATTCCACTATGCACTGCCAACGAGTCAATGCTGACTCACAGCGACTCCCTGTGGGTTTCTGAGACTAGAACTGTTTACAGGCATAAAAAGCCCAGTCTTTCTCCCTCAGAGCGCTGATGGTTTCGATGACAGGCCAACTATACAAATGTAGCCCAAGGCGTAACCACTACCACCACCAGGGCTCCTCACATATACTACACCTATACCACCCCCGGCCCTCCCCCAGAGCCCACAGATGCCAACATCCTAACAGTGCTTTTATCAGAACAATCCAGAAGAGACAAGATTTCCAAAGCTCGAATTCCCACTTGAAACCTCAATCTGACCAGGGGCAGCAAGGCGGGCCAACGGCTTCCCTGAAAAACACTGGTGTTTGAGCCGTTTTCCCAGTTGGTGACATTCCCCACAAGTGAATCACCCCATGATGTCAGCTGGGCTTCCCAGTCAAAATGAAGCTGCAGGCCAGGTCCCAGCTCAAAGGAGGCATGCTGAGGGCACTGGTGGGCTGTTGATGGAATTCTCTCATCCTCCGTGCCAGGAACCCCCCTAGCCCCCAAGTCCTGGCCAGCACACTTCATACACAGCCACTGCCATCGACTGATGGCAGCATGTATGTTGTCAACAGGAGGCTGAAGAATAGGTTTCAGTGGAGTTTCCAGACTAAGATAGACCAGCAAGAAAGACCTGGGAATCTACTTTCAAAAACAAGTCCATGAAAAATCCTACGGTTCAAAAACAAAACCAACCAAACAAAGCAAAGCAAAAAAATCAGGCATACAACACAACACAATTGGACCCGGGAGAGAGGAGCCTTGGAGGAGCCTTGAAAACAAAATGCTAGGCTGAAGAGGGCATGGGGAATGATGTAGAACTCAGGCATTTCATTCCGTTTGCAGGGGCTCATAGGGAATCAGGGGATATTTGGCTGTAGCCCTACTCACAGAACCCCCCACACACCCCACCCAGAAATGGGAGATGATCCTGCCTGGATAGAGTGGTCAGTGGGCGAGGTGGGGGAGGGAGGGTGCTAGCAGGAGGTGCGCACTACGGCCAGGGGTGTGAAGTCAAAGTCCCCTTCTGTCCGAGGCAACCAGGCCAGTCCTTATCAGCGTCAGCACATGCAAGGAATGTGGGCCTTTGGAAACAGCTCCAGGTCCACGCTGCAGCAGCCAGGGGTGCACGGTCCCCGCCCCAGTCCTGGCCCTAGCTCCACCACCGGAACCCGCCCCCCATGCAAGCAGCGTGGCACATAGAGCTGAGCGTAGCACCTGCTGGCACCACACCAGGGGCCTCAAAGGGCTGTGTGGCCTTGCCTGCAGCTGGGAAGGCTTCCCACCTCCATCTGCTCTTCAACACCGGGCTGGAGAACAGACCCCCAAAAGGTGAGTTCAGCAAATCTCTCTGGAATGAGCACCCACTGACAGAAGCCATCAGCACCCAAAACACAGGGATGGGCAGTGAGGTCATTAAGAGCAGACACAGAATCCAAAAAGGACCCTACCAGCCCAGGGCACCGCTAGGGTCCTGGCCAGTGTCCAAGAGCACAAAGCTACCCACCTAAGGGTAGACACAGGCCTGTAAAAGTGGCAGCACCACACACCAGACCCACCTAGAAGAGGCCTTCCCAGGACAGGTCCCAGGTCTTATCCATGCCGAGCCAAGTCTGAGGAAGCCAGCCCTTCCCTCTCCAAGGGAACCTGAGGCCAAAGAGAAGGGGCATGGGTCCCAGAGGCCCCCTCCTCCAACTGCCGAGTCATCATCCCTCAGCTGTGGCCACACAGGCTTGTCAGGAAGCCACTAGGAGCCCAAGCTCACTAAAGCAGGCCTGGCCAGTGACCAATTCTGCCTTAGGAATGCACCCAGAGCCTCCTGCAGCCAGGCCTCAGGGCTAACGAAGCCTGCTGTGCCCCAGGGGGCTCCTAGCTGCGGCCCCTCAGTGCCTCCCACTGCTTCTCCTGGGGAAAATGGGCACCCCATGCCCAGCACTGATAGCCAGCTGGTCTGAACACGGGGCAGCTGCAGCCCCTGCTGGGCCCACAGACTGATCAACACCTGAGGACCTCTGTGCCCCTCCTGGGCAGCACACTAGGGCAGCTGCCACAGCTGAGGGTTGCTTGGGCACCTGGGCTGAGTCCACAGGTTCCGGCTGAGCTAGGCGTTGGCCTGGACCTACTGAGTCCACATGGAGAGGGGCCACCAAGCCCCCAGCTACTTCTGCCTTCTCTTTCATTGTAGGAGCTAACTTGGGACAGCTGCTTGCCCTTAAGTCGGGTGTGGGGGGGGGAGAGAGACACACAGGAAGGAGCAGGGGGTGCTTTTCTGGCTCAGCTACTTCCACCTCCTCCACTCACTCAAAAGCAAGAAACAAGCACCTACTGTGCGCCACACCTCAGTGGAAGTGGCCCGTTGAATGCTGATTGAGGCTCCACCTTGCCGTTCTGACCTCCAGGCCACATGCCCCCACCCAGTGACTGCCGATATGAAAAACCCGATAGATGATGGGTGCTCACAGCCCACCCTGGCCCCCCTCCCCAGAAAGCAGCACCACATCCCTCAGATACCACCCCAACGCCGGCTTTGCTGCTTCCGGGTAATCCCTCTGCAGGCGCCCACCACCACCAACCAGTCTCTAACATTTAGGGTAAGGTCCCAGCATGCTTGGCAACAAACGAGACCCTCCACTGGAACCAGGGGCTGCAAACCTCTTCTGCCACCTTGTGAGGTGGCTGAAGGGACCCCAAACCCATGGCTCTCACCCTAGCCCCCCCCCCCCCCCCCCGCCTCCAGTCAGGCCAATTTCTTTCTGGTTGGCCTGGCCACTCACTTCACTTCCCAGTGAGAGAGGTTGGACTGTGGGACCACTGGAGAGGCAAACCACATTGGCCAGCTGATGCGAGTGGAGCCCGGCTGGAACACAGAAGCTGGGAAAGAAGCTCCCTTGCGGTGGCTCCTAGGGGCTTTGCCCAAGCCCTGAGCTCCGGAGGGCCCCCAACCCACCTTCCCACAGCCTCAGCCTCTCATTCCCCAGCTAAACCCTGAGCTCAAGAGGTCCCCTCCCCATCCACATTCATCTCACAAGACTGTTGGAGGGTCTGTCCTGCCAGGTACGCTCTCCGGGGTTGAAGTGTCTGCCCTGCTCCCAGCACTGAGCTCAGAGGGCGAATGGCAGGGCCAGGGTCTCCAAGGAGCCCTTGGGGAGGGGCCTGACTTGTTATCTCAGGGATGGTGAAAGCAGGCCAGACCAGCCCAGGGGGAGGAGCGCCCCGCCCCCACCCCCTGGGGTGATCAGGGCAGGCTAGCTCCCGTGGGCAAGACTACGTAGGGTGGGGCAGACTGCTCCAGGCCACGAGGCCTAGTGAAAAAGCAGAGTCGCCAGGCCCCCTGGGTAAACTGAACTTTATTCCTGCCTCCACTTCTGGGCAAAACCCTTCTCCAGGCCTGGCTGCGGAGTCAAGGCCCCAGCTGTCTCACACAGGGGCCTTGGTGGCAGAGACTGCGCTTGCGTGTTGGGCAGCTAACCAAAATGTCGGCAGTTCAATCCCACAAGCCACTTGGAGGGAGAAACACTCAGTAGTCAGCTCCCTCTGTGATAACTAGACTCTGATTCGCACAACCCTTGCGTGCGGGGACCTCCTCAAAGGTAATGGGTCAAGTATTGTAGGGCCACTAACCCAAAGGTCAGCAGTTCAAACCTACTCAACCACCTTAAAATCTGCTAGGGGCAGATCTGCTGGGTCTTAACAGGAAGAGGCATGGTCTGCACTGCAGTGGCGTGTTGTGGGTAGTGGTGTCGCACATACACCCGCCACTGGCACCACCCCCACCAGGTCTGAGCCTGGCAGACAATACGAAAGCCACCCCCCTACCCCCCCCCAATGAAGGCAGCAGGCCTTCAGCTCAGTAACACACGCAAAGCCCCGTGGCTCCTGCGGCCACAACAGCTGACTTCAAGTGGCTGGGGAGGCCGTGCTTATTAACAAATGAGAAATCCGATCTATGGAAAGAAAACACTCGGCAAGGATTAAGCCAGGACCTCAGCTCGTGGAGAAGGCTGGGATGCTGGCCAGGCTGGGGCACGGGGCCACGCAGACCTGCGCCCAGAGCAGGTTCTGCCCTCTGCTCCAAATGGCCACTGCCCCACTGGCGAGGCCTCAACTCCTTCCAGCAATTGTGGCAATCATCTGGGTGTGTGTCTGTGTGTGTGTGAGGGGGTTGCTTTGCTTTAATTAGAGCCAGGCTGCCTCAGGCTGCCCACTTCTCACTCCTCAGCCTCGGCCAGCACCAGAGGGGGATTTTACTTTTCAGGAATTGCTTGTAAAAGTCGAGTGACTAATCTACAAGTCCCAACAGCTGGCAGGAAAATACTGCAGGGCGAGCTGTTGGGCAAGCAAGCGGGCAGACCCACAGGACAGCCCCCAAGGCAGACGGCTGGCAAAGACGTATTGGCAACACCCTGAAACCTGCCAGCAGGAAGCCAGGGGCCAAAGGGAAAGCCATCAGGGCCTGCAGGCAGGTGGGGAGCTTCTCTGGGTACACCAAGGTACACCAAGGGCCCCAGAGTTTCATAATTGCTCAATGGCACTGGACCTGGAGGGTCACTGAAGGCAGGAGGGGACCCAGGCTGTGGAACTGCTGCTGGGCCAGGGACTCTGTGCAGCGAGTGTCAGCCTCCTCCCATCTCACTGCTCAGCTTTGTCTCTCGGGGCCAAGGCGGAGGCCAGCCCATCTGGCTCACCCCCCCACCCCCAGACCACTCCAGCAACCCTACTCACCAGGCTTTAAGCTCACACACTCCTACAGCCAGGACTACAGGAGGGTCACATGGGCCCAGGAGCGTGAGGGTCTGCTGAATTTGGACTCTGGCAGATAGGATCACAAGCCAATAAACCGCTCTCTTATCTGGGGGTGGGGGGACAGGGGTCCTGGGGAGCAGCAACCAAGTTCAGCTTCAAAATTCAACCCCCACCCCAACTACCTGTCAGCTCCTCACCACCCAGGGGCAGCAATCTAACATCAGTCAACAATTCACCCCACAGGATTCCTAGGGTTAAGGGCTTGCCCCCCACCCCCCACCCCAGATGACAGAGAGGTGGGCTCCCAGAGTCACACCCCTCCCGATGGGGTGGGGAGAGGGGAACCTCGCTTTCCAGATGTGCTTCAAGTCCTCAAAAGAGGGCACTTGGGCAGTGGGCACGGATCAAAGACACAGATAAAGAACTTCAAGACGTCCCTGACCACCCGGCCCCCTGCCCCAAGCTGCCCAGGGTGGAGCCGCCGCGGGCACTGCACTATCGGGTGGCGTCCCCTCCCCTCTATAAGTCGCTGCCCTCCCCCTCATCCCCAGCCTGGGTGAAGACGACCCATCTTAGAAGATAAACAGAGTGACAGTCCGGGGCCTTTCGGCCCCCTCCCCCTGCCAGCCGGTCCCCTCCCCCAAGCACATCTCTCTTCCTGCCAGCGGCTGCCTACGGGAGATCTGGGGGCAGGGCAGCGCGCCCACCAGCCACAGGGCCTGGCCCTCTGGGAGCGGTGCTGCAGGCCTCTGAGGGCGGACCCTGCCAGAGGGGCGCACGGGGAGGGGGCAGCGGGCGGTGCAGGGCCGCGGCCCGGAGTCCGCCGAGTGCCCCCGCGAGGGGCGGCCGGGGCGCAGCCCGCGGGTATAATGGGCGCCCGCCCGCCTGTCAGGCAGCGCCGCTCGCCCGACACCGCTCGGACTAGAGCGCTCCTGAAAAGGCACAAAGGGGCCGCGCCGCTCGCCCGCCAGCGCCAGGCATCCGCGTCCAAGTCCGAGGCTTTGTGGTCCCGGTTCCGTCGAGCCGCGGGGCCACAAAGCCGGGCGGGGACAAGAGGAGCCGCGTGCGCCCCCGGACCGGCGGACGCGCGCGCCCACGCGCGGGCCCGCGGCGCGCGCCCGCCCACGCCCCTCTGCCCCGGGGCGCGCCCGCTCGCCGGAGCCCCGCGCGCCTCACCTCGTGTGCGTCGGCGGCGGCGCTCCGCCCGCCGGCAGCCGGCACTGCCCGCGGCTCCCCGTCTTCGGCGCCGCCCGCGCCTCGCGCCCGCCCCGTCCACCCGCCGCCGGCCCGGCTCCCCGCCCAGCGCGCCTGAGCGCCGCTCACAGCCGCCCGCCCGGCGCCATCTTGGCAGCTTGTGACGTCGGCGCCGCCCGCTCGCCGCTGACCCACATCTGAATGGGCGCGCGGCGGGGCGGGGCCTGGTGGGCGGGGCGGGGGCGGGGCCTCGAGGGTCCGCGCGCTGGGCGGGGCGGCAGAGGGGACCTGGCCGTGGGGGAGGGGCGCGCCCGAGGAGCGCGGAACCCCTAACCCCTAGCGTCCACCGGAACCCGGACCTCGGGTGCGCGGCGACACCAGAACTCGCTCGCCCCCAAAACTCGCGGTCCGTACGCTCCTTCGGACGGAGAGCCGGGTCCCCCAGAGACCCACTCCCAGCCCCTAGACGCCGGACTGACACCCTTAGAGCCTGACGCTGACCCTTCAGAGCCTCTCTCCCCATCAGAAACCCCCAAATCCCTACACCCTGTTCCGCGGCCCCCCAGGAGCCCTAGTCTCCAAGGTGCAGCCCTCGGGACTGCAAACTCTGAGTCTATGGTCGCTGGGGGGGCGGGGACTGGACATTGGGATCAGGACTAGGGGTGCCCTCAGCTCCTGACCCCGGCGCCTTTCGGGGGGTGGGGGTCCACGCCCGCAGATCCGTGGGCCGGCCCTACTTGCTTCAAGGGCGCAGAGGTCCCGCGCCCGCAAGTCATCCAGCTTCTTCCGGTGACCGTGTCCCCTCGCAGGCCCTGGCATCAGAGCTGGTCTCTTGGGACCGTCACTCTGGCTGTCAATCAGACAGTCACTTCTCCAGCTAGGAGATCCGGGGGTGCTCTGCCCTTTACACGTCAAACAAAGGAACCCACCGTGGTTACAGCTCAGATATCCCGAGAGAGGAACCCAGATTTGGCTTAATACATTAGGGAAGTTGTGTCCTGGTGTGAGTTAGGGAGAGTACTCCCTCTCCAAAGACTGAGGACGCAGCTGCTCTTTCCAAATCAACGCAGTAGGCTTAATCAGATCCTAGCAAAAACACTTCTAAGACTAAGGGACAACATTTTAAATTCACCTGAAGGGAAAAAAATTTGGGAAAAAAAAAACCAACGATAATTTACCCCACCCCCACCTTAGAAACAAAAAGAAAATTGGAGTGAATTTTCGGTTAGCTATTAAAACAAATTACAAAGCTATTGTAATCCAACCTGTATGGCACAGAGCAAGACACTGAACAGAAAGTCTACAAACAAGCCCCTAGAAATGGTAAGAATAAAATATATTGAAAAGAAGATACCAAACATCCATAAAGAAAAAAAAATGTCCCTTTCATTTTGCTAGTAAATGTATTTGAAGAACCAACTGAAAGAAAGAAGAAAAGTCTACATTTCTATTAATCAAAGAGATGCAACTTGAAACTACAAATACCTCCTATACAAAATAAAATATTTTAAAAAAATCAAATGATAACCTTCAAATAGAGGCAGGGGTCTGGCAGACTTCAAAGAGTTCCTGGGGGAATGGAATTAAAGTATAATGGAATTTTTATGTAAATTCTTTTTTAAAATAAAATGATGTGGAGTCAATTCCAGCTCACAGCAATTGATCCTATAGAACAGGCTAGAACTACTCTCGTGGGTTTCCAAAACTGTTACCCTTTATAGGAGTAGAAAGCTGCCTCTTTCTCAAGAAGAATGGTTGGTAGTTTTGATCTGCAACCCAACGTGGACCACTGAGCCACCAGGGCACCTCTAAACTCTTAAAAGCCCCCTTATATTGATAAAGTAGCATATTCTGCCTTAAAATCCCCAGGCATCGATTTGGCATTGTGAGCTGAAAGAGTTACTAAACGAGCACACCATCTCTTAGACCAAGGGTTCACTGCCTGTACCAGAGCCTGATAGTCCCTCCGTAATGACTTCTTCACTTGAAATGCAACGTGGTGTGCTTCCTCCATCTGCATATACCAATGGGAGCGGATGGGGTAATCCTGAGCGGTTGATATGTCCAACCACAGAGGAGTGGCTCACTAGTTCACTGGGAATGGTATTTATAAGGACATTTTGTGATCTAGAAATGTGCAGATGATCAGATATTAAACTCTCCAAATGCAAAATAGAAAATCATATGTACCAAACAATTGATCTATGAGGAAACTGCAAGAAAATATCAAAATATTTACAGATGGGTTGTTATCTAGTTATATCTACACATGGTTTAGGGTGACACTCAAGATATTACCATGAGTAGAAATTCACTAAACAACAATGAGTTGGGTTTGCTTTTTGGTGTGTGTTTATTACAAAAGTGACAGTGATGGCTGGAATAATTCTAGCTCTAATAAAGCACATTAAAAACAAAACCAAAAAACAGCTATTAATTCCTTCTCTTCAATCCCCATAGTCAAAAGTATTTTTACACTTGTACATTACACTACACTTGCTTTTTTCTTTTTTGTCCTCTACCAAAATATTAGCAATATAAAAAAAACACAAAAACCTCACTGCTATGGAGTCAAAACAGACTCATAGTAACCCTATGGGGTAGGGTAGAACTGTCCCTGTGAATTTCCAAGACTGCAATTGTTTAGAGGAGTAGAAAGCTCCATCTTTCTCCCTCAGAGTGACTGATGACTTTGAACTGCTGACCTTATGGACCGCAGACCTTCTCGTAGCCATAGAGGAAGGATTTACCAGGACTACCTACTGCCATTGACTTGATTTCGACTCATCTCCTGCTATTGGAATTGATTTGGAGTCATGGCAATCCTATGGGCTCCGCAAGGCTATAAATCTTTACCAAAGTAGGCAGTCACACATGGAGTGTCTGGTGGGTTTGAACTCCTGACCTTCTGGTTAGCAACCTAAGGCATCACCCACTACACACCAGGGGTCCTTAGAGAAAGAAACAATAGTTGAAAAACATGGTCTTGGTGATAGAAAGGAAGCTGGAGATGACATAATAGATTTTGTAAGACGAGTAACTTCATGGCAAATACTGTTTTTCAACAACATAAATGAAGACTACACATGGACCTCACCGACAGTAATACACAGGAATCAAATTGATTATATTTGTGGGATGAGATAATACAGAAGTATAATATCAACAGCCAAAACAAAACCAGCACCCAACTGCTTAACAGGTCATCGTTGCTCATCTGTAAGTTTAGGTCGAAGCTGAATAAAATGTAAACAAATCCAAACCAAACTCACTGCCAGCAAAGTCAATTCTGACTCATGGCAACCATGCAGCTGGCACCCGTACAGCACGGGGTGGAACTCTGCCCCTGTGGATTTCTGAGACTGTGACTCTTTACAAGAGTAGAAAGCCCAGTCTTTCTCCCTCGGCGCACCTGGTAGTTTCAAACTGTAGGTAGACCTCGTAGATTGCATCCCAACTTGTAACAACTAAGCCAGTAAGTCCAAGAGAGCAAAAATGTGACCTTCAGTATATCCCACCTGAATTTAGAGAACACCGCAAGAGCAAACTTGACACAATGTACACTAATGGCCAAAGACCTGCTGAATTGTGAGAGGGCACCAAGAACATCATATGTGAAGAAAGCAAAAGGTCATGCAAAAGACCACAAGGAAACAAAAATTTTTTAATTAAAAAAAATGACCAGAAGGGAGAAAAGACCAAAGTGGATGTTGGTGGAGGGAGGTCAGGGTAGAGGGGCTTGAGGGTGGAGAGTGGATGTCCGAAGAGACCCTAAAACATGCTCTTGAACAGAGTAGAGCTAAAGCTAATGGAAGAAATGAAGTAAAAAAAATGAACAGAAATTTCAAAAGAGAGCTCGAGAAGACGAAAGAAAGCTTTATAATTGAATATGTAAAGATTTGGAGTTAGAAAGTTAAAAGAGAAGAATGTGCGTAGCAGTTTTGAAGGTAAAATAAGTGAAGAAGAAAACAAAAATCCAAGCCTCGAGTTGCAAACCTGGATTGGCTGGACAAAATATCAGAGCATGCCAACACAGAAAAAAATCAAACTCACTGCCATCAAGTCGATGCCAACTCAGAGCAATCCCCCTGTGGGCTTCTGAGAGTGTAACCCTCTGTGGGAGTAGAAAGCCCCGTCTTTCTCTCATTGAAGGGTGCAGGGAGCACCATCAACAAAAGATGAAATACATACACAGAGTCCCTGCAAAAGCATTGGTCGATGTAGCATATGATCAAGAATCCACGGTATTGGAGGAAGACCGAGCTGTACTTAAGGCAGAAAAAGAAGGCTCCAGGAATCGACACCAAACTAAACTCAACTGCCCTCAAGTCGATTGTCAGAATGGGATCTCTGGAGAAGCAAATGTAGCATTACATTTAGATGGAGAGAGAGCGCAAGTGTTTTCTCTCTCAAGGAAATGCCTTACAGAGGCTGGCAAGTTCTAAGTCCCTGGATCAGACGTCAGAATGGAGGCTTCTGCTGACTAATGGAGCTGCAGGGTTGACTATCCCAAGTCTGGTAGACCAGAGGTTGGGCTGAAGGCTGTGGACGGAGATGAATCCAAGATCAGCACATCGGCCCATCAGATGGCAGGCTGCTGACTCACAGGCGGCGGGGAACAACAACTCCCAGAATTGGCAGTTCATTGACTGACTCAAGTCCAAACAACCAGAGGTCCAATGATGTGGAACCAGATGCAGGATCCAGAGGCAGTAAAAAGTTTGGCCAGGACGGGACACCCATATATAGATTAGAAGCAGGCCGCAGTCACAGGAGATGTCCTTGCTATTGACTGGTTGCTCAAAGCAGCTCTCTCATCATGGAGGTGATTACATTATAAGAGATCTTAGCAGGGGAGATGACTGCATCATTGTTGCCAAACCATTGAGAATCATGACCCAGCCAAGTGGACACTCAAACCTTAACAGTCATGCCTCTAGGAGTGGGGTACTGTGATGACCACATTTAATAGGTAGGAAAACTGAGCCCCTCCCCTCCCCAAATTAAACTCAATGCCATCGAGTGGATGCCAACTCACAGCAACACTATAGGACAGGGTAGAACTGCCCCTATGAGTTTCTGAGACTGTCACTCTTTACAGGAGTAGAAAGCCTTATCTTTCACCCCAGAAACTAGTGGTCTTCAACTGCTGAGTTTGCGGTAAACAGCCCAATGCATAACCATTCTGCCACCAGTGTGCCTCACCTGCCTAAGGTCAAGCTCAAGCCCAGTGCCCTGACAAAACAGGGTATCGCCTAGAGAAAAGTCTCCCAACAGGAACATTCCCTGGGTCATGTCCCCTCTCTTGATGCCGCCAACCCCTGGAATGGCTAAGAAACCATTCGATTGTCTTTCAACTTAGTTACTGACAATACCACCAAAGACAGCAGATGTACTCTCTGGCCCCGATGGCCAGACAGGGAAAGAACAGAGACCACTACTCACAGGGGATCCATCGAGAGCAAACTCACAGCTCCAATCAATGCAGAGGAGTCCACTGCCCTGGACCAGAAGAGCATGGCACCCTCCCTGTCCTTCAAAGTCAGCTCCACCTCTGGCCCACCCTCCTGACACAATAGCCATGCACCACTGGTCATGCCTTTTCTGATTACTGGACAATCATGTTCAGTCTGTCTCTGGCTCTCACTCCTGGGATCCTGGGATTACCATTGGGGTCGGGGACAACCCCTGGCCCGTGTGTGTCCATAGGAACTTACAGGTGATGTCTGAGACCCACCTGGACTAGGAAGGTGGGTCATGACTGGAGGGGGAGAAGGTTCAGAGTCTCCAAAGGGGAAGCAGGCTCTTGGCTGTTACCCAGAGATGAGCCAGGCTTGGGCTTCAAATTTGCCTAGGTGGCAGACTCTGGGAGCCTCCGTTTCCTCATCGATAAAGTGGGATCATCCCAGCACCTCCCTATGTCTGGGGGCCAGAGGAGAATGACCAACCCAGGCTTTGGCAACTGAGGCCAGGCTGGGAAGCTTCTCTTGAACAGCATGGGATCACTGATGGGCTCAAGGCAGGGGTGGACTTGAGAAGGCAGGGAGAAACCAGTTGACTGGGTCCCTCAGGCAAGCCTGCAGCCAAACTAGACTGGCCCTGGCTCTGCGATCAAAGGGGGTGCTGCTGGCCCCCCGGGAAGCCAGGCAAAGAAGGGTTAAAAGGTTGACTTTCAACCAGGTCAGAAGCTCTGCCAGAGAAGACACACAACCACATGCCTGAGGCCACTACGATGGTTTTTATAAAGTAGATGCTCCTTCATGCCTGTAGTTGGACATTCCTGAAGCCAACTGGGGCTTGGAGAGTCCCCCCCTCAGGAGAGGGTGTGGGTATGATGTGTGTGTATTGGGGGGGGGCCCTTTTCACATTCAATTCCACCTGCCCCTCAATGGTTGGCATTTTTGCAATTATACAGTGCTTAAGTGTTTTGTTTTTAGGAACCCTGGTGGTGTAGCGGTTACTCATTAGGCTGTGATCCATGAGGTTGGCAGTTCGAAACCACCAGCATGCTGCTCCCTCGGGAGAAAGACTGGGCTTTCCACTCTGGTAAACAGTTACAGTACCAGAAACCCACAGGGGGTCACTATGAGTCAGCAAGGACTCCAGGGCAGTGAGTCTGGAGGAATTGGTGGCATAGCGGTTGCATATTGGACTCGTAATGGCAAGGTCAGCAGTTCAAAACCACCAGCCACTCGGAGGGAGAAAGACAGGGCTTTCTACTCTCCTCAAGAGTTACAGTCTCCAAAACTCACAAAGGTCGTTCTACCCTGCCCTGTAGGGTGGCTGTGAGTCAGAAATGACTGGACAGCAGTTAAAGTTCGGTATCTGTTTTGTAAGTAAAGGAAAAGAGACATTTTGATAAGATCCTCCCTTCCTGGGACTTCTTGCTTATACCCACAGCAACACCCTACCCCTACCCCCTTCTTTAGCTTGGTCGCAAACTTCCTAGTTTCTCTGACTCCCACAGGCCCCTGAAATTCTCTCTCGCCTTTTGTGTCCTGTTTGCCTCTATCATCAGACTGCCAAGGACTCTTCTGGACCTTGCTGGCTGAGGCTGTGGGCCCTGAACCCCGAGGAAAGGCTGGTTCCGAAGACTGGGTGGAGGCGGGGTCTAGTCTTGCCTCTGAAACACCAAACAAAAAGCCCAGACCACTGCCTCTGAGTCAACCTTGAGTCATCTCCAGACTCCACAGAGCAGGGTAGAACTGCCCCTGCGAGCTTACAAGACTGTGACTCTTTAAGGAGGTAGAAAGCCCTGTCTTGCTTCCAGGAGTGGCTGGTGGTTTTGAAAGGCTGTCCTAACGGATCTCAGCCCAATGCATAACCACTACACCCCTAGGGCTCCTCCGTCGGCATCATAATAACATAGAAATCGCCCCTGACCTGTGGCTAGTAGCTGGGCTTGAGGTACAAGGGAGAGAAATAGAACCCAGCACCAAACCAAACCAAACTCCCTGCCATCGAGTCAATGCTGACTCACAGCGACCCCTGTGGGTTTCCGAGGCTGTAACTGCTTGCAGGAGTAGAAAGTCCAGTCTCTTGCTCTTGGAGCTGCTGGTGGTTTTGAACTGCTGACCATGCAGATCGCAGGCTTCCAGCAAAAGAGCCTGAATTCCACCACAGAACCACTCCAAAAGAACTCACTGCCACGAAGCCCACTTCAACTCATACCACACTTGACCTTAGCCAGAAGGCTGAGAAACGACTCCATTTCAACTCCTAGTTACCTATAGAACAAGGTGGAACTGGTCCTATGAGTTTCCAAGAATGTAATTCTTTTTTTTTTTCAACTAGCTATTTTATGAGAGCAGTCTGACCACACACGGTCCAAGAACATTCAAATAAGCCAACCAAATCTAATCAGATGGTAAAGATTGGTCTTCAGACATCATAGCCAATGATGCCTCACTTGCCTATGATCGTGCCAATATAAAACCACATCCACACGTCAGTGGCCACCAAACCATTCAGCGGTGCTTCCTGAACTGTGAGCTGTGTGAAGCGGCCAGTCTGAGTGCTACTGACCAGTTTCAGGCTCTGAGTAGCTGCTGGGATCTCAGCAGGGGTTGGAAGAACCAGCTCCACCCTGGCAAAGTGCCAAAATGTGGCCCAAAGAAGCTTCGAGTCAGTCACAGGCGTGCTTACCATGGTTGGAGCCTCGCCACCAGGATACAGATACATTGGGCCACGGTTCTAGGGCAGAAAGCCCTTGGGCAGCAACAGGGGGCTGAAGGTCCCACTGCAATTCTTGGCAAGACTAGAAAGCCTCCTCTTTTTCCCCAGGACCAGCTGGTGGTTTCGAACTGTTGACTTTTTGGTTAGCAGCCCAATGTGTAACCACTATGCCATAGGTAGAATCAAGGACTGTTCCCAGACCCCTCAACCAAACCAGGTGTTGTGAAGGCGGCTCCCAACCATAGCAGCCTCACACTTGTCCGAATTGGATATAGTGCCCCTCTGGGCTTGCTCCTCAAAGGCTGAAATAGTGGAATTTCTTCCGCGGCACCTCAGGGTGCTGAGCCTGTCCACTGTTTGCAGCTTGGTCTACTTAGGGGAGCCTTGCTGTTGCCCACCACGGTGGGCCATCAAGTCATGGCACCCCTCGAGAGCAGAGGGGAGCCTCTCAGAGGGTCTCCTAGACTGTACATCTTTCCGGAAGCAGACAACGAAGCCTTTTTATTTACCTCCCACCAGAGGACAGCTGGTGGTGTCCAACGGCCAAGCTGCTGGTTCTCAGCTGGGCCCTTCAGCCAGCCAGGGACTCAGGCTTCCTGCTCTTCCTCTTTCTCCCTGCCCTGGTGATGAGGGAGGGGCGGCTCCCCAGGGCCAGGGCACCAGGAAGCCCCTCGGGCAGGAGTCGTCCAGGTTGCAGTCACCTGACCACAAGGCTCAGGATGCTTATCTGCCCTGACCTTGTAGAGGCCTGCCACGCCCTCTTTCTGGTAAACGTCCTTTCCTCCCCTCTCCCAGCCTGTTTTCCCCTCACCTCCTGCTGCTCCCAGGGTGAGGCCTCCAGGCAGCTTCTGCCTCTTGCTACCCCTGGCCTCATCCACCTCTCTCTAGCCTCTCTGACTCAGCAGGTCCCAGCCTGCCTCTACCGCCTGGCCCCCACCCCACCTCTTCCCTGGACCCCCCTTTGGGGAGCTCTTAAAGCACCCTTCCCCCCTCCTCCCTGCCCATTTGAATTCCTAATTGTTCCTCCCTCTGTCTTCTTCCCTAGATCCAGGCCCACCCCCTGGGGCTGGGGGAGGAATTGTCCAGATAAGGGCTTGGGGGCAAAGGGACACACCTGTGTTCCCATCTTGGCTCCGCCAACTCTTTGCTGTATAACCTTGATGAATGACCTTCCCTGCTACGCCTGATTTTTCCAGGGAGTCCCAGCACTCAGCTGGCCCAGAGCAGCTGGAAAGGTTCAAGTGCGTAGCGAGGACTCCGAAGAAGTCATTGGAAAGCAGGGCCTCAGAGGCAGGAAAGAGGACGCTTTGGTGTGGCCAGAACAAGGCAGGACACACGCACCCGATGACCACACCGCTTCAGGTCCCAGGTCTGGGCCAGCACCGAGCAGGAGACCACGAGAAGAGCTGCTTGGAAGTTACTCTCAGGTGCCATCTGCTCAGGCCAGTCCTAACTCATGGCAATCCTGTGTACAAGCAATGGCTGGTCCCGTGCCCACTCTTCCTGCCACGGTGCCGATCGATCTTATTGAAGGTAATCTTCTTTGCGCTGCCCCCTACTTTACCAAGCAAGATGTCCCGTTCCAGGGACTGCTCTTGGAACAAAGTCTCACCCTTTTTTCCTTCTTTCTAATCATTGTATTGGGCGCTCTTAGCAGAGACCAGAACGTTCCCTAGTCCATTCACATCCAGCAGGGTTGTCGCACAGTCGGTTTCAAAACGGTGTCTGTCTTCTAGAACTCCTGGCTATTTGCTCCCCTATATTCCCTCCTTCCCTCCACCAGGCCCCCCAGGAACCCTTAATTTATATTTTGCCGTATCTTAAACATCCAATATATCCATTTACATACAGTTGTGTTGTGGGATCCCATTGAGTGGGGCTGATACAGGCATCAGTGTTATCAGCTCGCTATCTGCCCCCATCCCATTTTTTTAAACATTTTATTAGGGACTCGTACAACTCTTATCACAATTCACACATATACATACATCAATTGTATAAAGCACATCCGTACATTCTTTGCCGTCATCATTTTCAAAGCATTGGCTCTCCATTTAAGCCCTTGGCATCAAGTCTTTTTCCCCTCTCCGCTCCCCCCTCCCTCATGAGCCCTTGATAATTTATAAATCATTATTTTGTCATATCTTGCCCTGTCTGATGTCTCCCTTCACCCCCTTTTCTGTTGTCCGTCCCCTAGGGAGGAGGTCACATGTAGATCGGTTCCCTCTTTCCAATCCACTCTCCCTCTACTCTCCCAGTATCGCCCCTCACACTCCTGGTCCTGAAGGTATCATCCACTCTCGATTCCCTGTGCCTCCAGCTCCTATCTGCACCAGTATACATCCTCTGCTCTACCCAGACTTGCAAAGTAGAATTCAGATCATGATAGTGGCGGGTGGGGAGGAAGCATTTAGGAACTGGAGGAAAGCTGTATTCTTCATCGGTGCTACATCGCACCCTGACTGACTCATCTCCTCCCCTAGGACCCTCTGCAAGGGGATTCATTTTTGTTTCTAAGAAGCACCCTGACTTCTTCCAGGACAGGTTTGTTCCTCCTGGCGATCCATGCTACTTTCAATATTCTGCCCCCACAGCCTCATTCCAAGGCACCAATTCTCCTCGGCCTTCCTTAAACACGACCCAGCTTGTGCGTGCATATTGGTGTTTGGTGTTTGGTGCTGTGGCACTTGAGTTGTGCGACACAAGGAAACACTGCCCAGTCCGGCACCATCTTCACAATGGCTCCTAACCAGGAGCCCGTGGTTGCAGCCGCTGTGCCCATTGAGCCGCTATGCCCATCCATCTCCTTGAGAGCCTTCCTCGTTTCTGCTGCCCCTCTAGTCTACCAAGCATGATGTCCTTCTCCAGGGACTGGCCTCTCCTGATGACCTGTCTAGAGTATGTGAGAAGAAGTCCCCCCACCCTTGCCTGTAAGGAATATTCTGGCTGTACTTCTTCCAAAACAGATTGGCTTGTTCTTTTGGCAGTGCATGGTACGTTCAATATTCTTTGCCAGCACCATAATCCAAATGCACCAATTCTTCTTTGGTCTTCCTTATTCCAGGCCCAACTTCCACATGCATGATAGGCGAATGAAAATGTCATGGTAAAAAGAGAAGGAAGCACCATGACTTTGGCTAGGAGCACCAAATGGCAGGAAAGGCAAAATCAGGAGGAATGGAGTTTCATTCAGCATTAAAAAGAACATTCTAGGATCTAGCTGGAAATCCAATGCTGTCAGTGATAGGAAAATATCTGCACACCCACAAGGAAGACCAATTAATATAACTAGTATTCAAATTTACCCACCAACCACTAAGCCAGCGATGAAGTAATTGAAAAGCTCTATCAAGACTTGTAGCTTCAGGTTGAAGTACCAACACAGTCTCCATGTGTCCATAATTACAGGCGATCTGAGAGGAAGGATCAGCCATGGTGATAGAAATGACATTGGATGTCACGTGATAAAGCTGAATGAAAAAAATTTGTTTTCATCCAATTCGATTCAATGACTCCAAGTCCATTTCAATTTTACTTTCCTTTTCTCATTTTGCAAAAGTCACTCAAATCGCTATTTTTTTTTGAGAGATAAGGAATCTGGAGAGAATTTTTTTTCAGTTTTTAAAGAAATATACTATTTATATTTACACAGCCCACCTCAAGAAATGAAATCAACAATATCCTGTTACGCCCTCCAGAGCAGTCATTCTTTTTGTTTTGTTTTGTTTTGGGTTTGGGTTTTGCAAGACCCGAGATATATTAATTTCAGATACATTTTTTCCAGCTACGTATATAAATCCAGGCTATACTTGTGAGCCTCATCAGATGGAATACCTGGGGACCCAATAAGCTATAGCTATGAAAAGTGATGATGGAGAAGTTCAAGATCATCTGCTGAAACAACTCAGCCAGGGACTGACTCTGGGACAGTTTAGAGCAGTGGTTCTCAGCCTGTGGGTCGCGACCCATTTGGGGGCTGAATGACCCTTTCACAAGGATCATCCGATTCATAACAGTAGCAAAATGACAGTCATGAAGTAGCAACGAAAATCATTTTATGCTTGGGGGGTCCCCAATGAAAGGGCTGTGGCATGAGGAAGGTGAAGAACCATTGGTGTAGAGGACCAATCCCTCCCAAAGGGGTTGATGCCCACTCATGCCAATCCTATAGGGCACGGTTGAACTGTCCCTGTGAGTCGCCAAGACTCTTCAAGGGGGTAGGAAGTGCCATCTTTCTCCAGAGGCACTGTGTTTCTCCGAAAATAAGACACTGTCTTATATTTAGTTTTCCTCAGGAAGACACACCATGGTTTATTTTCAGGGGATGTCTTATTTTTATTAAGTATGGTACAACAATCTACATTTATTCAAACGTAGTTAAGTCGTCGTCTGGTGGAACATCGACCCACAGTGCTGAGTCAAACGGCAACCACAGCTTTCCTTCTGTCGCCCAGCCCCCCAGAACACACAATGCCTAGAGCAGAGCGTCCTGCTCCTCACTTCACCGAGGAGACTTTGACTCTCACTGTCTCTGTCTCCCTCTCTGCCTCTGCTTGCTGCACGCACAGAATGACTGGGACCTGACACTGACACGGGGAGCCGACCTTGTGGATGGGGCTGCCTGCACCTCTCCGGTCCCCTCCGAGATAGCAACTGTGACGACGGGGCAGATGAGAAGGGATGCCTGGCTCATTAACCGCTCCACACTGGCACACTGCAGAGACATGCCTATCACTATGTCTTATTATCGGGGTGACGTAGTTAGTTTATTGTGCCAATCTGGCTGATAAACATGTGGGGTTAGTTGAAGGGTGGAGAGATAAATGGCTCGGTGAGCCTCATCTTTCTAGTTCTTGGGTCTCTTGCTTTCTCATGGTCGGACCAGGGTGTAGCTGCCTTAGCCGGTTCCCTGCTTCAGCTGGGCAAGGCTCACTTCCTGGGAGACAATCCTGAGGAGAAGGCACATGGCCCTACCCTGATGGAGCCCTGGGTGATGGAGCAGCCATGTGGAGAGCCCTGCCAGTGCTGAGATGCTTACACATTCACTGACTCGGCTTTCCTTCTGCAGTAGGCATCGTTGTGTCTGTTTTGTGAGATGGAGGAGGAGGACTTTGTGGATTGGTATCAGACATATGGGCTAATGTTGGACTTGTGGGCTTGGGATGTTTTCTTGATGTGCACTTACCCTTTATATAAAACTCTCTCTTATACACGAGTTTCTGTGGATTTGCTTCTCTAAAGTACCCAGACTAACACACAGGGTATGACTTATATTGCGCAAATGCTTAGAAATCCTGCTACGACTTATTTTATGGGTATGTCTTATTTTCGGGGAAACACGTTAGACCGAATCACGATGGACTGACACCGAGGCTGCAGCCATGGGCTCAAACATGGGAAAGATCGTGAGGGTGGTGCAGGACTGGACAGCGCTTCTTTCTATTGTTCGTAAGCTCCCTGTGAGTTGGAACCAACTGGAAGGCACCTAACAACACTAACAAAAATTCTCACAACTGGACCAATAGGTAACATCATGACAAAAGCAGGGCGGGGCAGTGTTTTGTCTGTTGGTTAGATTAGGCAAGGGTCAGCTGGCCAGGTGGTCAGTTGTCAGCATTTTGTCTTGCTTGGATCCACAATCCATGCTCCTGGAAGCTGCAGTTAAGAGATCAAAGGACACCACGGAGTTTGGTGAATCTGCAGCACAAGACCTTTGCAGAGTGTTGAAAAGCAAGGATGCTACTTTGAGGACTAAGGTGCCCCTGACCCAAGTCAGGGTGTTTTCACTGGCCTGATCTGCATGTGAAAGTGGGACATTGACTAAGGAAGGCCAAAGAAGTAGTACACTGGAATGCTCCTTAGAGGCAAGGAGAGCCTCACGTACTTGATACACGTCGTCAGGAAAGACCAGTCCTGAAGTTCCCGTCTCTGCCAACGCCCAGCGAATGGCCTCCCAGAACCACACCCACCTGCAGCCTGCATCGTAACTGCCCAACAAGGGGCTGAGCCCTGCAGGGATGGCGCCTGGAGCTCTGAGGGCAAGAGGCGACAGCAGGAGCTGCTGGCCCCATGATGTCTGGCCACCAAGGTTATCTCTGCCTTCCTGGAATCAGACAGCCTTTTCCAGTGGGTAGGGACCATCCACGGGACTGCTGGCACCGTCAAGGAAGACTTGAGGTGTCAGCTCTCCCTGGAGTTCCCCAGTGGCACCCCTTACAGTGCGCCCACAGTGAAGTCCCTGACACCCTGCGACCACCCCAATGTAGACACTCAGGGTCATATCGGCCTGGACATGCTGAAGGCCAAGTGGTCCGTCCTGTGTGACGTCAGGATCATCCTCCTCTCCATGCAGAGCCTGCTGGGAGAGCCCAACACAGAACTCTGGGACCACCCCACAGCCTTTAAGAACTACTTGCCGGAAACTTAACACGCAAGCCTCAAGCCAAGAGTCCTGACCACCGCCCCACCCCCCCAATCCTTCACCTCCCACCACGTCCCATGTTGCCTTCTCTTCCACAGACAGTCAGTCCTTCCCTTGACTCCTGGGTAGAACTCTGTATTTTTCCGCGGTGCTGCCCTTTTTGTCTGGCTTGGTTTTTAAATGAAGTCTCCATTTGCGCCCTTGTGATGAATATAGTCTAGAAATTACATCTTGGGGTTTGAAAAACAAACAAACAAGGGCCAGTGCCTAGGGAAGGACATCATGCTTGGCCAAGAAGGGCGGTGACCAAGAGGAAGGCTCTGAACAGGATGGACTGACCCAGTGGCTGCACCAAGAGGCTCAGGCACGGGAACAGTGGTGCAGGGCAGGGCAGGGCGGGGCAGTGTTTTGTCTGTTGGTTAGATTAGGCAAGGGTCAGCTGGCCAGGTGGTCAGTTGCAGCAGTACGGAGGAGGTCTATGTGGGGTGGGGGGAGGCGGTCCTGGGGCACGCATGAGAGAGGAAATGGCACACATAGGGCCTGTACAAGTCAGAGTCTTAGGGGATTGGAGGATCAGAGCCCTGTGGGCAGGAATCGTTGGGGTTCTCCACACACAGGGCCTTCCAGACCTGGGGGAGCACACCTTTTGCAGACCCCACAGCCATGGAGAGCATGAGCAGGCAGGCCAACCCTTTGGGGTTGGCTGGACCTGTGGACTACCTGAGGGGTCAGCTGGTACTACCAAGCCCCCAGGAGCCTTCCAATTTGGCATGCTTAGGGTGTTCTGAGTCCCCAGGGTCCCCGCTCAACTCAGCCTCTAAGTCTGCCCTCCCCAGGGTCGAGGGTTGGTTGGGGGAAGTGGGGGATGAGCTTCCAGGGGCCAATAGAGTTGTCCCTGAGCTGCTCATGGTGTCCTCCAGGCCCTGTTCTCTAGATGTCGCCTCCAGATTTCCTGCAATGGCTCTGAAGTCCATCCAATAGCAGCAGCAGAAGAATGTAAAGATGACCCTTGACTGGTTCAGGGACCTGGCAGGGTGTGATCCCTAGGTTAGATAGGTCTCCATGTCCATCCGTGAGACAGGATGATCACGAGGATGGAAAACTTGTCTTGGGAGGGCTGACGAGGTGCCGGGATCTGTCCGAACCAGAGGGTCCTAGGCAGAGGTGGATGGCACAAGGGACAGGCTCAGTGACTCTAGCCTCAGAGCCGAGGGATCTTTGCCTACTCAGTAAGAGCCTCTGCCCTCTGGCCAGCTGGTTCCCAAGACCCTCAGACTCCTGCTAGGCAGAGTCAGACAGGCCTTGGTTTGTCCGGTTGGTCAGAGATGAGGCCTGGTGTATCTTCACAACCAGGCACCTCTATGGTCTCCACCAGCCTCTTTTCTGGTCCTGTTTGTTTCAGCTTCCAACCCAGCAGACAGCCTATCTATCTAAGCCTCCAGCTTCTTAGGGGATCCCAGGGGTGGGAGAACCAGTCCTCTAGCGTTGAGAATTGAGCCAAAGGTTCTGTGTATACCCGAGCTTCTCAGAACCACAGATGAAGAAACTTAGGCTTGGAGAGGCCACTTAAACCCATTAGGCCACCAGCCCATTAGGGTTCAGATTCAGTCAACCTGTTCCCTTAAGCCCAGTGGCTCCATAATTTTCTGTCTGTTTCCTCCTGAGCCTTCTCAATGCCATGGATTCGATGGTGACTCACAGTGGACCCTAGAGGACAGGATCCTGCCCCTGTGAGTGTATCTCTTTATGGGAGGAGAAAACCGAATCTTTCCCCTCTGGAGTGGATGGTGGCTTCAAACTGCTGACCTTGCAGTTAGGGGCCCAAAGCATAACCTTTACGGCAACAGAGCTCGCTCCCCTCGGGAGGGACTCTTTAGATTGAGTCACTGAAACTCTCTAGGAGGCCTGCAGGGAAATAGGACTTGGGGGAGGGAAACCAGGTTGTAGGAAGACTGAAATGGGATGCTAAGACTCCTCAGACCTGTCACCAGCCCAGGTCTCCTGGAAGAATGGCCCTTGTGGGATGTGGGGGACTGGGGGATCCCCAGGGTGGTCTGCAGAAGAGGGTAGGATGAGATAACATTTCCTGCTCACCCTGAATCTAGGGACTCCTGGCTGGAGTGTGGGGGGGGGGGGGGAGGCCAGGGGGAGGGGGACGGATAGTGTTCTCAACTGGAGGTTCCCACAGGTGCATTCAGGCTGCCCCCTGGTGGTGGCATGCAGAAGCATGGAGACTTAATTGCCTTGTTCTTTGGACACTGCATGTTCCCAATCCTGCCCTACTGCCCTCTTCCCCCAAACATGCCATGCCTCATTACTCCCATGCCACCCCAGGGCCGTGGATTTTTTGGTGGTGCAGGATGCCCTCCCACGTCCTCAGGACAGCCACCCACATCCTCCATACCCGTGGGGTGTGCCCTTCTTTCTGATAGGCCCTGTGGTCAGGAGCAAACTACCGGTCATTGAGTGGAGAGTCTCTGACTCATGGTGGCTCTCTAAGGACAGGGTAGGACCGGCTCTGTGGTTTTCCAAGACTGCAACTTTTTTACCGCCCAGTGCTCCAGCTCTGTCCCACCAGGGCCTCTTTCTACCAATGATGTGCTGCTCTGTAGCAATATGTATCTGAAGGAACGCGGTGTGCAGGCTGAAATCTGATCCCAGCCCAGGACCCACACCCAGGCAGCAGTAGCAACGAGCTTCTTCACGCACCCAGCCCAGTTATGGAAGACCTACTCTGTGCCACAGACTTCAATAACAGTGTCCTGCTGTGTGCGGAGTGCGTGGTAAAGTAGAACCTGTTGCCATCAAGTCTGCTTTCAACCCATGAAGATTCCCGGTGTGTTCAAGGGTGGAACTGGGTGCTGTAGGGGTTTCTCGGCCTTTCCCAAGCCAGTTCTCAGTAGGCTTTTCTTTCACAATAGGTGGAGAGCCCTGGTGGCACAGTGGTTATGCATTGGGCTGCGGTCCACAGGGTTGGCGGTTTGAAACCATCAGCTGCCCCTCAGGAGAAAGATGGGGCTTCCCACTCACAGGAAAAGTCACAAACTTGGAAATTCAAAGGAGCCTTTCTATCCTGTCCTATAAAGTAGCTATGAGGCAGCATCCACTCGATGGCAGTAAGTTTGTGTTTTGTTTTGGCCACTGGGTGTATTAGAAAGAACGCCTAGCCTTTGGACTAGTAGCCAGATACAAAGCATTTATGCCATCCAGGGACCCAGCATACATTTATTAAGGATATACTATGTGCCTGCCCCAATCACCTGCCAGTGTGTTGTACTGTGAGGGCTTGCGTGTTGCTTGTCATTGCTATGCCACCAGTGTTTGAAATCCCCACAGAGCCGTCCATGGTGAATAGGTTTCGGTGAGGCTTTGGGACCGAGAGCAGACTACAAAGAAGGAAAAGGCCGTCCACCTCCGAGGGATTAGCCGCTGACAACCTTACGAACAGCATCTGAACACTGTTTGATATAGTGCTGAGCGAGGAGCCTCTCAGGTTGGAAGACACTCAAGATACGACCGAGGAAGAGCTGCCTCTTCAAAGGCGGAAGGAGCGTCACTCAAAATGAGAACAAACAGGCGCAGGCATCCCCGGCTAACTAGAAGGTGGACTGTGTGAACGAAGGATGAGTCTAGGAAAACTGGAAGACATAGAAAATGAAATAGAGTGTTCAGTGATCCCTGTCTTAGGCATTCATGAGCTACACGGGGCTGATATTGGCCACTTTGAATCATAGTAAATCACGGGGTTTACTACGCCGGGGATGCCAAGTTTCTGAAAGGCCACGGTGTCCCATTCATCTCCACCAAGAACATTTCTTCACAAACTATCCTGAAGTACCATGCTGCTTATGATAGGGTAATATCCAATAGAGCCTGCAAGGAAGACCAAGTTATACAACTCTCATTCAAATGCAAGTACCAGCCACTACAGATGTGCTCCCAATCCAGGACATCCCCCCCAGATGGTGATAAATCAATAAATCCAGTCATAAAGACAGTGAAGAATTCTACCAACTCCTTAAGTCTGAAATGGATCAAACATACAATCAAAACGCCATAACAATTACTGGCCATTAAAAAAAAAGACTGACTATTGAAATGCAAAGGTTGAAAAAGAAAAAGAGGAAGGGTCCGTAGTCGCAAAATATGGCCCTGGTGACAGAAACAAGCTGGAGACTGCATGGCAGAATTTGGCGAGACTGGTAACTTGTTCTATCGCAAATACTTTTTTTTTTTCTAACAATATAACTGATGGTGAATTCCATAGAGCTTATCTAATGGAATACACAGGGATCCAGTGAGCTACATCTGTGGGAAGGGATGATGGAGAAGCTCAGCAGGAGGAGCCCAAGCAAGGCCAGGGCCCTTCTGGAGCAAATGTTCATGTACAAGTGCAGTTTGAAGCGGAAGAAAATGTAAACAAGTCCACGCAAGCCAAAGTAGATCCCGGCTGAATGTAGAGATCTTCTCAAGGCCAGATTTGATGCACTGGATACTACCGACCCACGACCAGAGGCGGGGTAGGATGTGGGAGGACATTAAGAATGTCCTGCATGAAGAAAGCAAAAGGTGGTTAAATAGACAGGGGGTAAAAAAATACCAACACGAATGTCAGAAGAGACCCTGAACCTTGCTCTTCCATGTAGAGTAACTAAATCAAATGGGAGACAGTTTGACATTAAGAGATGAAAGAAGAATATTTCAAAAGGCAGCTCAAAAAAGTCAAAGGAAAAGCATGGTAATAAAGTGGCGTGCAGACTTGGATTTAGAAAATCAGAAAAAAAAATTTTTAATTAAATTAAAAAAAAAAAAAAGAAAATCGGAAGAGGCCGCACTCAGCACATCTCAAACAGAAAGATCCGAGGAAAGACAAGCAGCCTGGAGCTTGCTGACACGTAGGAAGCATCACGGTGAGACGGAAGGAATACACAGTCACTCTATGAGAAAGATTGGGTTGACCTGGGTGCTCAAGACCACAGTCTTGGGGGACCCGAGGTCAGTTGATAAAATATACTTCACCAAGACTATGTTCTACATCCTACTTGGGTGAGTAGAGACTGCTCTCTCTGTTAGGCGCCATCAAGTTAGGCGCCATAGTGAACCCGATGCGTCCTACCCGGTGCTCGTTCCCACAATTGTGACTCTGCCTGAGCCCACTGTTGTGGGTACAACAAGGGAGGAAGTAGCTGCTGAAAATCTAATGCATGGCTTCGAAACATTGTCAGATACTGAAAGCCTAACGAAAGGAGCAGAAACTAGGGTCTTTAAAAACTGAGCAGCCATTTGGAGCCTCTGGAGGAAAGGAGGGTGATGAAAATCTAAGGACATGTGGAAACAGTCCATGAACCTCTGTCTCAGTCATTGAGACCAGTAGAACTAGAGGGTGCCCGGCTACCACCACTACCAACGGCTCTAGAAAGAATCATATTAGAAAACCCTGGATCGAGTGGGAGAAAAATAGGGAACAGAACTCAAAAATCAAAAGAGAGACCAGGCTTACTGGTCAGATAGAGCCTGGTGGGATCTATCTGGCCCTTAGTCACCCTTCAAGTCTGGCATTGAACTTCCCTTGGAGTTAGATCCAAAGGGTAGCATTTACCTAAGGACAAAGGGCAAAGGGGTAGGAAAGGAGGAGAGATGGAAACAGGAAACACAGGGAGGAAGTGGGGATAAGGGACAGGACTGCGAGAGGATCGACGAAATGGATTGAAGCAAACTCCACATTGTCCACATTGTCCCCACGGTCGAATGCCAAACTGATGACCTGCTCAAAATGCCAAACTGATGATCATTGTGAAAGTCTTCACCCAATCCTCAGTAAAAAATTTAAAAACAAGACAAAACCAAACACCATCGGCATTCAATCATTTCAATGGGGTAGATTATGATCAAGAATCCATGGGATTGAAGAATTGAGTTCAAGCTACACTAAGAGCATAAGAAAAGAATGAGGTTCCAGGAATGGACTATTTTCCAATGGAAATATTTCAATAAACTGGGTTAGCCCTAGAAGTACTCACTACTAGTTAATGCCAGGAAAATTGGAAGATAATTAGC
Organism: Tenrec ecaudatus; assembly: GCF_050624435.1. Lineage (NCBI taxonomy): Eukaryota > Metazoa > Chordata > Mammalia > Afrosoricida > Tenrecidae > Tenrec > Tenrec ecaudatus. Next base: position 20,007,863 of record NC_134545.1, read on the forward strand.
TGGCCTGGATGAAATCCATATTGGTGCCCATTCCAAAGAATGATGACCCATCAGAATGGGGAAAAGATTGAGCCAATATCATTAATATCACTTACAGGCAAAATTTCACTCAAGACCATTCAAAAATGGTTGCAAGCGTACATGGACAGAGAGTTACCAGAAATTCTGGGTGGATTCAGGGGAGGAAGTTGAGTGATATCCTTGCTGATGTCAGGTAGCTCGATCTTGGCTGAAAGCGGAGATACAGCTGTTTATCTGCGTTTTACTGACTACAGGAAGACATTGGACGAAGATGATAATAAACTCTGACTAACATCGCAAAGAATGCAAAGAACGCTTAATTGTGCTCGTGTGAATCCTGTACATAGACCAAGAGGCAGTTGTTTGAACAGCGCGAGGGAAAACAGTAAAGTTAAAAAAAAAAAGGAAATGTATCAGGCTTGTATCCTTTCACCATACTTATTCAATCTGTATGATGAGCAAATAGCCTGAGAACTGGACTGTGGGAAGAGGAACGTGGCACCAGGATTGGAAGAAGGTTTATTAACCACCCGTGATAGGCAGATGGCACAACCTGGCTTGCCGTAAGCGAGGAGGACTTGAAGCACTTGCTGATGAAGGTCAAGGACTGCAGCCTTCAGCATGGATTACAACTCAATAAAACAAAAAGAAAGAAAAAATCCTCACAATTGGATCAATGGTGAACATCAGGATTAAAAAAAGAGAAAATACTGGAGTTGTCAAGGATTTCAATCTTGCTTGGGTCCACAATCGGTGCTCGTGGGAGCAGCAGTGAAGAGATCAACTGAGAGAATAAACAAAGAGAGGGAGAGAGAGAGACATCAGTGGACTCCCTGCACTGGGTAAATCTGCTGCACAAGACTTCTTTAAAGTGTTAACGAGCAAGGATGTCCTTTGGCTAAGCTGCACCGGGCTCACCCCATGCGGGATTTTCAATCAGCTCATGTGAAAGTTGGGCATTGAATAAAGGAGACCGAAGAATGGTTGCATTTGGATGATCGCCTTGGTGAAAACCATTCAAAGTGCATGAACTTCCAGAGTGAACAGACCTGGCTCGGGGGAGTACTGCCGGAGTGCTCCTTAGACACTATGCCTCAGGTCCTCTGGACGTGGCAGCAGGACAGGCAAGTGCCCAGAAAAGAGCATCTTGCTTGCTTGCAACGGAGGGTCAGGGCAAAAGTGGACGACGCTCTCCACGATGGACTCAAACGTAAACAACTGTGCGGATGGAACTGTGTTCCATTCTGCTGTGCATTGGGCCGCTATGAATCAGAATCGACTGGACCACGCCTCACAAAACAGTATCACCAATTGAAGCAAAAGTAGGCTTATGCCATCGGAGTGGAGCCAGAGAGAGAGTTTTCAGCGAGTGTGAGGTGCGAACGTTTTGACTCTTTGAGGGGGCTTCTAAAAGTTTGTGGGAACATAGAAGAAAAAGATACTGCGATGTAGCACCGATGAAGAATACAGCTTTCCTCCAGTTTCTAAATGCTTCCTCCCCCACCCACTATCATGATCCGAATTCTACCTTGCAAGTCTGGATAGAGCAGAGGATGTACACTGGTGCAGATAGGAGCTGGAGGCACAGGGAAACCAGGGTGGATGATACCTTCAGGACCACGGGGGTGAGGGGCGATACTGGGAGGGTAGAGGGAGAGTGGGTTGGAAAGAGGGAACCGATTACAAGGATCTACATGTGACCTCCTCCCTGGGGGATGGACAACAGAAAAGGGGGTGAAGGGAGACGTCGGACAGGGAAAGATGTGACAAAATAATAATTTATAAATTATCAAGAGCTCATGAGGGAGGGGGGAGAGGGGAGGGAGGGGGAAAAAGAGGACCTGATGCCAAGGGTTTAAGTGGAGAGCAAATGCTTTGAAAATGATGAGGGCAAAGAATGTACAGATGTGCTTTATACAATTGATGTATGTATGGATTGTGATAAGAGTTGTATGAGTCCCTAATAAAATGTTTTTTTTTAAAAGAAAAGAAAAAGATACTGGAGTTGGGCGGGGAGGCAATGATGGAATAATGTTTTTTTTCTAAACTTCCTCATATTTCACCTTTCCTACAAAAAAAGAATATTCAACAAAGAAAATGACTCAAAAAAAAAATGACTCAGTGACCTTAATGGTTCCGAACATGGCGAAATGACCTTGATCGCGTGCCCACAACGGGTGTTCTCTCAATATAACCCGCTCTCATCTCGCCCAGTCACTGCTCGTGTGGCACCCGATTGCCTAGCAAGTGAAGGTAACAAGTGCTCGTCCCGACAGCCCACTCTCACCTCTTGTCCGTTAGAAATAGTATATTCCCAAGAGTCTTTCGGACATAAGTAGATTCAATGACAAGGGAGGAAACCACAGGAAAGAGATGTTAAGGAAGGTGGTGATGTGGGCACCCAGGTGAGCACGCATGAACATTGTCCTGCAGGGGAACTGCCATCATTGTTAGCAAGTCCCCTTCCAACGGGGTCCTTGCTTTTTCCTTGGCTGCTGCCTGCCTGGCATCTATGGGTTTTTATTTGGGACAATTGGTACCTGTTCGGTTGATGGCTTATTAGGTCATTTGTTCTTGCATAAAGGAGCCCTGGTGGAGTAGTGGTTACACATTGGGCTTCTCACTACAAGGTCAGCAGTTCAAAACTACCAGCCACTGGGGAGAAAGATAGGGCTTTCTAAACCTGTAAAGAGTTAAAGTCTTGGGAACCCACAGGGGCAGTTCTACCCTATCCTACAGAGTTGTGTGTTTTGTTTTTTTAAAAAATCATTTTATTGGGGGCTCGCACAGCTCTTTTCACAATCCATACATACGTACATCGATGGTGTCAAGCACATTTGTGCATTTGTTGCCATCATCGTCAAAACATTTTCTCTCTACTCCACAGGATTATCATGGGTCTGCAACAACTTTCTGGCAGTGAGTTTGGTTTTATGGTCCCTGGATATGCCTAGGTGGCTGTGATAGGTTATATATGTTCACCTGGGTGGCCCAAGATGCTCCCGTGCTATGGTTTAACAAAGCCTGGTGAACTCTACGGTGGAATTTTCTCTGAAGCAGTTCATCTGGTCGCCAAATGAAACTGAACCCACTGCCAGCAAGTCGAAGCCAATTTAGGGCGACCTCACAGGGCAGGGTAGCACTGCGTCCCCGTGAGTTTCTGAGATTTACCTCTTTATGGGAGTAGAAAGTCTCATCTTTCTCCCTGGGAGCGGCAGGCTGGTGGTTTCAAACCGCTGACCTTGCAGTTAGCAGCCCAACGTGTAACCATTATGCCATCAGGGCTCCTCATCTGAGGACGGTCTTGAACCAATTGAGGGTGGTTTAAGTGAGCTGTAGCCCAGTCTTAGTCGACCGACAGTGAGTGGAGGTTCGCTCATTTCTACTGCTCAATTTTGCACGTGCTTCCTCAAATCTCCTATTATGCTGACTTATACGCTTCCTGTGTTTAAGCCCAGGGATAGTGTGGTGGGACCCTTGTGACTCAAATCCACCCACCTCCCACAGACCAACCCCCCAAGATCCAACCTTACCCGTCTCTTCCCCCAGGAGGCTGGCTCTTGGGAAAACACTGAGCCTGAGACAGGAAAAGCACATTCGCATCACTTATTCTTTCTTTCTTTTTTTTTCCCCCAAGGTGAAGATGTTTCTTGAGATTGTCATACAAGGAAACGAATGAATAACGTTACACCCTTCGAGAAAACAACACAGGATGACCACAGAAAAAGGCACTTCTCAAAATACTTGTCATCGGTACCAAGGACGTAACAGACTGTTTTCTTTTAGAGATGAGTCAGCTTGGACGTTAAGCCCTGTCGAGGGGGAAGGGACATGTGAATGTCTTGGGCTAGTACTTTGGGGGCGCTAGGGACAAATGGTGCTGGTTACAATCCAGGAGAGGAGGAGAGGGGCACTGTGAGGGTCTTTGGGCTTGCCAAGGGCTCTTGGGCTGGGCAAGGGATTCTGCCACAGGCTCGATCCTCAACTCCCACCCCTTGGCTGGGGCCTCACTCATTCTGAAAGGATGTGGGATCTAGGTGGTGGGCTGAGATCAGGCCTGGGTGGCCTCCTGACTCCCCAGTGTACAGCCCCTGCATATCCACAGGCCCGCAGATAGTGACCATGTCCCCAGCCCTTGATGCCAGCTTGCCTTTCTCCCGACCCCCTGCTTGATTGTCCCTGGGCTGGTGGCACTGAGCTGTCATCGCGGTCTTTTGAGTCCACAGTGGAGGGCTCTTGGGGGTTCCTTGGGCCATGGGGAAGGAGGGCTGGTGACCAGTCAGCCCCCCAAAGTCCTTGAGGTGGCCTAGAGAATGCAGGTACCCTTGAGCTGGCCAATGACACATCTCATCGGTCCACTCCACGCCTTTCACTGCTTCAGCCACCAGATGCCCGGGAATATTGCCCACCTGCCCCCTACACTCTCCACGGTAGAAGCCATTGGGGTCCTGAGACCCCCACACTCTCAGTAACTGCCCTTTCTGGAAGGCCAGCTCTTCCTCTGCAGCCCGGGGGTTGGCAGACATGACCAGGGGGTCGTAATCAAAGAGGGCCATGAAGACCCTGGCTGGTGTGTCTGGCCCCTGCCTCAGCCATGGGGGGCCAACCCGGGACATCTTAATGACATGACTGGACAGAGCGGGACAGAGCCGTGAGCTGGGCTCGCAGACCTGGTGCTTTCTGCTACATACCAGCTCCTGGTCTTGAATGCGCTGGGCCCTGAGCGCCTCCCACTGTTTCTGTGTGCTCTGTACAGGCAAGCCTACCTGCTTCTCGGCTGCCGACAGCTTGCAGCAACTAGACAGATACTGCTGGCCTGATCCCTGCTGAACTGCGCTGGACTCGTGGGCAGCTTGCCTTTGACTAAAGACCTTCTCTTGGGATGGCGGGCGGCGCCCAGGCACTTCCGTGGGCCCGCCCTTGGGAAAGGGGTGGATAAACCCTGAAAAGGGGATTTTGTTGGTGCCCACATCCTGAGAATGTTTTCCTCTGGTGGATGCCTGGCTGCTGGGCAGTAGGTGCCTGGGATCCTGGAGACTCTTCTGGAAGAGTAGGTCTTTCCCACAGGCACCCCAGGTCTCTTGGGGCCCCTGGGATTGGCTGTGGGTCGCCGAACTTGGACCTTTTCTTTCTGTGCGCAGGCTGGCCAGGGAGGAACACCTCCTTTGAGTTTCTTGGGGTGATGCTTTCAGAAACTCCTTTTGGGATTCTCCACGGCTTCCAGGGGTGTAGGGGCTGGCCCGGGCACTCCGAGGAGCCAGCGGCAGCTTCCCAGGGCAGGTGCAGGTGGATGAATCACCACGGGTATAGCCCAAGGCAGAGGTCTCCAGCAGTTGGTGACAGTTGAAATAGTCTTCTGGAATCTGGGCGGGCACCGAATCCAGGGACTCTCCGCAAAGGGACATGGTTCGCATGGAGACCTTCTGGCACTTTGAAGGCACCGGCAGCCGTGATAAATCCAGCACGGTGCTCCCTGCAGTAGCATCAGCCACCTCGGCAACCTTGAGCCCGTCAGCATACACTGCATAGCCGGTGACCTGGACCCCGTTGGAGGACCCGGCTGAGTCGATTGTCACAGGGAGCCAGCTCACAACCAGGAGGCCTGGTGAGGTGTGGCGCTCCACCAGTACGTCCAGTGGCGGGTGAGGGGGTCCGGCCAAGGGAGTGGCAAAGGTGATGGTGGAGGACACCGTTTCCCAGCGTACCTGCAGCAAGTCCCAGGGCAGCCGCACCTCCACCTGAGCCTGGTACTGGGTGGCGGGACGCAAGCTATGGAATGTGTAGCAGTTCACACCCGCTGGGGTCAGCCCGTGTTCCTGGCCATTGAGGTAGACCATGTGGGGGTGGCTATTATTGCTGCAGACCCAGGTGATCTCGACGGACGTGGCAGTGACATTCTGACACCTTAGTTGCATGGGAGCCATCCAGAGGGCCCTCCTGGCCCCTAGAAGCACCCTGGTGGAGCCCTGTACATCCGTACACTGGAGCAAGCCCAGCCCCAGTGTGTCTGGGTCCGCATCCAAGATCTCCCTTGACACCAAGCATGAATCCCACACCGCTGAGCCCTGAGCTTTCCCAGGCAACGTGTTGACACAAATGTCCTCCTGCCAAGCTCTGCCCAGCCCGCCCCGGAGTGGGATGGGGTCAAATCTGGGGGTCCCTGAGGGAGGGCAGCCCAGAATATCATTGTCTGGGATCTGCTCCACCAGCGTGGAGGGCATCAGCCCCTGCTGGTCGTCCTCAAGCTCCCCCTCATTGAAGCCATCCTTGTTCACGTCCCCAAAGATGTACTCGTAATCACCAGTCATGAGGGGTAGCTCCCTGTGGGAGTGCTCATGGGGTCCCTCGAAAGGGTTGTAATTATGCGGAGCGAGGAAGATCTTGCGCTTGGTGGTGGTGGCGGCGGGGGCCTCAAAGTTCTCCACATCCAGGGCCTGGGACACATTGTCAGGCTCCAGGTCATCCACTTCACTGGAGGTGTCCAAGTCCAGATTTGGGCACGATGGCACGGTGGCCCACTCCGACTCCATCTCTGAGGAGGGGTTGGAGCTGCCTTTCTTGGGCTGGAACCCGGAGCCCAGAAGCACCTCACATGGCACTTGGGGTACACTGGCTGTCTCCCCGAGGGCGACCGGGCTCTCTGGCAGGGAGCTTTCCATCTTCTGCCTGTCTCTGCTGGCCTGGGGCAGCCCTTGGTCTTCCAGCCCTCGCTGGCACTTGGGCCTTCTGCTGTCCCTGGCTTGGAACTTGGGGACTTGAGTGGCCTTCTGGGGCTGACATTGCAATGTCTGAATCTCCTCCCAGGAGGCCTGGAGGTCCCGCAGGGACTTCTGCAGTTCGTGTTGCAGCTGTTGCTGGCTGTTCTTCCGGCACGCCGTCTGCTGAAGCAGCTGCTTCACGAGCAGGCCGGTGGCGTCGCCCTCCTGGCACGGGCGGTCCGGCTGCCCCAGTGCACCGCTCTTCTTGGCCACCATCTTCAGGCTCGAGTCCGCCTGGGCGTGCAGCCAGGCGTTCTCCTCTGCCAGTTGAGCACCCTCGCGCAGCGCGGCCTGCAGACGCTCTTCTGCCTCCTCTCCGCGCCGCCGCGCCGCCACCACCTGAGCGCGCAGCTCTTGGCACTCCAGCCTCCGCGCGTCCAGCTCGAGCTCCAACGCCTTCCTGGATGCGATGGGGCTGCCCGCCTCCAACTGGGCACTACCCAGGCCCTGCTGCACCATCAATTGCCTCTGCAGGCGCAACACCTCCCGTTGGGATTCGCGCAGCAGCCGCTCCAAGTGGCTGGCGTTGAGCACCTGCGCTCCGGGAGCGCCCCCTCCAGAGAGCTGGGCGTTGTCTACTCGGGCCTGCAGCAGGCGGCACTCCTGTTGCAGCTCCTCGATCTGTTTGTCCTTGGCCAGCAGCGCGCTCGCCTGCTCCGCCAGGTCCTGGGCGCGCTGGTGCAAGAAGGCCTGGCACAGCTCCGGGAGAGCGAGGCTCTGGCCGGGCCCCGGCGCGCTCATGGCCCGCAAGTTGGTTTCCTGCAGCTTGCGGGCACGATCCTCCAGGCGCCGTGCCAGGCCGGTCAGTTCCACATTCTTCATCTTGAGCCTCTGGACCTTCTCGTCCACCGGGCCAGGGAAGCCAGGGCAGCCAGCGCGCCGCAACTGGCCGTTCTCCTCGAGCAGAGCGGAGCAGCGGTGGTCCAGCGCGCGCAGCGCCGCGCTCAGCTCCGTGTTGCGCTTCACCAGCGCCGGGTAGTCCGGGCCCGGCGTCGAGGGGGTCAGGACCTCGCACGGTTGGCTCATGGGGCCTTCTTCATTCCGTTGGTCGCTGGCTTTTCTGTGCTCCAGCGTTGGTGGTGGTGGTGGTGGTGGCGGTGGCGGTGGCGGGGGTGGTGGTGTTGGCGGCTGCGGTGGCACTGGTGAGCTTGGTGGTGGTGGCGTTGGAGGGGAGTCTGGGATGGAGACATCTGGCGAGCAGGAGGCCAGCTCCCCGGGCTCGGGGGTCTGGGTACAACGCCGAGTGTTGCCGAGAGAGTCAGACTGCGCAAGCGCCAAGGAGTCGAGGGAACTGGCGCGCGCGGGGCGCTGGCCGTGGGAGGGGCTGGCGCTCCCCGAGAACACCAAATCGAGGGAGTGTGAGCGCACGTGGGTGCTGGTGCTCGGCCGGTGGACGGGTCCGCGTGGACAGGCTGGCTCTGTGCTAAGGCTGGCGACCTTGGGCCTCGAGTTTTCGGAGGCCGGGGGCCCCTGAGGGTCTTGGGGTGCCGGCCAGGCGGGGCGCCAGCGGAAGTGCTCCAGGATGTACTTGAGGAAGAGCCGGCGCTCCAGGTCCAGAGACGCCTGCAGGTGGCGGATGCGCGCCGCCTGTTCCCCGTCGGTCTCCCAGCGCAGCTGCGCCAGGACATCCTGCAGGCGACAGCGGCACTGCGCGGCCGGCCCCTCCGGCGCCCCAGGGCGGCCGCAGTGCCCGCGGCTCACCAGCTCCTCGGCCAGCTGGCGCTGCAGCTCCCGGGCCTGGCGCACCACGCTGTCCCTCTCGCGATGCAGGAGTTGCTGCAGCTGCCGCAGCTCGGCCTCTTTCCAGCGCAGCAGCTGCCGGATCTCCGCCTCGCGCTCCCGCATCACGACCTCCTGCAGCTGCTGCAGCTCCCGCCTGCGCCGCGCCTCCCACTTGGAGCGCAGGTGGTCGGCCAGCTGCCGCCGCTCCCGCTCGCCCGCCTCTCGCAGCTGGCGCTCCTGGGTGGAGAAGCGCCGCCGTTCCGCCCGCCCGCGTGCCCGCTCCGCCTCCAGCTCAGCCCGCAGCTTCTCCAGTTCCCGCCTTTGTTCTTCTAGCACCGCTGCCGCTGGACCCGGGCTCGCCAGCTTCTTGGGTGACGCGCGGCCGCCCCCCAGGGGGCTCGGAGAGTCCTTGGTCATGGTGGCCGCGGCGCGGCCAGACGCCTGACCTCGTCTGGCCCAGGCCGCTGCTCACCAACGGCTGCCGCCCTGACCTGCCACCAACCGCTCTGCGCGCCCCTTCCGGCTCCCTAGGCGGGGGTGGGGGTGGGGGTTCTACGGGTGTGCGTGCCCCTTCCGCTCCCCTGGGCAGGTCTCACACTCCCGCCAGGCGAACTTGCGTTTCTGCCTACTGGATGTGTAGGCTAGGTCTGGCTTCTTTCTACCCTGCTCAACCTGACCAATATCCTTCCGAGGCTGTCACGGGGTGTACAGCCTCTGTACACCCTACACTTTACAAAAGAAACATAAAATATTAAAAACTGGGACAAATTTAAGATGGGTCAAAAAGAGCGGTACAATGATAAGGTGTTACATTTAACTTAATTGGACTGCCATCATGGCCCTTACAAGGTTCTGTCTGATAGAGAGATGATTCACTTCCCTGGGCTATGATCAGAGGTTTAGTCCTTGTCAGGACTCCCCTGCAAATGGATTTGGGCTTCTACCATCATCCATTAAAAACAAGCAAGCAAATAAAAACCGAGTCAAAGCCAAGTGACCGGATAGGGAAGGGTAGAACTGCCCCTGTAGGTTCCAGAGACTCATAACTCTTTACAGGAGTAGAAAGCCTCATCTTTCTCCCATGGAGTAGCTGGTGGTTTCAAACTGCTAACCTTGTGATTAACAGCCTAACTCATAATCACTATGCCACAAGAGATCCCTTATCATCCATAACCTTCTGCAAACTGGATATTCAGAAATTAAGCTCTGATGCTGTTCCCTCCTCCAGAGTGGGATTTTATTATAATCCTCGGATCACACAGGCTGGTGTCTTTCTTTCTGTTGGATTTAATTGACACTTCACCTCCACTTTTTTTTTTCAACCTTGGTACATGACCTTTGTGGTCCCTAGGCATCCTCTCAGGCTTTGTGCAACCCGTTGAAGCCAAGGTGCTCAGGAAGCCCCTGACCCAGTCTTTGGGACTGGAGAAAGCAACTGTTGGTCCTCATGCCCATGGCTGGGGCATGAGCAGAAGCACATTGTCTGAGTGTGTGGGCTTTGGCATATGTGGGCATCTGGAGGACTCTTGTACTCCCTATAGCCTGGGAAGAGTGTCTGAAGTCCTGACCTACCTGCTTCAACCTCACCTTTGCATGTCCTATAAGAAAACCCAGAGAGATATCAACCCTCCCCACCACCCCCAGAAGTATCCGAGTAGTATCTGATACAGCCTGGCAAATTCTGCCTGCAGCATCCCTGAGGATGCTTTGACTAAATTTGCTCATTGTCAATAGGGCAACCCTTCTCCCTAGGACTGCAGGAGACCAAACCCTCTGAACCCACGGCTCTTAAGTTAATCTGGACCCACCATGACTCTCTGTAGGGTGTCCAAGGCTGTCAGATCTTGACAGGAGCCCAGAGCCTCATCTTTCTCATCAGAATTGGCTGATGGGTTTGACCTGCTGTCCAGCCCAACAGTCCTGAGAGGGGAGTGCCATCACAAAGAAGCCAAGGGGGAGAGAGAACAGATTAAGGTGAAGCTCAAGGGTGTCTGGGTGCCCAGCATAATGCCAGTACTATCTCCGTGGAGATGACATAGTCACAGAAACTTCCACAGCCTCCAGCAGCAGGTAATGGTGTCCGGTAGTGAGATCTGCAAGCTTGGGGAGTTCAACAGTCCCTCACATTGCTCTGTCACGTCCATGTCTTCCTCTGTAAATCGGGCCAACAGTGCAGCCCACTCCAGTTATGTGACCAGCTTGGAGCATCCATTGGGTTGGCTGAGGGTTCCAAGGGGGGTGGGGTGTCTCCAGACAGGAAGGGTCGGGGATATCTAGGTTTCCTTGCAGAATTTTCCAAGCTTGGTCTGGATAACCCTAGTAAGTTGTTACTTCTCCCCGTCTCTAAGCCATGGACATACTGAGCGCCGCCACCTCGCAGGGCTGATGGGATGAGAGACTGTGTGACCCAGGGCTGGACATCAAGGAAGAACTGCACTGAGACCTGGGTCCAATCCCGTCTTCTGGCCAATGCTGTCCCTTGCACCCTGTCAGCTTCTTACGGGCATCTGCAGGAGTCTCCTGGCTCTTGTTCACCTTCAGGCCTTTGCACGCTCTCTTCGCCCTGGCGTCATAGCAGGCCCCACTGGGGACGCAATGCCCTACCATATGTCCTCCTCAGTGTGGGACCACAAACCCAACCCTCTGCCTCCAAGTCAGTGCCAACTCACAGCGACTCTACAGGACAGGGTAGGACGGCTCTTGTGAGTTTCTGAGACTGTAAGTGTTTATGGGAGCAGAAAGCCCGCCTTCCTCCCAAGGAGCAGCTAGTGTTTCTGAACTACTGTCCTTGAAGTTTCTGAACTACTGTCCAGGGCTCCTCTTAGTGCAGCGGTTCTCAATCTGTGAGTCGCGACCCCTTTGGGGGTCAAACGACCCTTTCACAGGGGTCGTCTGATTCATCACAGTAGCAAAATGACAGTGATGAAGTAGCAAGGAAAATCATTTTATGGTTGGGAGGGGGTCACCTCCACATGAGGAACTGTATGAAAGGGTCGCGGCATTAGGAAGGTTGAGAACCACTGTCAGTGTGCAAACACATGCCATTTATTCCTCATTAAACCTCTGTGGAGCCGGTGCCGCTGTGGCAGAAATAATACCAGAGATGGATTTAAAGAAGCTAAATATAGTTGCTCACAGTTTATTGTTGGTAGGGCCCATGGGATCAATTTCACCTCATAGTGACCCTATTAAAACAGAAAGAAATACCGCCCAGTCCTGTGAGATCCTCACAACCATTGCTCTGTTTGGACCCATTGCAGCAGCCACCAGGTCAATCCATCTCATTGAGGGTCTTCTGCTTTGGGGCTGAGCCTCCACCTTACCGAGCATGATGTCCCTCTCCAAGTGACTGACCCCTCTTCATAATACGTCCCAAGTATGGGAGATGAAGCCTTGCCAATCCTCGCTTCTAAGAAGCATTGTCGCGGTGCTCTGTCCAAAATAAATTTGCTGGGTTTCTGACAGTCTAGCTTTTCCATTTTCTTCTCTAGCTTCACAGTTCAAACGCGCCCATTCTTCTTTTGCCAATTATCCAGCGTTCGCATGTTTATGAGGTGACTGCAATACCAGGGCTTGGGCAGGTCCTCCTGGCCACAACATTGCACTTGAACATGTTAAAGAGGTCTTGTGCAGAAGATTTACCCAAAACAATATGTTACTTGATTCTTGAAAAATGGGCATTGATTGTGGATCCAAGCAGAAGAAAATCCCTGACAACTTCACTATTTCCTTCATTTCTCATTATGGGGCCTCTTGGTCTGTTGTGAGGATTTTTGTTTCCTCAAAAAACAAAGAAACAAACAATCCAACCAAACTCACTGCCACTGAGTGGATGCCGCTGGCTCATAGCGACCCCTATGGGACAGGGCAGAACTGTCCCGATGAGTGTTGAGATGGTAACTCTTATGTGTGGTCCAATAAACAATCTTATTAACTTGCAAACCATATCATCATGTATGTAGAAAATTCTTAGAAATGTACAAAAAAGCCACTACAACTAAGAAATGAGCTTAGTGAGATAAAAAAAAATCATTATTTTAAAATAACAGCAACAAATAAGGCGGCCCGAGCGGCAAACTCAGAGATGCAGATCTTTGTGAAGACCCTCACGGACAAGACCATCACCCTTGAGGTGGAGCCCAGCGAGGCCATCGAGAAGGTCAAAGCCAAAATCCAAGACAAGGAGGGCATTCCCCCGGACCAGCAGCGTCTGATTTTTGCTGGTAAGTAGCTGGAGGATGGCCGCACTCTCTCCAACTACAACATTCAGAAAGAGTCCATCCTGCACTTGGGGCTGCGTCTGCTTGGTGGCATCATCGAGCCGTCTCTGGGCAAGCTGGCCGAGAAGAACAACTGCGACAAGACGATCTGCTCCTAGTGTTACGCTCACCTTCACCACCCCCTCCCCACCCCACCCCCCGTGCGATTGACTGCGGCCACACCCCCAACCTGTGACCCAAGAAGAAGGTCTAATAAGGGCCCCTGTCTACCGGCTCTCCTGCCACCTGCCGGTGGAGTTTTCCTGAGCCAAATGGCTCTGGGCCCTCATTTTCACTGACCTGAAGCAAAAATAAAATAAAATAACAGCAACAAGCAATTTAAAATCACCAAGTGACTTATACTGGCATAAATAGTATGAAATAACATAGGGTTAAATTTAACAAAATATGTGTGAAACCTATACAATAAATGCTGAGATAAGACCCATTGCCCAGGGAACACACGGAATCCAGGACAGATGAACTCCTCAGGGACAGTAATGGGAACAGCGATCTCATGAGGGTGGGGGGGAGATGGGAGGAGAAGGGGGAGAAATGGGAACCGATTACAATGATCAATGTATACCCCCATCCCAGGGGGCAGGGGAGGGGGTGGGGACGAACAACAGGAACGTGAGTGAAGGGAGACAGCGGACAGGGTAAGATATGAAAATAATCACAGTTTATAATTTATCAGGGGAGGGAGGGAAAAAAGAGGAGCTGATACCAAGGGCTCAAGCAGAAAAAAAATGTTTTGAGAAGGATGATGGCAGCATATGTACAAATGTGTTTGATACAATTGATGTATGGATTTTTTTTTAATTTGAATTATACTATTGGTGGCTCATTCAGTTCGGATTGTACGGATTGGTTTAAGAGCTGTAAGAACCCCCGATTAAATCACAATGTACGGATTGGTTAAAGAGCAGTAAGAGCCCCCAATTAAATGATTTATTGATAATAAACACAACAAAAAGTCATCGCCCATTGAGTTGATCCTGACTCACGGCAACCCTGCAGGGCAGAGTAGGCACGCTCCAGGAGACTACCACTGTTTGTGGGAGTAGAAAGCCCCCTTTCTCCTAAGAAGCAGCTCGTGACCTTGAACGTCTGACCTTGCAGATCACAGCCCAATTTTTTGCCACTCTGCCACCAGGGATCCTAAACTGGGTCAAAACGGAGATCAAATGATAAGGTGCTAAGCTTTAACCGAACTGCCTCTGTGATCATTAAGTGAATGTGTTTCTATAAACCCTTGGGCACCTTTTTAGCTTTGCGCTGTTTGTCTCCTTCATTTTTTAAATAATCGTTTTAGCGCCCTGTCTCACACAATTCAGTCCGTCCATCCACATACATTGCTGTTGTCCCGTCAGTGAGTGAGTTATGCGTTCATCAGTGCAACCAGCTCCCCATGCCCCCACGTCTTCCTCATTTTGATGACGTGTCTTTGTGCCTGTTCTGCCTCTATCCCCTTTCAGACTTAATAAATATGTAACTCCACAAGTTATATATTGAGACTTGGAGTCCCTTTTGTCCCCTACAATGACACGCACACCCATGCACATATGCGCACATGCAGACCTGGGTACACACAGGCATGAATGCAGTCACACCCAGATGTGAACACACAGACACATATGCACATGCACACACCTCCTCTCTCTCTGCCTGACTACCTGTGTGAATAGACACTTGGGAGGCTTAATTGTCACCTTCTGCTCAACTTGGTGGTGCTGTGGGTTAGGACTGCTAGTTACAAGGTAGATGGTTCAAGCCCACCAACTGCTCTGAGGGATAAAGCTGAGGTTGTGGGGTCCCATAAAGATCTACAGCCTCAGAAACCCTGTGTGGGGCCACAGAGAGCTGGGATTTACTCGGTGGCAGAGGGTTTGGCTTTATGGTGTTGTTCTTCCTGCTATTTCTGCCCTTAGTGCCAGTGTCCCGCCACACCTAATGTCCTTGTTATCTGCAGACAGACTTTGACCGGGGTTCACAATGGAAACCCATTCCTGCACGCTGCTCCTCTCTTGTCGTTCCACAGCTCCGCCTCTGCAGCTTGGAGCATACTGTCAGCTTGCAGCCTGTGACGGAAACCACCAACGTTGGGGACGCCATTTTGACCTTCTGGGAATGGCCTCCCTCGTGAGGATGAGGTGTCTTTATCTGCGTGTTGTCTTTGTCCCCTTGAGGAATCAATAAATGTTCCCCTTAAACTAAAAAGCAGACAAAAGAAACAACAAAATGAGACACACACACACCCCTGAGGTGACCTGTCCTGACCTCATCTGTGAGCTTCTCCTGGTGCAGGACAGACGGATGAACCCGCTCCCTCCCTCCCTTACACAAGACCCCCACCAGGGGGACCTTGTTCCCATCTGTAAGATGGGAAGCTGAGGGTCAAAGAAGCACAGGGGACATTCATTCAGCATGTAACCAGGCTGGGTCACTGCCATTCCCACTGTCCTCCTGGGCATCACACCAGGGGCCCTGAGGCCTGGTGGGCTGTGCAGAGGCCACTGGGCCTTGATGAATAATGACAAGGGCACCAGAAGCCATAGTCCCTTCATGAGTTGTGTTTGAGAGGGAAGATGCATGGGGTGGGTGTAGGCAGATACACCTGTGGACCTTAGCTTTGAGCTCTGCTGGGATGCTGGGACGCGGTAGCCACGGGTAGGGGGCATTTTCATGTGTTTTCCACAGCCGTCCCAAGTCACAGGAAGGCGTAGGCTTCGTTAGCCAGTGCTGGGGTGACAGTTCATAGCACCAAGGGGTGTCTTCTTTGTTGTGGGGGCCATCTCATAGCAACCCTCTCAACAGCAGAGTGACACACACTGCCTGGTCCTGCGCCAGCCCCACGGCCATTCTTCTACCTGAGCCC